>NC_065575.1:34021666-34645000 GCF_937616625.2 Mercurialis annua
CGATTATGTTTCTGATCCCATCCTCCAGGGTGGATGTATTTCTAATTTGATCCTCTAGGGCGTCTGTATTTCTAATTTGATCCTATGGGGACGGCTGTGCTTCTAATCCGGTCCTTTGGGGCAACAATATTATTAATTCGATCCTTTGGGGCGATTGTGTTTCTGATCCCATCCTTTGTGTTGATGTATTCCTAATTTGATCCTCTAGGGCATTTGTATTTCCAAACTGATCATCCATGGATGGTTGTGCTTCCAATCCGGTCCTCTTGGGCGATTGTTTTTCTGATCCAATCCTTTGGTGTGGCTGTAATTCTAATTCGATCCTCTAGGGCGACTATGTTTCTGATCCTATCATCTAGGGTGGTTGTATTTCTAATTTGATCCTTTGGGGAATATTTGCTGCTTTAATAGTGATAGAACTTTGATGTCCGCAGACTCTGGGCTTTGGTAGTCCAGAGATTCTTATTCTGGCATGTCCACTTTTAGGCATAGAGGCAGTTTTTGTCTTTTATGAGCTTGCCCCATTTATAGTGCTTTGGAATAGAGATTTCTTTTCTCACTTTCTCTCTCTAGTTTTTCATTTCTCTCAACTTGCAATTATCATTATTATTCATAGTATGGCGCCACCTTGAATATTTTTTGAGCCATGTAGGGATTATGATCTTCAAGATTCCCATGATTCATCTCTTTTAGAGGCGGCCCATGAGGTCCCACTTTTGCTGTGCTTGGAGCGTCATATCTGTTTTGAATTACAGCCTGAGGTATTTTTTTGGTCTTTTTCCGCTTCGGTAGATATTTTGATTAAAATGTGTCTGAATTTTGCTCGAAAATGGGTCGGACCCGTCAAAAAATGACATTCCATGGGAGAAGGAAAAAGTGGCGTCGGCGCCAGCTTGGAGTGGCTCTACCGCTAATATGGACTGGCGCCGCCGCCGGTGTATAGTTCCGTCGCCGCCATTGCTACTAGTGCTATGGTGGTGGCGCTAGTGCACCTTGCGGGCTCTATTTTGACTGATTTTTTTGTTGTTTTTGCATTTTTTTTTGGCAATTCTAACTCCGGTATTGATTTTCTTTGTGTTTTAAGGGTGGAGAGCCGTTTTGTACTTCTAGGAACTTCATCAATGCTTGGAGTTGATACCGTACTTTGCCCGAGGCTGTTTGAATTCGGGTAGACGGGGTAGGCTTCAACTTTTTAGCTGGTGCGCTGTATACTGGGACGAGAATCTGTGACAACACTTCGTTGCTTGCTCTGACGGAATGGTGGATAGACACCACTCACACATTTCATCCACTGATAAGGGAGTTGACTATGACTCCATTAGACTTTTCCCTTATCATAGGGATATCTTTTGATGCTCAACAAGTACCTTTTGATGGCAGTTTGGTCAACTTTCTCTGGAAAGAAGCGTTAACCACCGAGATGATCGGTTTGGTGTCGGGTTGAAAGGAAAGACCCTTAAGTATTCGATTGATATAGAAGATATGTCCCTAGGAATAGGGTTGAGGTAGATCTTGTTGACCAGGCTTTCATATTTTATCTAGTGCGGACTACATCGTTTTGCAACTCTATTTCCACATTGCCTATATATGTATTGCCTGCTTTGGAAGACCTGGATCGGGTTGCGAGTTATGACTGGGAGTCTTCTGCTCTTGCTCATCTGTACCTTAGTATGGACCGAGTTGTCCGTGGAGGATCCCATCTTTCTGGGACGTGGCTCGTCGTACATGTGAGTCCTTTATCTACTCTTCTAGTTTTGTGCTCTGTATTCTTGTTTTTGTGTTGTTTCAACTGGTTATGTGTTTTCCCTTTTCATATTTGGGCCGTCCAAATGGGTATTCTGACTGGATTTGGAGACCCTTCTATGCTAGATTTTCCACTTATAAGGTCCTGGGACTTTTCTCGGACTCGACCACAACATCGGTCAACCGAGTGTAGGAACTAGTTGAACAATCTGGTGGGAATCAATGTAAGTAACCATCCTCTTGTGAGTCGAATAGCTCTTTGAACTTTATTTATTTCTCATATCAAGTTCTTCTTTTATAGATCTACTGATCGTGGAACACCCCTCCGATGAAGGATTGGCCTTATTGGCAGTAGGGAGCTATTGAGAGGTCGGGCATGAGTTATTTGATATATTGATTGAACTGTCGATCCTGGTTTTTTAGGGGAGCGCGTGCTCCATTGGTGAGTCGGACTCAACACTCGTATGGTGCTCAACGAGCCACCCATGTCGATGCTGCGTAGTAGGGATGTTGTGACGCCTGCCCGCCGTTCGGACCTTAGAGGCTATCCGGCAACGGAGTTTGTGTCTGATACTCGGCGGAGTTATCCGAACGACCTGGTGAGACCCTGTCTTCTGGTAGGTTTCCTCTGGATGGTGTGCCAAGGCGGCAGGTTCCTGATGTCGTTGGTCTTCAGGCTTAGTATACGGCTGCGAGGCCATATGTATGTACCATTTCTCTTGGCCTTTTATATTTCTTGAGTTGATGTCTTTCTAACTTTTTGTCTAATATTAAGATTAATACCATTAGTATACCTTTTGATTTTAAAGAAAATAATTTTAATTGATGCATATATAAATAAAATAGCGGGAGTATGTTTATATTTTTGATTTTGTATGTTGATGATATTATGCTTACTTCTAATTATTTGGGTATAATGCCTAAAACTAAAAAATGTATGCTCACATATAAGAGATACAATGAACTAGAGGTGAATGTATATTAAGATTCAGATTCTGCTAGACTGTATTGATAGTAGAAAGTCCACATTTGGTTATATGTTTCTAGTAGCAGAAACATCAGTATCGTGGAAAATTGTAAAACAAACTATCATTGCTTCAACCATTAGGAAAGCAAAACTTGTATTATGTTGTTAAGCTACAATTCATATATTATGCATATGGAACCTTATTTCATGATTTGGGGTTGTCGACGCCATTACCAAGTTGCTGAAAATTTATTGATTCTACAATGATGTTCTTCTCTAAAAATAAAAAATTTACAAAAGGTACCAATCATATGGAATTAAGGTGTCCCTTCGGGACATCCGATAAAATTGGAAAAATATATATGGAATTAAGGTATTTTGTCATTAAAAGATAAGATTCAGAAACAAAGAGCATTTATTTAGTACATTAATACTGAACTTATGAATGCGGATCCTTTAAAGGCTTACAACAAGAATTGTTTGAGAAACATATTCTAATGATGAATTTTGGTTGTAATGATGATGATAATGATGATGATATTTTAATTTCACACATAATAGATTAAGGTGTCAAATTTGTAATGCATATTTGACACATGTCATTGCATATAAACTATTAACTTAACACCTATTTTTGATCCAACTAAAATAATATATATTATTATGATGTGGATTATTTCATCCATTGATTTGGTTAGGTCATGAACTTGCCTAATTAAATGAAAATGTCTACATATATAATGTAAATTGGTCATCTCTCTATCAAGCATAAACGTTCACAACTCTAACTCCATGAAAAGAGTGTGATTAAAAACTTAAGAGATAAGGGAGAGAAATCAATTTTTCATTAATGGATTCAAGTGGTAATTCTCTTGGAAATTTAAGTTTTCTATCAATATTTATTTACGGTATCATAAAATTCTTTAGTTTTAAAGATTCTTAGTGTTTAAAAATCTAGTAAGTTTTATTATGTTTGATTTAGTGTTCGATTTGCTAGTTTAGTGTTGTTGGTCTTGTGTTCGATTTGCTAGTTTTGACTAAAACTTGTGTTTCTAAAAAAGGCGGTTAAAGAAAAGCTGTTTTCTCACTTGGGTGATGAGTGTGATGTTATTATTGGGTGACGTCGAGCTACCTATTTCGAAAATATTGAGATTTATCCTGAAATGCGTTTTTTCCGGATTTGAAAATATGTGGTAAACGTTTTATAAATGGTTATTATAGATTTGACTTGGGTCACCCAAATTTAGAGTTGAGCTTGGAAGTTGTAATCACTCGGATAACTCGATGATTTTAAATTGAGGCGTTTGAAAACAAATTTATAACCATTGTTTTGTAAAAAGGTTTTCCCGAAAATGATTTTTAAAACTGTGGGGGCTCGACATGAACTTGAAATCTACTTTGTAATTTTATCTTTCGAGATAGATTTTGATGCGTACTTGTCGATCAATATCTTTATTTATATAGATCTGATTTGATGTTTGGGACATGTTATTATATGATTTAATATTTCGATCATTTTCGGGCTATTTGAGTTGTAACCATGTCGATAGAAAATTGGTTGATCATATAAGATGTTCTATACTCAATCCTTTGAGATTTATATTGTTTAACCATCCTAATGAGTAATTGTTTTACTGCGAGATGTTTAAGTGTTATTATTGTTGTCTCTCATGTTTGGTTAAGTTATGCCTTATCAGTTTTTGTCCTCATTGGCCTCGTTGTGTGGAGTATCACGTGAGGATTCTTCTCGCTAGTTTTTCATTGGCTAAACTTTGGCGTTGGTGTCGATGTGCGATTCGAACCTTTGTTAGACCCTGTAATTATTTTTAGATGTTGTATTTGGTTTAGCCAAATCTATAGTTTGAACCCTGGAGATTTTAGGTGTTTAAATTTGGTATCAAGGAATTTGAGGAGCGGCTTTTTGGATAAGTAGTAGATCCTGTTTAAGAATCTATCTTTGTTAGAGGAAGGTGATTTGAGTTATATTACTCGGCGCCGGTGGAATTATTCTACTCGTGAGTGTTTGCCTCATGCGTGGAAATTTGAGCGTTATGCATTTCTAGGTCGATCTCGTTTGTAATAAATTATGGTATCAAGATTTTCGGCTGTTGGCATTCTGGAAGTAGTTATGAAATCTGTAAATCAAGGATGATCAATGTAGTAATACGCTGGTGTTTTCATTAGGAAGATTGGTTGATGGTGGAGCTGTGAAGGCGGTCGTGTTGCTTTGTTTTCTTTGGAAAAATTTTCATTTTGTTTTGAGGTGCAATTCGTTGTTAGATAAATTTTAGTTTCGTTATTAAATTGAGTTATTTCGTTAATGATGATTGATATTGGTGGACTAGGATAATGGAGTTGGGCAAATATGTCAAGATGGGCGAGTGCACGTCTCACAGAGTGTAATGTCTAGAAAAATATTTCGAGGAAAAATTGATTTCAAATGTTAACTTGTTAAAGTAATTGAAATATTTTTATCACGTAATTGTGCCCAGACACTAGTGAAACTTTTCAAGAAAAATGTTTTTATAAACTCGCGAGTTATATTGTGAAAATGGTGTTTAAAAGGTTGATAAATTTTAAACGATTTTGAAATTTTGGTTGGAAACTAGACAAATACTCTGTGATAACGGTTGTAATTTAGGAGAAATTGTATGGTAAGGTATTGTTTTATATTTTTGGAGTATCAGTGTTTGGTAATAGAAACTATGGTTATAAGGTTGTACTCGAGGTTTTAGTTGTTTTAAGTGCGGGAAAATATTGAGTTCGAATTAAAGAATTTTGTCAGCTCATAGTGTATAATTTGAGTATTTTTGATTTAAGAAAATTGGTTATGCTCTGCGTGTTTATTTACACAGAAAGACTTAAAAGGAATTTTGTTTTTACAGATTCAATTTCTGTTCAAATTTTTTTGATACCGATATGAAAATTTGTTGTAAATAAAGGAATTCTTATTTGTGAGATTTTAACTTTTGAGAAGCGATGCAACTTTGCCAGTTTAGATTTAAAAGCGGATTTTAAATTGTTTTAAATGGATTTTATAAAATCATTAAATTATTGTGAAAGTAAGGTTCAGTTATGATCTCAAATTGAGAGTATTTTATCAAGTTGATGTGTTTACAAACAAAAGGATTTTTCAACGGGTTAATTATTTCGATGAAAGTGAAAATTTAATTTGAGGTGCCAGTGATTTCAAATTAAAGGTGGATTGCGCTATAATATATTTGTGTTTACGTAAAGTGTTTTTCTGGAGAAGTTTTATTTTGAGCATAACCAATAATCAAATGAGTGCGATTTGATCTTAATGATCGTCAGTAGGATTCGGGGTTTTGGTGATATAGAAATAAATGTCAAGGATGAATAATATTGTTGTCACAAGTATAAGTTATGTATTCCTTAGAAATTGGTGTGTCTTCTTACGTCTTAGTTCTCGAAATTAATGGTATTGTCGAGCTGATCTTAGTTAGGTGAATCGAGACGATTCTAGTGGTATTTGATTTTAAGCTGTTATTTGTAAGAGCAATTATAAGCAGGACGACATTTTGATTTGCTGATAAGATTTCTCTTTTGAGGTAATTGGTACTTGACCACTATAAGTTTTATAGTGCGTAGGCGTGGAGTGATGTAAGATTAATTCCAGTGAGAGTGTCTGTATGTTTCAATTTAGCGTTGGAGTTGGACTTATTAAGATTTTGATTTATTTTTGGGATTGTTCCTACACTTATGGTGTTGCTTGATAGTTTTGGAGACTTAATCTGGTTATTTTGAAACTTTTCTCGTATAGCGTGTTGGTTATTTTCCGGTGGAAAATAACTTTCTAATCCGTTCACAAGTGGTGTTTGAGAAGTCGTTGAAATAGCAAATTGTTGAATTAACAACTTTTCGCGTATGCGTGTGACGATCAATCGAATTTTCGATCAAATTTTATCTTCGAAGTTGTATTTTAATAAGTTGGGGAGAATGTCGGTAAATTTTCAGTGTGTTTTCGGTTATTATGGTTTGTTTCGCTTTAACTCTCCTCAATCTTCTTTATGATAAGATTACCCTTGAGTAGGATTTTTGTTTAATCTTTTGAGATTGCAGTGATGTTGTTTTTTGCTTAGATTGAATTAAGCGGTTTGCTTATTTTGTTTCGCGTTGCGTTGTCACTCGGTTGTAAGTGATTTTGGGAATCATATATTGTGATGCGTAAGTGTTTTCTTTCGTTCCGCTGAGGATGCGTTTCTCGGTGTTTTTTATTTATTTTTTAGTTATGTGTGATTTACGTGCTATGATTGATTTTTATAGTACCTTGGTTTTATGTTAAATTCGATGACGAATTTTTAATTAGTTGGGGAGACTGTAATAACCCATAAAAAAATTAATTATTTTAATTTATGAGTTCTAGAAAAAATTTCAATCATTTACGTTTTTACATTTCGTTTGGGGTTTGATTCAAAATTTGGTTCAATTTCAGGATAAATTCCTTTGGGTTGTGGTTCAACCAAACGGTTGAACCATAGGTTTGTAATCAGGTCTCAAAAGAGACCTGATTTTTTTTGTAATGTCTCGTTTGAGACATTGAGTCTCGAACGAGACATTGAGTCTCGAACGAGACATCATCAATTATCCCAAGGGTATTTTTGCCCTTCGCCCTCCCTACTTTGCTTTCGTTTTAAACCTAGCTATGTACTATAAAAACCTATTTTCTTTACCCTATTCTGTTCACCTCACTGAAATCTAACCCTAGCAACCTTCCGTACTCAATTTCGTTGTATATTCTTGGCTCAATCATCAATTAAAGTTGGAGGAAAATCATCGGCATGTTCTTATCTGTAATATCCCGTAATATTTTATATTTTTTTTACATTTAAATTCCGACATTTTTTCCCGGTCGTTTTGAAATAATCTCGATATTAGTGGCTTGGTTCGAGTTGTTTGGTTTGGGTGTGATTTATTGGTTTAACCAATTGTATTTTTTTTTAATTTAAAAATAAAAAAAAAAAAAAATAGGAATTATTCATTCCCGTTCGGGAATTGGAATTCCCGAACGGGAATCCTTTTTCTGGCCTGTTCCCGTTCGGGAACAGGCCCATTCTCGAACGGGAACAGGCCAAGTATAGCCATTCCCGTTCGTGAATGGCAGCAGATCATGGACCCCTTCGCCCGGCCCTGTTCGCACTCGTTTTCGACCCATCTCCTCTCGATATTTAAAGTCGATTTCTTCACAGAAAACCTTCATCACGCTGCAAACAAACCCTAGCCGTTTTCCGCTTGTCATTTCGCTGAGTATCGAACCTGTTATCATCTTCCAAAGATCGCTGTTCGGTAAGTTTCAGATTCTTATGATTTCCAGATTTCGTTTTTGAACGTCATTGCGTAATTTGGTTCGTTCTCTTTCGTTTCTAGATCGAAATTGACACCGTTTGATTCCAGACGATCTAGACTCACGTACCTACGTTTCCCTACCTCAGTTTCGCTGAACGGTACGCCGTTGGTCTCGTTTCATTCGCCGTACGATTTCCGTTTTCTGTTTTGATAATGTTCTGTTCTTGATTATTGTTTCTGCCGATGCTTTGCTTATTCCTTTGGCTTGATTTTGGTTTCCTTTATGTCATAAATGTCTTAGAGGATTGGTCCTTAATGGTTTAATCCTTGGTCGTGGTTTTAAATTCGACAATTCGGATCTTTTGTAATGTATGTTCTCGGTTTCATTTTCTTTTGTTTTAGAGTTTCTGTTAACATGTTTTCTATATTTGGTTCTTGCCTAAGATGAGCTTTGGGTTGGTGTTTTGTCTTTGATCATACTCTAGTTGAATTATGATCTTAAGCTTGATTGATTTTGAAATGGGTTTAGTAAGATTTAATTGGAAAATGCCGTGGTTGTGTAGTAGTTAAATGGTGTGATGTTTATGATTTGGTTTTAATGTGAAATTCATTTTGAATTTGGAAAACTTAAAGGTTCATAATCTATGTTTTTGGTTTCTGTTTTGAATTGGCATAGGCGGGCTGCTCCTTATTTGAATAAGGAAGATGATGGCTTAATAGCCACTTTAGCCACCAAGTTATTTTGCTTAAATAAAATCAATCCTTTAAGTTTAACTTTAACTAATAACTTGGGTTTTATTTTGAATATAAATTAAATAGTGGAAATGATAGATAATCATAAATTAAGTTAATACAATTACTCGGGTAATTATATTTGTTTTCAAATGTCGTTTTGTCAAAAGTTGGCTAAATTACAATTTAGCCCCTAAACTTATTTTATAATTTAATTAAATGGATTCTTGGTTGGTTACTTCATATTTTATCTTAATTATAAAACAAGAGCTAATAATCGAGTTTGAATATCAAATTGACTAAATTACAATTTAGTCCCTAATTGGCAAAAGTACAATTTAGTCCCTAATTGGTTAAAGTACAAATTGGTCCCTGAACTTTATTTGACTTATTTAATTAAGTTTTTGGGGTTGTAACTTGGGTTACTTGAAATTGAAGTTATTGAGTTCCGCTTTTTAATTGAATAATTATTTTATTGAATTGTTTTCTAAATATAAACTTGGGTTTATATTGATAATTGTTTTGAGTCGGGTTAGACTTGGGTCACCCGACCAGTGAGGTTAGCTTGGTAGTTATTAGTAACTCGGCTAACTCACTATTTGGAAATTATATATTATTTAAAGTTATTAAATAATATTTATAAATTGGATTTAAGCGGGAACTCAATAGACTTATATTAATTGGGCTTTATTACCTTTTGGTTATATTTGTGTACGTTGGATTGTTATTTACTACGTGTTAATTGTGCTAGTCTTAGGTGGTGTCTAGTACTCTCTAGAGTTAGGGTCTAATTTTAATAATTATTTTATTTGTCTAGACTCGTCTACTGTTCGTGCTTCTGAGGCGAACCAGAGTTAGTTGCTTGCCGGTATTTCACGTGGATTAGCAAGCAGTGAGTTTATATTTACTATTTACCGCTTTATTAAGTAAATTGTTATTTTAATATTAAATATATATACTGTACGTATATTTCGAACTGTTTTTATATTATGGCTCTTAGTTGGAACGTGCTACCTAATGGGCATCATTAGGACTGCGTGCGCACCGGTATTGATCTGGGTAAGGTATTTATGGAAATGTGGTAACTCGGTGTGAGCATAGCTCTCGGGACCAGGTAGAGTAACTCGGTGTAGCTCAGCTCTCGGGACTCTGGTATAAGTGTGGTCAGTGGTAACTCGGTGTAGCTCAGCTCTCGGGACCAGACCTATTGGATTATGATTATTATTTAGAATTGTGGATTAGGGTTCCAACTATTATCCGTAATTTTGTTATTAAATGTTTTAAACGTTTTAAAGGTTTTCCACTTAATAAATGTAGATAGTGGTATGAACTCATCTCAGTATATCTGACCCCGTTGTTTTCCCAATTTTCCCAGGGATATGATCTGAGAGAGTCGGGTGATCTCCGCATTTACTTTTCCTCGGAGGTTCCATTATTTGGATATACTGTCAAACTATTTTATTCTTAGACCGCAGTAGTTGACTAGACGTCTTTACTATTATTACAGTTGTTGTCGGATTGGTTCGACTGGTTATATTGCTTTGTCATGTTATATTATTCTTTTGGTTTATGATTAATCTATTTTTAGACTTAGAATTGAATATGTATGTTATATTAATTGTTGATTTTTATAACTGCTAGTTTAGGCTGAAGTCTCGGTTGCCCCCGAGCATTGGTTTTCTGCAGGTTTATGTGTTTATGTTTTATATGGGAGGCTAGCTACGGGTTTCGGTACTACATTACCCATACCCTAGCGCCGGTCGCGATTCATGGAAATGGGTCGTGACAAACTTGGTATCAGAGCTTTGATTTCAAACCAAGGCCAATTGCTTGCTATGTGTTTACTCTGTTAAGTTTGGTTGTGTCTTAGGAACTACTGCGGATATAGGATTCTGTCATGTCTTTAAAAACGTCATCTTTTGATTTAAAAACATTCTGCCTACACCAATAGGATTGCGTCGAGTCAGTCATTGTATGTTGATTTGATATTGTTAAATGCTAATTTTATTTTATTTGGGTGAACATTCTATTGCTGTTGATTTCTTGGGAAATCCTATATGTTGCTTGTTTTGTTCATACTTGGGTATGAAATATCTGTTATTTAAGTTGTTGTTGTTCAATCTTAGGATATGGACAACGTTATCCGTACTCGTGCTCGTGCTGCGGCAGAGCAAGAAGCTGTGGCTGATGATGCGATTTCTATGGAAGTCGATCAGAACGCACCACCAGTTCAGGCAAATGCTGGACGTGGTCGAGGTGGAGGTGCTGGCAGAGGTAGAGGTGCTGGTAGAGGCAGAGGAGCTGGTGCTGGTAGAGGTGGAGCTAGAGGGCGCGGTGCAGCAGGTGTTCAGGCACCGAATGTGCAGCAGGCACCAAATATGCAAGCGTTCGACTTCACTACTTTCTTGGCTGGCGTTGTCGAGATGCAGAACAATCAGGCTCTACTGCAGAATCAGTGTAATATACTGGGTCAGTTAGCGCAGCAACAGCAACCTCAGGTTGGTGCTGTAGCTGGTATTGGTGGAATTGCTGGTGTCGGTCATGTTCCAACAGACAGAGAGTTGGTGATGACCTACTTGAAGTTGAATCCGACTTCTTTTGATGGTACTGGGGATGCTCTTGACTTTTTGGAGGAATTTGAGTACAACAGTCAGAGGATTCAAGCGTCTGATCGTCAATCAGTGATGCTTGTGGAAATGTCGCTGAAGGGTCCAGCTAAGGATTGGTATCGCGATAACATCAGGCCAGTTATGGATACTTTGCCTTGGGCTGATTTTGTGACCAGGTTCAGAGGTTACTATCTACCCTTCTCTGTTACTGAGAGTTTCAGAGAAAAGCTGCTCACTTTGAAGAAGGGGGATAGATCAGTGACAGACTACACTACTGAGTTTGTACGTTTGGGGCGGTTTGCTACAGATCTACAGGGTGATCAAGAGCGAGTGAACGACCGTTATGTTAGGGGTTTAGGCTCGGAGTTTCTTCCTTTGCTGATAGGGACAAACATGGAGTTTGCCCGGTTAGTGGATAGCGCGCGGCGGATGGAAAATTCGATGGTTCAGTTTGGGACGATCTCTGACCCTTTCCAGAATCAGAAGGGAAAGAGTGACGTTCCTAGTGGGGGGCAGCAGGCCCCAGTGCAGCATGGTAGTGGGAACTACTACAGTGGCTCTTCTCAGGCCAACAAGGGGAGTCGACGGACTCACAACAAAGGGAGGCATAGTGCCAGGAGTACTCCGTACAGTTCCAGTAGCAGTGGGAGCAACCGTGGTTCAGGACGCGGGTACAGTGGTGGATCGAACATTCCGTTCTGCCAGAATTGCAGACGCAGGCACTATGGTCAGTGTCAGTTAGCTCCTGGAGGTTGTTTTACTTGTGGCCAGCCGGGTCATTTTTCTAGGGAGTGTCCGACATCTGGGCAGCAGATGTCTAACTCCAGTGTGGCGCAGTCATCTTATCAGCAGCAGAGACCTGCGTTTACACAGTCTGTAGGGTACTCTCAACCTGCAGCATCTTTTGGTGGCCAGCGGGGCCGTGGTTCTGGTGGCAGAGGTTTTGGTGGCCGTGGTAACGGCGGTAGAGGTTCCAACGGTTATGGTACTGGACAGAGTTCGCAGCAGCAGCCGCAGGGTCAGGCCAGAGTGTTCGCACTTACTCCTCAGGATGCGCGTGCATCAAATGCTGTGGTGCAAGGTACCATTCCGATTTCTTTTACTGATGCTTTGGTATTATTTGATGCGGGTGCGACCCATTCGTTTGTTTCTACTTGTTTTGCTGGGAAATTGGGTAGAGCACCATCTGTTTTGAATGAACCTCTAGCTGTGTCTACACCTATGTCTGAAGGTGTAGTAGTGGACGTTGTTTATCCTTCGTGTCCAGTGGTTATTCAGGGTAGAGAATTATGTGCTGATTTGATTGTACTTGACGTTCTTTCTTTTGATGTTATCTTGGGGATGGACTGGTTGTCACGCCATTATGCTTCTATTGACTGTCGAGAGAAGTCAGTCGAGTTCAGGATTCCAGGTGGTCTACCTTTTTCCTTTCAGGGAGAAAAGGCAGAGACACCTAAGAATCTGATTTCCGCCATCAAGGCGAAGCGGATGTTAGGCAAGGGTTGCCAGGGTTTTCTTGCTGTGGTTCGTGATTTGGAGGCTGATGGTAGTGATATGCATAGTGTGCCGATAGTGAATGAGTTCACTGATGTGTTTCCAGAGGAATTGCCTGGATTACCACCTGATCGTGATATTGAGTTTTGCATTGATGTGGTTTCTGGTACAGCTCCGATTTCGATACCGCCGTATCGGATGGCTCCTGCAGAGCTGAAGGAGTTGAAGGACCAGTTACAAGAGTTGTTGGATAGCGGGTTCATCAGACCGAGTACTTCTCCGTGGGGTGCTCCAGTTCTGTTTGTGAAGAAGAAAGACGGTTCCTTTCGACTCTGTATCGACTACAGACAGTTGAACAAGGTTACTGTCAAGAACAGATATCCTCTTCCTCGCATCGATGATTTGTTTGACCAGTTGCAGGGTGCGAAGTGTTTTTCCAAGATTGATTTGAGATCTGGGTATCATCAGCTGCGAATCCGTGATGCAGATGTGCCTAAGACTGCTTTTCGGACTCGTTATGGACATTTTGAGTTTCTGGTTATGTCCTTTGGTCTGACGAACGCACCAGCAGCATTTATGGATATGATGAACAGAGTGTTCAAGCCGTTTTTGGATCAATTTGTTATCGTCTTCATTGATGACATTTTGATCTATTCTCGGAGTGAGGAGGAGCATGCTTATCATTTGAGGACTATACTACAGACGTTGCGTGAGCATCAGTTGTACGCTAAGTTCTCAAAATGTGAGTTCTGGTTGGATCAGGTTACCTTTCTAGGACACGTGGTGTCAAAAGATGGGATCAAGGTTGATCCGAAGAAGATTGAGGCGGTCATGGATTGGCAAAGGCCAAGGTCAGTTACCGAGATCAGAAGTTTTCTGGGTTTAGCTGGTTACTATCGTCGGTTTGTGCAAGATTTCTCCAGAATATCTGCACCTTTGACTAAACTGACACAGAAGGGTGTCAAGTTTGAATGGACTGACAAGTGCGAAGCAAGCTTTGAGAAGCTCAAGGAGATTTTGACTACAGCTCCGGTTTTGGCATTGCCTTCTGGCATTGATGGTTTCACAGTGTATTGTGATGCGTCTCGGATTGGTTTGGGTTGCGTTCTGATGCAACATGGCCAGGTGATTGCCTATGCTTCCAGACAGTTGAAGAAGCATGAGGTGAATTACCCTACTCATGATTTAGAGTTGGCAGCTGTGGTTTTTGCGCTGAAAATTTGGAGGCATTATTTGTATGGTGCTACTTGTGAGATTTTCACTGATCACAAGAGTCTGAAATATATCTTTGATCAGAGAGAGTTGAACTTGAGACAGAGGAGGTGGTTAGAGTTGCTGAAAGACTACGACTGTACTATTCAGTACCATCCTGGTAAGGCTAATGTGGTAGCCGATGCGTTGAGTCGCAAGTCTTCGGGCAGCTTGGCTCATATTTCTGAGATTGGGCGTAGACCCATGGTTAGAGAGTGGCACAGTTTGATAGCTTCGGGCTATGGTTTTCAGATTACTCAGACTGGTTGTTTGTTAGCACAGTTGCAAGTGCAACCCGTTTTGATTGATCGGATCAAAGCTTTACAAGCTGAGGATCCACAATTGAAACGGATTATTGAGGAAGTTCAGCAGGATGGAAATTCTGAATTTACATTTGTGGATGGTGTTCTGAGACATGGTTCGAGATTGTGTGTTCCGGATTCAGATGGTTTGAGGGACCAGATTCTGGAAGAAGCGCACAAGTCTGCTTATAGTGTTCATCCGGGTTCTACTAAGATGTACCATGATCTTAAGGGTATCTACTGGTGGAGCGGGATGAAGAAGGATGTCGCTGAGTATGTTTCTAAGTGTCTGACGTGCCAGCAGGTGAAGCTGGAGCATCAGAGACCTTTTGGCTATCTGCAGCCACTACCTATTCCAGAGTGGAAGTGGGAGCGGATTGCTATGGATTTTGTGGTTGGGTTACCACGTACTCGGCAGGGATACGACTCCATCTGGGTGATAGTTGACCGTATGACCAAGTCAGCTCATTTCCTTCCGATTAAGGTTTCGTATACTGCTTCGAGGTTGGCTCAGTTGTACATCGACAGGATTGTCAGTTTGCATGGTGTACCGGTTTCTATTGTTTCAGACAGAGGTTCTGTGTTTACTTCGAGGTTTTGGAAAGCGTTACAGGAATCCTTGGGTTCTCGGTTGGATTTCAGTACAGCTTTTCATCCTCAGACTGACGGTCAGTCTGAGAGGACTATTCAGACGTTGGAGGATATGCTCAGGATGTGTGTTCTCGATTTTCAGGGTAGCTGGGATACTCATTTGCCGTTGATTGAGTTTTCCTATAACAACAGTTATCATGCGAGTATCGAGATGGCGCCGTATGAGGCTTTGTACGGGCGCAAGTGTAGATCTCCTATCTGTTGGGAGGAGGTCGGAGAGCGTAAACTCTCGGGAGCGGAGATTATTCAGATTACCTCTGAGAAGGTACCGTTGATTAAGCGGAGGTTAGAGACTGCTTTTAGTCGGCATAAGAGTTATGCTGATCCGAAGAGGAAAGACATTGAGTTCCAGGTTGGTGATTTCGTATTTCTTCGGGTTTCGCCTATGAAAGGCGTGGTTCGTTTTGGTGTCAAGGGAAAGTTAGCACCGAGGTATATTGGTCCTTATGAGATTTCGGAGCGGATTGGAGCTGTGGCTTATCGTCTGGTTCTACCGCCATACATGTCGTTAGTACATCCTGTGTTTCACGTGTCTATGTTGAGAAAGTGCATTTCTGATCCTTCACACGTGATTGTGCCTCAGAGTGTTGAGATTGACCAGGAGCTGTCCTATGAGGAACAGCCAGTTGAGATTGTTGATACGCAGGTGCGTAAATTGCGGAACAAGGAGATTCCGATGGTCAAAGTTCTCTGGCGCAATCATTCTGTAGAGGAGTGTACTTGGGAGACCGAGTTGGATATGCGGAATCGCTATCCTTTTCTATTTCCGTGAGGTACAACATCTTGTTTTCCTGTGACTTTGTAGTTTTTACTTGTATTACGTGTTGTTCTGATGTGATTTACTTGTAGTGTTAAATTCGAGGACGAATTTTTAATTAGTTGGGGAGAATGTAATATCCCGTAATATTTTATATTTATTTTACATTTAAATTCCGACATTTTTTCCCGGTCGTTTTGAAATAATCTCGATATTAGTGGCTTGGTTCGAGTTGTTTGGTTTGGGTGTGATTTATTGGTTTAACCAATTGTATTTTTTTTTAATTTAAAAATAAAAATAAAAAAAAATAGGAATTATTCATTCCCGTTCGGGAATTGGAATTCCCGAACGGGAATCCTTTTTCTGGCCTGTTCCCGTTCGGGAACAGGCCCATTCTCGAACGGGAACAGGCCAAGTATAGCCATTCCCGTTCGTGAATGGCAGCAGATCATGGACCCCTTCGCCCGGCCCTGTTCGCACTCGTTTTCGACCCATCTCCTCTCGATATTTAAAGTCGATTTCTTCACAGAAAACCTTCATCACGCTGCAAACAAACCCTAGCCGTTTTCCGCTTGTCATTTCGCTGAGTATCGAACCTGTTATCATCTTCCAAAGATCGCTGTTCGGTAAGTTTCAGATTCTTATGATTTCCAGATTTCGTTTTTGAACGTCATTGCGTAATTTGGTTCGTTCTCTTTCGTTTCTAGATCGAAATTGATACCGTTTGATTCCAGACGATCTAGACTCACGTACCTACGTTTCCCTACCTCAGTTTCGCTGAACGGTACGCCGTTGGTCTCGTTTCATTCGCCGTACGATTTCCGTTTTCTGTTTTGATAATGTTCTGTTCTTGATTATTGTTTCTGCCGATGCTTTGCTTATTCCTTTGGCTTGATTTTGGTTTCCTTTATGTCATAAATGTCTTAGAGGATTGGTCCTTAATGGTTTAATCCTTGGTCGTGGTTTTAAATTCGACAATTCGGATCTTTTGTAATGTATGTTCTCGGTTTCATTTTCTTTTGTTTTAGAGTTTCTGTTAACATGTTTTCTATATTTGGTTCTTGCCTAAGATGAGCTTTGGGTTGGTGTTTTGTCTTTGATCATACTCTAGTTGAATTATGATCTTAAGCTTGATTGATTTTGAAATGGGTTTAGTAAGATTTAATTGGAAAATGCCGTGGTTGTGTAGTAGTTAAATGGTGTGATGTTTATGATTTGGTTTTAATGTGAAATTCATTTTGAATTTGGAAAACTTAAAGGTTCATAATCTATGTTTTTGGTTTCTGTTTTGAATTGGCATAGGCGGGCTGCTCCTTATTTGAATAAGGAAGATGATGGCTTAATAGCCACTTTAGCCACCAAGTTATTTTGCTTAAATAAAATCAATCCTTTAAGTTTAACTTTAACTAATAACTTGGGTTTTATTTTGAATATAAATTAAATAGTGGAAATGATAGATAATCATAAATTAAGTTAATATAATTACTCGGGTAATTATATTTGTTTTCAAATGTCGTTTTGTCAAAAGTTGGCTAAATTACAATTTAGCCCCTAAACTTATTTTATAATTTAATTAAATGGATTCTTGGTTGGTTACTTCATATTTTATCTTAATTATAAAACAAGAGCTAATAATCGAGTTTGAATATCAAATTGGCTAAATTACAATTTAGTCCCTAATTGGCAAAAGTACAATTTAGTCCCTAATTGGTTAAAGTACAAATTGGTCCCTGAACTTTATTTGACTTATTTAATTAAGTTTTTGGGGTTGTAACTTGGGTTACTTGAAATTGAAGTTATTGAGTTCCGCTTTTTAATTGAATAATTATTTTATTGAATTGTTTTCTAAATATAAACTTGGGTTTATATTGATAATTGTTTTGAGTCGGGTTAGACTTGGGTCACCCGACCAGTGAGGTTAGCTTGGTAGTTATTAGTAACTCGGCTAACTCACTATTTGGAAATTATATATTATTTAAAGTTATTAAATAATATTTATAAATTGGATTTAAGCGGGAACTCAATAGACTTATATTAATTGGGCTTTATTACCTTTTGGTTATATTTGTGTACGTTGGATTGTTATTTACTACGTGTTAATTGTGCTAGTCTTAGGTGGTGTCTAGTACTCTCTAGAGTTAGGGTCTAATTTTAATAATTATTTTATTTGTCTAGACTCGTCTACTGTTCGTGCTTCTGAGGCGAACCAGAGTTAGTTGCTTGCCGGTATTTCACGTGGATTAGCAAGCAGTGAGTTTATATTTACTATTTACCGCTTTATTAAGTAAATTGTTATTTTAATATTAAATATATATACTGTACGTATATTTCGAACTGTTTTTATATTATGGCTCTTAGTTGGAACGTGCTACCTAATGGGCATCATTAGGACTGCGTGCGCACCGGTATTGATCTGGGTAAGGTATTTATGGAAATGTGGTAACTCGGTGTGAGCATAGCTCTCGGGACCAGGTAGAGTAACTCGGTGTAGCTCAGCTCTCGGGACTCTGGTATAAGTGTGGTCAGTGGTAACTCGGTGTAGCTCAGCTCTCGGGACCAGACCTATTGGATTATGATTATTATTTAGAATTGTGGATTAGGGTTCCAACTATTATCCGTAATTTTGTTATTAAATGTTTTAAACGTTTTAAAGGATTTCCACTTAATAAATGTAGATAGTGGTATGAACTCATCTCAGTATATCTGACCCCGTTGTTTTCCCAATTTTCCCAGGGATATGATCTGAGAGAGTCGGGTGATCTCCGCATTTACTTTTCCTCGGAGGTTCCATTATTTGGATATACTGTCAAACTATTTTATTCTTAGACCGCAGTAGTTGACTAGACGTCTTTACTATTATTACAGTTGTTGTCGGATTGGTTCGACTGGTTATATTGCTTTGTCATGTTATATTATTCTTTTGGTTTATGATTAATCTATTTTTAGACTTAGAATTGAATATGTATGTTATATTAATTGTTGATTTTTATAACTGCTAGTTTAGGCTGAAGTCTCGGTTGCCCCCGAGCATTGGTTTTCTGCAGGTTTATGTGTTTATGTTTTATATGGGAGGCTAGCTACGGGTTTCGGTACTACATTACCCATACCCTAGCGCCGGTCGCGATTCATGGAAATGGGTCGTGACATTATCATTCAAGTTATGTTTTTGCTGAAAACGACACTTCGATATATTGATTCATTATCTTTTGTTACATCGTTATTTTCAGTTCTGATTCGTCCTGGTCGAAGTAGACTCATGTACCTACAAATCCCAATTTTTGTTTCGCCAAACGATACGTAAACGAACCCGTATCAATGGCCGCCGTTTTACCGTTTTTAAATTATTTTCTGTTTTGGCTCTAAAACGATACTTTTGTTTTTCAATCCGTTTCGCAGCCGTTTGGAGATCGAAATCAGTTCCGTCTATTCCCCGTGATAGTAGACTCATTCTTCTACGTTTTCACACTTTTCATTCGTCAAACGGTACGTAAACGAACTTGTATCAATCACCGCCGTCTTATCGCCTTATGATTGTTATGTACTGTTAACGTTTTAGATAATTGCTGCCAAATATTTTCTTGTCCCTTTGGCTATGAGTTATTATATTAGTGATTTTGAATCTCTGGAAATGTTAGTTGTTAATTGTCTAAACTCTTAACGTTGAATTGTCTCGTCGTTTTCGGTTGTGTCCTTCGTACTCGATTTCGGCCAAAGCTCTTAGTTGATGTCAAGTATTGTTGTGATTGATCAATTTTTAGTATGTTCTTGGTTAATTACATCATTGTTAGTTTGATTGTTATAGAATTAGGAAGTTTGATTTAGAGATTGTGAGGATTTAATTATTAGCTCGCTTGAATTCGACTTCTGTATATTCGTTTTTCCTCTGTACATGTTGGGTTGGTTACTTGTTTTGCATAATTAGGAAGATGATGACATGGCAAGGGATGATTGGCCATTTTGAATTGTTTTTGGTTAATGGTCAGTTTTGATCATTGAGTTTTTGTGTCTTACATTTATTGATTCCTAAACTTATCTTTTAACTGTTTTAATTGAATTTTGATTTCAATTTGCGAAATTGGTTTCAACTTATTAGTTAGCGATTTAAATAATAATATTATTTATGATTTAAAATTACTTTGGGAACTAATATTTTAAATTTAAATTAATATTAATTTTATTATAGTTTATATGTGATTTTATATATTGACTACATTAAATAAGAATTGAGGATTTTATTTAATTTGAAAGTTTGTCAAATTAATTATATTATTTTTAAGACCTAAAAATAATATTTGAGTATTTAAAAATTTAAATTTATAATTATAATTATAATTATTATTAATTATTATTTAATCGATAATTAATATTTTTGGTTTAGACTGCCTTGGGATTAAAGTTATATTTTAGCTTTATTTTGTATTTAATTATTCGAGATATTTTTTCGATATTTATATTTACTTGGGTTTCAAGCTATTGAGTTCTACTTTGATATTAATTAATATTTTATTAAATATTAAATTATAAATTGTGGTTTATAATTCTGGTTTTATTTGGTTGGGTCGGGTTAGACTTGTGTAATATCCCGTAAAATTTTAAATTTTATTTTGTTAATTTCCGACGTGGTTACGGATGTGTTTTGAGGGGTATATTTTTGTGGTTCGATTCATTTTTTGGTTCGGTTTTAAAAAAAAAAAATAAACTTCTTCCTTGGGTCGTGGTTCAACCGAAATGGTTGAACCACTTTCGTTTGACTCAGGTCTCATTTGAGACCTGAGAAAAACGAAGGCTTCCGTTCGAGAATCCAAGGATTCTCGAACGAGAATCCTTTTTCAGGCCTGGTCCCGTTCGGGACCAGGCCCTTTCCCGAACGGAAGCAGGCCAATTTTGGCCATTCCCGTTCGGGAACAGATCTGTCTTTTGGACCCCTTCGCCCAGCCCACTTCGTACTCATTTTCGACCCATCTCCTCTCGATATTTAAGATCGACTTCTAAAGAGAAAATCTTCACCACTCATCACTGAAACCCTAGCCGTTTTCCGTTTGTTATTTCGCTGAGTATCGAAGCTGTTATCGTCCTCCAAAGGTCGCTGTTCAGTAAGTTTTCTGGTTTCGTTAAATTTCAGTTTTCATTTTGAAACGCCTTTCGGTTTTCTGATTCGTTCTTGCTCGTTTCTAGATCGAAATCAAAACCGTTTGATCTCAGACGTTCTAGACTCACATACCTTCGATTCCCCACCTCGTTTTCGTTGAACGGTACGTGATCGACCTCGTTTCCATTCGCCGTACGGTTTCCGTTTTCTGTTTTGGCTTTGTTCTGTTCTTGATTATTGTTTCTGCCGATGCGTTGCTTATTCCTTTGGCTTGATTTTGTGTTTCCTTTTGATATAAGATGTCTGGGAAGATTTTAGATTCATAACTAAGTTGATTGGATTGTGTTGTTTCGGTTTGAGTTCTTCGTTGCTTGATTTCTTCACTGCCGTGTTCATATTCTTGGTGTTTCTGTTATGGGTTTTATTGAGTGATTAAGATTAGTTCTTGCTTTTGCTTTGGCTTGATCCATGTACTTTGCAAACCTTAATCTCATGCTTTTGTTTGAATAAATTGGTTAGATACAAGTTTGGTGTTGATGGTTGTACCTACTGTTTTGGTTTTGAGATGGGGTTATTGTTGGAGATTCATGTGGGCAGGTTTATGTTTGTTCAAATAGAGAAGATGGTTAACTAACCATTCAAATCACCAAAATGTTTTAGCTAAATCAAATAAATGCTTGAAGTTGCACTTTATTTAATAATTTGCTTTCATTCGGTTTTTGTAAATTTAATTATTAGAACGATAGTTTTATTAAATTAAGCTAATATAATTACTCGGGTAATTATATTTAACTTTGATTTTCGATTTGGTATAATCTTGGCTAAATTACAATTTAGCCCCTGAACTTATTTCTATAATTTAATTAAGTGGATTTTTGATTTATAACTTTGTATTTTGTATTAATTGTAAATAAAAGTAATTAATTTGATTTTTGGAAATCAAATTGGCTAAAGTGCAATTTAGCCCCTAATTGGCAAAAGTACCATTTAGTCCCTACTTGGTTAAAATACAATTTGGTTCCTGAATTTTTATTTGATTTATTTAACTAAGTTTTTGGGGTTGTAACTTGGGTTACTTTGAATTGAAGTTATTGAGTTCCGCTTTTAAAATGATTTATTATTTTATGGAACTTTTTTTATAAATATAAACTCGGGTTTATATTTGATAAACGTTTTGAATCGGGTTAGACTTGGGTCACCCGACAAGTGAGGTTAGCTTGGTAGTTATTGGTAACTCGGCTAACCCACTATTTGGAAATTATTTATTATTTAAAATTATTAAATAATATTTATAAATTGGATTTTAAGCGGGAACTCAATAGACTTATATTAATTAGGCTTTATTACCTTTTGGATATATTTGTGTTATTTTGGATTGTTTATTACTACGTGTTAATTGTGCTAGTCTTAAGTGGTGTCTAGTACTCTTTAGAGTTAGGGTCTGATTTTAATAATTATTTTATTTGTCTAGACTCGTCTACTGTTCGTGCTTCTGAGGCGAACCAGAGTTAGTTGCTTGCCGGTATTTCACGCGGATTAGCAAGCAGTGAGTTTATATTTACTATTTACCGCTTTATTAAGTAAATTGTTATTTTAATATTAAATATATATACTGTACGTATATTTCGAACTGTTTTTATATTATGGCTCTTAGTTGGAACGTGCTACCTAATGGGCATCATTAGGACTGCGTGCGCACCGGTATTGATCTGGGTAAGGTATTTATGGAAATGTGGTAACTCGGTGTGAGCAGAGCTCTCGGGACCAGGTAGAGTAACTCGGTGTAGCTCAGCTCTCGGGACTCTGGAATAAGTGTGGTCAGTGGTAACTCGGTGTAGCTCAGCTCTCGGGACCAGACCTATTGGATATGATTACTATTTAGAATTGTGGATTAGGGTTCCAACTATTATCTGTAATATCATTATTAAATGTTTTAAACGTTTTAAAGGTTTTCCACTTAATAAATGTAAATAGTGGTATGAACTCATCTCAGTATATCTGACCCCGTTGTTTTCCCAATTTTCCCCAGGGTTATGATCTGAGAGAGTCTGGTGATCTCCGCATTTACTTTTCCTCGGAGGTTCCTTTTATTTTAATAAAATTGTAAAACTGTTTTATTCTTAGACCGCAGTAGTAACTAGACGTCTTAATTATTATTGTTTATTTTGTCGGATTGGTTCGACTGGATATATTGCTTTGGCATGTTATATTATTTATATTGGTTTATGATAAATCTATTTTAGAATCAGAATTGAATAAGCATGTTATATTAACTGTTGATTATTATATCTGCTAGATTAGGTTGAAGTCTCGGTTGCCCCCGAGCATTGGTTTTCTGCAGGTTTATGTGTTTATGAATTATATGGAAGGCTAGCTACGGGTTTCGGTACTATATTACCCATACCCTAGCGCCGGTCACGATTCATGAAAATGGGTCGTGACAAACTTGGTATCAGAGCTTTGGTTTCATACCAAGGCCAATTGCTTGCTATGTGTTTACTCTGTTAAGTATGGTTGTGTCTTAGGAACTACTGCGGATATAGGATTCTGTCATGTCTTTAAAAAACGTCATCTTTTGATTTTAAAACATTCTGCCTACACCAATAGGATTGCGTCGAGTCAGTCATTATCTGTTGATTTGATGATTTTAATTGTTAATGCTATTTCACTTGGGTGAGTATTTTATTGCTGTTGATTTCTCGGGAAATCCTAATTATTAATTGTTTTGTTTCATACTTGGGTATGAAATATGTGTTATTTTTATTGTTTTTGTTCAATCCTTAGCATATGGACAATGTTGTTCGTACTCGTGCTCGTGCTGCGGCAGAGCAAGAAGCTGTGGCTGATGATGCGATTTCCATGGAAGTCGATCAGAACGTACCACCAGTTCAGGCTAATGCTGGACGTGGTAGAGGTAGAGGTGCTGGCAGAGGTAGAGGTAGAGGCAGAGGAGCTGGTGCTGGTAGAGGTGGAGCTGGAGGACGTGGTGCGGCAGGCGTTCAGGCACCGGATGTGCAGCAGGCACCGAACGTGCAGCAAGCACCAAATATGCAAGCGTTCGACTTCACTACTTTCTTGGCTGGCGTTGTCGAAATGCAGAACAATCAGGCTCTACTGCAGAATCAGTGTAATATACTGGGTCAGTTAGCGCAGCAACAGCAACCTCAGGTTGGTGCTGTAGCTGGTATTGGTGGAATTGCTGGTGTCGGTCATATTCCGACGGACAGAGAGTTGGTGATGATCTACTTGAAGTTGAATCCGACTTCTTTTGATGGTACTGGTGATGCTCTTGACTTTTTAGAGGAATTTGAGTACAACAGTCAGAGGATTCAAGCGTCTGATCGTCAATCAGTGATGCTTGTGGAAATGTCGCTGAAGGGTCCAGCTAAGGATTGGTATCGCGATAACATCAGGCCAGTTATGGATACTTTGCC
This sequence comes from Mercurialis annua, assembly GCF_937616625.2. Taxonomy (NCBI): domain Eukaryota; kingdom Viridiplantae; phylum Streptophyta; class Magnoliopsida; order Malpighiales; family Euphorbiaceae; genus Mercurialis; species Mercurialis annua. The sequence goes on from NC_065575.1 coordinate 34,046,000, forward strand.
TTGGGCTGATTTTGTGATCAGGTTTAGGGGTTACTATCTACCCTTCTCTGTTACTGAGAGTTTCAAGGAAAAGCTGCTCACTTTGAAGAAGGGGGATAGATCAGTGACAGACTACACTACTGAGTTCGTACGTTTGGGGCGGTTTGCTACAGATCTTCAGGGTGATCAAGAGCGAGTGAACGACCGTTATATTAGGGGTTTAGGCTCGGAGTTTCTCCCTTTGCTGATAGGGACAAACATGGAGTTTGCTCGGTTAGTGGATAGTGCGCGGCGGATGGAGAATTCGATGGTTCAGTTTGGAACGATCTCTGACCCTTTCCAGAATCAGAAGGGAAAGAGTGACGTTCCTAGTGGGGGGCAGCAGGCCCCAGTGCAGCATGGTAGTGGGAACTACTACAGTGGCTCTTCTCAGGCCAACAGGGGGAGTCGACGGACTCACAACAAAGGGAGGAATAGTGCCAGGAGTGCTCCGTACAGTTCTAGTAGCAGTGGCAGCAACCGTGGTTCAGGACGCGGGCACAGTGGTGGATCGAACTTTCCGTTCTGCCAGAATTGCAGACGTAGGTATTATGGTCAGTGCCAGTTAGCTCCTGGAGGTTGTTTCACTTGTGGCCAGCCGGGTCATTTTTCTAGGGAGTGTCCGACATCTGGGCAGCAGATGTCTAACTCCAGTGTGGCGCAGTCATCTTATCAGCAGCAGAGACCTGCGTTTGCACAGTCTGTAGGGTACTCTCAACCTGCAGTATCTTTTGGTGGCCAGCGGGGCCGTGGTTCTGGTGGCAGAGGTTTTGGTGGCCGTGGTAACGGAGGTAGAGGTTCCAACGGTTATGGTACTGGACAGAGTTCGCAGCAGCAGCCGCAGGGTCAGGCCAGAGTGTTCGCACTTACTCCTCAGGATGCGCGTGCATCAAATGCTGTGGTGCAAGGTACCATTCCGATTTCTTTTACTGATGCTTTGGTATTATTTGATGCGGGTGCGACCCATTCGTTTGTTTCTACTTGTTTTGCTGGGAAATTGGGTAGAGCACCATCTGTTTTGAGTGAACCTCTAGCTGTGTCTACACCTATGTCTGAAGGTGTAGTAGTGGACGTTGTTTATCTTTCGTGTCCAGTGGTTATTCAGGGTAGAGAATTATGTGCTGATTTGATTGTACTTGACGTTCTTTCTTTTGATGTTATCTTGGGGATGGACTGGTTGTCACGCCATTATGCTTCTATTGACTGTCGAGGGAAGTCAGTCGAGTTCAGGATTCCAGGTGGTCTACCTTTTTCCTTTCAGGGAGAAAAGACAGAGACACCTAAGAATCTGATTTCCGCCATCAAGGCGAAGCGGATGTTAGGCAAGGGTTGCCAGGGTTTTCTTGCTGTGGTTCGTGATTTGGAGACTAGTAGTGGTGATATGCATAGTGTTCCGATAGTGAATGAGTTCACTGATGTGTTTCCAGAGGAATTGCCTGGATTACCACCTGATCGTGATATTGAGTTTTGCATTGATGTGGTTGCTGGTACAGCTCCGATTTCGATACCGCCGTATCGGATGGCTCCTGCAGAGCTGAAGGAGTTGAAGGACCAGTTACAAGAGTTGTTGGATAGCGGGTTCATCAGACCGAGTACTTCTCCGTGGGGTGCTCCAGTTCTGTTTGTAAAGAAGAAAGATGGTTCCTTTCGGCTCTGTATCGACTACAGACAGTTGAATAAGGCTACTGTCAAGAACAGATATCCTCTTCCTCGCATCGATGATTTGTTTGACCAGTTGCAGGGTGCGAAGTGTTTTTCCAAAATTGATTTGAGGTCTGGGTATCATCAGCTACGGATCCGTGATGCAGATGTGCCTAAGACTGCTTTTCGGACTCGTTATGGACATTTTGAGTTTCTGGTTATGTCCTTTGGTCTGACGAACGCGCCAGCAGCGTTTATGGATATGATGAACAGAGTGTTCAAGCCGTTTTTGGATCAATTTGTTATCGTCTTTATTGATGACATATTGATCTATTCTCGGAGTGAGGAGGAGCATGCTTACCATTTGAGGACTATACTACAGACGTTGCGTGAGCATCAGTTGTACGCTAAGTTCTCAAAATGTGAGTTCTGGTTGGATCAGGTTACCTTTCTAGGACACGTGGTGTCGAAAGATGGGATCAAGGTTGATCCGAAGAAGATTGAGGCGGTCATGGATTGGCAAAGGCCAAGGTCAGTTACCGAGATCAGAAGTTTTCTGGGTTTAACTGGCTACTATCGTCGGTTCGTGCAAGATTTCTCCAGAATATCTGCACCTTTGACTAAACTAACACAGAAGGGTGTCAAGTTTGAGTGGACTGACAAGTGCGAGGCGAGCTTTGAGAAGCTCAAGGAGATTTTGACTACAGCTCCGGTGTTGGCATTGCCTTCTGGCATTGATGGTTTCACAGTGTATTGTGATGCGTCTCGGATTGGTTTGGGTTGCGTTCTGATGCAACATGGACAGGTGATTGCCTATGCTTCCAGACAGTTGAAGAAGCATGAGGTGAATTACCCTACTCATGATTTAGAGTTGGCAGCTGTGGTTTTTGCACTGAAAATCTGGAGGCATTATTTGTATGGTGCTACTTGTGAGATTTTCACTGATCATAAGAGTCTGAAATATATCTTTGATCAGAGAGAGTTGAACTTGAGACAGAGGAGGTGGTTAGAGTTGCTGAAAGACTACGACTGTACTATTCAGTACCATCCTGGTAAGGCTAATGTGGTGGCCGATGCGTTGAGTCGCAAGTCTTCAGGCAGTTTGGCTCATATTTCTGAGATTGGGCGTAGACCCATGGTTAGAGAGTGGCACAGTTTGATAGCTTCAGGCTATGGATTTCAGATTTCTCAGACTGGTTGTTTGTTGGCACAGTTGCAAGTGCAACCCGTTTTGATTGATCGGATCAAAGCTTTACAAGCTGAGGATCCACAGTTGAAACGGATTATTAAGGAGATTCAGCAGGACGGTAATTCTGAGTTTACTTTCGTGGATGGTGTTCTGAGACATGGTTCGAGATTGTGTGTTCCGGATTCAGATGGTTTGAGGGACCAGATTCTGGAAGAAGCGCACAAGTCTGCTTATAGTGTTCATCCGGGTTCTACTAAGATGTACCATGATCTTAAGGGTACCTACTGGTGGAGCGGGATGAAGAAGGATGTCGCTGAGTATGTTTCTAAGTGCCTGACGTGCCAGCAGGTGAAGCTGGAGCATCAGAGACCTTTCGGCTATCTGCAGCCACTACCTATTCCAGAGTGGAAGTGGGAGCGGATTGCTATGGATTTTGTGGTTGGGTTACCACGTACTCGACAGGGATACGATTCCATCTGGGTGATAGTTGACCGTATGACCAAGTCAGCTCATTTCCTTCCGATTAAGGTTTCGTATACTGCTTCGAGGTTGGCTCAGTTGTACATCGACAGGATTGTCAGTTTGCATGGTGTACCGGTTTCTATTGTTTCAGACAGAGGTTCTGTGTTTACTTCGAGGTTTTGGAAAGCGTTACAGGAATCCTTGGGTTCTCGGTTGGATTTCAGTACAGCTTTTCATCCTCAGACTGACGGTCAGTCTGAGAGGACTATTCAGACGTTGGAGGATATGCTCAGGATGTGTGTTCTCGATTTTCAGGGTAGCTGGGATACTCATTTGCCGTTGATTGAGTTTTCCTATAACAACAGTTATCATGCTAGTATCGAGATGGCGCCGTATGAGGCTTTGTACGGGCGCAAGTGTAGATCTCCTATCTGTTGGGAGGAGGTCGGGGAGCGTAAACTCTCGGGAGCGGAAATTATTCAGATTACCTCTGAGAAGGTACCGTTGATTAAGCGGAGGTTAGAGACTGCTTTTAGTCGGCATAAGAGTTATGCTGATCCGAAGAGGAAAGACATTGAGTTCCAGGTTGGTGATTTCGTATTTCTTCGGGTTTCGCCTATGAAAGGCGTGGTTCGTTTTGGTGTCAAGGGAAAGTTGGCACCGAGGTATATTGGTCCTTATGAGATTTCGGAGAGGATTGGAGCTGTGGCTTATCGTCTGGTTCTACCGCCAGACATGTCGTTAGTACACCCTGTGTTTCACGTTTCTATGTTGAGAAAGTGCATTTCTGATCCTTCGCACGTGATTGTGCCTCAGAGTGTTGAGATTGACCCGGAGCTGTCCTATGAGGAGCAGCCAGTTGAGATTGTTGATACGCAAGTGCGTAAACTGCGGAACAAGGAGATTCCGATGGTTAAAGTTCTCTGGCGCAATCATTCTGTAGAGGAGTGTACTTGGGAGACCGAGTTGGATATGCGGAATCGCTATCCTTTTCTTTTTCCGTGAGGTACAATATCTTGATTTCTGTGACTTTTATGATTTTTACCTGTGTTACGTGTTGATCTGATGGTAATTTCTTATCGTGTTAAATTCGAGGACGAATTTTTAATTAGTTGGGGAGAATGTAATATCCCGTAAAATTTTAAATTTTATTTTGTTAATTTCCGACGTGGTTATGGATGTGTTTTGAGGGGTATTTGAAGTTTCGTAAATTTTTGTGGTTCGATTCATTTTTTGGTTCGGTTTTAAAAAAAATAAACTTCTTCCTTGGGTCGTGGTTCAACCGAAATGGTTGAACCACTTTCGTTTGACTCAGGTCTCATTTGAGACCTGAGAAAAACGAAGGCTTCCGTTCGAGAATCCAAGGATTCTCGAACGAGAATCCTTTTTCAGGCCTGGTCCCGTTCGGGACCAGGCCCTTTCCCGAACGGAAGCAGGCCAATTTTGGCCATTCCCGTTCGGGAACAGATCTGTCTTTTGGACCCCTTCGCCCAGCCCACTTCGTACTCATTTTCGACCCATCTCCTCTCGATATTTAAGATCGACTTCTAAAGAGAAAATCTTCACCACTCATCACTGAAACCCTAGCCGTTTTCCGTTTGTTATTTCGCTGAGTATCGAAGCTGTTATCGTCCTCCAAAGGTCGCTGTTCAGTAAGTTTTCTGGTTTCGTTAAATTTCAGTTTTCATTTTGAAACGCCTTTCGGTTTTCTGATTCGTTCTTGCTCGTTTCTAGATCGAAATCAAAACCGTTTGATCTCAGACGTTCTAGACTCACATACCTTCGATTCCCCACCTCGTTTTCGTTGAACGGTACGTGATCGACCTCGTTTCCATTCGCCGTACGGTTTCCGTTTTCTGTTTTGGCTTTGTTCTGTTCTTGATTATTGTTTCTGCCGATGCGTTGCTTATTCCTTTGGCTTGATTTTGTGTTTCCTTTTGATATAAGATGTCTGGGAAGATTTTAGATTCATAACTAAGTTGATTGGATTGTGTTGTTTCGGTTTGAGTTCTTCGTTACTTGATTTCTTCACTGCCGTGTTCATATTCTTGGTGTTTCTGTTATGGGTTTTATTGAGTGATTAAGATTAGTTCTTGCTTTTGCTTTGGCTTGATCCATGTACTTTGCAAACCTTAATCTCATGCTTTTGTTTGAATAAATTGGTTAGATACAAGTTTGGTGTTGATGGTTGTACCTACTGTTTTGGTTTTGAGATGGGGTTATTGTTGGAGATTCATGTGGGCAGGTTTATGTTTGTTCAAATAGAGAAGATGGTTAACTAACCATTCAAATCACCAAAATGTTTTAGCTAAATCAAATAAATGCTTGAAGTTGCACTTTATTTAATAATTTGCTTTCATTCGGTTTTTGTAAATTTAATTATTAGAACGATAGTTTTATTAAATTAAGCTAATATAATTACTCGGGTAATTATATTTAACTTTGATTTTCGATTTGGTATAATCTTGGCTAAATTACAATTTAGCCCCTGAACTTATTTCTATAACTTAATTAAGTGGATTTTTGATTTATAACTTTGTATTTTGTATTAATTGTAAATAAAAGTAATTAATTTGATTTTTGGAAATCAAATTGGCTAAAGTGCAATTTAGCCCCTAATTGGCAAAAGTACCATTTAGTCCCTACTTGGTTAAAATACAATTTGGTTCCTGAATTTTTATTTGATTTATTTAACTAAGTTTTTGGGGTTGTAACTTGGGTTACTTTGAATTGAAGTTATTGAGTTCCGCTTTTAAAATGATTTATTATTTTATGGAACTTTTTTTATAAATATAAACTCGGGTTTATATTTGATAAACGTTTTGAATCGGGTTAGACTTGGGTCACCCGACAAGTGAGGTTAGCTTAGTAGTTATTGGTAACTCGGCTAACCCACTATTTGGAAATTATTTATTATTTAAAATTATTAAATAATATTTATAAATTGGATTTTAAGCGGGAACTCAATAGACTTATATTAATTAGGCTTTATTACCTTTTGGATATATTTGTGTTATTTTGGATTGTTTATTACTACGTGTTAATTGTGCTAGTCTTAAGTGGTGTCTAGTACTCTTTAGAGTTAGGGTCTGATTTTAATAATTATTTTATTTGTCTAGACTCGTCTACTGTTCGTGCTTCTGAGGCGAACCAGAGTTAGTTGCTTGCCGGTATTTCACGCGGATTAGCAAGCAGTGAGTTTATATTTACTATTTACCGCTTTATTAAGTAAATTGTTATTTTAATATTAAATATATATACTGTACGTATATTTCGAACTGTTTTTATATTATGGCTCTTAGTTGGAACGTGCTACCTAATGGGCATCATTAGGACTGCGTGCGCAACGGTATTGATCTGGGTAAGGTATTTATGGAAATGTGGTAACTCGGTGTGAGCAGAGCTCTCGGGACCAGGTAGAGTAACTCGGTGTAGCTCAGCTCTCGGGACTCTGGAATAAGTGTGGTCAGTGGTAACTCGGTGTAGCTCAGCTCTCGGGACCAGACCTATTGGATATGATTACTATTTAGAATTGTGGATTAGGGTTCCAACTATTATCTGTAATATCATTATTAAATGTTTTAAACGTTTTAAAGGTTTTCCACTTAATAAATGTAAATAGTGGTATGAACTCATCTCAGTATATCTGACCCCGTTGTTTTCCCAATTTTCCCCAGGGTTATGATCTGAGAGAGTCTGGTGATCTCCGCATTTAATTTTCCTCGGAGGTTCCTTTTATTTTAATAAAATTGTAAAACTGTTTTATTCTTAGACCGCAGTAGTAACTAGACGTCTTAATTATTATTGTTTATTTTGTCGGATTGGTTCGACTGGATATATTGCTTTGGCATGTTATATTATTTATATTGGTTTATGATAAATCTATTTTAGAATCAGAATTGAATAAGCATGTTATATTAACTGTTGATTATTATATCTGCTAGATTAGGTTGAAGTCTCGGTTGCCCCCGAGCATTGGTTTTCTGCAGGTTTATGTGTTTATGAATTATATGGAAGGCTAGCTACGGGTTTCGGTACTATATTACCCATACCCTAGCGCCGGTCACGATTCATGAAAATGGGTCGTGACAACTTGGGTTGCCCGACATGTAAGTATAGCTTGGTAGTTTTAAGAAACTCGGCTAACCCAATAATTGAAAAATGGAGTTATTTATTTATCATTTAAATATTATTTTAATAATATTTTCGGATTGGATTTAAGTGCGTACTCAATAGTCTTGAATTATTACGGCATTATAATTTATTTGAGAATTGTGCTTCTCTGTGATTTTATCTGACTTATTAATTGTGGTAGTCCTATGTGGTGTCTAGTAATCTTAGAGTTAGGGGTTGTTCGGATATTAACTTATTTATTATTTTAGTCTCTTCGACTACTCGCGCTTAGGAGTCTACGCAGGGTTAGCTGTTTGCCAAGATTCACGTGGATAAGCAAGCAGTGAGTTTGTAGTGTTATTTACCGCTTTATTAAGTACCACAATTTATTTTAATATTATAAATGCTTTTGAACTATTTTAAGTGATTATGGATCTGGATTGAAACGAGCTATTCGATAGGCTTGTATCGAGACACTGTGCACCGGTAAGTACTCTGGGAATCGGCAGACTAATGTCTTGCTTACGCTGGTATATATATGACGAGGATTTGTTCCCGTCCACTCTGGGTTTATCAGTATGCTATGTCATACTTACGCTGGGATCATTTCAATACTGTTTTCCATAATCATACTATATTAGTATAAACTTCTTTGATTTAAGGGTTTTAAACTTAATAAATGTAAATAGTATTGCGAACTCATCTCAGTATATCTGACCCCGTTGTTTTTCCAAATTTTCCAGGTTTATTATTTTGAGCGAGTCTGAAGATCTCTGAATCTTTATTCCTCGGAGGTTTATTTTCTTTTAATAAATTGTCAAACTACTTTTATTCTTAGACCGCAGTAGTAAATTAGAAGTCTATATTATTCTAGTCTATTTGTCGGATTTGTCTCATTGGTTTTATTTAATGCTTTGGCATTATTATTATTTAACTCTGGTTATTTTTATTTAATAGAAGTACTTATATTAAACTGTTAGTTTAAGTTGAAGTCTCGGTTGCCCCCGAGCATTGGATTTTCTGCAGATTTATTTGATTGGTGGTTTTCCGCAAGACTTGCTACGGGTTTTGGTACAACCATACTCATACACTAGCGCCGGTCGCGATCCATAAAATTGGATCTTGACACCTTGTCCATTCATAGGCTAACTTGTCGAATCTAGGACATTTATTAAAGATATATCAAATTAGGATCTAACTCGATAGATACATAAGACTCATGAATTAACCACATAGGCATGACTCATTGTACTATCGAATATAAACCCGATACCTTACTAGTTGCACTGTCACGACCCATTTTCGTGACCGGCGGTAGGGTATGGGTAATGTAGTACCAAAACCCGTAGCTAGCCTTTCGGTTAATATACAATTATAATAAACTTGCAAGAAACCAATGCTCGGGGGCAACCGAGACTTCAGCCTAATTCTAGCAGTTATAATATTTAACATTTAATATAAAAAAATACTCGTTCAACTACGAGTCTCCAATATGGCATAAAAATAACCAGAGTGAATAATTTTAAACATGCCAAAGCAATATATCCAGTCGGACCAATCCGACAAACAACTGTAATAAAATAAAGACGTCTAGTCAACTACTGCGGTCTAAGAATAAAACAGTTTGATAGTTTTACTAAAATAAATGAAACCTCCGAGAAAAGTAAAAACGGAGATCACCAGACTCTCTCAGATCATAACCCTGGGAAAAATTGGAAAAACAACGGGGTCAGATATACAGAGATGAGTTTATAGCACTATTTACATTTATCAAGTGAAAAGCCTTTAAAACCGTTTAAAACATTTAATAACGATATTACGAATAATAGTTGGAATCCTAATCCACAATTCTAAATAATATAACATAATCCAGTAGGCCTGGTCCCGAGAGCTGAGCTACACCGAGTTACCACTGACCACACTTATACCATATCCAGAGTTCCGAGAGCTGTGCTACACCGAGTTACTCTATTTGGTCCCGAGAGCTATACTCACACCGAGTGGTCATTATGGCCAACACACAATTACAACAACCATATTCCCGCCAATTTCAAAGATAATGAATCCAGAAAATGAACACTGCCATATTCAAACTCAAACAAGCAAGAAATAAAATGTCATACTCGTTGAAACAGTGAACAAAAACCAAATACAAGTCATATAGCTTTTGAAATTAACCATTCCCACCAACCAAAAATTCCAAGAAAACTAAAACAAAAAAAAAGTAGCAGTAACCTTAATTAGAAATTTGGCCGACACATGAAGAAACAAGGATATTATTAACCTCATAGCAACACAATTGCACCAAGCTAACCCTGAGATACGATCTCAGCCACACAAGAATCACATCATAAGGCAAGAGCAAAATGATAGAAAATCAAGAACAAAACAGTTTTCATAAAATTAAAACAGTGAACCGTACGGCGTCCAATATGGGAAGATTTGCGTACCATATAATGAATTTCAAAACTCATGATTGTAGAGGATTGAGTCTACTGCAGCTGAGACGAGACGGATCCCTATTCGATGCTAAAACGAATGAGATATTGATTAAAAACGAAACGTGACGATTATTGAATTAAAACAGAAAATAAAGAGATAAACTTACGATCCAAAGCTAATGAGAGACGGATTTTGAACGTATGAAATCAGTGTTTTGTTAGGACTTAGAGACGGTTAGGGTTTGATGAAAGTGAGGGAAAGAATTAGGGTTAAGAACATGCTATATACATATATATATATATATACATATACATATACATATACATATACATATACATATACATATACATATACATATACATATACATATACATATATACATATACATATACATATACATATACATATACATATATACATATACATATACATATACATATACATATATACATATACATATACATATACATATATACATATACATATACATATATATATATATATATAAAAGAAGATTTCCGTAGTATACAGTTATAGAGAATAGGTAATTAAAGGTATGGGCCACAGTAAAATGCATAAGAGTGAAGATTACATTCAAATGGATGGGCCATGCATGGAAGTGAAGATTAAATTCAAAGTGCATGGCCAAACCAACATTTGCGTTAGCCAAAAATTCATTATGGGCCTAAGTTTTTGCATGGGTTTTATTGCTTTCATGGATTTACTTAATTCATGGAGCAAACCAAATAATTAACTCAAACCACAAATCCGCAACAGACTTTAAATAATAATTTAAAAATAATAAATAAATAAATACGGGATATTACATACACAAACTATTGACTTTGTAGTCGAATAAGATGTTATTTGATTTTCGTATCAAATAACAGTAAAATAGTATGACCCCTAAACGAAACTGATATTATTAAAGTTCAAGATATCATCTACGACTTTCGTTTAGGTCTCAGACTAAAACTAGCACCCGAAGTTGTCACAAACTAGCCCGAAAATTAATCCTTAGGGTTGTCCTAAAGTTCAGGGCTGTTACGCGCGACATAATATTCTGATTTATTCAAGCCACCTAAAGGTCAAATTAGCAGAAAAATATATCTAGAATGGTTTAGATAACATCCTTAAGTTTCCGTACCAAGAAACAGAACTTAATTCGGAGTTATATAACTAGATATATTGCTCTCGCGATATGGCTGTTCTGCAGCTCATATTTTTGCAATATCGTTAAACTATCTCGCGTGTACTTGACTCGTAACTTATGACTCGTCGAGATTTGAAACCTATTGCTAGCATACCTTGATACCAATCCCTATCCAGCCCTTATATCTCACCATAAACACATTCATTTCATGTCTAAGCACCATTCAAAATACTTAGCCATAAACTACGCACTTTTGTTGAACTAAACATGCCATTTTTCAATCATACATCCTTCAATCTTAATCAGCCCAAACTCATCCTAATTCAGCTCTATATACTCAAAATCATATCCGTAATCATCAACTTAACTCATACCATCACCTTCAGTCTATGGCTGAACCATAAACCAACAATTCATACCAATTTACACACAACAATCATGCTTACTCAAACAAACATCAAACATCATCAATTCAATGAAGATGTTGAATACATAAGCTAAGACTATCATCCAATTTATTCAATCATAGTTAAAAAATTTCAGAAATTCCTTACCCTTCATGAAGCTCCATAGCCGAAGGGTTCAAACTACAATACCCCATCAATTACACTCAAAGGAAGCTTAATTGTACCTTAGACAAATCATAAGCAAAATCATCAAATTTTGATTATAAACCCTAGAAATTATGATCATCAAATCACTAAATTGAACCATAGAAATTACTAATCGATGATCTTACATTGTTTAGCTTGAAGAATAGTGATAATTTGCATCAAAATTCATGAAGAATGGAGAAGAATCATGGTGATAGTGACGAAGGATTGGTGTTTAGCCTTTTGAAGCCAAAAGGGAGAAGAAGGAGCCCTAATTTTCACTAATACTCAAATTTCCAATTAACCGTCGTGCTTGATTTCCAATTCATTTCGGAATTTCTTTTTCAATTAATTCTTATTATTTCACGAATGTTATCATGAAAATTATTAGCTCGGGACTTATACTTTTATTTTATATTTCCTTAACTTTTAATAAGTCCTGCTGATAATTGCTCCGACGAATAAAAATTTATACTTCAAATTATTATACTATCACCTGCTTACTATTCTTTTCTCAATTATGCTTCTTAAGTCGAGTTCCATTCCCGACCTACTTGACTTATGTGCCATAATTTAGGACTCGTGGCACAATCTGATGACCGTAGGATGTAAGGATTATACATTTTCTGACCTCTGAAAAACTTCAAAATATTTTTGTCATACTAGCCAAACATGATCACACAAAACCCAATTCAAACTTAACAAAAACTTCAAAACGACATGATTTCGGTTAGTTCGATCCATCCACAACGTGTAAAATCAAAACAACCCATATAAGATCAAACCCCTAATTCAAAACTGAACTCTTACCTTTATTTGATGCTTAAGAAAGGTAGAGAATTGAATTCTTAATCCAACGCAACGAATATCATACAATTCCGAGTCCGAAAGAAGAAACTGTGATGATCGCAAATTTGATCGCTCAAACCCTTCTCTTCTCCTTCATTCTTAAGTTTCTTATGCTCTGATTTCTATTTCAAATGCTATCTCATTTATATATTTTTGGCTAATTTGCTTATTTGATTCTTCATTTTTTAGCTTTAATCAATCTTTTCTTTTAACTTATCTTTCAACGAAACGATCAAATAATTATTTTTATTCTGATACTTACGTATTGTTTATATCCAAATAAATAATACTATTCTAATATCTAATTAATTTATATTCCGACAATTTCTTTTAATATCATCATTTCTTACTTTATCCAATGCCGATATCCAAATTTTCTTATTCAAATCCTTAAACATGGACGTCCTACTTGATATTATCATTTTCTTTAATATTCAAAATCTTATATTTTTACAACTCTGGTCTCTCTCTGCGGGGCACGTTGCACTAACCGGCACTTGAACTTACAGTGTATTTCATTTTATAAATGAAATGAAAAAAAATCTTATGCATAAATATCGTGATAAGATACATACTTTTTCCATAGCCAATGTTAGCTCCAAACAAGTCTAGCCATACTATACATAAATACTCCTCTAGTCTCGGGCACTAATAACAAAATAAATAAAACCATGACTAAACTACAAAAACTATAATACAGAAACATGTGCACACCTAGAGTACAAGCCAAACGCGTGGAAAACATATTTGTCAGAAAACTAAAAAGCATAGAAGTAGCAGTCTTCAAAAGGGATCCAATTGCACGACTGTGTAGTGGGAATGATACATCTAGCCATGCTTCAGACCCGAAACAAATGCTATTAGCAGCGATATATGTTACGGTCAAACCCATAATGACGTAAACAATAGAACTTTGAAGTAAGAAATGTGAGTCGACATACAAGTAAAATATAACTGAAACATACGCCTGCATGAAAATTAAACATAGTTAATATACACTTATTCAATTTTAAAAAATTTCCTTTAGTATTTTATGTTTTTTTATTATTTGAGTTAAATACATGCCCCAACTAAATTTTGGAAATGATATTTAAAAAGAATTCCAATCTATGTTTCTTTTCACTAACTCTAATTTTTAAGTTCTTGTTTCTATTCTCTAAAAAAATCATTTAGAATCCAAAATAAGTATAAAATTATGTACCTAATTTCTCTTAAAATAATAAAATAAATAAATAGTAATAAGAATTTATATAAATTATATGTACCAGAGATGATAGCATCAGAATAGAGGCTATAATAAGAGGTCTCCTCCTTCCGAATCTCCAAAAAATCCATGGCTGAAAGAAAATGACCACAGTGTTCAAAAAATAACACACCAGCGGAAAGAGAAACGCTTCATGCAAAGTATAGCCCAGTGATTGAAGTAGAAACGGCCCATAGTTGGTGTGCATAGAAAATCCTAAAAGTTGAACTAAAATTTGCGCTACTACCATGATTACTAAAGCTGGGCGGCTTTCATGATGCAATATCACTTGTAGATGACTAACAACTTTCGTTCTTAAAATATTTTCATCAATCTCTGCACACATGTGATCCACATGGATTGCGTTCAGCACCATTCCCAGCACAACTTTAGATTCACTTATTTTTCTATACTCCAACAACCAGGAAGGTGTCTCAAAAATATAGAAATATATCATGAGTAAGAGAAATGCAACTTGAATTATAAATCCAGTTGAAAATCTCCACCCCCACACATGAAAATATGAAGCAGAATAATTCAGCCCTATAGCTAATGTTGTACCAACAGCCATTGAACGTCCAAGTTCTATATTCAATCCGCTCATTCTGTCTAACTCCATCTCAGTAATAATGGTTGGTATTACCTAGCATCAGAAATTATAGGTGCATTGATTATTAAAAGCTATGTTATTTAAATTCTATAAGGAAGATTGAATAACTTTTTACGAATTCTATATTTGTAAAAAATAATATATTATAAGAGACTAAAAGTTAACAACCAATCCTACACTCTAAATTATAAGGTGGTGAAAATTTAAACTCTCCATTACTTTTTGTAATTTACGGTTGTAAACAAGTTATTCTTTACCTTGCACATAAAATTTTAAAATAATAAAGACTAGTAGCTATTAATTTTTTAAATCATTTTTATTTAAAAAACATTTAAAATTAACAATAATAAAAATTAACCAGAACTAACAACTGTTAGTACGATTCCCAGTGCCATCAAAACAAAAAGTTGACTTTCCCATATATTCTTCAAGGAAAAAGCAAACAACATCGATATTGAAGCTGCCATGTAAAGGGAAGAAATATACCACTGAAGCTGAAGATTACCAAATCCGCAATTATTGTCGAGATTGTAATGCTTTTTTTTGTGTAGAGTTTAGAAGAAAACGTGACCATATAACTGTCCATATCAAGAACTCCTCCTAAAGAAAGTAAAATGAAAATGATATTGATTTATAGTGCTATTCCGGGAATCACATAATCAACGTTAAACACAGTAAAAAATATCAGTGTAACATATAAATAGCAAATTAGCAGTTTTATGTTTAAAAATTGAGTTGGATATTTTCATGGTACATTGTTGAAATGGATAAATTCTTGGCTTGTCACGACCCAATTTCATGAATCGTGACCGGCGCTAGGGTGTGGGTATGGTTGTACCCAAACCCGTAGCAAGCCTTGCGGAAATCAAATGAACATCTAAACCTGCAGAAAAACTGCTCGGGGCAACCGAGACTCCAACTTAAGTCTAGCAGTTTATAATACAGTTCTATTATAAATAACTTAAATATCTGAAATGCTCAACAGCATGCCTTAAATATAATAATAAAATGTTCCAGTGTAAACATGCTAAAATAAACAATCGGTCTAATCGACAATCCCAATGCAATAACAAATGTAATATATAAACTAGCTCTACTGCGGTCTAAGAGTTTGAAAATAGAAACTAGTTTAATAACATAAAAACCTCCGAGGAATCAAAAGAATCGGAGTGGACCGGCTTTCAAATCATAAACCTGGAAAATTTGGGAAAACAACGGGGTCAGATATACTGAGATGAGTTCGCAATACTATTTACATTTATTAAGTTTAAAACCCTTAAATCAAAACATTTTTATACTAATATAATATGATTATGGAAAAACAGTATTGAAATGATCACAGCGTAAGTATGACATAGCATACTGATAAACCCAGAGTGGACGGGAACAAATCCTCGTCATAAATATATACCAGCGTAAGCAAGACTTTAGTCTGCCGTTTCCCAGAGTACTTACCGGTGCACACAGTCTCGATACAAGCCTATCGAGTAGCTCGTTTCAATCCAGTTCCATAATCCGTAAAAACAGTTCACAAACATTTATAATATTAAAATACGATGCGGTACTTAATAAAGCGGTAAATAGCACTACAAACTCACTGCTTGCTTGTCCACATGAATCTTGGCAAACAGCTAACCCTGCGTAGACTTCGAAGCACGAGCAGTGGACGGGTCTAAAACATATATAAGTCAAAATCCGAACAATCCCTAACTCTAAGAATACTAGACTCCACATAGGACTAGCATTTCACAACACAACAACCAAAGATTCAAACAAGGTAATTAAAATATCACCAAATATCCATACAACTTATTAACAAATAAGGCAAGTTAAGCTTAGGTGAGTTCTTATCTTTTAAAACGAAACCAAAGTACTTAAATACTTAAATAGTCTTTCAAAACAATTACAGTTCCCAAAGTAGTGTGTTAGCCTTACTGCAGTATAGCTCAACACAACATGTCGGGAGACCACGTCTAACCCGACCCATCCATAAACCAAGTTTAAAACCAAAGTCTTTAGTCAAACCTTAAATAAAATCAAATTTATTTTAAATAAGAACTCACACCGTAACTTAATAATGCCATAAACAATTAAGCTTGCTAACACTTAGCAAGTAGCACCCCAAGTACATTTATTTAAGTCACCTCAAATAGAATCAATAAACTCAACACCTTTCAAGTATTATCTTGAAGCTAAAATAGTTCAATCGAAACCTTACATGACATATAACACCTTGTATGCCTTATATTACTTAATTTACATTAAACCACAACCTACGATAATCTAACATTCTTTTAACAAGTTTTAAACCATCTTCTAAACAATTTCCAGCCCTTAGTAATAAGTTCAAACCGAGTTTAAATTCAAAAATGTTAACCAAACTATACGCTATTCCATTTAAACCATTTCTCAAAATCACCCCATGTATTGTTTAGCATCTATTACCCTATGATCCATTACTTTGAAATTTCCAAATTTTAGTTTAATCTGAAAACAGAATTTTATCTCAAAAGCATTAATCAAAAGATGTTGAAATCCGTTTACAAGATTTCCCCAACACACCCAATGTATGTTTGATGCCTAGCAACCTAAGATTAGTTTTTAAGAAATTTCCAGATTTTTAAATAAGCATCAAAAACAGTTTATAACCCAAAACCTTTAGCAATTCGATAAGTCTATCAATTATAACATTAAAACCAAATCACCCAATGTACAATTGAAATTCAAGAGACTAATATAACATCAAGTTAAGATTTCCAGAATTTATAAATCAAAGCAATAAAGAAATACAATCAATCACCCAAAGTATTGATTCATACAACGATCTAGCAATCTCTACACCACATAAGAAAAGGGAATTGAACCACATACCTCTTGATTAGGTTAATAGCAATAAAACTCAAAATTCAACCAACCCAAATCAGCCTACAATCACACACATATAGGCTATAGGATTTAGAACTCCTAGAATTGACGAACTATAGATGAAATCACAAGGGAATGGTTAGGAACACTTACCAAGAATCAAAATTGAGATGAAATGATGGAGGAATGACCTAAGATAGAGCCTCAGCCGAATTAGGGGTTTTAGAGAAGTTAAAAGTGTTTAAAATCTGTTTTAGGTCGAGTTAAGGTGAGTTTAAATAGAAATCAGCGAACTGCACAGTGCACGCATCGCGCCCGCTACACCTATATCGCGCCCGCGATACATGAATCGCGCCCGTGATTCATGCATGTCGCGCCCGCGAAATGCTACTGCCTCCGATGAAAATTTGAGATTTTGAAATTGAAATCGAAAACGTTTCAAACTCCGAGATTACTTCTAGTACATCTTAAAACACATTTTAAAAGGTTTGGAACCTTTGAAACGCGAATCTAAGTGGTCGAACCACTCAAACGAATCCAAGATACCGTTAAGGCTTAACGGAACAAGCTAGAAAAATACGGGGTGTTACATGGCTGAACTGAGTTCGCCACGTCATTTTATGGACTCTCCATTAAAATACTAACATGTGTTAAAGTCATTTAAAAGTAATTACTTTTACTTTAAAAGAGAGAATACACCTAACTATAGTTAACTCTCTACATTTAATGATTAAGAGAATTGTCAAAACAAAAAAATTATTAACACTGCAAATAAATAAATATTTATTTAAGGGTTAATTTCTAAATAGATCGCGAACTTTACACGAAGTTTCATTTTAATCATGATCTTTAAAAGTTGTCATTTAAAGGCACGAACTTTCATATTGTTTCAAATTTATCATTTCAATGTATTTTTATTGACTAAATTCTTCACTAAACCATTAATTAAAGACCCATGTTATTAATCAACATCAAATCTTATTATCTTTCAGGTAGAGTATCTAGGATTAGGAATTTTTAGTCAGATAAAATACACTGAATTTTACTTTTATGATAGATTTGAAATAAAATGAAAGTTCGTGCCTTTAAATGACAATTTTTAAAGGTCATGATTAAAATGAAACTCCATGTAAAGTTTGTGATTTTTTTAGGAATTGACCCTTTATTTAATCAATGAATTTATGGAACACCAAAATACTTTAATGATAAAACTCAATCACCTGCAAATTCTCTAATTCTCTAATTCCTTATCATTTGCAATTCACTACGGCAAAGTTCACTCTCATATAAAAGTATTGACAATTTCTTGCATTATCTATTAGTTATTTGCTACAATTTAATATTAAATTATACTTACTATTTGATGAATTGTAGGTAATTAGCAGATTACAATTCAAGAACAAATTTTGTCTCAGCACTACAACTTCAATTATTATGCTAAGGTAATAACATTTTTATCTCCACTTCTTTAACAATTTGTTTAATTCACCTCAAATTTATTCAAATTAAAAAAATTTCTTTGTAAGTTATGATACTGTAGTTGTTTAGTTGTCTTTCCTAGTTAAATCTAGGCTTAATTGCGTAAAAAATCACAAACTTTAGCGTGTTTTGCAAATTTAACATAAACTTTTAATTTTGGCAAATTAATACACAAACTTTTGATTTTTGGCAATTTTAGCACCGATCAATTTTTTGTGAAAAAAATGATGATGTGTACACCGGAATAACCACTATTCCGGCGTCCACATCAGCATTTTTCTCTATTTTTTTGAAGAAAAATTGATCGGTGTTAAAATTGCAAAAAATCAAAAGTTTGTGAATTAATTTGCCAAAATTAAAAGTTTATGTTAAATTTGCAAAACACGCTAAAGTTTATGATTTTTTACGCCATTAAACCTTAAATCTATGATATAAATGTAGATATGGAATTTTTTTTAATTTGGCAGTGATGAAGTTATATATTCAGAAAATGTTGAAGATATTTTTAATGATGAGAATGTTCCTAATGTGAAAGAAATCAATAAAAATTATGAAACTCTAAAAGATGATACATTATTGGGTCAAGTTGTGAGCAACGAAACAGAGGCCTACGAGTTGTATTGTGATTATGGATTTTGCAAAGGATTTAGCATTAGAAAGGGAAAACAAGCATATTATGCGGGCACTAAAAAATTAGAACAAAAGAGTATTATTGTTCAAAGCAAGGATACAAGAATGATGAGATATTAGGTGAGGTATCTTTCAATAGGTTAGATGGTAGAACAGGATGCAAAGCGATGGTTCGTTTTGTTGTTGATGAACAAGAACAATGGAAGGTAATATGTTTTGTTGATGAACATAATCATTCTTTTGCAACACCTGAAGAATGACATTTACTACGAAGTGTGCGAACAGTTACTAGTTCAAGGAAAGGTTCTTAAGTCTATGATGAATGTGGGAATTAGAGCAATTGATGCATTTTCATATAGGCTAATCCTCTGAAAAAACCCTCACCTTTTAGCCACAATTCATTTGCACCCTCACGTTGCAAAATCAACAATTTTACGCATTATGACCTTTCGTTTTCAATTGCACCCTAACCTAAAAAAATTGACTCCATGGCAGCCATGTCAGCTAATTTTGCTTAATCATCAGCTGACGTGTCATTTAAAAAATTAAAATAATAATTAATTTTTTATTTAAAATTATATGGACTTTTTTTACACTTTCTAAAACTATAGGAATTTTTTTTTGCATTTTTCTTCTAATTCTAATTAACCAAACAAATAACCCTAATTCATACAACTGTTGGGTTTTATAGGTTCATAACGCAGCGGAATTTCAAAATTTATCTAAAAACCCAAACCAAGATCCATGTAATTCGAATTAACAGAATAATTACTTACTTGTATGTCGAATTCAACAGCAATGTAGGAAGGAAGGAGGTGGTTCACTTTGGTGATACCTGGCCTCGGATCAGAAACGCCTCCAAAAGAACGCGTCCTCTACGAGTATCCACACAAACAGACCTTAGCCAAAACTAGTGCTTGTGTGCTAGCACTATTGCTTCACAAGCAATTTCGAATTTTAGTGATTTAGTGAATAATGAATTTCGTCATTTTCAAACCAACTACTTAATGAGTATTTATAGTGATAAATAACACTAGGGTTTGAGACAAATTCGAATTTCAATCTCATTGCAATTCTACAAGTTTATGTTTATCAAAAACTCCTTTTTGATAATTATCCATATATATTAATTACTATATTTATTATTTTCCAAAAATAATAAATTAAGGAAAACACTTATCCTTAAATTTCGAATTAATATATATATTTATTAATATATATATATTACGAATTATATATATATATATATATATATATATATATATATATATATATATATATATATATAATTAATCACTTAATCACATTGGGCTTGTACAACCCATAACTGTTTTGGGCCTGTTCTTAGTGTGCGACCCTGTAGGTTCATATAACGTTGGCAGTAGGCTCGAAATCCCTATTTCAGCCCACAAGTCATAAGTGGCCTCTAGCAAGACATTATGACTACCCAAGTTATATGAATATCGATAATCCGATTTAACCATTTACAATAATATTTTAATCCCTTTGTCTCTCGATATCCAGATTGAATATAAGGCATAGTTATGTCATCCTTATAACATTCAATCATTAGTTTCTTGACTCTAAGTAGACTGAAAATGATAACTTCTTATCAATTAGCATGGCCATGCATTTTCTTCAGTCTATCTTCTTCAAGGGGCCCATAGATATCTTACTCAAATAAATGAGGGACAAATTCCTTCTCAGTCACTCACATTTCTCACATAGTTACTTTCATATCCAATGACAATCTATTCCATTATCCTGTTAAAGATAATGTAAGACTGTATCAAAATATGAAATAGCTATGTAGAAATCCATGATGATTTCAAGGTCAAAGGATTATACTAATAGAACTGTAATGAGAATTACTTATGACAGTGATCTATGTAGTATTCTCACAGTGGGTCATCCAGTGCCTTATTTCTCAAATAGCACCTATGATTTGACTTAATATCTCATATACATGATTAGTAAAACATAATCATCAGTCAACATCATACTAGTCTCAATGTTCTATTAAGACTAGGGATAGATGGTATATAATTCTTTTATTAAACCTAAGGGTTCTACTATCAAGTCACATACTCGATGACCTTAGAAAGAATTAACCATTCAAGTATTTTAATCATTAATATAAAATGATAAAAACTGCCAATCAATAAATAATAAAATGATAAAGTCAAAACATGGTCAAACATGATTGACCTAGTGCATATCACTAACAATCTCCCACTTGCACTAGGCCCAATCTACATTAAATCTAATTCCCATGGACCTAGTATGACTCTCATGCTTAGGCTGTGGAAGAGCCTTAGTTAACGGATCAGCAACATTATCATTTGTCGAAACTCTGCATATCTTCACGTCTCCTCTCTCAATGATTTCTCGAATGAGATGATAACGTCTAAGTATGTGTTTGGATCGCTGATGTGATCTGGGCTCCTTTGCTTGTGCTATGGCCCCATTGTTATCACATAACAAGTTCACTGGATCGGATATACTAGGAACAACTCCTAATCCAGTTATGAACTTTTTGATCCAAACAGCCTCCTTAGCTGCGTCAGAAGCAGCTATATACTCAGCTTCTGTTGTAGAATCAGCAACGGTGTCCTGCTTCGAGCTCTTCCAGCTGAAAGCACCTCCATTCAAACAAAACACATATCCTGACTGTTATTTATAATCATCAATGTCAGTTTGGAAGCTAGCGTCTGTGTAACCCTTTACAATCGGCTCATCTTCCTGACCACCATATAGCAAGAATGCATCCTTGGTTCTTCTCAAGTACATAAGGATGTTCTTAACTGCTGCCCAGTGACTTTCTCCTGGATTTGACTGGTATCTGCTCGTTGTACTCAAAGCATACGAGACATTAGGTCGAGTGCACAACATTGCATACATGATAGATCCAATAGCAGAAGCATATGGAATTTTACTCATGCGGTCTCGCTCATCCTGTGTCTTAGGACACTGAGTCTTGCTGAGACTGATGCCATGTGACATTGGCAAGAATCCTCTCTTAGAGTCTTGCATACTAAACCTGTTTAATACCTTATCAACATAAGTGCTTTGACTTAGGCCAATGAGTCTTCTAGATCTATCTCTATAGATCTTGATGCCTAATATATAAGTAGCATCGCCCAAGTCTTTCATTGAAAAACACTTCCCTAACCATGATTTAACATTTTGCAGTATGGGAATGTCGTTTCCAATGAGTAGTATGTCATCAACATAAAGCACTAAGAAAACAATCGCGCTCCCACTAACCTTCTTGTATACACAAGGTTCATCTTCATTCTTGATGAATCCAAACTCTTTGATTGCTTCATCAAAACAAAGATTCCAACTCCGAGAAGCTTGCTTTAATCCATAAATGGATTTTTGAAGCTGGCAAACCTTTCCAGAATTCTCTGGACTGGCAAAACCCTCAGGTTGTTTCATGCACACATCCTCAAGTAAGTTTCCATTAAGAAACGCTGTTTTGACATCCATTTGCCATATCTCATAGTCATAATATGCAGCTATGGCAAGGAGAATTCGAATGGATTTGAGCATAGCAACTGGTGAAAAGGTTTCATCATAGTCTATACCATGTATTTGTCTGAAACCTTTTGCAACTAGTCTTGCTTTATAGGTATGCACAATGCCATCCATGTCAGTCTTCATTTTGAAGATCCATTTGCACCCAATGGTTTTTACACCATCCGTTGGGTCAATCAAGGTCCAAACTTGATTATCATACATGGATTGCATTTCAGATCTCATGGCTTCGAGCCATTTTTCAGAGTCAGGACTATTTATGGCCTCTTGATAGGATGTGGGTTCTTCTTGATCAACAATCATCACATCATTGTTCTCAGTGATGAGAAATCCATATCTCATAGGATTATGACGTGTCCTATCAGACCTCCTTTGGCCTTGTGGTACTTGTACTGGTTCAGCAATTGCTTGTTGATTCTTTTGAGGTTCCATACTTGGTACAATGCTATTTTGTGGTTCTTGAATTTCTTCAAGTTGTACTGTACTCCCACTGGTTCCTTTGGAAATAAATTCTTTTTCCAAAAAGATACCATTTCGAGCAACAAACACTTTGTTCTCATAAGCATTGTAGAAGTAATATCCTTTAGTTTCTTTATGATATCCTACAAAAAGGCATTTGTCAGATTTGGGTGCTAATTTATCTGAAATTAGTCGCTTCACATAAGCTTGACATCCCCAAATCTTAAGAAAAGACAAACTAGGAGTTTTTCCAGTCCATATCTCATATGGTGTCTTTTCCACTGCCTTTGATGGAACTCTATTCAAAATGAATGCAGCGGTTTCTAAAGCATAACCCCAAAATGAGATTGGAAGATCAGTTTGACTCATCATTGATCGAACCATATCCAATAGAGTTCGATTTCTCCGTTCAGACACACCATTCCATTGTGGTGTTCCAGGTGGAGTCAATTGAGAAACGATCCCACAGTCTCTTAGATGATCTACAAATTCTTGGCTTAAATATTCACCACCTCGATCAGATCTTAGTGTTTTAATATTTTTACCAAGTTGATTTTGTACTTCATTCTTAAATATTTTGAACTTTTCAAAAGATTCAGATTTATGTTTCATCAGATAAACATAACCATATCTACTGAGATCATCAGTAAAAGTAATGAAGTACTGAAATCCACCTCTAGCATTTGTACTTAATGGACCACATACATCTGTATGTATAAGGCCCAATAAGTTTTTAGCTCTTTCACCTTGTCCAATAAAAGGTGTTTTTGTCATTTTGCCCATTAGACAAGATTCACATGTTTCAAATGATTCATAATCAAATGAATTCAAAAGTCCATCTCTTTGAAGTTTTGATATGCGTTTCTCATTTATATGGCCTAAACGACAATGCCAGAGATAAGTAGAGTTTAAATCATTTGACTTAAACTTCTTAGCATTGATGTTATAGATTGATTTTTCATTAGTGTCTTCAACATTTAAAATATAAAGACCACTACTGCGTGGAGCATATCCATAAAGAATGTTATTATGCGAAATACTGCATTTATTATTCCTAATAATAAATTCAAAACCATCCTTGTCCAAACAAGAAACAGAAATAATATTCCTACACATGGTAGGTACATAATAACAATTGTTCAAATATAAAATAAGTCCACTAGGCAAAGATAACTCATAAGTCCCTACAGCTAAAGCAGCAACTCTTGCTCCATTGCCAACTCGTAGGTCCACTTCGCCTTTTGTCAAACTTCTACTCCTTTTGAGACCCTGCACATTAGTACAAATGTGAGATCCAGATCCAGTATCTAATACCCATGAATCAGAAGTAGAAAGATTAATTTCTATAACATGAATACCTGAAGTGGTAGTCTCACTACCCTTGTTCTTCTTCAGATCATCCAGATATTTCTTGCAATTCCTTTTCCAATGTCCAGGTTCCTTGCAGAAAAAGCAAGTTCCTTCCTTTGGCGGTTTTGCTTTGGGTTCATCCTTGGTCTTGGGCTTGGACTTGGGTTTAGACTTCTTGAAAGCCTTTCCCTTGCCCTTACCAGACCTTTTCATACCCTTTCCCTTGTTGACCATAAGAACATCCTTAATCTCATTCTTGATGTTCTTTTCAGCAGTTTGAAGCATCCCATGCAACTCTGTGGTGGTCTTCTCCATATTATGCATATTGAAGTTCATGATGAAACCATCATAAGCCTCAGGCAAAGATTGGAGAATAATGTATGTAGCCAACTCTTGGGCAATTGGGAGACCGAGCCTGTCCAAATGTTCAAGATGACCTTTCATCTTCAAAACATGAGGACTAACTGCGCCGCTAGTAGTCAACTTGCAAGAAAGCAAATCCTTGATGATATTGAACCTTTCAATTCTTTCTCTCTCTTGGAACATTTCCATGAGATCAGTAATCATGGTGTTCGCATCCAATTCCATCATTTGCTTTTGGAGTTCATTCTCCATGCATCCAAGCATAATGCAAGTGACATCAGTAGAGTCATTGAGATGCTTCGTATAAGCATCCCTTTGAGCTCTAGTAGCAGCAGGAGCTGGTTCCTCAGGGAGGGGTTGATCAAGGATATATTCCTTTCTTTCTTGCCTAAGAACAATTCTTAGTTTTCTGCACCAGTCCGGAAAGTTAGTGCCATTGAGCTTATCCTTCTCAAGGATTGATCGCACTGATGAAGTAGGTGTAGTGTTTGTAGCCATCTCTACAACAATAAATATGCAAGTAGCATTTAATAAAAGGCACAATAAAATTCCCACAACATATATCCATAATTCATATAAAAACCCTTAATGTTAATTTCAACAATTGAAAAATAATAGTGGGACAAGATCCATATTTCACCCTACTTCAAGTAAGCTTTGGCTTATCACTTTAAGTGTGGTTTATTTAGGTAGGTAACACTTTACCAATTACATCTCATGCAATTCTTGAACATAGAATATTAACATCACATGTAGTCTTGATATTCTATCTTATACCCTAGGTTCAAAACTATTTTGATAACCTAGTTAAGTCTAACCAAATCAAACATATGGATATCACTTTTATCCAACTTATCTTACTTAGATGACTTTATACATCATGCTTTGGCATAGCCTATACATAGCAATCTAAGTCTTGATAAGTGTTATTACAATGGGAGGTATATTGAAGACTTAATATTAAATAAGGGTTTGTTATTTATCCTATTTAGTTATCCTATCTTGTCACATGTAAAATAATCATGCAAAGCATATAACCAATAAGATAAACATTAAAAACATATTATTTTACTATTTTAAATCATATTTAACAACAATCATATAAATATGTTATTCATGAAAATTTAAATCATATTTAAAATTTATCATTAAAGTATTAAAATAAAATACATGACAAAAACACGCCGGCTTAAAAGGATAACGGTCCTTAATGGGGTGTATCAGCGGGGTCCAAGGGGCGCGGCCCCTTGGCGGGGTCTGGGGGCAGCGCCCCAAGCAAGGTCCAAGGGGCAGCGCCCCTGGCGGGGCCCGGGGGCAGAGCCCCAGGCGGTAGTCCCGCTAGTCGACTAGCGGGTCCAGAAATTTTTCTCACATGTTACTCTTAACAGAATTAAAATTTCTTTATCCGAAATCAATAATCTTAACTGATTACGGTTTATTTTAATATGTTCAAAACAGATTAAAATAACCCCAAAACCCTAATTACTGCATCTTAAAAACTGTTCAGAAACAATTTATTTAACACTTAAATAACAACAGTTTCATTAATTCGGCTCATAGCAGAATTAAATACAGTTTTATAAATTATGTTCATAACATAATTAAACACAGTTTTTTCGATAGAATTAAAACAGTTTCACAAACAGTTTACTAATCCTATTTAAAACAGAATTACTAATAGAATCAAAACAGTTTCACAAACAGTTTACTAATCCTATTCAAAACAGAATTACTAATAGAATTAAAACAGTTTCACAAACAGTTTACTAATCCTATTCAAAACAGAATTACTAATAGAATTAAAACCAGTTTCACAAACAGTTTACTAATCCTATTCAAAAACAGTTTTCCTAATAGAATTAGAACAGTTTCATAAACAGTTTACTAATCCTTATTCAAAAACAGTTTTATTATTCTGTTTCCCCTTTTCTTATCAATTCGTATGAACATTAATACTACGAAACCTTTAATCAAATTAAAACGTAATATTAATTTAGAACAGTATATTCGAAGTTTTAATCACATTAAACGATTAATCAAATTAATTCTTTATACTATTTTTCATACAATTAATCACATAAACGTTTTATTTATAATTACAACGAATTATAATTCCTTCAAAAACAATTTCGAAAAACAACCCCTTTTTCAAAACAGAACATACAATAAGCATATATCACATATATACTCAGAATCTAATTAATCAAATTACAAGCAGCTCCGATACCACTGTTGGGTTTTATAGGTTCATAACGCAGCGGAATTTCAAAATTTATCTAAAAACCCAAACCAAGATCCATGTAATTGGAATTAACAGAATAATTACTTACTTGTATGTCGAATTCAACAGCAATGTAGGAAGGAAGGAGGTGGTTCACTTTGGTGATACCTGGCCTCGGATCAGAAACGCCTCCAAAAGAACGCGTCCTCTACGAGTATCCACACGAACAGACCTTAGCCAAAACTAGTGCTTGTGTGCTAGCACTATTGCTTCACAAGCAATTTCGAATTTTAGTGATTTAGTGAATAATGAATTTCGTGATTCTCAAACCAACTGCTTAATGAGTATTTATAGTGATAAATAACACTAGGGTTTGAGACAAATTCGAATTTCAATCTCATTGCAATTCTACAAGTTTATGTTTATCAAAAACTCCTTTTTGATAATTATCCATATATATTAATTACTATATTTATTATTTTCCAAAAATAATAAATTAAGGAAAACACTTATCCTTAAATTTCGAATTAATATATATATTTATTAATATATATATATATTACGAATTATATATATATATATATATATATATAATTAATCACTTAATCACATTGGGTTTGTACAACCCATAACTGTTTTGGGCCTGTTCTTAGTATGCGACCCTGTAGGTTCATATAACGTTGGCAGTAGGCTCGAAATCCCTATTTCAGCCCACAAGTCATAAGTGGCCTCTAGCAAGACATTATGACTACCCAAGTTATATGAATATCGATAATCCGATTTAACCATTTACAATAATATTTTAATCCCTTTGTCTCTCGATATCCAGATTGAATATAAGGCATAGTTATGTCATCCTTATAACATTCAATCATTAGTTTCTTGACTCTAAGTAGACTGAAAATGATAACTTCTTATCAATTAGCATGGCCATGCATTTTCTCCAGTCTATCTTCTTCAAGGGGCCCATAGATATCTTACTCAAATAAATGAGGGACAAATTCCTTCTCAGTCACTCACATTTCTCACATAGTTACTTTCATATCCAATGACAATCTATTCCATTATCCTGTTAAAGATAATGTAAGACTGTATCAAAATATGAAATAGCTATGTAGAAATCCATGATGATTTCAAGGTCAAAGGATTATACTAATAGAACTGTAATGAGAATTACTTATGACAGTGATCTATGTAGTATTCTCACAGTGGGTCATCCAGTGCCTTATTTCTCAAATAGCACCTATGATTTGACTTAATATCTCATATACATGATTAGTAAAACATAATCATCAGTCAACATCATACTAGTCTCAATGTTCTATTAAGACTAGGGATAGATGGTATATAGTTCTTTTATTAAACCTAAGGGTTCTACTATCAAGTCACATACTCGATGACCTTAGAAAGAATTAACCATTCAAGTATTTTAATCATTAATATAAAATGATAAAAACTGCCAATCAATAAATAATAAAATGATAAAGTCAAAACATGGTCAAACATGATTGACCTAGTGCATATCACTAACAACAACATCCAACCCACCGCCAGCTATTTTCTTCTTCTTCTCCATTTCACAACCGTCTTCGCCTGCAACAATCCATCATCACCATGCATCTTTCGTTCGCACCATCACCACCATGTATGAGCGCTGTTCGAGCACGACAAGTTTTCTTCTGTGGATAAGATTTTGTGGATAAGTGTTCGAGCTGACCTTTCGTTTCTTTGATCTTTTTCTCCCATGAAAGATAGGATCAGGAGCGCGGCGACTTGGCATGAGACTGAAGATGTGGTGGCTGATGGGATTTTTTTAATATGATCAATTCTTTTTGTGTTCTTGCAGATGTGGTGTTTAGCATTGTCATTTTTCTTTTTTTTTTATAATCTTTGAGTTTAAGATTTTAGTTTTAGGTGGTTGCAGATGCTGGGTTCGACTGAAGGTAAAGAAGATTAAGATTGGGTTACTTTATTAGGTTAATTAGGTTTTTGTTTTGAAATCAGGTTAATTAGGTTTAATTAGTTTAATTGATTAGGTTTAATTATGATTAGGTTTTAATTAAAGTTAATTATGATTAATTAAGGTAAGAGTGATTATTTAAGAATAATTAATAACATAATGTAAAAAGAGCAAAAGAGTTCCTAAAGTTTAAATAAAAATTTGATTATCATTTTTAATTTTTAAATGATATGTCAGCCAATGAATAAGCAAGGGTTATAGGGTAATTACAATGAATTTGCTGACATGGCTTTCTATGTGTCAAAAAAGCGTGTGCCAATTTTGGTTAGGGTGCAATTGAAAACAAAAGGTCGTAATTTGGGTAAAATTGGTGATTTTACAACGTGAGGTGAAAATGAATTGGGGCTAAATGGTGGAGGTTTTTTCAGAGGATTAGCCTTTCATATATGGCTGAAGAAAGTTGTGGTCCTGAAAATTTAGGATTTACAAAGAAAGATTGTTATAATTTTGTAAATGCGGAAAGATTGAAGCTAATAGAGGTTGGAGATTCTCAGAGTTTGGTTACTCTTTTTAAAACTAGAGGTCATGAAGAAGGAGGTATGTATTACTGGGATGTACAACTTGATACTAATGGAAGGATGACTAATTTTTTTGGAGGGATGGCAGGTCAAAAATTGACTATGATTATTTCGGAGATGTGGTTATTTTTGATACTACTTATCGCACGAATAGATATAATCTAATATGTGCACCATTTGTGGGGGTAAATCATCATTAGCAAAACTCAAGTTCATGTGAGGGTGGAAGCGGACGGGACGATAATGACACAATTAATAAGAATGTTCTAGAGAAAAAAAATGATTATATTATAGATCCTCCTCTAATTAAACCTAAAGGAGTTTTTAATTTTAGGCTCAAAGGGCATCTAGAAAATACACAAAGAAGAAAATCAAATGAAAAAAATAAAAGAGACTATAAAAAGTAAGTAACAATTTTAATTTCTTTTTGTTTGGAATCAGGTACATATTTCCATTGCCATACACAATTTGTATTTGTATGTCAGCAATATATGTATATGTTAACAGTATGTATATGTTACATGTATATGTGTATTTGTTAGTGAAGTGTTCTTATTTTTATTATATACAGGACAAAAACAACAACTGTCTAGTCAAATTACAAGCCAAACTCCTATTACTGCACACATTTCAAATTCTTCTGGAGTATTTGTAAGTTATACATGGTTATGGTTTGTATAGTTTAATACAACTTCATGCAGTGATTTTTCGTAGAATAAATTTTTTAGTTGATGTTGATAAATATATATTGATGTACAGGCCAATGCGGGTCTAGAATGCATACCATCATTTCATCCGATATATACCTCTTCGGCACCATTTCATGTACTTTTTAATACTTTGTTTTAATATTTAATTTTTTAATAAGTTTAAATTATTTATAGAGAAATTTTTTTTTAATTATTACAGATTTCAACGTCAACCTGTAATATTGATTTCCCTGTTAAGAATATATTCCCTCTATCTTTGGTATTGATCTTACTGATTTATTCTGTAATTATTACAACAAATGATTCATGTATTATAGGCTTAGATTAATCTCTTTCCTTTTATTGTTCCTTTAGTATTGGTAAGTCTTTCCTTTGTACTTGTATAAATTAGCTTGTATCCTTGAATAATAGAAATACAGAATATCTTCTTCATCTTTTATTTATCATGGTATCAAAGCATTGATCCTAATTTCTCTATCTAGCTTCTGCAATTATTTTTATGGAAGATTAACAAAGTCTCCAATTGCTCATCAAACTATGTCTCAATCCACCATTGATCCATCTGATCCTCTTTTTATTCATGCCTCAGATCATCCTAGTATGATTTTGGTACCAAAAGTTCTTGATGGAACAAATTACGCCATGTGGAGACGTTCTATGTTGATCAGTCTCAATGTAATATCCCGTAATATTTTATATTTTTTTTACATTTAAATTCCGACATTTTTTCCCGGTCGTTTTGAAATAATCTCGATATTAGTGGCTTGGTTCGAGTTGTTTGGTTTGGGTGTGATTTATTGGTTTAACCAATTGTATTTTTTTTTAATTTAAAAAAAAAATAAAAAAAAAATAGGAATTATTCATTCCCGTTCGGGAATTGGAATTCCCGAACGGGAATCCTTTTTCTGGCCTGTTCCCGTTCGGGAACAGGCCCATTCTCGAACGGGAACAGGCCAAGTATAGCCATTCCCGTTCGTGAATGGCAGCAGATCATGGACCCCTTCGCCCGGCCCTGTTCGCACTCGTTTTCGACCCATCTCCTCTCGATATTTAAAGTCGATTTCTTCACAGAAAACCTTCATCACGCTGCAAACAAACCCTAGCCGTTTTCCGCTTGTCATTTCGCTGAGTATCGAACCTGTTATCATCTTCCAAAGATCGCTGTTCGGTAAGTTTCAGATTCTTATGATTTCCAGATTTCGTTTTTGAACGTCATTGCGTAATTTGGTTCGTTCTCTTTCGTTTCTAGATCGAAATTGATACCGTTTGATTCCAGACGATCTAGACTCACGTACCTACGTTTCCCTACCTCAGTTTCGCTGAACGGTACGCCGTTGGTCTCGTTTCATTCGCCGTACGATTTCCGTTTTCTGTTTTGATAATGTTCTGTTCTTGATTATTGTTTCTGCCGATGCTTTGCTTATTCCTTTGGCTTGATTTTGGTTTCCTTTATGTCATAAATGTCTTAGAGGATTGGTCCTTAATGGTTTAATCCTTGGTCGTGGTTTTAAATTCGACAATTCGGATCTTTTGTAATGTATGTTCTCGGTTTCATTTTCTTTTGTTTTAGAGTTTCTGTTAACATGTTTTCTATATTTGGTTCTTGCCTAAGATGAGCTTTGGGTTGGTGTTTTGTATTTGATCATACTCTAGTTGAATTATGATCTTAAGCTTGATTGATTTTGAAATGGGTTTAGTAAGATTTAATTGGAAAATGCCGTGGTTGTGTAGTAGTTAAATGGTGTGATGTTTATGATTTGGTTTTAATGTGAAATTCATTTTGAATTTGGAAAACTTAAAGGTTCATAATCTATGTTTTTGGTTTCTGTTTTGAATTGGCATAGGCGGGCTGCTCCTTATTTGAATAAGGAAGATGATGGCTTAATAGCCACTTTAGCCACCAAGTTATTTTGCTTAAATAAAATCAATCCTTTAAGTTTAACTTTAACTAATAACTTGGGTTTTATTTTGAATATAAATTAAATAGTGGAAATGATAGATAATCATAAATTAAGTTAATATAATTACTCGGGTAATTATATTTGTTTTCAAATGTCGTTTTGTCAAAAGTTGGCTAAATTACAATTTAGCCCCTAAACTTATTTTATAATTTAATTAAATGGATTCTTGGTTGGTTACTTCATATTTTATCTTAATTATAAAACAAGAGCTAATAATCGAGTTTGAATATCAAATTGGCTAAATTACAATTTAGTCCCTAATTGGCAAAAGTACAATTTAGTCCCTAATTGGTTAAAGTACAAATTGGTCCCTGAACTTTATTTGACTTATTTAATTAAGTTTTTGGGGTTGTAACTTGGGTTACTTGAAATTGAAGTTATTGAGTTCCGCTTTTTAATTGAATAATTATTTTATTGAATTGTTTTCTAAATATAAACTTGGGTTTATATTGATAATTGTTTTGAGTCGGGTTAGACTTGGGTCACCCGACCAGTGAGGTTAGCTTGGTAGTTATTAGTAACTCGGCTAACTCACTATTTGGAAATTATATATTATTTAAAGTTATTAAATAATATTTATAAATTGGATTTAAGCGGGAACTCAATAGACTTATATTAATTGGGCTTTATTACCTTTTGGTTATATTTGTGTACGTTGGATTGTTATTTACTACGTGTTAATTGTGCTAGTCTTAGGTGGTGTCTAGTACTCTCTAGAGTTAGGGTCTAATTTTAATAATTATTTTATTTGTCTAGACTCGTCTACTGTTCGTGCTTCTGAGGCGAACCAGAATTAGTTGCTTGCCGGTATTTCACGTGGATTAGCAAGCAGTGAGTTTATATTTACTATTTACCGCTTTATTAAGTAAATTGTTATTTTAATATTAAATATATATACTGTACGTATATTTCGAACTGTTTTTATATTATGGCTCTTAGTTGGAACGTGCTACCTAATGGGCATCATTAGGACTGCGTGCGCACCGGTATTGATCTGGGTAAGGTATTTATGGAAATGTGGTAACTCGGTGTGAGCATAGCTCTCGGGACCAGGTAGAGTAACTCGGTGTAGCTCAGCTCTCGGGACTCTGGTATAAGTGTGGTCAGTGGTAACTCGGTGTAGCTCAGCTCTCGGGACCAGACCTATTGGATTATGATTATTATTTAGAATTGTGGATTAGGGTTCCAACTATTATCCGTAATTTTGTTATTAAATGTTTTAAACGTTTTAAAGGTTTTCCACTTAATAAATGTAGATAGTGGTATGAACTCATCTCAGTATATCTGACCCCGTTGTTTTCCCAATTTTCCCAGGGATATGATCTGAGAGAGTCGGGTGATCTCCGCATTTACTTTTCCTCGGAGGTTCCATTATTTGGATATACTGTCAAACTATTTTATTCTTAGACCGCAGTAGTTGACTAGACGTCTTTACTATTATTACAGTTGTTGTCGGATTGGTTCGACTGGTTATATTGCTTTGTCATGTTATATTATTCTTTTGGTTTATGATTAATCTATTTTTAGACTTAGAATTGAATATGTATGTTATATTAATTGTTGATTTTTATAACTGCTAGTTTAGGCTGAAGTCTCGGTTGCCCCCGAGCATTGGTTTTCTGCAGGTTTATGTGTTTATGTTTTATATGGGAGGCTAGCTACGGGTTTCGGTACTACATTACCCATACCCTAGCGCCGGTCGCGATTCATGGAAATGGGTCGTGACAAACTTGGTATCAGAGCTTTGATTTCAAACCAAGGCCAATTGCTTGCTATGTGTTTACTCTGTTAAGTTTGGTTGTGTCTTAGGAACTACAGCGGATATAGGATTCTGTCATGTCTTTAAAAACGTCATCTTTTGATTTAAAAACATTCTGCCTACACCAATAGGATTGCGTCGAGTCAGTCATTGTATGTTGATTTGATATTGTTAAATGCTAATTTTATTTTATTTGGGTGAACATTCTATTGCTGTTGATTTCTTGGGAAATCCTATATGTTGCTTGTTTTGTTCATACTTGGGTATGAAATATCTGTTATTTAAGTTGTTGTTGTTCAATCTTAGGATATGGACAACGTTATCCGTACTCGTGCTCGTGCTGCGGCAGAGCAAGAAGCTGTGGCTGATGATGCGATTTCTATGGAAGTCGATCAGAACGCACCACCAGTTCAGGAAAATGCTGGACGTGGTCGAGGTGGAGGTGCTGGCAGAGGTAGAGGTGCTGGTAGAGGCAGAGGAGCTGGTGCTGGTAGAGGTGGAGCTAGAGGGCGCGGTGCAGCAGGTGTTCAGGCACCGAATGTGCAGCAGGCACCAAATATGCAAGCGTTCGACTTCACTACTTTCTTGGCTGGCGTTGTCGAGATGCAGAACAATCAGGCTCTACTGCAGAATCAGTGTAATATACTGGGTCAGTTAGCGCAGCAACAGCAACCTCAGGTTGGTGCTGTAGCTGGTATTGGTGGAATTGCTGGTGTCGGTCATGTTCCAACAGACAGAGAGTTGGTGATGACCTACTTGAAGTTGAATCCGACTTCTTTTGATGGTACTGGGGATGCTCTTGACTTTTTGGAGGAATTTGAGTACAACAGTCAGAGGATTCAAGCGTCTGATCGTCAATCAGTGATGCTTGTGGAAATGTCGCTGAAGGGTCCAGCTAAGGATTGGTATCGCGATAACATCAGGCCAGTTATGGATACTTTGCCTTGGGCTGATTTTGTGACCAAGTTCAGAGGTTACTATCTACACTTCTCTGTTACTGAGAGTTTCAGAGAAAAGCTGCTCACTTTGAAGAAGGGGGATAGATCAGTGACAGACTACACTACTGAGTTTGTACGTTTGGGGCGGTTTGCTACAGATCTACAGGGTGATCAAGAGCGAGTGAACGACCGTTATGTTAGGGGTTTAGGCTCGGAGTTTCTTCCTTTGCTGATAGGGACAAACATGGAGTTTGCCCGGTTAGTGGATAGCGCGCGGCGGATGGAAAATTCGATGGTTCAGTTTGGGACGATCTCTGACCCTTTCCAGAATCAGAAGGGAAAGAGTGACGTTCCTAGTGGGGGGGGCAGCAGGCCCCAGTGCAGCATGGTAGTGGGAACTACTACAGTGGCTCTTCTCAGGCCAACAAGGGGAGTCGACGGACTCACAACAAAGGGAGGCATAGTGCCAGGAGTACTCCGTACAGTTCCAGTAGCAGTGGGAGCAACCGTGGTTCAGGACGCGGGTACAGTGGTGGATCGAACATTCCGTTCTGCCAGAATTGCAGACGCAGGCACTATGGTCAGTGTCAGTTAGCTCCTGGAGGTTGTTTTACTTGTGGCCAGCCGGGTCATTTTTCTAGGGAGTGTCCGACATCTGGGCAGCAGATGTCTAACTCCAGTGTGGCGCAGTCATCTTATCAGCAGCAGAGACCTGCGTTTACACAGTCTGTAGGGTACTCTCAACCTGCAGCATCTTTTGGTGGCCAGCGGGGCCGTGGTTCTGGTGGCAGAGGTTTTGGTGGCCGTGGTAACGGCGGTAGAGGTTCCAACGGTTATGGTACTGGATAGAGTTCGCAGCAGCAGCCGCAGGGTCAGGCCAGAGTGTTCGCACTTACTCCTCAGGATGCGCGTGCATCAAATGCTGTGGTGCAAGGTACCATTCCGATTTCTTTTACTGATGCTTTGGTATTATTTGATGCGGGTGCGACCCATTCGTTTGTTTCTACTTGTTTTGCTGGGAAATTGGGTAGAGCACCATCTGTTTTGAATGAACCTCTAGCTGTGTCTACACCTATGTCTGAAGGTGTAGTAGTGGACGTTGTTTATCCTTCGTGTCCAGTGGTTATTCAGGGTAGAGAATTATGTGCTGATTTGATTGTACTTGACGTTCTTTCTTTTGATGTTATCTTGGGGATGGACTGGTTGTCACGCCATTATGCTTCTATTGACTGTCGAGAGAAGTCAGTCGAGTTCAGGATTCCAGGTGGTCTACCTTTTTCCTTTCAGGGAGAAAAGGCAGAGACACCTAAGAATCTGATTTCCGCCATCAAGGCGAAGCGGATGTTAGGCAAGGGTTGCCAGGGTTTTCTTGCTGTGGTTCGTG
The DNA here is from genome assembly GCF_937616625.2 of Mercurialis annua. Classification (NCBI taxonomy): domain Eukaryota; kingdom Viridiplantae; phylum Streptophyta; class Magnoliopsida; order Malpighiales; family Euphorbiaceae; genus Mercurialis; species Mercurialis annua. The sequence continues at coordinate 34,082,510 of NC_065575.1, forward strand.
ATTTGGAGGCTGATGGTAGTGATATGCATAGTGTGCCGATAGTGAATGAGTTCACTGATGTGTTTCCAGAGGAATTGCCTGGATTACCACCTGATCGTGATATTGAGTTTTGCATTGATGTGGTTTCTGGTACAGCTCCGATTTCGATACCGCCGTATCGGATGGCTCCTGCAGAGCTGAAGGAGTTGAAGGACCAGTTACAAGAGTTGTTGGATAGCGGGTTCATCAGACCGAGTACTTCTCCGTGGGGTGCTCCAGTTCTGTTTGTGAAGAAGAAAGACGGTTCCTTTCGACTCTGTATCGACTACAGACAGTTGAACAAGGTTACTGTCAAGAACAGATATCCTCTTCCTCGCATCGATGATTTGTTTGACCAGTTGCAGGGTGCGAAGTGTTTTTCCAAGATTGATTTGAGATCTGGGTATCATCAGCTGCGAATCCGTGATGCAGATGTGCCTAAGACTGCTTTTCGGACTCGTTATGGACATTTTGAGTTTCTGGTTATGTCCTTTGGTCTGACGAACGCACCAGCAGCATTTATGGATATGATGAACAGAGTGTTCAAGCCGTTTTTGGATCAATTTGTTATCGTCTTCATTGATGACATTTTGATCTATTCTCGGAGTGAGGAGGAGCATGCTTATCATTTGAGGACTATACTACAGACGTTGCGTGAGCATCAGTTGTACGCTAAGTTCTCAAAATGTGAGTTCTGGTTGGATCAGGTTACCTTTCTAGGACACGTGGTGTCAAAAGATGGGATCAAGGTTGATCCGAAGAAGATTGAGGCGGTCATGGATTGGCAAAGGCCAAGGTCAGTTACCGAGATCAGAAGTTTTCTGGGTTTAGCTGGTTACTATCGTCGGTTTGTGCAAGATTTCTCCAGAATATCTGCACCTTTGACTAAACTGACACAGAAGGGTGTCAAGTTTGAATGGACTGACAAGTGCGAAGCAAGCTTTGAGAAGCTCAAGGAGATTTTGACTACAGCTCCGGTTTTGGCATTGCCTTCTGGCATTGATGGTTTCACAGTGTATTGTGATGCGTCTCGGATTGGTTTGGGTTGCGTTCTGATGCAACATGGCCAGGTGATTGCCTATGCTTCCAGACAGTTGAAGAAGCATGAGGTGAATTACCCTACTCATGATTTAGAGTTGGCAGCTGTGGTTTTTGCGCTGAAAATTTGGAGGCATTATTTGTATGGTGCTACTTGTGAGATTTTCACTGATCACAAGAGTCTGAAATATATCTTTGATCAGAGAGAGTTGAACTTGAGACAGAGGAGGTGGTTAGAGTTGCTGAAAGACTACGACTGTACTATTCAGTACCATCCTGGTAAGGCTAATGTGGTAGCCGATGCGTTGAGTCGCAAGTCTTCGGGCAGCTTGGCTCATATTTCTGAGATTGGGCGTAGACCCATGGTTAGAGAGTGGCACAGTTTGATAGCTTCGGGCTATGGTTTTCAGATTACTCAGACTGGTTGTTTGTTAGCACAGTTGCAAGTGCAACCCGTTTTGATTGATCGGATCAAAGCTTTACAAGCTGAGGATCCACAATTGAAACGGATTATTGAGGAAGTTCAGCAGGATGGAAATTCTGAATTTACATTTGTGGATGGTGTTCTGAGACATGGTTCGAGATTGTGTGTTCCGGATTCAGATGGTTTGAGGGACCAGATTCTGGAAGAAGCGCACAAGTCTGCTTATAGTGTTCATCCGGGTTCTACTAAGATGTACCATGATCTTAAGGGTATCTACTGGTGGAGCGGGATGAAGAAGGATGTCGCTGAGTATGTTTCTAAGTGTCTGACGTGCCAGCAGGTGAAGCTGGAGCATCAGAGACCTTTTGGCTATCTGCAGCCACTACCTATTCCAGAGTGGAAGTGGGAGCGGATTGCTATGGATTTTGTGGTTGGGTTACCACGTACTCGGCAGGGATACGACTCCATCTGGGTGATAGTTGACCGTATGACCAAGTCAGCTCATTTCCTTCCGATTAAGGTTTCGTATACTGCTTCGAGGTTGGCTCAGTTGTACATCGACAGGATTGTCAGTTTGCATGGTGTACCGGTTTCTATTGTTTCAGACAGAGGTTCTGTGTTTACTTCGAGGTTTTGGAAAGCGTTACAGGAATCCTTGGGTTCTCGGTTGGATTTCAGTACAGCTTTTCATCCTCAGACTGACGGTCAGTCTGAGAGGACTATTCAGACGTTGGAGGATATGCTCAGGATGTGTGTTCTCGATTTTCAGGGTAGCTGGGATACTCATTTGCCGTTGATTGAGTTTTCCTATAACAACAGTTATCATGCGAGTATCGAGATGGCGCCGTATGAGGCTTTGTACGGGCGCAAGTGTAGATCTCCTATCTGTTGGGAGGAGGTCGGAGAGCGTAAACTCTCGGGAGCGGAGATTATTCAGATTACCTCTAAGAAGGTACCGTTGATTAAGCGGAGGTTAGAGACTGCTTTTAGTCGGCATAAGAGTTATGCTGATCCGAAGAGGAAAGACATTGAGTTCCAGGTTGGTGATTTCGTATTTCTTCGGGTTTCGCCTATGAAAGGCGTGGTTCGTTTTGGTGTCAAGGGAAAGTTAGCACCGAGGTATATTGGTCCTTATGAGATTTCGGAGCGGATTGGAGCTGTGGCTTATCGTCTGGTTCTACCGCCAGACATGTCGTTAGTACATCCTGTGTTTCACGTGTCTATGTTGAGAAAGTGCATTTCTGATCCTTCGCACGTGATTGTGCCTCAGAGTGTTGAGATTGACCAGGAGCTGTCCTATGAGGAACAGCCAGTTGAGATTGTTGATACGCAGGTGCGTAAATTGCGGAACAAGGAGATTCCGATGGTCAAAGTTCTCTGGCGCAATCATTCTGTAGAGGAGTGTACTTGGGAGACCGAGTTGGATATGCGGAATCGCTATCCTTTTCTATTTCCGTGAGGTACAACATCTTGTTTTCCTGTGACTTTGTAGTTTTTACTTGTATTACGTGTTGTTCTGATGTGATTTACTTGTAGTGTTAAATTCGAGGACGAATTTTTAATTAGTTGGGGAGAATGTAATATCCCGTAATATTTTATATTTTTTTTACATTTAAATTCCGACATTTTTTCCCGGTCGTTTTGAAATAATCTCGATATTAGTGGCTTGGTTCGAGTTGTTTGGTTTGGGTGTGATTTATTGGTTTAACCAATTGTATTTTTTTTTAATTTAAAAAAAAAAATAAAAAAAAAATAGGAATTATTCATTCCCGTTCGGGAATTGGAATTCCCGAACGGGAATCCTTTTTCTGGCCTGTTCCCGTTCGGGAACAGGCCCATTCTCGAACGGGAACAGGCCAAGTATAGCCATTCCCGTTCGTGAATGGCAGCAGATCATGGACCCCTTCGCCCGGCCCTGTTCGCACTCGTTTTCGACCCATCTCCTCTCGATATTTAAAGTCGATTTCTTCACAGAAAACCTTCATCACGCTGCAAACAAACCCTAGCCGTTTTCCGCTTGTCATTTCGCTGAGTATCGAACCTGTTATCATCTTCCAAAGATCGCTGTTCGGTAAGTTTCAGATTCTTATGATTTCCAGATTTCGTTTTTGAACGTCATTGCGTAATTTGGTTCGTTCTCTTTCGTTTCTAGATCGAAATTGATACCGTTTGATTCCAGACGATCTAGACTCACGTACCTACGTTTCCCTACCTCAGTTTCGCTGAACGGTACGCCGTTGGTCTCGTTTCATTCGCCGTACGATTTCCGTTTTCTGTTTTGATAATGTTCTGTTCTTGATTATTGTTTCTGCCGATGCTTTGCTTATTCCTTTGGCTTGATTTTGGTTTCCTTTATGTCATAAATGTCTTAGAGGATTGGTCCTTAATGGTTTAATCCTTGGTCGTGGTTTTAAATTCGACAATTCGGATCTTTTGTAATGTATGTTCTCGGTTTCATTTTCTTTTGTTTTAGAGTTTCTGTTAACATGTTTTCTATATTTGGTTCTTGCCTAAGATGAGCTTTGGGTTGGTGTTTTGTCTTTGATCATACTCTAGTTGAATTATGATCTTAAGCTTGATTGATTTTGAAATGGGTTTAGTAAGATTTAATTGGAAAATGCCGTGGTTGTGTAGTAGTTAAATGGTGTGATGTTTATGATTTGGTTTTAATGTGAAATTCATTTTGAATTTGGAAAACTTAAAGGTTCATAATCTATGTTTTTGGTTTCTGTTTTGAATTGGCATAGGCGGGCTGCTCCTTATTTGAATAAGGAAGATGATGGCTTAATAGCCACTTTAGCCACCAAGTTATTTTGCTTAAATAAAATCAATCCTTTAAGTTTAACTTTAACTAATAACTTGGGTTTTATTTTGAATATAAATTAAATAGTGGAAATGATAGATAATCATAAATTAAGTTAATATAATTACTCGGGTAATTATATTTGTTTTCAAATGTCGTTTTGTCAAAAGTTGGCTAAATTACAATTTAGCCCCTAAACTTATTTTATAATTTAATTAAATGGATTCTTGGTTGGTTACTTCATATTTTATCTTAATTATAAAACAAGAGCTAATAATCGAGTTTGAATATCAAATTGGCTAAATTACAATTTAGTCCCTAATTGGCAAAAGTACAATTTAGTCCCTAATTGGTTAAAGTACAAATTGGTCCCTGAACTTTATTTGACTTATTTAATTAAGTTTTTGGGGTTGTAACTTGGGTTACTTGAAATTGAAGTTATTGAGTTCCGCTTTTTAATTGAATAATTATTTTATTGAATTGTTTTCTAAATATAAACTTGGGTTTATATTGATAATTGTTTTGAGTCGGGTTAGACTTGGGTCACCCGACCAGTGAGGTTAGCTTGGTAGTTATTAGTAACTCGGCTAACTCACTATTTGGAAATTATATATTATTTAAAGTTATTAAATAATATTTATAAATTGGATTTAAGCGGGAACTCAATAGACTTATATTAATTGGGCTTTATTACCTTTTGGTTATATTTGTGTACGTTGGATTGTTATTTACTACGTGTTAATTGTGCTAGTCTTAGGTGGTGTCTAGTACTCTCTAGAGTTAGGGTCTAATTTTAATAATTATTTTATTTGTCTAGACTCGTCTACTGTTCGTGCTTCTGAGGCGAACCAGAGTTAGTTGCTTGCCGGTATTTCACGTGGATTAGCAAGCAGTGAGTTTATATTTACTATTTACCGCTTTATTAAGTAAATTGTTATTTTAATATTAAATATATATACTGTACGTATATTTCGAACTGTTTTTATATTATGGCTCTTAGTTGGAACGTGCTACCTAATGGGCATCATTAGGACTGCGTGCGCACCGGTATTGATCTGGGTAAGGTATTTATGGAAATGTGGTAACTCGGTGTGAGCATAGCTCTCGGGACCAGGTAGAGTAACTCGGTGTAGCTCAGCTCTCGGGACTCTGGTATAAGTGTGGTCAGTGGTAACTCGGTGTAGCTCAGCTCTCGGGACCAGACCTATTGGATTATGATTATTATTTAGAATTGTGGATTAGGGTTCCAACTATTATCCGTAATTTTGTTATTAAATGTTTTAAACGTTTTAAAGGTTTTCCACTTAATAAATGTAGATAGTGGTATGAACTCATCTCAGTATATCTGACCCCGTTGTTTTCCCAATTTTCCCAGGGATATGATCTGAGAGAGTCGGGTGATCTCCGCATTTACTTTTCCTCGGAGGTTCCATTATTTGGATATACTGTCAAACTATTTTATTCTTAGACCGCAGTAGTTGACTAGACGTCTTTACTATTATTACAGTTGTTGTCGGATTGGTTCGACTGGTTATATTGCTTTGTCATGTTATATTATTCTTTTGGTTTATGATTAATCTATTTTTAGACTTAGAATTGAATATGTATGTTATATTAATTGTTGATTTTTATAACTGCTAGTTTAGGCTGAAGTCTCGGTTGCCCCCGAGCATTGGTTTTCTGCAGGTTTATGTGTTTATGTTTTATATGGGAGGCTAGCTACGGGTTTCGGTACTACATTACCCATACCCTAGCGCCGGTCGCGATTCATGGAAATGGGTCGTGACACTCAGTGCCAAAAACAAACTGGGATTTATCAAAGGAACTATATCTACACCAGATGAATCAGATGCAAAATACCCACAGTGGCAAAGATGCAATGATATGGTTCTCTCATGGATTCTTAACTCTTTAAATCAAGAGCTTGCAAACAGTGTCCTCTATGTGGAAACTCCTTCTGAAATATGGTTAGATCTACAAGAGAGATTCTCACAAGATGATTTTTCTCATCACTATCAAATTCAGCGTTCTATTACAGAACTAAAGCAAAATCAAGACTCCATCTTTACATACTACACCAAGATAAAGATGTTGTGGGATGAGCTAAAAATGTCTAGTCCAATCATCTCTTGCTCTTGTGGTGGACTCAAACAGCTGACAGAAAAGGAAGAAAAGGTAAGACTTGGTCAATTTCTCATGGGCTTAATGTTAGTGATATGCACTAGGTCAATCATGTTTGACCATATTTTGACTTTATCATTTTATTATTTATTGATTGGCAGTTTTTATCATTTTATATTAATGATTAAAATACTTGAATGGTTAATTCTTTCTAAGGTCATCGAGTATGTGACTTGATAGTAGAACCCTTAGGTTTAATAAAAGAATTATATCCCATCTATCCCTAGTCTTAATAGAACATTGAGACTAGTATGATGTTGACTGATGATTATGTTTTACTAATCATGTATATGAGATATTAAGTCAAAACATAGGTGCTATTTGAGAAATAAGGCACTGGATGACCCACTGTGAGAATACTACATAGATCACTGTCATAAGTAATTCTCATTACAGTTCTATTAGTATAATCCTTTGACCTTGAAATCATCATGGATTTCTACATAGCTATTTCATATTTTGATACAGTCTTACATTATCTTTAACAGGATAATGGAATAGATTGTCATTGGATATGAAAGTAACTATGTGAGAAATGTGAGTGACTGAGAAGGAATTTGTCCCTCATTTATTTGAGTAAGATATCTATGGGCCCCTTGAAGAAGATAGACTGAAGAAAATGCATGGCCATGCTAATTGATAAGAAGTTATCATTTTCAGTCTACTTAGAGTCAAGAAACTAATGATTGAATGTTATAAGGATGACATAACTATGCCTTATATTCAATCTGGATATCGAGAGACAAAGGGATTAAAATATTATTGTAAATGGTTAAATCGGATTATCGATATTCATATAACTTGGGTAGTCATAATGTCTTGCTAGAGGCCACTTATGACTTGTGGGCTGAAATAGGGATTTCGAGCCTACTGCCAACGTTATATGAACCTACAGGGTCGCATACTAAGAACAGGCCCAAAACAGTTATGGGTTGTACAAACCCAATGTGATTAAGTGATTAATTATATATATATATATATATATATATATATATATATATATATATATATATATATATATATATATATATATATATATAATTCGTAATATATATATATATTAATAAATATATATATTAATTCGAAATTTAAGGATAAGTGTTTTCCTTAATTTATTATTTTTGGAAAATAATAAATATAGTAATTAATATATATGGATAATTATCAAAAAGGAGTTTTTGATAAACATAAACTTGTAGAATTGCAATGAGATTGAAATTCGAATTTGTCTCAAACCCTAGTGTTATTTATCACTATAAATACTCATTAAGCAGTTGGTTTGAGAATGACGAAATTCATTATTCACTAAATCACTAAAATTCGAAATTGCTTGTGAAGCAATAGTGCTAGCACACAAGCACTAGTTTTGGCTAAGGTCTGTTCGTGTGGATACTCGTAGAGGACGCGTTCTTTTGGAGGCGTTTCTGATCCAAGGCCAGGTATCACCAAAGTGAACCACCTCCTTCCTTCCTACATTGCTGTTGAATTCGACATACAAGTAAGTAATTATTCTGTTAATTCGAATTACATGGATCTTGGTTTGGGTTTTTAGATAAATTTTTGAAATTCCGCTGCGTTATGAACCTATAAAACCCAACACTTAAATGAAAGTTATGCAGGTATTAGAGGGCAAATTATGCTTATGCATCCATTACCAACTGTTAAGAAGGCTTATGCATTCTTATGTGAGGAAGAAAAGCAAAGAGGATTAGCAGAATCCAAGGTTGTTGAACAAGTTCATGCCATCAATTTCAAGTCAACATCTAATTACAAACAATTTGATTCAAAGTATAAAGGGACCAAGAAAAACCTTCATTGCACTTATTGTGATGGCAATACACATACAATAGATAGATGCTTCTATTTGAATGGATTTCCAGTTGGTCACAAACTCCATGGCAAGGATATCAAACCTCCTAATAGAACTCAACGTGGTTCTGCAAATCAAGTAGGAGTTGATGCACCAACTATTGATCAAACTCTTCAATTCACTCCGGAAGAGCTGTCACAAATCAAAGCATTTTTTCGAAATGAAAAATCAAATGTCTCTGTTAATTGCACAGGTAACTCTACTCCATTTTGTTCATCATCGACACTTGAAAATATTAAATCTTTAGATTGGATCATAGATAGTGGAGCTACAAACCACATAGCTGCTAGTGTCACTAATAAAACTAATACTTCTGTTGCTTCTCATGTTACCTTACCGAATGGGACTTACGCTAAAATTACAAGTATCGGCTCTACACATATTACACAAAATTTACATGTTCAAGATATTTTATGTGCACCATCATTTCATGTGAATCTCCTTTCTGTCAGTCAACTTACATCTGGACTCAATTGTTCCATTCACTTTTTCCCTACTTTTTGTATATTACAGGACCTCACTACGAAGAGGATGATTGGCCTGGGGAAACTGAGTAAGGGGCTGTACTATCTTGTACCACAATCGGAGTCACAATCTCATCTATCTCCATCGCATTCACCAGTTTCGTATCAGGTCACCCTTTCATCTACTGCTACTTGGCATAAAAGATTAGGCCATCCATCAAAATTACTTTCTCAATTTTTATCAAGAATAATTTCATCATTTGTTTATGATTCTCAATATTCATGTGATGTTTGTCCTTTGGCAAAACAAACTAGATTATCATTTTCTTTAAGTGTTAATCGAAGTACTAATTCCTTTGATCTTATACATTGTGATATTTGGGGACCTCACAAAACTGAAACACATTCTGGTGCACATTATTTTTTAACTATTGTGGATGATTACACTCGATTTACTTGGATTTTTCTTATGAAATTTAAATCTGAAACTCAAGGCTTGCTGAAAACATTTATCACATTTGTTAATACTCAGTTTAACTCTCAAATTAAATGCATTAGAAGTGATAATGGTTTAGAATTCACCTCTTTAAAACCATTTTTTTCTACTCTCGGCATCATGTTTCAAAGTTCTTGTTCTTACACGCCTCAACAGAATGGGGTTGTCGAACACAAACATCGACATCTTCTTAACGTAGGACGTGCCTTGCGCTTTCATGCCAATTTACCATTAAATTTTTGGGGTGAGAGCTCACAAATGCATCTTTATTGGATACCTTTCTGGACAAAAAGCCTATCGAGTTTATGATCTTCAAACTCATAAATTTTTTAATAGTAGGGACATAGTTTTCCATGAAGATACATTCCCTTTTTCCACCATGAATGCAAACACTAGCTTGCCAACTCAACCTCCTCAAACCATATTCCCTGATTTCACGGATGCTTCAATATCAATTCCTCCTCTGGAACCTAATACTACTCCTGAAACATCCTCTCCATTGCCTATATCCACTTCCACCTCTTCCGATGCCATGCCCATCATTCGTCGCAGTGAACGTATTACGAAACCTTCAGTTCTTCTTCGTGACTTTCATTGCGGGCAAACGAGTGCCATGCTTACCTCTACAGATTTAGGTAAATCTACTTCTTCTCATTCAGGTACAAGATATCCGTTATCAAATTTTATTTCTTATCAATCTCTATCATCGTCTCATCAATTATTTGTTAACACAATTTCTAGTCTTGTTGAGCCTACATCTTATGAGCAGGCAATTCGTGACCCGAAGTGGTGCAATGCAATTCAAAATGAGTTGAATGCTCTTCAACATCAAAAGACATGGTCGCTTGTACCATTATCTCCGAGTCAGCGACCAATTGGCAGCAAATGGGTCTTTCGGATCAAGTACAAATCTGATGGTTCAGTTGAACGGTACAAAGCCCGTTTAGTACCCAAAGGATTTACTCAACGCAAAGGTTTGGACTATCATGAGACATTTGCACCTGTTGCAAAACTTACCACAGTGCGATGTTTACTTGCCTTAGCAGCTGTTCGCAATTGGTCACTGTACCAAATGGATGTCACTAATGCTTTCCTTCATGGTGATTTACATGAGGAAGTGTACATGACACCACCTCCAGGACTTTGTCGACAGGAGGAGAAGGTTGTTTGTCGACTCCACAAGTCCTTCTACGGACTCAAACAAGCACCTAGAAACTGGTTCTCAAAATTTTCTAAAGCAATAAAGCTTGCTGGTTTCTCTCAATCACATTCTGATCATTCGCTTTTTATTCAGAAAAATGGTTCAAATCTAACAATGGTTCTTATTTATGTGGACGATATGATTATTACAGGAAACAATGAGAAAGCTATTCAAGATCTGAAGCTTTTTCTTCATAAACAGTTTCAAATCAAAGACCTCGGTATTCTTAAATATTTTCTCGGAATAGAAGTGGCTAGATCAAAAGCTGGAATTGTTATATCTCAGCGAAAATATACATTGGAAATTCTAGATGATGTTGGTCTGCTTGGAGCTCAACCAGTTGATTTTCCTATGGAACAAAATTTGAAACTTACTAATGATCAAGGGGAATTATTAAATGATGCCCCTCGCTATAGAAGATTAGTGGGACGCTTAATATATCTCACAATCACAAGACCAGATATCATGTACTCTGTGAACATCTTGAGTCAATTTATGCATACACCAAGGAAACCTCATTGGGATGCTGCTCTTCGTGTTGTGAGATATCTAAAGAACAATCCAGGTCTTGGTCTACTCTTCTCTTTTAACAGTTCTCTACAACTAAAAGCTTACTGTGATGCCAATTGGGCAAATTGTCCTATGACAAGAAGATCTAGTTCTGGCTACTGCATATTTTTAGGAGATTCTCTTATTTCATGGAAGACGAGAAAACAAAAACCGGCATCTCGATCTTCCGCTGAAGCAGAGTACAGGTCAATGGCTTTTGCAACATGTGAACTAACCTGGCTTAGATATTTATTTACTGATTTGCAGGTTCACTTGAAACCAGTCACATTATTTTGTGACAATCAGGCCGCAATTCACATTGCGTCAAATCCTGTATATCATGAACGTACAAAGCATATAGAACTTGATTGTCATGTCGTAAGAGAAAAGATCCAAGAAGGGCAGATTATTACTAAGTTTGTTCCATCATCTCTACAACTAGCTGATGTCTTCACTAAAGCTGTGGGAGGAAATGTTTTTAAGACATTAATAAGCAAGTTGCACATGTTTGATATACATGCTCCAACTTAAGGAGGAGTGTTAAGAATATATTCTCTCTATCTTTAGTATTGACCTTACTGATTTATTCTGTAATTATTACAGCAAATGATTCATGTATTATAGGCTTAGATTAATCTCTTTCCTTTTTTTGTTCCTTTAGTATTGGTAAGTCTTTCCTTTGTAGTTGTATAAATTAGCTTGTATCCTTGAATAATAGAAATACAGAATATTTTCTTCATCTTTTATTTATCATTTCCAAATGTACCATTTCCGTTATGTTGCAAGATTTTGATATGATGAAAGATCGACATGAGGTATTTTTTAATCTAATTAATTATTATTTTTTAATTTAATTAATTGTGATTTTGATAGCTAATCAGCATGAAATTATATTTTTGGCAGGGTTCAAACAATTCAAGACATCAGCTATAAATAGTTTTTGAATGAATAGTTTATGATTTTTATTTGATACAAGAAGAATTATTGAACACTTGATTTGTACAATTTTATTTAGATATCTGATATTATATCTTATTTTGTTGGAATGCCATTTAATTGAACATTATTTAATTTTTGCTAGAGTTACATTTTTAGACTTAATGTTTATAGATTATTCTTTAAAAGACACAATTATTCTTGATCTAGATTATTATTTTTCACTTCTAAGCCATTTTGTTTTATTCACCTGCATAAAAGTATTCTATTTAATTTATTGTCACTTTTTTGTTCTTAAAAAAATTGATTCTAACCTAAAAACAATTATTTAAAATATTGGCATATATAATTTAACATTTATTTATAATATAAGAATTTAAAATGGCAACTTATAAAAGTAAGTATTCTGTCCCAAGACATTACACAAATTTTATATTAATATTTAAGTGATACAATATATGTCAAAAGGAAAAAGTAATACTTTTAGTTTGATACGTGGTTGCAGTTGTTATTTTATAAAGAATTCAAAAAATTGCAGGTAATTGAGTTACATTATTAAAATCTTTTTCTAAATCATTAATTGTAGAGAGTTACCTATAGTTAGGTGTATTGCCTTTCTTAAAGTAAAAGTAATTACTTTTAAATGACTTTGACACACGTTAGTACTCCCTCTGTTCCATTCTAATTGAAAAAAATTCTCATTACACATTATTTAAATTTTTTTAGTAAATTTACTTTTATATTCTCATATTACATTAAATACTTCACCACTTTTTAAAAATATGCTTTTAAAATGCATTAATTGAGGAGGGCAAAAGAAGAAAAGTATTATGAAAAATATTCTATAAATAAAAATTCTCAAATAGAATGGGACACCCAAAATAGAAAATTTGTTCAATTAGAATGGGACGGAGGGAGTATTTTAACGGAGAGTCCATAAAATAACGTGGCGAACTCAATTCACCCAAAAATTTCTCGTTGAAATGAGTAAAATTAATAAGAATTCCTCGAGAAAATGAGCACTATAAATATATCAAGTACAAAGAAATCTACACATTTATTTTATTACTCCCTCCGTCCCACAAAGATAGGCCATTTGGACAAACACGGAAATTAAGAAAATAATAATTAGATTAGTTAAAATTAGTTTATTTATGTACTTTTTCATTTTTAGCCTTTTATATTTTTAAAATAAATAAATAATACATTAATAACTAATTTTTGTATTGGTGTATTTTACATTGATATTAAAAGTTGACATTTATTCCATATTGGAACATGGAGCAATTAATGAAGTTGAAGATAAAAATATATTTATTAGGGATAACTAAAATTTTTAGTGTTAAAATTATTAACCAAAAATAGAAAATGACCTATAATTTAAAACACCCAAAATAAAAAGGTGTCCTATTTTTATGGAACGGAGAGAATACTAAATACCATCACAAAGAACTCCAAACTGAAGGAAAATCATATTGCTTCTTCTAATATGAACATCTAAAGTTTTTTGTTTTTGTTTACACATTTATAAAGTAGCGGTGTGCATGGTCGTTTCATTTAGTTCGATAGTAAAATATTAATATAGCTCAATTTACTAAAACAAACTAAAAACGAAACCAAGAAAAAGAGTAAATTTTAGTTCAGTTCCATTCGATTTTTAATTTGACCAAAATAAAAAAATTATAAAAATTTAAATACAAAAAAACAACGAAAACTAATAGATATTAAGTAAGGGAATCAAGTAGAAATTAAATCATACATTTTAGGCTTAATATTTAGCCTCTAAACTATATAAAGATTTGTTGGCCTAATTATATATAATTTAACTTATAAACTATACCATTTTAATTTAGTATTAATGTCAAAAAAAATCACGAACTTTACACGTTTTTTCATTTTAATCATGTAGTTTAAATTTTCTCATTTTCATGCACGAACTACCACTTTTTCTCAAATTCATGCACGGTGCTAAGGTGGCAATCATTCATTGGTGTAAAATGACCTTCACCTTAACTAATTACGCCAATGGAGTAGTGAAACCTCATCACCGTGCATGAATTTGAGAAAAAAATGATAGTTCGTGCATCAAAATTGATAACATTAATAGAAATATACGAAACCATTGATTGAATAAAAGAATAAGATACAAAGAAATAGAGGTTAACAATAGAAGAAAAAGCCTAAATCCTAGAATAACATAGAAGGCCTTTATATAGGCAAGGCTAAGCAATAATAAAAGAAAGTATCTTATACTTGGCCACTACTCCAAGTCATATACTTGGCCACTACTCCAAGTCTTATACTTGGCCACTACTTCAAGTCTTATACTTGGCCATTACTCCAATAGCATATTAATTATGCTAACACCCCCCCTCAAACTCATGATGTGATAGCAATAAGCATCGAGAGTTTGTCAGTCAAAAAACAAAAACGCGAAGAGGACAATGATTTAGTAAACAAATATGCAAGCTGTAAGGAGGAAGATACAAATGGCAATGTCAATGTGCCATTCTGAAGATGATGGCGAGTAATATGACAGTCAATCTCAATATTCTTGGTCCTTTCGTGAAAAACCGAGTTATGAGCAATCTGGATAGCACTCTTATTATCACAGTGCAAAGGAGTTGGTCGCCGCAAAGAAACGCCCATATCAACAAGCAACCATCACAGCCAGACGATTTCACAAGTAGTAGAAGCCATAGCACCGTATTCGGCCTCTGTTGAAGACCGAGATATAACATCCTGCTTTTTACTTTTCCAAGAGATAAGAGAATCACCCAGAAAAATACAAAATCCAGTAGTAGATTTGCGGTCAGTAGGATCACCAGCCCAATCAGCATCAGAGTAAGCACATAACTCCAAAGATGAAGTAGAGGAAAGCAAAAGAGTCTGAAACTGAGTGCCACGGAGATATCTCAAGATGCGAATAACAGCAGCCCAATGAACTGTAGTAGGAGAAGTAACAAACTGACTGACTATGTGAACAACATAGGCAATATCAGGGCGAGTGCTAGTGAGATAAACCAAACTTCCAACAACCATTCTATAAAGACTCGGATCTGGCAGTGGAGACCCATCAGAAATAGAGTACCGAGCATTGAGCTCAATTGAAGTATCAACAGTCTTGTTATCCGAGAGGCGAGCACGCTCAAAAATATCAAAAATATACTTAGATTGAGAAAGAAGATACCCTTTTGGAGAAGAAGCAACTTCAATACCCAAGAAGTAACGAAGGGGACCCAAGTCTTTCATGGCAAAACTTTGAGTCAACTTAGACTTCAATAAGCTAATACCAACAATATCATCACCTGTAATAATCGTATCATCAACATAAAGCGAAAGAAAAATTCGACCAACCGAGGTACACTTGACAAACAAAGCAGAATCATGGTTACTTGGGCAAAAACCAAGAGAAGTAATAACAGTAGAGAATTTCTCAAACCAGGCACGAGGAGCCTGTTTGAGACCATAAAGAGCCTTCCTAAGTTTGCAAACTTCACCAGGTTGGTGATCAATACCAGGAGGAGGAACCATATTGACTTCTTCATGAAGGCCGCCATTCAGAAAGGCATTTTTAACATCCATTTGAGTGATATCCCAACGACGAACAGAAGCAACCGCAATAAGAGTTCGAACTGTAGTCATTTTTGCAACAAGAGCAAAAGTCTCCTCATAATCCATACCATATTCCTGAGAATAACCCTTAGCAACCAAGCGAGCTTTATATCTTTCAATAGATCCATCAGCCTTAGCTTTAATTTTATAGACCCAACGAGAACCAATAGCACATTTTCCTGTAGGAAGAGACACTAAATCCCAAGTATGGGTTTGGTGAAGAGCAGTGAGCTCCTCAGCCATAGCACATTGCCAAAGAGGATCAAGAACTGCCTCTTTGAAAGATGAAGGCTCAGAAAGACAATGAATAGAAGCAAGGAATGAAGAAAATGAACTGGAAAGACAAGAATAAGCAAAATCAGGTTGTTTAGTAGACTTACGATTTCGTACAGGATAACGGTGTTCAGTAGTATCCGCAGTCTCAGAAGATGATTGGGTAGTGACTGCAGTTGAGGGGCCAATAGGAGTGTCAGGATGGCCATCACGAGGTATCTCATCATTATCAGCAGTAAAAGGATCAATGTGAATAAGATCAGGCATAAATATACTATGAGAACGGTCAGGAATTGTAAAATAAGGAATATGTTCAAGAAAGACAACATGACGAGAAACATATAGCTTATGACGGACTGGATCAAAATAACGATACCCCTTTTGTCCTGCACCATAACCAAGAAAAACACATATGGCAGACCGTGAAGTTAACTTACTCTGCTAAACATGAGGAAGAAGAACAAAACAGGTCGAACCAAAAACATGAAGAGAAGAATAATCTGGAAGACAACCATACAATCTCTCATAAGGAGACAAGCCAAAATTATGAGAAGTAGGAATTCTATTAATCAAATAAACAAAAGTAAGAGTTTCCTCCCCCCAAAATTCACTAGGAACACTAGCAGACAATAAAAGTGACCTAGCAGTCTCAAGAATATGCCTATGTTTTCTTTCAGCAACCCCATTTTGTTCAGGAGTATCAGTGCAAGAAGTTTGGTAAATTGTGCCATCCAAAGCAAGAAGATCCTTAAAAGCATGAGAAGTATATTCGCCCCCCAAATCACATCTAAAACATTTAATAACAGCTTCATGTTGAGTTTTTACAAGAGAGCGAAACTCATTATAAATGTCACAAGGGAATGAGACCAAAACTCATTCTTGATGAACTGTTTGTTCAGACTGGAATGAAAGATTTTCTTGAGTGGTTCTAACAAAATACTTATTATCAAAGAATCCGCCCTCTCCACCTAATTCAATTGTGCAAAGACCTTCAAATATCCTCCAATTTATAGTTCCGAAAAGTCCGAGCGACGTTTCATAAGATAAATCCAACAATAACGAGTGCATTCATCAATAAAAGAGACATAATAATGAGAGCCCCCCTTTATAGGAACAAGAGAGGGTCCCCAAACATCAGAATGAATGAGATCAAAAGGTGCAACAAAAAAAGAATTACTTTTAGAAAAAGGCCAAGCAGAGAACTTTGCAAGTTTACAACCATTGCAATCAGAAATATCATGAGTTTTCAAATCTCCTAAAACTCCTGTAGACGCTAAAAATTGTAATAGAGATCTAGAGACATGACCAAGGCGAGAATGCCACAAATAAAACACAGAAGAAGACTGACTCAAACGAAAAGACGAAACATCCACACTAGGAACAGCAGCCGCAATCTTAAGAGTTTTGAGCTGATCCAATATATAAAGTCCTCCTTCCCTATGGCCGGTCCCAATCACTTCCTGAGACTTTGGATCCTGAACATAACAAGCAGAAGAAGAAAAGGAAACTAAACAACCATTATCATAAATTTGACCAACAGAAGCAAGATTTAAAGTAAGACTAGGAATGTGATAAACATTAGATAAGGACAAAGAAGGTGTAGTAACTGAACCAACATCTTGCAAGGGCATAGGTGTACCACTAGCACTCATGACAGGAACAAAAACTTTAGGAGTCAAAGAAGTAAAAGATGACAAATTAGGTGACATATGATTCGAAGCACCAGAATCTAAAATCCAAGAGGAAGAAGATATACCTGACGAACTAAATGACAAACCTATTTGAGATGAAGCTGCCATGGCATGTGACTGAGATGCAAGGAACTGTTGAAACTGCTCAACCATTGATGGATCTAAAGAAGAAGTCGTCAATGCATTGTGAGGGCGAGGATGAAGAGGAGGTCCATTATGAGGAGCTAGTGGTCGGTAACTCCATTGTTGAGACTGTTGATGGGGCTGTTGCTGAGTATAATGCTGCTTTCCTTTACCCAACTTTGGACATTGTGATTTCCAATGACCTTTCTGTTTACAAAAACTACATTCATCACGAGCAACAGTTCCATACGGCCTGACTTGAGAATAAAAGTTTGGTCGTGGAGGCATGGAGAAGACTGATGGAGTAGAGACCGTAGAAACTTCCTTTACAACAGAAGGCTTAAGACGAATTTCCTCAGCCAAAAGTTCACTAACAAAAGAATCAACAGAAGGCAGCGGATGACGATGCAGAATGGTCCCACGAAGTCCTTCAAACTCATCATGAAGAGCCATTAAGAACTGTACCAATCTCTGCTCCTCTCTTTGTGCAATATAAGGCCCAAAGCCTCGTAATTCAGCACATTCTGTGAGAGCCAGCTGATCCCACAAATCTGTCATAGCATCATAAAATTCCTGAATACTCATGCTTTTCTGCTCCAGAGCACGAATATCAGACTCCAACTGGTATTGTTTTGCAAAGTTAGACTGTATGTACATTCTAGATAGATGATCCCAAACCTCCTTAGCTGTCTCATATTTTGCTAACTGGGTACCTATCGAGTGCTTAACAGAGTTATTGATCCAAGTAATAATTTTGGAATTAGCAACTTCCCACTTATCTAACAAAGACACATAATCAGCAGTTGTGCCATCCTCAGACTTGACAAAATCACCCGAAATATAGCCCCACTTTCGTTTACCCTTCAAGAAATTTTTCATCACATAAATGCATAATTTTTACCATCTAACTGAACACTAACTGCTTGAAGCGAATCATCTCGAGTTTCAGCCATATTAAAAAGAAATCAACAGAAAACTAACAAATTAAATCAACGAATTAGAGAGGACAAACTCAAAAGAGGAGCAGAAAAGACTAACAACCAGACGAATAATTTGGCTCTGATACCATGATAACATTAATAGAAATATATGAAACCATTGATTGAATAGAAGAATAAGATACAAAGAAATAGAGGCTAACAATAGAAGAGAAAAGCCTAAATCTTAGAATAACATAGAAGGCCTTTATATAGGCAAGGCTAAGCAATAATAAAGGAAAGTATCTTATACTTGGCCACTACTTCAAGTCTTATACTTGGCCACTACTCCAAGTCTTATACTTGGCCATTACTCCAATAGCATATTAATTATGCTAACAAAAATAAGGAAATTTAAACTATGTGATTAAAATGAGAAAACGTGTAAAGTTGGTGAATTTTTATATTTTTCTTTAACATATAAACTTTTATTTATTATAGATTTAACCTCTCAAACACTGCGTTAACTTAAGAAAACAGTTTAAATTTGTCTCTCATATTTTTACCGAGGAGCGATTGATTCCCTTTATGTATAGAGACGATTATTTTTATTTGCTCCTCTAAAGTAGTTTTTCTTTTTAAGAGTTGTAATAGGAGTTTTTGCTATTCGGAAATAGATTTCTTTAAAAATCCTTACAATATTTTGTATTCGAACATTTGATCTTCTTATTTGTTGGTGTGTGTCTAAGCCTCTAGTGTGTCAGCTAATGTGTGCCACTTTTTATGCAAAAGCTTAAAGTAGCAATTTTTGCCGCATCTTGTGGCTTTTTTATATATTTTATTCATAAAAAATCCCTCTATGTATTTTTTCCAAGCTATTAATTAGATAAAAGGTAGAAGGAAGTTACAGATGCTAAGACAGATTACATAGAGTCAAAAATCTTGATTTTGCTAGTTGAGCCAAGTTGTGCGCCTCTTTATTTTTAAATCTTCCTATGAACATGACCTCACAGAATTTGAATTACGATTTTAAGTGCCCAATATCCCGACAAATTCTCAATCCCTATGCTACCGGACAGATTCCGGTTACACAAGTTTGAGTGACTTGAATGGCATCGCCTTCAAAAACAATTTCTTCCCATCCCATTGATCTTCCCCAGAACATGGCGTCTCTTAACGCTAAAAAATCGAAAACTCCAGGATCCCATATGTGACGATAAATTATCGAATAGTTACCTAGAGCCCTCCCTTCGCTATCCCTTGCCACACAAGCTATGGATCCGCTCGTTAGTACCCGCATAGAAACTAATCCTGACTTCCCCTTATCCCTGTCCAATGCCTCCGCGTTCGTTTGATAATCATTCAATCTCTCAAAGTTAACCCTAGAAGGATTCATGGAAGACCCCCTACCATCTCCGTTTGCGGTGGCAAACTCAGAGGAGAAAATCAGGGCATTTTGAATTGACATGGGTTTCTGACCACCTGTGGGACTTAAAGATCACCGAGTTCATAGCTTTCCAGATTTCCCATAGGATGAAGCAGAAAATAACAATGGATGACCCAAACGGGTCAAGTTGATGAAAGTCCAAGGATATTTGTTGCCAGAATTCGTTGAAAGGACGCCTTGGAAGATTTTCAGAGTTTAGCGCGAGAGGAGATACAAACCAAACTTTATGGACAATGGAATAGATGAGGTTTCAATCTCGCCACACCTAGGGCATTTATCGTCTGAATGTATTATGACATTCAAGGCATGAGATATTGGTAACCCATTAGAAATGGCTCACCAAAGAAAGATTTTTATTTTGTTTAGAATGCTTAAATTCCATAGGTGCTTCCAATCACTCTTGGCCATATTGTTTCTCTAATCCACCTCCGGCATCTCTAGACCTTTCAAAGCAATGTATATCAGACTTAACTGTAAATTCTCCACTATTTGTAAAGTTCCAAATCAAATGGTCCTCATGTTCTAAGATGGAAATGTGAATTGATAGCATCGCCTCTGCATCCACCTTGTCAAACAGCCTATTGATAAGGTTCTCTTCCCAAGATGTAGAACTTGCACTGAGAAGGCCTGCCACTGAACTAGGAATTGAATCCTCCGAGATTCCTTCCTGCAGCTTTGGGATAAATGGAGGCAATCCCGGGATCCAAGGATCCTGAAGGGGGTGAATCCCTTGTCTCATGCCCACTTGCCAACGAGCCCCCTATCTGAGCACCTTTATACCATGCATGATGCTTTACCACCCCCGCGACAGGTTCAGACCCCTCTTGGCCTTGAGAATGTGGGTGGAGTTAAAGTACCTACCTTTCAGCAGTCTGAATAACAAAAAAGTAAGGTTACCAGCAATTATCCAAGCTTTCTTGGCTAGGAGAGATTGATTCAAAGAAGTGAAGTCTCTAAATCCTAGACCACCATCTCCCTTACTTTTACACATGCAAGTCCAAGAGATCCAGGATATTTTCCTTTTTTCCTTCGTTTTCCCCCACCAGAACCGAGACATTAGACTGTTGATCTTTTTGTAGAGAGCTAAGGGAATATGGAAACACATCATGGCGTAGACAAGAATTGCTGAAATTGCCGCTTTAAGCATTACGTCCTTCCCTACCTGAGACATTTTTTTTCTTTCCATGACGACAATTTTTGTTCTATCTTGTATGTGATGTACCCAAGGATTCTCTTTTAGATCTCAAGATATATGGTGGCAACCCTAAATAAAAGTTTTCATCAGTGATATGCTTCACTCTGATGACTATCATCGTTGACTCAATTATTGAGGGGCTAGCATTTTTACATAATAAAATTGTTGATTTTTCAATGTTGATAACCTACCCACTAGCCTTTTCATAATTTTCCAATATGAGTTTGATGGTAGATATTGCCATGTTAGAGGTTTTGGCAAAATAATGGAGTCGTCAGGCGGAAAATAAATGACGTATTGCAGGGCAGTAAGGATTGATCTTTATTCCTCTAATTTGTGTATTATGGATGGCTGAATTAAGGTGGTATGAGAGGCCCTCCGCACAAAGAACAAAAAGCAGCGGAGAAAGAGGGTCCCCTTGTCTCAAGCCTCATTATGGACTGAAAAAAGTAGTTTTTGGTGGAGCTTTTAGCGTTTGCTTATCAAAAATCTCCACTAAACTGTTTGGTGAGAATATTTTAAGAGCTTTTTGAACCTCAACAACTGCTTTTGAAAAAGTTCCATTTTGAAGCTTTTTGCCAACAACTGATAGTTTATTGTGGGAGATATGAAAAGCGAGAAATAAGCGAGTTTTTGGTCATGAGGTAACAGACTAGAGTTTTTCTTTTCAAATTAGTTGTTAGATTATATTAGTCAACAATCTTCTCCAAGATTGTTGTGATTTGTTTATATTCTTGACCCACAATTAGAGGGACTAATATTAGGTGATTGATTTAGTCATTATTTGTTTCTGTTTCCAGCTCTTTACTTTCTGTATATATACAGACCTGTACCAAAGCCTATAACAATGAAGTAATATACAATCTCATATTCTTCTTTTCATATTACTCTTTATCCTTCAACATGGTATCAAAGCTATACTGTATACTTTAATTTTCTTTATGTGATATCATACTCTTCTATCATTTAAGCCTTATTAAATCACACTTTACAGAAACCAAGATTGTTCATTTTTTACTTCAGCAATTTATTCCAACACTTTAATATTTTCAATCATTTATTCCATGGAGAAATTTGATTTCTCCCATCCAATTACTACTATCCTCAATGGGAAAAATTATTTTCTTTGGTGCCAAGAAATGACAAACTTTCTTCGAGGAAGAAACATGTGGAGCTACATTAATGGCGTTGCAATAAAGCCAATCAAGGGCAAAGATGAGGAGCAATACTTGTTTTTGAAACACTTTTATCCCATCCATCAAACTTTAGTTTGGACGCTTTGATACTGCAAAAGAGGTGTGGGAATTATTGTCAAAGCGTGATTCAACAACAAACGCCATTCACAGATTTCATATTACGGCTCTCTTACTCGAATGCATCAAAGTTTAGGTTAGTCCATTAATGACTTTTTGTCTGAAATGACTGCTGCATGGGACCAATTATCATTGTGTGAACCAATTGGCATGATTCTTGTGATGATGACTCTATGCTGAACAAAGAAACGAATTTCGAATTTATCAGTTCACTTTGGCTTTAAATAATGACTTCGAGTTTGTAAGGTAATCCTTGTTACATAGGGATCCTTTTCCAGATCTTGACACTGCAGTTACGGAGTTATTAAATGAAGAAGCTCGTTTAATAAATTAGAAATCTCATCAGCCCGTGCTCTCCACTGATACATTCCTAGCTACAACTAAATATCCTCAAAATAAAGGGAAAAATGTAGGCACTGTCATAAAGATAGGCATCTTATTTCTGAATGATTCAAATTGCAAGGAAAGCAAGGAAAGTATACCCAATCCTGATCCAAGTTTGGTAAGCCATTTACTCACACTTCTGCATTTGCCACCGCTGAGAAGGATTCTTCATATGGCAATTCCTTATCTCTAAATGAGCTACTAAGCCAAATTGACATTGACACTCTGAAACAAGCTCTAGCTCAATCATTTACGGGTAACTCCACTTCTTCTGCCTACTCTGCCACCAAAAGTACAACTTTCTCTTGGTTTTTTGATTCTGGTTGTTGTGACCATATGACTGCAGATCCTCACTTATTACAAACTAAAAACATTGTATCTTATGCTCCAGTTATACATACGGCTGATAATTGTTGTTTATCTGTCAGCCATATATATGGGTGGCCATATTGCTACTTCTAATTTGTCATTACCATGCACTTTTCTTGTACCGAAACTTTCATTAAACCTTATTTCTGCTGGATAACATTGTGAGAAAGGTTTTAACTTACATTTTTCTCGTCATGGTTGTTATGTACGGGATCCACAAACGGGGTAGATCCATGGGACACGCCGTAAAGTTGGTCACCTGTTTGAACTATCTTCTCTTCAACTCCCCTTAGAGACAGATGTTACCAATTCCTCTGTACGTCAATGCGCTTATGTCTCCTCGTCAACTTGGCACTCTCACCTTAGTCATGTTTCTTCTGCTAGACTTAAATCATTATGTTCTAGCGGTGCTTTATGAGATATTAAATATCAAAATTTTGATTGTGCTTCTTGTGAACTTGGAAAATAACATGCTTTACCATTTGGGGACCATCCCCTATAGCCACAATGGGTGGCGTAATTTATTTTGTAATCTTTATGGATGATTACTCCTTATTTACTTGGATATACTTACTTAAAAATCGTTCTCAATTATATGATATCTATGATAACTTTGCTTCTTTTGTCAAAACTCAGTTTTCTTGTACCATAAAAACTCTTCGAACTGATAATGCCATGGAATACAAAGACTCTAAACTTTTACAGCTTTTGTCATAATATGGTACTGCCATCCAACGATCATGTTCACAAACATCTCAACAAAATGGTCGTGCAGAGAGCAAGCATAGACATATCTTGGATACTGTTCGCACTCTTTTGACTTTCGCCGCTTCTCCTGAGCATTTTTGGGGGGAAGCTTCGCTCACAACTGTTTATACCATTAACTGTGTTCCATCTTTGACTATAGGTAACCAAACTCCTTATGAACGGTTATATGGTACCTCTTCTGATTATACTCTACTTTGTGTTTTCTAGATGTGCTTGCTTTATTTTCTTACAGCCACATGAACGCACAAAATTAGAACCTCGTGCGTGTTTATGCTGCTTTTTGGGTTATGAAATCGAACATAAAGGTTATAGATGTTGGGACCCTATCTCCAAACGTCTGTGTATTTCTCGGCATGTCACTTTTGTGGAACATAAAATGTTTTCTACTGTATCTGAGTTTCAAATATCAATAAATACTCCACCTTATTTTTGTGATTCTTCCGCTGACTTATTTCCAGAAATAAAAACTACCCATAATTAAAATGAGGATTCTCCTTTTTCTCCTAATGTTGTTATTGTAGGACAAACAGATGACCGACCTACTGCCTATCCTGCTGGATCTAACATGTTTGAGAATTCTACACTCTTAGAAACACACTCAAATGATCTTCCTCCTAGAATACGTCATCCACCATCTTATCTTCATGATTATCATTGTTATTTTGCAATTGTTACTTTACATGAACATTCCTCATATAACGAAGCCAGTACTAATCCTATTTGACAGCAAGCTATGAAAGAAGAATCTCAAGCTTTAACAAAAACACAAACTTGGGACTTGGTTGATCTTCCGATTGATAAAGCCGTTGTGGGATGTAAATTGGTTTATAAGATCAAAACTCGTGTTGATGGATCAATAGAGCGGCATAAAGCTCGTTTGGTGGCTAAGGGCTTTACTCAAGGATATGGAATTGACTATGAAGAAACCTTTGCTCCTGTAGCTCGTCTAACTTCTGTTCGAATCCTTATTGGTGTACTTGCAGTACAAAAAATGCCATTGTTCCAAATGGACGTTAAAAACGCTTTCCTTAATGGGGATCTCGCTGAAGAACTCTATATGAAATCCCCGCCAGGTTATGATCATCCACCTGGTAAAGTTTGTTATCTCCGTAAAGCCTTATATGGTCTTAAACAGGCTCCTCGTGTGTGGTTTTCCAAATTCAGTTCCACAATACACAAATTTGGATTCACATCTAGTTCGTATGATAACGCTTTGTTTCTTCGGAAAACGGATAAGGGATACACCTTTTTATTGTTATATGTGGATAACATGATTGTTACAGGAGATGATTTGTAGGGAATTACAGAGTTGAAGAATTTCTCAACAAGCTGTTGGCGCATGGGACGCGAGGGTCCGAATCGTATATTTCAATTCAAAATCAAAATTCCAACAATCTGAATCCTAAAGTTGATCATATCAACAACAAATGGATCGTCGTATCATTTAGTAATTAAAGCACGCATCTAGGAATCGTAAGAAGAATACCTATGTCGATTCTCCAACGATTCTTGTAGTCCCGAAAGTACGGCGACCTCAAGCTCGTCCACACGAGTATGCGTCCGATTGAATCCTCACTTTGATGTAATCCGCAAGAGTTCCTCTTGCCGAGCAGCCCTAAGCTTAAACTCTCGCCGGGATTACGTCCTTGCTCGGATGTATGAAAAACGTTGCCAAGTTTTTCCCGTGATTGATGACTACTTGAACTCCTTCAAGTGCTTTCTCTCTCTGCAACTTTGTAGTGAGATGTGTGTTGTATGTTAAATGAGCAAAGGCAACCTCTATTTATAGGGTAGAGCTTTGCTTAAGAATGAAACACCTCACATGCTAGGTGTCACACACCAAGCAAAAGTGTTGCCACCATTCGACACCTCACATGCTAGGTGTCACACACCAAGCATAGGTGTTACCACCATCTGACACATCACATGCTAGGTGTCACACATCAAGCATAGGTGTTGCCACCTTCTGACACGTCGGATGCTAGGTGTCACACACAGAGACATACATGACATCATCGTGACATCATCACATGACATCATCGTGACATCATCACATGACATCATCGTGACATCATCACATAACATCATCACATTAACTTGGATAAAATACAATTAGATGCCTACTAATTTATAACTCTTACAAATTAGTCCCTAATTTATACTTGTTTTTCATCTTAGATTAATTTCCGAGATATGCTAGTATCTATATGAAATCGATCTCTCGTAAACTCAATCGGTTGCACACCCTATTGTGTGTGACTAACTAGGTTCACATCTATATGGCAACGAGAGTCATAAGAAACGCCTTTCTTATATTAAATAATTAAATCCCATTAATTATTAATTCTCGTAGATCGTGAGTGACGTCTATCAACATATCACGACCCCCAAATAGATATGAATGTTTCGATGCATTCTTTATGAACCAATGTTCATAATTACCGTACACTCAAAATTCCTTTCATCTTAGATTCCAATCTCGACTAGTGTCACGGTTAAGTCAAACACTGTTTGTCTTGATCATATGACCTCATCTCTCAATTCTAATTCTTGATAAATATGACTTCCACTGGAAACAACTTTCTAAGTAAGTCATATACACCTGCGCAGGTTTTATCATCCATCAAGAACAATTCGAGATAGCATAGAATCTTGTCTCCGTTCATCCAGAATGATGAATCCTTTCTAGGTTAAACCCCTATCTCCACTTACAAATAATTAAAGCCAACACATCCCGCAGCCCTAGCTCATGAAAGATCTAGGGTTAAGGAGTATCAAACTCTAATCACCTATATACAAGATAGTGTCACCGCAAGTCAAAGGACATATGTACAATTATGAACTAGATGACATTAAATTGACTTTGATGAATTACCATGAATAAGTCATCTAGCGTCACTTGTTCGACTCACTCAACACCTTGAGTGTCCACATGTTTATTCTGATCCCCATCAAGTAGTATGAGACTCACTACTTCCTATAATTAGTAACTCTTTACTAATCAGGAGAATAAACAGAGGTGACGATCTTTCCGGGATAATGCGATGCCCTTATTCGCAGGACCCCATTGATCGTGAACGGTTATTTAGATCACTTGTATAATAGAACCTGTCACTCATATTCTTAACACCTTAAGAATAGATTCTATCACAATGTGATAAGGACAATATGTAATAAATAAACACTTAATTGATGAGACACTTAGTTCAAATAAAACATATATATCATTGCCAATGGGATTAGTTCTTCAAATATACACGATTAAACGGCCCTATGGCACATACTACTAACAATCTCCCACTTGCACTAGTGCCATTGACAACTATATTTAAGCCCCATCTTCACAAGATGTAAATCCTAATGACTCTAAGTCATTGGCTATATTAGTGGGTCAACCATGTTATTGGCTGATGCTATCTTTTAGAGAAACAATTTCTCTCTTTCCAACACTTTCTTTAGATAATATGATAATGCCTTTACTTATGTTCGGATAATTTGTGAGACCCGGTTTCTTTTGCTAGGGTAGTAGCACCATTGTTGTCGCAGAAAAGAGGAACTGTCGACTTTAATGGAAGAAAACCGTACTTAGTTCTGTTACGAACTAATTTATCCAAACACCTTTTATTACAACATCTCATGTCATAATATACTCGGCTTCTATAATAGAATCTGGAGTTGATTCTTGCTTAGAACACTTCTAGCTCACTACTCCTTTATTATAGATAAATATGAATCGGGAAATAGACTCTCTATTATCCATATCTGATTATTAATCATAATCTGTAAAACGGTCTACTTAAAAATCTCGTTCTCCATTTGTTAATATCATATCTTTAGTTCTATAAAAGTACTTAAAGATATCTTTAACAATCATCCAATGTTCTCAACATGGATTGGATTAAAACCGATTAGTCCCATTAACCGCATAGACAATTTCTAGCTTTGTAAGTGGCAACACATACCTCAGACTACCAATTACCGAAGCCTATGGTACCTTTGCTAGATTCTTTCTTTCTTCAGAAGTTTCGGAAAACACTCCCTTTGAAAGAAGAATTTTATGCCTAACTAGTATCAATCCTCTCTTAGAATTTCCATATTGAACTCCTTCAATATCTTTTCTAAGAAGAGCCTTTTGGAGAAACCATTTATTCTCTTAGATCTATCTCTATAGAGTCTAATACTGAGAATTTAGGCTACCTCTCCGAGGTCTTTGATGGAGTACGTATTAGATAAACCAAAGTTTTACAAAAGTTAACATTCCGATATTATTATTTATTAGTAATAAGTTATCTACATGAAAGATCATGAAAGTGGGTCTGCTCCCACTAACCTTCTTGTAAACATTGGGTTTATCATCATTTTTAATAAATTCGTAACTTCTTACGGATTTATCAAGACGATGAAACTCGAAGCTTTCTTTCCATTCACTAGGGATCATTTTAGCTTACACTCCTTGGAACCTTCTTCGGATTCAAAATCCTCGACTTGTTCCATATAGATATACTCCTTAATTTAACCATTAAGAAATGTGGTTCTTACATCCATATGTCCAACCACAAAATCTAAATGTGTAGCCTTGGTAAGAAAAATCTTGATGAATTTAAGCATGGCTACCAGCAATAAAGTGTATTCACAATACAACTTCTTGCCTCTAGCAAAACTCTTTTGCAACAAGCCTAGCATTAAAGGTATCCACCTTTCCATTAGTACCAATTTTACACTTGAAATCCATTTAAACCTTATTGGTATAATACCTTTGGATGGATCGAGCTCCTAAAATTTTGTTTCTTTATATGGAATCCATTTCAGATTTTATTCCTTCAAACCAATTTTGAAGAATCTATATCACATATAGTTTCCTCATAAGTAGAGGGATCAACACTTGATGTTTTTCTCCATGACTAAACAACTCTTGTTTATCATGCGGGAAAACCATCTCTCTCCGGTGGACGAGATACTCTACTTAATCTTCGAGTTGTTAATGTAGATACATCTTTTACTAACTCCGGCTTTTAGTGGGTTCGATCAATCTTCATTGATTCATTATTTTGTTGGTAACTAGATGACTCCTCATCTATTCCTTTCTTAGTCTCTCTCTTGAACAAACACTTTATTTAGAAAGACTACCACCGATAAACAACGATTGTTTGTTAGGTTCGAATATAGAAACAATATCCTACTGTGTTTAGGATATCCAACATAACCTTTTCATGATTGATTTTGATTCCAAATTTATCGGATATCAGTTTTCTGATATGTTCCAAACACCCTCAAATCTTAACATAGTTAAGACTTGATTCCATACCATATCTCATAAGGTATCTATGGTGAAAATTTAGTTGAAATTTAATCTATAATTTTATTTGCGGTAAGAAATGCTTGACCCCATAACGAGATGGATAAGTCTGTATATAGCTCATTATTGATCATATCATTTCCCACAATGTACGATACGTCCTTCTTGACAGACGCACCATTCAACCATGGTGTTCCCAAGGAGTAAGTTGAAAAATAATACCACATTCCTTTTAGGAACATACCAAATTCTGTACTCAAGTATTCTTCCCTTTTCGATCACATCGTAAAGTATTAATATTTTTTCCAATTTGGTTTTCTACTTCATTCTTGAAGTCATTTGAACATTTCAAAATCTTCATGTTTGTTTTTCATAAGACAAACTTAACTATATCGTGATAAATCATCGATGTAGAAAATGAAGTATAAGTATCTACCTTGGTCCGTTTCTTTAAACGTACCATATACATCACTATGTATGATCTCTTAAACGGCTTTAGCTCTACCTCTTTGTCCCACAAAGAATAATCAGGCCATGTTGCCTTTAAAATACGACTCACAAATCGGAAGAGATGCAAAATCTTGATTGCTCAAGAGTCTCATCCTATCTAACTTGTTATGTCTATATTTTGCAATATGTCCTAATTATAAGTGCCAAAGTTGTTTAGAAATTTGATAACTTATGGTATTAATTTCCAAAACATCTTTTGCATTAAACATCTTTATTCAAGTCATAAAGAATATTTTGTACATATCCATACCCAACTCCGTATTATCAAACATAATACTACAAACATCCTTTGTAAATAGAAAATAACCTACCAAATTTGTCATACAAATTCAGATATGATATCTCTATATATATTAGGTGAGTACAACCTATGTTTATTTAAGAAAATTGAAGTTGATCCTATAGCTCTTGTCGCAACGCTTGCGTCTTTTTCTAGCTTTAAGATTACTTCATATTTTTCTTATCTTTCTCACTTTTACTAAATCCATGAAGGATAAACAAATATGAGAATAAGCATTGGTATCCAATAACTAAGCTTTTAAATGAGCAATTGACATTGGAACATGAGATAGACACATACTTGATGGAATTGTCGTTCCTCTCGTCATTGCCCTTTAAGTATTCACAATACTTAATACAATTTCCATTTTAATGTCTTTCGGTTTGACAAAAGAAACAATTTCTTTTATTGACCGAACCGCCTTTCAAATATTCCAAATATTTCCGGCTATGAATTATACTGTCCTACATCTTAACAAACGAAAACACTTTTCTTTGTTAACCGATGTGCATTTCTTTTTCGCAATAGTCTTGGAGACATCTAAATATCTTAATCAATCAAAAAAATGGTTTTAAACCACTAGCCGATTACTATCGTGAATGTCACTTGAAAGGATTCTATTTAATCTTATTATCCCTTAGACAGCAAAGATCTCTAATTAGTATTCATGTTATTTTATATATTTAACCATAATGATTTGGTCTTTATCAAAATGGCCTCCCACTATCTTTTTCGAATCCTATACTTCCAAAATAGGAAATGCGAATCTTTGTTGGAAAAGATTTCAAGCGGGTGATTGAATTCTTATATTCATTTATCTTTCCCTCAAGTACTTAATGCTATTCTTGGGATCAAAATGATATATAAGTGAACAACTACTTGTTCATCATATCTCATATGAGGTTCAATCATTTCCGGCTCCTAATGCTTTCACCCTCACGTACTTAATGCTATTCTTAGGTTTCCACATTAGTTAAGTTTAACCCATTGAATCAACTAAGATGTATCGATTTGAATAATATACGACTCAGGTATGCCTAATTGCCTTTCTCGCCGTATATTATATCGACTACATCCGTAACATCTCATGCTTAACAATAAACTCAACAACATCTCTTGACGATATCATCTCACCCCTATGTATCCAAAGCCGACAAGATGATAACTCAAAGTGTGTTAGTTTATTGCTCCAATGGAGAGCTATTGATAATCAATTTAATGATTAATCAACATAAACTTAATCTTTTTACTTTTAGGAAGATTTCTTAGGGTTTTAAGTTATTCCGGTCTCACTAAGCACACAACACATTTTAGCATGCATCTCATACATATTAAAGCTAAAATGAATCATGCAATCACACAGGTATGATCATGGACTTCCTAGGTCTCATTCTTTAGCCACAAAAGAATGAGCAAACTATTACTTTTTCCGCATGTTTTGTTGAACGCACAAAATTAGAACCTCGTGCGTGTTTATGCTGCTTTTTGGGTTATGAAATCGAACATAAAGGTTATAGATGTTGGGACCCTATTTCCAAACGTCTGTGTATTTCTCGGCATGTCACTTTTGTGGAACATAAAATGTTTTCTACTGTATCTGAGTTTCAAATATCAATAAATACTCCACCTTATTTTTGTGATTCTTCCGCTGACTTATTTCCTGAAATAAAAACTACCCATAATTAAAATGAGGATTCTCCTTTTTCTCCTAATGTTGTTATTGTAGGACAAACAGATAACCGACCTACTGCCTATCCTGCCGGATCTAACATGTTTGAGAATTCTACACTCTTAGAAACACACTCAAATGATCTTCCTCCTAGAATACGTCATCCACCATCTTATCTTCATGATTATCATTGTTATTTTGCAATTGTTACTTTACATGAACATTCCTCATATAAGAAAGCCAGTACTAATCCTATTTGACAGCAAGCTATGAAAGAAGAATCTCAAGCTTTAACAAAAACACAAACTTGGGACTTGGTTGATCTTCCGATTGATAAAGCCGTTGTGGGATGTAAATTGGTTTATAAGATCAAAACTCGTGTTGATGGATCAATAGAGCGGCATAAAGCTCGTTTGGTGGCTAAGGGCTTTACTCAAGGATATGGAATTGACTATGAAGAAACCTTTGCTCCTGTAGCTCGTCTAACTTCTGTTCGAATCCTTATTGGTGTACTTGCAGTACAAAAAATGCCATTGTTCCAAATGGACGTTAAAAACGCTTTCCTTAATGGGGATCTCGCTGAAGAACTCTATATGAAATCCCCGCCAGGCTATGATCATCCACCTGGTAAAGTTTGTTATCTCCGTAAAGCCTTATATGGTCTTAAACAGGCTCCTCGTGTGTGGTTTTCCAAATTCAGTTCCACAATACACAAATTTGGATTCACATCTAGTTCGTATGATAACGCTTTGTTTCTTCGGAAAACGGATAAGGGATACACCTTTTTATTGTTATATGTGGATAACATGATTGTTACAGGAGATGATTTGTAGGGAATTACAGAGTTGAAGAATTTCTCAACAAGCTGTTGGCGCAGCGGGACGCGAGGGTCCGAATCGTATATTTCAATTCAAAATCAAAATTCCAACAATCCGGATCCTAAAGTTGATCATATCAACAACAAATGGATCGTCGTATCATTTAGTAATTAAAGCACGCATCTAGGAATCGTAAGAAGAATACCTATGTCGATTCTCCAACGATTCTTGTAGTCCCGAAAGTACGGCGACCTCAAGCTCGTCCACACGAGTATGCGTCCGATTGAATCCTCACTTTGATGTAATCCGCAAGAGTTCCTCTTGCCGAGCAGCCCTAAGCTTAAACTCTCGCCGGGATTACGTCCTTTCTCGGATGTATGAAAAACGTTGCCAAGTTTTTCCCATGATTGATGACTACTTGAACTCCTTCAAGTGCTTTCTCTCTCTACAACTTTGTAGTGAGATGTGTGTTGTATGTTAAATGAGCAAAGGCAACCTCTATTTATAGGGTAGAGTTTTGCTTAAGAATGCAACACCTCACATGCTAGGTGTCACACACCAAGCAAAAGTGTTGCCACCATTCGACACCTCACATGCTAGGTGTCACACACCAAGCATAGGTGTTACCACTATCTGACACATCACATGCTAGGTGTCACACATCAAGCATAGGTGTTGCCACCTTCTGACACGTCGGATGCTAGGTGTCACACACAGAGACATACATGACATCATCACGTGACATCATCGTGACATCATCACATGACATCATCGTGACATCATCACATTAACTTGGATAAAATACAATTAGGTGCCTACTAATTTATAACTCTTACAAATTAGTCCCTAATTTATACTTGTTTTTCATCTTAGATTAATTTCCGAGATATGCTAGTATCTATATGAAATCGATCTCTCGTAAACTCAATCGGTTGCACACCCTATTGTGTGTGACTAACTAGGTTCACATCTATATGGCAACGAGAGTCATAAGAAACGTCTTTCTTATATTAAATAATTAAATCCCATTATTTATTAATCCTCGTAGATCGTCAGTGACCTCTAGCAACATATCACGACCCCCAAATAGATATGAATTGTTTCGATGCATTCTTTATGAACCAATGTTCATAATTACCGTACACTCAAAATTCCTTTCATCTTAGATTCCAATCTCGACTAGTGTCACGGTTAAGTCAAACACTGTTTGTCTTGATCATATGACCTCATCTCTCAATTCTAATTCTTGATAAATATGACTTCCACTGGAAACAACTTTCTAAGTAAGTCATATACACCTGCGCAGGTTTTATCATCCATCAAGAACAATTCGAGATAGCATAGAATCTTGTCTCCGTTCATCCAGAGTGATGAATCCTTTCTAGGTTAAACCCCTATCTCCATATACAACTAATTAGAGCCAACACATCCCGCGGCCCTAGCTCATGAAAGATCTAGGGTTAAGGAGTATAAAACTCTAATCACCTATATACAAGATAGTGTCATCGCAAGTCAAAGGACATATGTACAATTATGAACTAGATGACATTAAATTGACTTTGATGAATTACCATGAATAAGTCATCTAGCGTCACTTGTTCGACTCACTCAACACCTTGAGTGTCCACATGTTTATTCTGATCCCCATCAAGTAGTATGAGACTCACTACTTCCTATAATTAGTAACTCTTTACTAATCAGGAGAATAAACAGAGGTGACGATCTTTCCGGGATAATGCGATGCCCTTATTCGCAGGACCCCATTGATCGTGAACGGTTATTTAGATCACTTGTATAATAGAACCTGTCACTCATATTCTTAACACCTTAAGAATAGATTCTATCACAATGTGATAAGGATAATATGTAATAAATAAACACTTAGTTGATGAGACACTTAGTTCAAATAAAACATATATATCATTTCCAATGGGATTAGTTCTTCAAATATACACGATTAAATGGCCCTAGGGCACATACTACTAACACAAGCAGTTCGAAATGAAAGATCTTGGTCGTTTAATTTAGTTTCTTGGGATTGAAGTTTCATTTCACACTTCAGGCTATTCCTTGTCTTAAGGAAAATATGTAACCGATCTCTTAGCTCGTGCCAATTTGACAGATAATAAGATTTGCAATACTCCTCTTGAAGCTAATATCAAGCTTTGACCAACATATGGCACACTTTTGGATGATCCAACTCTTTATAGACAATTGGTTGGAAGCCTTATTTATCTCAACGCTACTCGTCCAGACATAGCTTATGATGTTTATATGGTTAGCCAGTTCATGGCTGCCTCCCGCACTTCTCATTTCAGTGCAGTTTTTTGAATTCTTCGTTACATCAAGGGTACTTTGTTTCATGGCCTTCACTATTCTTCGCAATCCTCACTCATATTGCGTGCATTCTCAAACGCCGATTGGACAGGCGATCCTACGGATAGAAGATCTACGACTAGCTACTATTTTGTTTTGGGAGGTTCTCTCATATCTTGGCGGAGTAAAAAGGAAACAGTAGTTTCCCGCTCAAGTACAGAGGCAGAATATAGGGCCCTTGCTGACATAACTTCAAAATTTTGTTGGTTGTGATGGTTGTTATATGACATGGGAGTTTCACAATCTAATGCCACAAATATCATGAGCGTACCAAACATATTAAAATTGATTGTCATTTCATCCGGCATCATCTCATGGATGGCACTCTTCAACTCTCTTATAGGTCTTCTATTGATCAGACAGCTGATACTTTTACCAAAGCTCACCCACCTGGTCGCTTTCATGACTTATCTTGGAAACTCAATTAAGCTCATTTTCTTCCACCTTGAGTTTGAGTGGGTGGGGGGGGGGGGGGGTTTGATTATATTAGTCAACAATCTTCTCCAAGATTGTTGTGATTTGTTTATATTCTTGACCCACAATTAGAGGGGCTGATTTTAGGAGATTGATTTAGTCATTATTTATTTCTGTTTCCAGCTCTTTACTTTCTGTATATATAAAAACCTGTATCAAAACTTGTAACAATGAAGTAATATATAAATCTAATATTCTTCTTTTCATATTACTCTTTATCCTTCAACATAACTATTTTTTGTTTGTCTTCTACTTTGGTGGTTGAGCTAACATAATCATCATATTATACGAGATTAATTTATTTATATATACATATGTATACATATATATATATACATATGTATACATGTATATACATATGTATACATGTATATACATATGTATACATGTATATACATATGTATACATGTATATATGTATACATATATGTATATGTACATATGTATATGTACATATACATATTATACATATGTATATATACATATATGTACATATATATATGTATACTGTATATGTATATATATATATGTATATATACATATATGTATATATACATATATGTATATATATATACATATATGTATATGTATATATACATATATATATATATATATATATATATATATATATGTATTATTATTTTTTAATTAAGAAAAAAAATTGACCCCATCCACATCTAAGTTTATTATCAAATTCATTAAAATAAAGAGTTTGACAATTTTAGAATTGAGATACTCTTAGTTGAATTAAAGTAAAATGATAAAAAAATTATAATTTGTCAAATTTATGCACACATGAACAAATCACCAAAAATTATTATTTAATTCTAAGAAATATTTCTCAATAAACTCAACAAAGTTTTAAATAAATACTTGCAATTGCTTGTGAATAACCTACGAGAACTCCTCCAAGTAAAACTATGGAAATGTAATTCAGATAAGGACTATCTGAATGCTTAGTTCATAGGCTGTGTAACAGCCTATGTAAACGATTAGCGACAATCTCAGGAAGTGACTTCCGGACCGATTGTAGACGCTTTCGGGTTTCAACACAACACGAAGTACAAGTGAGAGTTGTAAAGGATGTTGTGAACTATACAAATATCAATTTTGTATAATGAACAAACGCTTTTAAATATGCAATTTGGACAGTAAAAGCTAGTTAGGACAACAGATTGTGGACAAAATCAGGGTAACTTGAAGTCATAAGTTACTTAATTGGATTGGTTTAATCAATTATAGTTTTGATTAGTACCAAAGGTTTTGGAAAAAGTTTAAAGTTGGGGTTAAGGATGATACGACCCGTATGATGGTAAAGGATGAAGGACGAGTAAGGATCGACAAGTATCAACGCTATTATCATGAGAAAATAGCATCTATATTCAATAAACAAATATAATATGAATATTAATTAACTCGTGAATAAAAAGTAATATAAAATATAAATATAGAAACTATATTACGGATGTACATGGTTCGATTTTGTTTGCAAAAGACTAAAACCGAACCAAACAACCTTTTAAAAATTAAAATTTACTAGTTTAGTTTATGGCTATTTCAGTTCGATGAAATAAAATTTCGGTTCAGTTCGATTATTTCACTCTTTATAACTAATCTTTTACTAACAATAAAAATCATTAGTGATGAGTTGTAATTTTTTAATAAATAATAAATTTATTTTTTAATTAGGTTTAATCACCCAAAGATATGCTATCTTTTTTTTTTTATGGACTTAGCTTTAAAATTTTCAATTTTAGCCTAGTGTTCAATTTTCACTTCCAATTATAACCATTTATCCAAATTAGAGTGAAAAAAATTCAAATATATCATTTAAATCACTTCATATTTTTCTAATTTGCATTTTTATCATAATTAATTTTAAAAATGAAGTAATATGAGAGGCTTATTTGAACGTTTTTCACTCCAATATAAACAAATGACTCTAATTGAAAGTCAAAATTGAAAAATGAACCAAAATTTAAAATTTTAAAAGGTGAGACCATAAGCAAAAAAAAATAAAAAATGTGGGGTATTTATAAGTGATTAGGCTTTTAATTATATATCATATAATCAAAAAATGAAAGTTCGTTTTTCGGTTTCGTTCAATATAAGGCCCTAAAACAAAATTAGAACCGAAAACGGGAATATTTATAAGTCGTAAACCAAATCAGGCCATATTAATCATTTTAACTAATTCACTCTCAATTCCGGTCCGATTCAGTTAAATTTTGCGGTTTAGTTCGGTTTTTGTTCATCCCTAAACTATATGTATGCTTAATTTAGGTGGAATTACAACTTGCAAAATGATGTAATTTTATACCTCCAGCGGGCTTTACAAATTACATGATATGTATCCTCTATCTCCAACGTATCCATGGCAATTTATACTTGATTATCCTCTATGATCTCTTCAATTTCTGTCACAGAAATATGTGTTTCTTCGACTTGAATTTCTTCTGTAGCAATGATCTCTTGCTCAGTGGCATAGTTGTGATTCCACCATGCAGTTAATCAACTTGGTAACTCAGAAATTGTGTCTGTAACAACTTAAAATATTAATTTATTAAATTTTCTGTATTCCATATGATTGATAAATTTCAGTACACAAAAATAATTGCTTATCATTAATAGTATAATTTGAATTAAGTTATGTATTTTTAGACATAATAATTTAATAAAAAAATATTTTATATATTAAAAATTCATAAAATTTAAAACTTCACGAATTTAATTAAAAAATATTTTTTTGATGACAATTTTTCTGATAAAAATATTAAGTAAAGTTTTTATATAAATTTAAAACTAGCAAAGATTATTTATTGATAGTAAACTTTATAAATTAAAAAAGTATTTTATTGTAATTGGAAAGATAATGAAAATTAATAAGTGTTTTACTTAAATTTGAAATTCATAAGAATATTCATTTTGGTATAAATAATTTATTTAAATTGTGAAAGTAATAAAAATTATTTATTAATAATAGTTTTTAAAAATTAATTAAGTATTTAATTAAAGATAAAAATTCATAAAAGAATCTTGGTGTATATATATATATATATATATATATATATATATATATATATATATATATATATATAATAGATAAGCAAAAAATTTCCGCGCTTGTACACTTTCGTTATCCATTCGAGAATCGCTTGTAGTTTGCCCTCGAACATTTACTGTTGTTACAGAGTTCTGATCTGAGTATACTTACATTTAAAATAAACATGTTTGAAAACATTTCAATTATCTTTGAAATACTTTCAAAGAAAACGGTTCATTTAAAAAGATTCACTTTAAATCTTTAAACATCTGTATAATTGTGCTCTAGGGTTATGACGTCTCTTATCTTCAAAGAGTTGCCACAACTCACATTTTCATCTGAGCAGATGCACGTGATGCATGTCCTATTGATGCATGTATTAATGATGTATTTCTATCAATGTCATGACACTCGTGTGTGTGTGTGTGTGTGTGTGTGTATATATATCTCGAGTCTAGGCACAATTATGCTTTCAAATTATTTAAATAAATAACCTTAACAGATTATAAATATTAAGTTTTGTAAGTTCTCTAGACCTTAAACTCAGTATCAAGTAAAGTTCTTCCACAAATACTCCACTTCTTTGAATCATCGTTTCTTCTGTCAATCATTACTTACTACTACTGTCGAATAACTTCGACAGCGTTGCCACGTTATACTAAGCTTAATACTCAAGCCTCCTTATCAAGTCATTTAACAATAATCGTCTATATCGTACACACGCGTATATCGCAGACTTATATCTTCGACAAGAAGGCTGGAACATTAGAAAACAGAAGAATACGTGCAAAAGACATGTCTTTAATCCTATGTGTTGCAGTAGTTCCTATGAATAACCCTAAAACATTTAACACATAACAAGTATAGCAATGGAACTCTTGGACTATATTACTCTGATACCAACATTGTCTCGACCCAATACCATGAGTTGAGATCGGCGCTACGGAATGGGAGTGATAGCTTTGTACCCGTAGTAAGTCTAAAAACCTCTATGAATACATAAAAGTTTTTCAACTTGATTCGCAAGTATATTAAAACCTTTCTGAAAACGCAATAATAAACTGTGTTTTATTGTTTTAAAGGTTTTTTCACTTAATAAATGTAAATGGAGGTATGAACTCGTCTCAATATATCTGACCCCGTTGTTTTCATGTTTTCCAACTTTATGATTTTGGGGCGCACATTATTGATCTCCAATTTTCACTTTCCTTTAGAGGTTTCCTTTTTATTTATTTAATAAAGATGGTCAAAACTATTTATATTCTTGGACCGCATTAGTATTAGTTGATATCTTTTTATTCTAGACTTGTGGTTTGTCAGATTTGTCCGATGTTATATATTAATGTTGGCATGATTATATTTTGATTTGATTATTATTTACATATGTTAGGCTATTAGAGTCTCGGAGTTGAGTCGAGCATTTATTATTTGTTGTTGTTTAAATGCTATACTAAGATTGGAGTCTCGGTTTACCCCGAGTATTGGTTTTATGCAGGTTATGTGTTTTTATGCATGTAGTATGTTTTTTCGCGACCCTAGCGTCAGTCACGATCTATGAATTTGGGTTGTGACATACTATGCGTAAAGCACAGTAGATGCCAGAGTCGGAGTTCCTCCGATATCCGCTTTCTGACGTGCTGTTTACGACCAAAACGCTCAAAATCCGACTAGCTACGTACTATTATCAATCAAACATTAAAAACATCATTCGTTTCTAGCAACACAAAACCTCATCCAACCTTCATTATTTCATCAAATAACACTTAATTCATGTTTCTAATAATCAAAACTCATGTTTATCTAACGAATTTGGGTGAAAATTAAATGAAATTTGAAGACCCTTTCTTACCTTAGGGTGCGGCAACAATGAAAGGAGAAGAGA
Organism: Mercurialis annua; assembly: GCF_937616625.2. NCBI lineage: Eukaryota > Viridiplantae > Streptophyta > Magnoliopsida > Malpighiales > Euphorbiaceae > Mercurialis > Mercurialis annua. Next base: position 34,122,932 of record NC_065575.1, read on the forward strand.
GGGTTTTATTTGATTTTCTCATAGCATAAGGTGCCATTTATAGAAATGGCTAAAACCCAATTTAGGTTCCTAGGTTTTTAGGGACTTTTTGATACTTTAATCCAAATTTTTAAGTATTCGGCTATACATTATATTAACTTTGACATTCTTTTCGACATAATTTTTCCAATAATTTTTAAATATTATATCGTGGATAATAAACTCAAAAGTACTATCCCTAGACTTTTAATTCATTTTATTTTAATTTTTCTTTATTTTTCTCAATCCCGTGTAAATTCACTTAAACGTTTAAAAAATTTCAAATTTATTTCTTATGATGTAAAATTTGATAAACTCTCTCGAGCATTTTAATTCTCAATTCGAATTTAAAATACATTTTTTATTCATGACCCCGATTATCCAAATCACAACACGCTGGTTAATTTAGCAATTAAAATTACGGGGTACTACTCATTGAATATGTAGATAAGAAAATTTTGGCAGTCACATATAAAAATTAAACAACGGGTTACTAAATGCAAAAAAGAAAGATTAAGATTTGTATTGTAAAATTTTGAACGATGGGAATTCAATTACTACAAAGTTTAAATGTTGAAATTTCTTTGCCAATAACACTAAACAAAACGAGCTAAAAAAATTTAAAATAAAATTGTACTAGATACATATTTTGATAAATGAAACGGAAAAAAAATTCTTATACATAAATATCATGGTAAGATACATACTTTTTCCATAGCCAATGTTGGCTCCAAACCCGTCTAGCCATACTATACATAAGTACCCCTCTAGTCTCAGGCACTAATAATAAAATAAATAAAACCATGACGAGACTACAAAAACTATAATACACAAACACGTGTACACCTAGAGTACAAGCCAAACGCGTGGAGAACATATTTGTCAAAAAACTGAAAAACATGGAAGTTACCGCCTCCAAAACAGATCCAATTGCACAAGTACGTAACGGGAATGATACATCTAACCATGCTTCGGGCCCGAAACAAATACTATAAGCAGCTATATATGTTACGGTCAAACCCAAAATAACGCAAACGATAGCACTCCCATTAAAGAAATGTGAATCAACATATAGAAAAAATATAACCGAAGCATACGCCTGCATGGAAATCAAACATTGTTAATAAGCATTTCTAGTTCAATTTTTAAAATTTAACAGTTTAATTTTTTTCTTTACAAATTTAATTTGTTTTCCTTATTATTTGAGTTAATTACAAGCCTTAACTTAATTTTCGAAAGGATATTTAAAAACAAATCCAGTTTATGTTTCCTTTCGCAAACTCTAATTTTCATATTCTTAATTCTATTATATCTTAAGACAGAAAAAATTCATTTAGAATTAGAAAACCAGTAAAAAAAACTTATCTAATACCTTTTAAAATAAAAGAAAAATAAATAGTAATAAGATAGATTATGTGTACCAGAGAAGATAACATGAAAATCGAAGCTATAATAAGAGGTCTTCTCCTTCCGAATATTCGAAAAATCCATGGTTGAATGAAAATGATAATAGTGTTCAAAATTGAACACACTAGTAGAAAAAGAAACGCTTCATGCGAAGTATAGCCCAATGATTGAAGCATAAATGGCCCATAGTTTGTGTATACAGAAAATCCTAAAAGTTGAACTAAAATTTGTGTCGTTACCATGATTACTAAAGCCGGGCGGCTTCCATGATGCAATATCGCTTGGAGATGATTGTCAACTTTTCGTCTTGAAATGTTTTCTTCAATCTCGACACACATGTCATCCACATGCGTCGCGCTCATCATTAGCCGCAGCACAATTTTAGCTTCACTTATTTTTCTATTCTCTACCAACCAGAAAGGTGTCTCAAAAATGTTAAAAGATATCAAAAATAGGATAAATGCAACTGGAATTATAAATCCAGTTGAAAGTCTCCATCCCCACACATGAAAATATGAAGCAAAATAATTCAATCCTATAGCTAATGTTGAACCAGCAGCTGTAAAACATCCAAATTTTATATTCAATCCCCTAGTTTTATCTACCTCCATCTCAGTAATAATGGTGGGTATTACCTGAAAACATCCAAGCATCATATATTAAAAGTGCACTTATCAGTAAAAGTTATGTTAGTTATATTAATAAGGAAGATTGAGTAAATTTTACTAATTCTAAATTTTTAGACCGGACAAGAATAATTTATTGTAAGTTAAAATATCAAAGTAAATTACCAAACCTACACTCAAAATTATAAGGCGATGCACATTTATATACTCTTCGTTCCTTTTTGTAATTTATAGTTATAAACAAGCTTCCTATTGGAATATATCTCCTTTTTCTATTATGATTAAAGGTTTATATCTTTAGAAGTTCTTATTTGATTAGAACTATTCTAGTTATATATATATATATGCTTGTAATCAATCTATCATCATTCGATTTAATAATATATTTTCTCTTCTCTAATTATTTCACATGGTATCAGAGCCAAATCGATCCTTCATCTAAACACAAACCTTAAACTATCACTTTTAGGGAGGTGATTTTGGCTATTTTTATGGCCAAAATCACCTCCCATCCCTTTTATATTTTCGTACATAACTCTAAATAGATGATTTATACTACTTTATTGTTATTTCCGCCGCCATATCCGAAGCCGCCGCCGCCATTATCCGCCGCCGCCATTATCCGCCGCCGCCACCGCCGTACCACACTTCTAATTTATCATATGGACAAGGAAGATGTCGCCGCCGCTATACTCGCCGCTGCCGCACTTCAAGTCTACAATGACTTTTTTTTCATATGTTATCAGTCTATTTTTTTTTCTTTTCAATTTTTCTACTCTATATGGAAAGGGAAGATGTCGCCGCCGCCATACTCGCCGCTGCCGCACTTCAAGTTTCCATGAAAATTATTGATGGAGACCATCAAGTCTTAAAACTGAGTATTATTTATTGGACCGACGCAAGTCCTTAAACTGCAAATATTAAAGGAGACCATCAAGTCTTAAAACTGAAAATTATTGATTTGGACCGACGTAAGTCCTTAAACTGCCAATTTTGAAGGAGACCATCAAGTCTTAAAACTGAAAATTATCGATTGGCTTAAACACAAGTTTAGTCTTATTGATGGTCAAATTGTTACTATGTTATTGTCCAAGTTGGGCATGATCGATCCTCATGCTCCAACTTGAGGGGGAGTATTGGAATATATCTCCTTTTTCTATTATGATTAAAGGTTTATATCTTTAGAAGTTCTTATTTGATTAGAACTATTCTAGTTATATATATATATATGCTTGTAATCAATCTATCATCATTCGATTTAATAATATATTTTCTCTTCTCTAATTATTTCACACTTCCTTGTACAAAAACTTTTAAAATAATGAAAAATAATAGCTAATTAATCCTTTTCAAAAACTTTTTTTTATTAAAGAAAACATTAAAAATTAACAATAATAACAAAACGTTTAAAAGTTTTAAGTAGTAAATTAATTATCTTTCTATGGAAAGTAGTAAACTAGTTATTAGCCACTTTAATGAGTTTCATATTAAAAAAAAGGTATAGAGTGGCCATCGTTATTTTTACTTGCAACTCAACAAACTTTTACTCAAAATATGTAACAAAATTAAATGTTTACCTGGAGAAGAAGTCCAATAGCCACTCCTGTGACAATTCTACCGACTGATTGAACATAGAAACCCGAACTAACAGCTGTAAGTATGGTTCCCAGTACCATCAGAGTGGATCCTAATCGAAAAGTTGATCTTCGTCCCCATATATTTTTCAAGGCAAAAGCAAACAATATCGATATTGAAGCTGCCATGTAAAGCGAAGAGATATACCACTGAAGCTGAAAGCTGCCAAATCCGCAATTATTGTCGAGATGGTGCATTTCTTCTTTATAAAGTTTGGAAGAAAATGTTACCATATAACTATCCATATCAAGAACTCCCCCTAAATAATAAAAAACAGAAAATAAATTAAATTAATCTTTAAAATTTGTTTATTTCTAAGAAAAAAATTCTTAATGAACTCAGCAAAGTTAGAAATAAATAAATACCTGCAATTGTTGTTGAATAACCTACTAGGACTCCTCCAAGTAAAGCGATGGCATGCATAATCATCGGAAAACAACATCTAATATAATATAATATAAATTTTAATTATCTCGAGAATAAAAAGTAGATATAAATATAGAAACTATATTAGGGATGTTCATGGTTCAGTTCATTTGTAAAGGACTAAACCGAACTAAACCATCCCTAAAATCAAAATTTATTAGTTTGGTTTATGATTATTTCAGTTTGATTGATTAAAATTTCGGTCTGATTCGATCAGTTCTCCCTTTACAAAATAATAAAATTATAAGACAAATTTTCATTTCACCATCATTAATATTAAGTTTAAAATTAATTGTTTTACTAAATATAATAATAAGTAATGATTTATAATTTTTTAATAAAACAAATTATTATTTTAATATATATAGCAAATTTTATCCCGACTTAGTTGGTTTTTTGGTTTCATTCGGTGAACCGAGAACCGGAATATAAGGCCTAAAACAAAATTAGAACCGAAAACCGAAATTTTTATAAATTCTAAACAAAATCAAACTATATCAATCATTTTAATTAATTAATCCACACTCAATTTCGGTCTGATTCAGTTTCTAGGAAACTTTCTCATAATAATTATCTTATTTCACGATCTATTTTAATTTCACAATCTTTAATATTAAGTTTAAAATTAATATTTTTTTACTAAATACAATAATCAGTGATGATTTATAATTTTTTTAGTAAAAAATAAATTTATTATTTTAATATATATAATAAATACTATCACGACTACCTGGTTGTTTGGTTTCATTCGGTGAACCGAGAACAGAGGACCGGAATATAAGGCCCTAAAACTCATTTAGGACCCAAAACCAATTTTTTATAAATTTAAAACTAAATCAGACTCATTTTAGTCAATTCATTTTCCATCACAACTCATTCAAGGGGACTTTTTTCTTCCCTCTCTCAACTGTGCCGTCCACCCAAAAAGAAAAAAAAACTTCTTCTATTTACCTTGTTTAGGGCTCTTTTCTTCTCTAAATGTCTTTAATTTTTTTTTATCATCTTTATGTATTTGTTTGTTTATCTAGTTGTTGTTCTTATATCTCCTTCTATAGAGTTTATATTTCCATTTGTGGAAGTTATTGCGTTGCCCTTAATGGAATTTGATATTCCCTTTGTAGATCTTATTATGCAATTATAAATCTGAGTAGTTCATGGTGAAAATTGAACAAATCAGATTGAAACTGTCATAGATGCAGATTGTGTTCTTGATCAAGTGTTTCTTTGAATCTATTGTCCAATTGAAGATCACTTGCTTGCAGAAGACATTGTGACACATGGTCATCAATTTGCAATTTTCGACTTCATGGTATTATATCATCGGGAATTTTATTCAATTCTCGTAGAAAGAGAACTGCAATTTTTTATTGTTATTTGTTTGTTAATGTATTCACATACAAGCAATTCGCTTGGCTTTGTAATACCTATTTAGTGTTGTAATAAAGTCTCTGTTTCTTCTAAAAAAAAGCTATATTTTAGATAAGATGTTTTTGATATTAAGATGTTAGAAGAATCGTGCAAAAAACTATATGGCCTACAATTATCAGAAAGTAACATACACAATCAAAAATGTCAGTCCTATGTTCGCTTCTATTAACAAAATGTATAACATTTGAACAAACTAAATATATAAACAAACTAAATATATAAACGTGTATGAAAGTTCGGTTTCGTTCGGTGAACCGAGAACCAGAATATGGCTGTAAAACAAAACCAGACTCAAAAACCGGATCTTCTACAAATCCTAAACCAAATCAGGCCACATTAATCATTTTAACCAATACACTCTCAATTCCGGTCTGATTCAATTAAGTTTTGCAGTTTAATTCGGTTTTTATTCATCCTTAAACTATATCTATGTAATTACAACTTGCAAAAAAGATATAATTTTATACCTCCAGCGGGCTTTACAAATTACATGATATGGATCCTCTATCTCCGATTCATCCATGGCAATTTCTACTTGATTATCCTCTATGATCTCTTCAATTTCTGTCACATAAATATGTGTTTCTTCGACTTGAATTTCTTCTGTATACCATATGATAATAAATTTCAGTACATACAAATAATTACTTATCATTAATAGTATAATTTGAATTAAGTTGAGTATTTTTAGACATAATAATTTAATAAAAAAACATTTTATATATTAAAAACTCATAAAATCTAAAACTTCACGAATTTGATTAAAAATTAATTTTTTTAATGACAATTTTTCTGATAAAAATTTTAAGTAAAGTTTCTATATAGATTTAAAACTAACGAAAATTATTTATTGATAGTAAATTTTATATTAAAAAAGTATTTTATTGTAATTGGAAAGATGATGAAAATTAATAAGTGCTTTACTTAAATTTGATATTCATAAAAATACTCATTTTGGTATATCGATTAGCAAAATATTTACCCATGATTTCCTCCTTACTCATCCTATCTCACGTCCCTTCAGCCTCACCCCGTTTACACTCTTTTTTTTTTGTATAATATTGAGTGACAAAATTGAGAGAGAGTTTAATTGAAAGAAATTTATAAGCAGAGTGAAAATTCAAGAAGATTGGGATGAGAAATTTACCAAAACTCTTTCTTTTTTAAGGTCCGACATTTGTATTTCCATTTACTTACTTTTATGTCATATTCTTTTTTGTCTTTTAGTGAAAATGATCCCCGCCTGTTATTCATCCTATGCCTCCATTAATTGTCTGTCATTGAAATTTTTGAAACCTATATGAATTTGTGAAACAATCAGAGATGGCACTCAAAAGAGTTTGTTTCTATAATATGAAATAATAATTTATTACTCCCTCCGTTCTTTTTTAGTTGTCCATTTAGCCAATATTGCACATACCAAGATAGTGCTTCTTTTGTCTTGATTTTTAAAGAAAAATACTAATATAGCCCTATTAGTCAATAAATGCCTTTTAAATTAAAATATAGAGTCATTTATTAGGGATGGGCAAATTTGGAAGATAATAGTTAAAATTATATTGAAATTCTAAATAGACAATTAATTAGAAATAAATATATTTTGCTAAATGGACAACTAAAAAAACGGAGGGAGTAAAAGATATGAAACAATTGGGGTTGTGTGTTTCTCTTTTCTCAATCTTATGCAAATTTCAAACAAAATTGTTTGCTTGCTTCATTTATTGGAGTACGAATTTACTATGGAAAAGGAAAGATTGTTTTGATATTATTGGTTGTTTATAAAGAATATTTTTTTATTTATAATTTACAATAAAGATATTATTAAAATTTAATATTTTTCGTTTTTTCATTTGGATGAAATAAATTATATAAATTTATTTGGTTTTTGTTTTTCGATTTTATGGATTTATGGAAAATTTTTGAAATTGAAATTTTAGTTTTTATAAAAAGACCATTTAACTGAAGGAACAAGGTACTAGTTAATTTAGTCAAACATTAAGGATAAACAATTGACTTTTTAATCGTCGTGGGGTAACTAATAATTATGAACTAATGTAAGGGGGTAAATAGTAGTTATTCCTTTTTTTTTAATAATGAGAATGTATCATACCAATTAACTTATTTTTAATGTGGAATTTTAAATTTTCCTTGTTTTTTTTAACAATGAAATTGTTTGTCGTTGTAAAATAGTACTATTAAAAAATGATACAAATTAAATTGTTGGTAAAATATAGTATAATTTATAGTGACACGATTAGTCGTTATAACGTAATTATATTTAAAAATAATATAGATTAAGTCATTTCTAAACGTATAATTTTTAATAATATAAAATAATGATATTTAAAAATAATATTAAAAATGGTTGTTATAAAATATAGGCTTAATTCCTTAAAAAACCTCCACCTTGCATATTTTCTTCGTTTATACCCTGACCTTGTAAAAACACCATTTGTACCCAATTTTGGGTTTTTATGTTTCATCTCTACCCAAAAGCATTAAATTGTACTCTTTTCATTTGGAAAAGAGTTTAAAACATACTTTTTTCTATTTTAAAAAATACAAATAAATTCTTAAACTTAAAAAATAATCAAATACATCCAAATAATTAATTTTTTTTTTAATTTTATAAAATAAAAAAATAATTATTATTTTAATTTTTAATTTTTTTTCGGAAATATATTTTAAAAAAATTAAAAAAAATTCGGAAATATTTTTTAAAAAATTAAAAAAATTATTATTATTTTTAATTTTTTTGAAGAAAATGGTATTTTTGTACTATTAATAACATTAATATCTAATTAGTATATAAGTTAAAAATGAAGGATTGTTTTACACTTTTTTTCAAATGAAAAAAGTACATTTTAATGCTTTTGGGTAGAGATGAAACATAAAAACTAAAAATTGGGTACAAATGGTGTTTTTACAAGGTCAGGGTATAAACGAAAATAAAATACAAAGTGGGGGGTTTTTAAGCAATTAAGGCTAAAATATATATACAATGTAATAATTTATAATAGTCGTTTTAATACACCGTCGCTAAAAATCATTTTTTGTTGTGGGTGTTGAAAAAGAGGAGTTGTGAGATGCGTGAAATATCAAGAATATGGATACAAAGTACAAACAGAGAATCAGAGATGGGCGGTGAATGAAATTTATGAATTAGGACATTGGGTTCAGGCAAGAGAAATTTACCAAGACTCTTTCTATTTTAAGGTCTTACATTCAAATACCTAAATTTGAATTTCCATCCACTTTTATGTCATAGTCTATTTTGTCTTTTAGTAAAGTTTATTATCCATTCTAGAACAAAGAATCAATTCACCCCCTCAATTTGGAACAAAATATTAAATAGGTTGTTCTCGTCGTTTTTTGTACAAACAGACCTAAAAGTTGCGTTTTTGTATAAAAAAAAGCCCCTGAGAGAGTGAGTTTCTTAATTTTATTTAATTAACTTAATTAATCATTATTAATCATATCCTAATTGATTAATACTATAATTATACCTTAATTAAACTAATAAATTAATTATATTTTACTTAAATTCATCAAAAAAATTATATTTTACTTAATTATACCCTAATTTACGCTAATAAAACACAACTAACTCTAATTCATTTTTCTTTTTTTTCACCGGAATTTTTTTTTTGGTTATTGCATCGGGTCTCTGCTCCTGCATCGTGGAAGACCAAACCCATCTGGATATGCTCCACGATAAAGAGCAGACCCGGATACACGATGGAGGAGCAATGCTCCTCCGGCAGCTGGAGGAGCTGAGGAGTGCTCTTCCTCCAAAAATAATTTTTTTAAATTTAGTTTTTTAAAAATCTTCAGGTATTAATTTGTAATATTTTGAAATAATAAGGACTATTTTAAACTTTTAATCAGGAGAGTGTGTTTTTAAATGTGGGTTGAGAATGGGTAAGCATGAGAGAGGGGCTGATTCGACACAAAAATCCAAGTTTTTGGGTCTATTTGTACCAAAATCGACGAGAATGCCTCATTTGATATTTCGTGCCAAGTTGAGGGGTGAATTGATCCTTTGTTCACTCATTCTAACACTAATATTTCTATTTCTTCTGTGCTCTGATCCCCGCCTCCCCATAATTGGCATTTTTATTTTCTTGTGTTGGAATATGCCTAGAATTCTAAATCTAATTTGTTTTAGGATTCTAATTAGTGAAGTATTTAGGAGAATGATAACTATATTATCATTAACTAGTTAGGAAGTATAAATCCAATTAGGATTAATACTCCTAATACCATATAGATTATTTATTCCCTATATATAGCCTACCCCATTCACCTTTTAGAGTACATCAAAAAACCGAACACACAATGTAGACATTGATGTGAATAAGGAGAAAAAGGGGGTGTGTGTAATGTGAGGAATAAAAGTTAATTCTAACCCTTTTGGATTACTTCTTGTAGAAAGTTAAACACTTTGTGGGTTTTTCTTCTAAGGACATATTTATTAGAGATGTTCTCTATTTGGTGATTCTCCATCAATTTTTTACTCCTTTTGATGATTAGTGGATGGCTCAATTCTTTCGCCCGTGGATGTACGCTTTAATGCAGAACCACGTAAATATCTTGTGTTATTTATTATTTTGCTATATTATTATTTGTTAATAAATCCATAGTTAAATACCTACCGAATGGTTTCGATTCCGCTGCGCATACTAATCCGATCACGACAATTGGTACCAAAAATTCAACATCGGTATCAATGATTCAACAATTGGTATCAGAGCCAATTTGGTTTTTCAGATTTATTATGTATTATGATTATTATGACAAAGTATTATTTGGAGGAATTTGCAAGGCGAAATTACTTGACACAAAGAAGATTGTTTGGAGATAGAGAAGCCACCAAATTCGGAAGTGCCAAAAGTCGTCAATTGAATACAGACTTTGGTACTAAAATTCTTTAGGAGATTTTTATGATGGAGATGCATATGCTACTTTAAACTACAAAGAAGAAAGGTACGACTTTTCTAAACACACAATTATTTGAGGATTTTATAGAGTCTTCATAAGATGAATGATTGAGGTAATCTCTTTATACTCTCATGAAATTCAATTAGTAATTTAAAAACTGTTTTTTAGAGTTTATTGAATGAAGAGTTCGTTTGAGCATAGTCAGATTTTGATAAAATCATGACATTGTAAAAGAGATTTTGTTTTGAATAAGTAACAATCTTATACACAAGATGGATTACAACGTTTGTAATTTGGAATGGCGTCACTATTGGATCGCTCATAAGCTAATTTGTTTGGAGATAAGCATAATATTTTTTATCCAGAATTTATGCTGATTCAAGTTGTTCATATCACATATGTGCCAATTTCGATTGGTTTTCCGAATATAACTGAGTTGATAGTGGAGTGTAGTTATGGGTAACAGTCAATACATGCATAATTTTGGATTTTGGTTCAGTTAAGGGAAAGATGCATAATGAAATGGTTAGAGCAATAATGAATGTTCAACATGATTTCTATATGCACATGTCTAGTATCTCAGTATATAAAATTACGAGTTTTATGGATTATTTGGCGATGAAGTGAGATTGGATGATGCACTTGTGATGTATGCTCATTGGGTTGGTCGACTTATGAATATTAAGGGATATGCTACGACCTCAATATTTATTTTTTTATTTGATCATTATAGGCTACTAATGACGTTTGTTTCTGGTATCAGTTTTAAGAACAACAAAATTCGAAATTTCGTGAAATTTTGATTGATACACCTGAAAATCTTCAAGTCATTTTGGTTACAGCAAGTTCAAGATGTTTTTGAAACTTGTATGGTTCTCCTCAAAGAACCTCTTTTGGAATAAGTTCAGTTTGAACTTAAAATGGAGAAAGTGGAGCACAACAGTAATCACAGTTTATTAGAGAATTCAATTTAAGGTGGAGATTGTTGGAATATGCCTAGAATTCTAATTCTAATTTGAATTAGGATTCTAATTAGTGAAGTATTTAGGAGAATGATAACTTTATTATCATTGACTATTTAGGAAGTATAAATCCAATTAGGATTAAAACTCCTAATACCATATAAATTATTTATTTCCTATATATAGCCTACCCCATTTACCTTTTAGAGTACACCAAAAAACCGAACACACAATGTAGACATTGATGTGAATAAGGGGGAAAAAGGGGGTGTGTATAGTGTGAGGAATAAAAGTTAATTCTAACCCTTTTGGATTACTTCTTGTAGAGAGTTAAGCACTTTGTGGGTTTTTCTTCTAAGGACATATTTATTAGAGATGTTCTCTATTTGGTGATTCTCCACCAATTTTTTACTCCTTTTGATTATTAGTGGATGGCTCAATTCTTTCGCCCGTGGATGTACGCTTTAATGCAGAACCACGTAAATATCTTGAGTTATTTATTATTTTGCTATATTATTATTTGTTGATAAATCCATAGTTAAATACCTACTGAATGGTTTCGATTCCGCTACGCATACCAATCCGATCACGACAATTGGTACCAAAGATTCAACATCGGTATCAATGATTCAACAATTGGTATCAGAGCCAATTTGGTTTTTCAAATTTATTATGGATTATGATTATTATGACAAAGTATTATTTGGAGGATTTTGCAAGGCGAAATTACTTGACACAAAGAAGATTATTTGGAGATAGAGAAGCCACCAAATTTGGAAGTGCCAAAAGTCGTCAATTGAATACAGACTTTGGTATTAAAATTCTTTAGGAGATTTTTATGATGGAGATGCATATGCTACTTTAAACTACAAAAAAGAAAGGTACGATTTTTCTAAACACACAATTATTTGAGGATTTTATAGAGTCTTCGTAAGATGAATGATTGAGGTAATCTCTTTATACTCTCATGAAATTTAATTAGTAATTTAAAAATTGCTTTTAAGAGTTTATTGAATGAAGAGTTCGTTTGAGCATAGTCAGATTTTGATAAAATCATGACATTGTAAAAGAGATTTTGTTTTGAATAAGTAACAATCTTATACACAAGATGGATTACAACGTTTGTAATTTGGAATGGCGTCACTATTGGATCGCTCATAAGCCAATTTGTTTGGAGATAAGCATAATATTTTTTATCCAAAATTTATGCAGATTCAAGTTGTTCATATCACATATGTGCCAATTTCGATTGGTTTTCCGAGTATAACTGAGTTGATAGTGGAGTGTAGTTATGGGTAACAGTCAATACATGCATAATTTTGGATTTTGGTTCAGTTAAGGGAAAGATGCATAATGAAATGGTTAGAGCAATAATGAATGTTCAACATGATTTCTATTTGCAAATGTCTAGTATCTCAGTATATAAAATTACGAGTTTTATGGATTATTTGGCGATGAAGTGAGATTGGATGATGCACTTGTGATGTATGCTCATTGGGTTGGTAGACTTATGAAGATTAAGGTATATGCTACAACCTCAAAATTTATTTTTTTATTTGATCATTATAGGCTACTAATGACGTTTGTTTCTGGTATCAGTTTTAAGACCAACAAAATTCGAAATTTCGTGAAATTTTGATTGATACACCTGAAAATCTTCAAGTCATTTTGGTTACAGCAAGTTCAAGATGTTTTTGAAACTTGTATGGTCCTCCTCAAAGAACCTCTTTTGGAATAAGTTCAGTTTGAACTTAAAATGGAGAAAGTGGAGCACAATAGTAATCACAGTTTATTAGAGAATTCAATTTAAAGTGGAGATTGTTGGAATATGCCTAGAATTCTAAATCTAATTTGTATTAGGATTCTAATTAGTGAAGTATTTAGGAGAATGATAACTTTATTATCATTGACTATTTAGCAAGTATAAATCCAATTAGGATTAATACTCCTAATACCATATAGATTATTTATTTCCTATATATAGCCTACCTCATTCACCTTTTAGAGTACACCAAAAAACCGAACACATATTGTAGACATTGATGTGAATAAGGGAAAAAGGGGGTGTGTAGTGTGAGGAATAAAAGTTAATTTTAACCCTTTTGGATTACTTCTTGTAGAGAGTTAAGCACTTTGTGGGTTTTTCTTCTAAGGATATATTTATTAGAGATGTTCTCTATTTGGTGATTCTCCACCAACTTTGTACTCATTTTGATGATTAGTGGATGACTCAATTCTTTCGCCCGTGGATGTACGCTTTAATGCAGAATCACGTAAATATCTTGTGTTATTTGTTATTTTGTTATATTATTATTTGTTGATAAATACATAATTAAATACCTACTGAATGGTTTCGATTCCGCTGCGCATACCAATCCGGTCACGAACCGGTCACGACAATTGGTACCAAAGATTCAACATCGGTATCAATGATTCAACACCTTGTTATCGTGTATTTACCGAATTTAATTTCGGTTATCTTTTTTTGGTCTATTAATTTCAGCGTCAATTAACCATCTTTGCCATTTAAATTTGCGCAAGCTGTATGAATTTGTGAAACAATGAGAGAAGACATTCAAAATTTCAAAACATAAAATTTTGTGAAGGTGATTATTTGACTTTGAACCACTTCTCATATTTGGATTCATATTATTACACCGCAACTCTTTTAGCTTAAAAGGAATTAGACAATTTTAAAAAAATTAATCTATGTTAATTTATATTCACTTAATTTTTTGGCTCATGTGGACATGATTTATTTTAGACCATGATTTGGCTTCATCTTAACACTTCCACGTATTGGCTCAACGAACATAATCGCTCACATTTGCGTAGCTTGATGTCGAATGTAACACAACAACAATGTAGAATAAGCCTTTCCTTCTACAAAGTGGGGCCGATGCGAAGTAGAAAATCAAACATGAAGGCTTCGTCGACAGTTGAAATAAGATGTGCGCTATATCTTAGATTGGTAGTGGTTTTGTTAGTGTGTTTATAATAATAGTAAAATCTATGCTTATCTCCAACAAGATTGTAGAAGATGTGATAAAACGTTTGCTTCTATAACATGAAATAATGAACTAAAGATACGAAACCATTGTGGTTGTTTGTCTCTTTATCAATTTTATGCATTATGAAATCTCAAAAGATATATTGCTTGCTTGCTTCATTTATTTGATTACGAATTTACTTTTTTTTTGGTATATGGTTTATGAGGTTTTTTGAATGGGTCTCAATTATGAGACGGTACATATAAGCCTTCTACATTCAGACTAATCCCCACCCGAGTGGTGTAGGTCCCTTGTGGGAGGCAGACTTTGACCCCAAGTTTTAAACGGCTGCATACATGAATACGGTTCGAACCCGCGATCTCATACATGGTGGACCGAGTCTACCTAAAATTTCTCCTATACAAATGTAGTTGATTCACGTTAAAAAAATTAAACATCACATACTTTACAATATCTCAATTCAACTTAAGATTGCACGTTCATTATGAAAGCAAGATCATCCTTGTTGTATTTTAACTCAACAAAACGAAAAAATAAATAAAAAATAAAAAATGAAAATATTTAATAAAATAAAAAATTATTAAACAAGAGAAAAGGTAAAAGAGACTGATTAGCTATTTTGGTCGGAGCCCAGGAATATTTACATCCCTAAGATGGACAGTGACTCATTTAAACCTCTATGATCATCAAAAATAGTTCAAAAAGGATCATATCGTTAACACCATAAATTCTATTTTTTAAAAAATAAAAAGTGCAAATAAGCCCTAGTAGTCAAAGTGAAAGGGGATTGAAGCGTCCAATGATGATTTTCAGAGAAATTTGTCCGGGTGACGAGTTATCGATCTGTTTGTTTGAATTTAAACAGGTTGGATCAATGTGCATTTGCAGAATTGAAGGATTAAAAAGTAATTAGCCGTGAATAGCCTATACAAGTCCAAAAAGATTGTGATATAAGTCTAAGAAAGTGGACTAATTGCAATATTTTAGAAGTTTATGGGCCAATTTAAAAGTTTCACGGACTAAAATTAACCTTACCCAAACCCATAGGGTCCCATAAGTCGTTTTTAATAATTTCGGACGCCAAAATGAATTTTTATCCTCTTTTTTTACTTAGCTTGCAAGATTTATTGCGAATTTAACTAATTAAATAGTAGTTTTACCTAATCCTAACTCTAATTAGCTAATCTCTTCACTCATTTATAATGTTTAACTTCACCTCTAACACTAACTAGCAAAACTCTAACCTAACTTAGACTCTAGGAATCCAAACCCTAACACTGACACACACCACGTTCTATTCTAGTCCATAAAACAAGCTAATACGCTTTAATTAGTCAATAACGCACTACTGCACACTTAGGGGTGAGCATCGGTCGGTTCGGTTTGCATTTTTTTGGTTTTTTGGATTTTCGGTTTGGAAAATTTCTAAACCGAACCGAACTTTTAGTTTGGATTTAAAAAAACCGAACCAAACCAAAACAAACCAAAAATTTCGGTTCGGTACGGTTCAGTTCGGTTAAAACCGAATTTGACTATTTTTAATTTTTTTTAATTTGTTATATTAAATTTAATTCAAAAATTAAATAATTAGAGTCTAATAAACTTCCATATATGTTTAAATAAAAATTATTAACTCATATATCAACAATAATTAAGATATAAACAAAAAATATAATATAAGCATATATGTGTACCATTTTTAAAAGGCTTAATCACAAAAAAAAAAAACCCTTTTAGCCCCTTTTCAAATGCATCCCGACGTTGCAATTTTGTCAGTTGCAACCTAATTCGCACCTTTAATTTTCAATTCCACCCTCAAGTACTAAATTGATCTCTTTTTCATTTGAAAAAGTTAAAATAAGTCATCCATTTTTAACTTTTTATGACGAAAAGAGTTCAAACGAGTACTTTATAAGGGTTTTTATGAATTTTTTCCGAGTGAAAAAAGTCTAATTTAATTTTGAGGGTGGAATTGAAACCCAAAGGTGCGAATTAGGGTGAAACTGACAAAATTGCAACGTCAGGGTGCAACTGAAAAGGGGCTAAAAAGTGAGGGTTTTTTTGGTGATTAAGCCTTTTTAAAATATATATATTTTTTATATTAAAATTCAGTTAATTCGGTTTTCCGACCCGTTCGGCTTTCAAAACACTTAAACCAAGCCGAACACCAAACTTTAACTAAAATAGAAACCGAACCAAACCGTTTTCACCGAATAACCGAACCAAACAAAGAAATTCGGTTCAGTTCGGTTTGATTCGGTTCTTGCCCACCCCTATGCACGCTGATCCGAAGCTGGAATCCACATCCGGATCACCAGAAAACAAGCCAAAGACTCAGAACGGTAATTCAAAGGACCCAAATCATCTGTCTACCACTTTTTATCACATGTAATTTAGAAGGGTTAATTGCAAATTCATACACAAACTTTACCGTAATTTGCAATTACAACATAAACTTTGAAACTTGGCAATATTAGTAACCAACTTTACACTTTTGGCAAATCGATACACCAAACACAAAAAACACTAATGTGGACATTGTTATATACCGCCATGTGTCGTTGCGTGATTGGTCAATGTACGAATTTGCCAAAAAAATGAAAGTTTGTTGACATTGCCAAGTTTCAAAGTTTATGTTGTAATTGCAAGATAAAGTTTGTGTATGCATTTGCAATTAACCCAATTTAGAATTGCTAGAATTGATGTGTTAGATCGCATGTTAGGTTGTTTTGCTGTGAAATTGCCTCAAACTGTGTTATTGGCATAAATTGTGCCTTTCCCATAATTGCCATGATTTTAAGATCTTAACATGATTGCTATGAAATTTACATTAGAAACATGTATGTAGGCTGTCTAAATATATTTTTATCATCGTATGTTGATATTGTTTAATTTAAACGCATAGAATGCATGCTCATAGCTCAAATTGCCATGATTGTCATGCTTTTTGTGTTCTTCGATGTTCTTGACATAATTACGACCAGATTTTCTCAGAAAAATAATTCTTTAATTTTAGAACGTTTATTCTTCAAGTCCGGTATGTTTTTGTGTGCTTTGTGATCGTTTTTAAGTGATTTCTCATGAAAACCAAATCAGACAGTGAACTGACACCTCTTGCTCGTCGTGGCGCCGTAGTGCTCCTCTGTTCTTTGTTCCCAGATGTTTCCAGATCTTCCAGAACCAATCCAGATCTTGTTTTTGTGTTTCTGGATTCGTTTGAACTCAAAATTAGGCCCCGATTGAGCCTACCAACATGTAATTTGATGTAGGTTTTATTTCTATTTTATGATAGGTTAAACTCAGTTATTATTGGGCCCAAAAGCCCAAAATTGTAATCCGCCATGTCACCCGAGCCTTGAAATCCAAGTTCGACGAGACATCAACTTCCAGACATGATTCCGGCTTCGTTTGAACTCGAAATCAATCCCAGTTTGAACTAGTGGATTCTTATAAAACAAGAAAAATAACTTCTTTATTCTAATCGAGTAGTATAAACATGCACATGTGCCGTTGATATGCAAACAAGTTTAGGAATACTTTTTAACCTTGTAGACTCGGAGTGTCTAGCACTCGTCTATCATGTCCTATCTATGTAATCGGAATCAGGACTCGATCAGAACACGGAAGTTCTTTGTATGTTTCATACGGATCCTATGATTCAAACTAGGGTTGATTCCAAGTTCAAACAAACCCGGAATGGCTTCTGGAATATATTTTGATCTCCGGCGGGAATGGCAGATTATAAAATATGGCTTTAAGCCATATATATTGGTTCTGTCCCATTATAACATAGAATAATATCCTACAACTAATTAAAAGATTATCGTCTCAAACAGGGCTCAATTACAAGCTCAAACGATCCCTGAAACACAAAAACAAGTCTTGAACGCATTTGAAAGATCTGGGAGAGTCTGGAGGCGAAGAAAAGTGGCGCCCTTTGAAGTGACAATGGCGCCACTGTGGGGTGGCGGTGGCACGGTCATGACTCGTTCGTGGGAGTTTGTCGTTTGGTTGGTTTCATGCAAAAAATACACAAAAACAAGCATAAAATACGTAGGGAAAGATCTGTGTAGGAATATATACTTAAAATATACATCCAATAACATCAAAAATACATCCTAACATGTTTCTAAACTCGAAGTCATGACATTCATGGTAAAAGCACGAAGTGGCAAACAATGACAGTTTGAGTCTTAATCATGCGTTCTAAGCATCAGATATAAACAGAATTAACATGTAATGATTAATATTGGTGGAAACAGCCTATAAACATGTTTCTACGTCAATTTCATGGAAATCATGTCAAAAGATAAACAATATAGCAATGATTGCAAAAATATTAAAATAAACTAAGCATGCATCTTAACTCACAAAATTAAACAAACATGAAAGATAAGCAATAAAAAGATTATAAGAGATGATATTGGATCCCCAAAAATACCGTTATGAGTTCCTGGCTCATTTTTTGAAAATCTAGATGTAGAATCAAGCTTAGTATCAGTGTGCATCAGTGCGTTCTTAACTGATTAAAGGGTATTTAACTTGTTTTATTAGCCGGTGTGTGTGTGTGTGGTGTCTGGTTCGGCTATTGCTCTCTAAAATTAGGGGTTTTATGTGTTTTTCTATACGTACTGATGTTACCGGTCCGACCACTAGCTAGGCTGAGTTGATAGTGTATTTATAAAGGTTAAAGTTAACTTAGCGTTAGCTAGAGTCTAAGTTGTGTTAGGAGTGTACAAGTGAGGTGTTAGAGTTGGGTTGGAAGTGTGCAAGTGAGTATACAGATTCGCTTAAAAGTCAAATTAGGATAATTAATAATTAAATTCCGATTAATACATGCATGGGGTGATAAATATGGTTAAATGACTTTTTTTGGGGCCTAGAAGTCTCAAAAAAAGCTTCTATGTTCTTAAGGGTTTGGGTATGGTCAACTTAGTCCGTCAAAATTGCAAATTGGCCCATAAACTTTTAAAATATTGTAATTAGTCCAATTTCATAGACTTGAATCACACACTCTTTGGATTTGTATAGGTTATTCACGGCTAATTACATTTATGTAATACCCCGTGATTTTAATGGCCATAATAAGCCATGTGTTAAGATTTTATAGGGTCGGGAGTACGTAAATTAGATTTAAGAATAAATTTAATTTATAAGAGTCCCTAAAAATGTATTGAGGTTCTATGAGTTTATAATTTAAATTGGGAATTTAAATTATAATAATCGTATTAAAACGGGACTAGGTCGAAACGGCCCGGTAATCGAGATTCTTGGGGCTGCTGCACGTCCAGCGTGTTGTGCGGGCGCACAGGAGGCTGTGCAACTGCACAGCCTGTAATCGGAGGGGGGGGGGGGAATTTGGGTTTTTCAACCCGACTTGGTCTGACATGTTTAGGCAATCCGACTTGGTCTTACATAACCTTTGGTCTGTTGTTTTGATTAGGTTCTAAGCTTTATAGACTAAGTGTTTATGTGTTTTTCAGATGTGACATGCTTTAGTAAAATGTCTATACTCCCTAATGCACCGTTGGATCGGGCTCCCCTTTAGATATGTCGTTCCTGAGAGAATTTGCTAAAAACTGGACGGTTGAGATTATTTTCTTCCGTCGCGGGCGCGAGATATGGAGGTCGCGGGCGCGATATTTGTAGCGGGCGCGACGTGTTCGTGTCTTGGGCGCGACACGACACTGTAGGGTTCGCTGTTTTTGTATAAATAGGCTTTTAACTCAATTTCTTTAGCCCCTTTCATCCTATTAGACCTAGAACGACCCTTTACTCAAATAAACTCAATTTCTATCATTCCTTTATGATTCATGGTGGTTTTTAACAATTATTTGGTGATTGATTATCCGTTTCGCAGGATCTACGCAATTCCTTCATCGTATGATTCGTTGGTGTGATTTGTGGCTTCATTATTTCGGTCCAGACCCTTAACCTAGGGTTTATTATCTTTATTATCGTATTGTTCATCACTCTAAGGTATTGTCTTCATCCCTTTTGTATTGGGTCATTGTTGTTGATGTGTTATGCGTAGAATTGCATGATTTAGGGTGTTTTGAAGATTAAAACCTTATGTTTGATGGTCTGAGTTTTATGATCTGAAATATATATATATATATATATATAAAATAGAGTTTAGTATGATTATTTTCTGATGTGTACTGATTAGAATTGGTTTGGCATGGTTTAAGCGATGATTATGCGTTTTCAAGCTTTTTGCGTTATAGATTCGCTTAGCAATTTATATAGGGTTAATTTCTAAAAAAATCACGAACTTTACACGAAGTGTCATTTTAATCATGAACTTTAAAAGTTGTCATTTAAAGGCACGAACTTTCATTTTGTTTCAAATCTATCACCAAAGTAAAATCCGGTGTATTTTATCGAACCAAAAATTCCTAATCCTATATACTCTAACTAAAAGATAATAAGATTTAATGTCGATTTATAATTTGGGTCTTTCATTAATGGTTTATTGAAGAATTTAGTCAACCAAAATACACTTAAATGATAGATTTGAAACAAAATGAAAGTTCATGCCTTTAAATGGCAACTTTTAAAGGTCATGATTAAAATGAAATTTCGTGAAAAGTTCGTGATTTTTTTAGGAATTAACCCATTTGTATATTATGTCTGATTTGGCATAATATTTTTATGTTTCTCACTTATATCTACTGATCTAAATAGTTTGTATTTGAATATGGGACTTGGAATTAAGTTGTTATGTAAAATCTCTACGATTTGCGAAATTGTCAATTTTATGAAAGTTAAACGCTATGATTGCAAAATGGTTTTCAAATGCTATACCTACTGATATAATATATTCTAAGTGATGTTTTAAAGGTTTTAAATGAGTAGTAACATATTTTGGTTCATCGATTGTTGGTTTTGAATCGTGTGGCTAGTTTAGGCAATTTTCAGCAAAATTGCCATATTTGATTATTTGAGTGCTTTGGCTTAATTTTGGTTTTGATTAAATTGTTAATGGCTGGAAACTTTGTTTATAAAACGGTTTTGAACATATATAAAGATATTAGTTTCATCTTAGGTTGTTGGGTTACACAATTTCGTTAAAGGCATGTAAGGTGTTATATTGTATGTATTGTTTTGGGCTAAGCTATTTTAGGTTAAAGAAGAAACTTCAAAGGTGTTGAATCTTTTGATTCCATTTAAATGGTGTATTTAAGTGTATGTACTTTGGGTGTTACTTGCCAAGTGTTGGCAAGTTTTTTGGCTTAATTGTTTATCATGATTTTGGCATTATTAAGCTACAGAATGAGTTCTTATTTTAAACTTGGTTTTATTTAAGGATCAGATTTACTTTGTCTAATGGTCGGGTTGGGTTAGACTTGTGTCGCCCGACATGTTGTGTTGAGCTATACTGGAGTAAGGCTAACACAATACTTTGGGAAAACTCTTGGGTTTTAAAAGGACTATATAAGTATTTAAGAACTTTGAGTTCGTTTTAAAAGATAAGAACTCACCTAAACTTAACTTTCCTGATTATGTTATTTGGTTTGTATGGATACTTGTGTTGTACCTTGGTTGTGTTTTGAAATGCTAGTCCTATGTGGTGTCTAATAATCTCAGAGTTAGAGGTTGATCAGATTTTAACTTATACAATGTTTTAGACCCGTCGACTGCTCGTGCTTCGGAATCTACGCAGGGTTAGCTGTTTGTCAAGATTCACGTGGATAAGCAAGCAGTGAGTTTCTAGTGTTATTTACCGCTTTATTAAGTACTGCAATTATTTTAGTATATAAACTGATTCGAACTGTTTTAAGCGATTATGGATCTGGATTGGAACGAGCTACTCGATAGGCTTGTATCGAGACTGTGTGCACCTGTAAGTACTCTGGGATCGGCAGACTAATGTCTTGCTTACGCTGGTATATGACGAGGATTTGTTCCCGTCCACTCTGGGTTCAGTATGATACGTCATACTTAAGCTGGTATCATTTTAATACTGTATTTCCATAATATTAAGTATATTAGTATAAAAGGATTTGTTTTTAAGGGTTTTAAACTTAATAAATGTAAATTTCATTATGAACTCATCTCAGTATATCTGACCCCGTTGTTTTCTCAATTTTCCAGGCTTATGATTTGAGTGCGTTGGTCATCTCCGTTTTTTAGATTCCTAGGAAGTTTTTACGTCAGTAAAGCTAGTTAACTGTTTTATCTCTTAGACCGCAGTAGAACTAGTTTATCATTTTGATTACTGTACTTTGATTGTCGGATTGGTCTGATTAATTTACTATTACCTTTGGCATGTATACTTTTGATTTATCTCGTTATAAATAAGGCATGCTGTTGAGACTCACTTTAGATGAGTATTTCAAATATTTAAGTTGTTCATATTAGAACTGTGATATAAACTGCTAGACTTAGGTTGGAGTCTTGGTTGCCCCCTGAGCAGTGTTTTCTGCAGGTTTATTTATTTGATTGTTTTCCGCGAGGCTTGCTACGGGTTTTGGTACGACCATACCCAAACCCCAGCGCCGGTCGCAATCCATGAAATTGGATCGTGACATAACTGGACTTTGAAAAGTGAACTAGGAGGTTAAAAATGATAAAATGTTTTTTAATAGTAAGAGGTGTTCAGTTTAATAAAAAGCTGCGAAGTTTTAATTAAACCATACATTAATCAATGGATAATGTTACATGGGTTATGAGTTTGTACCGAGAATGGTATACGGTTTGAACGAGATATCATAAGTTAAGATTAGTTCAAACATTATAAGTTATGTTTTGATTTATATAGTCTATACATGATATGTGTGCGGCATTTTGATTATGTCTAGATACAACGAGTTTCGATCCCCCGAGTCAAGACACCGAGGTGTTTGACTAGTGGACTATCATGAACATACATTTTGGGAGCGGGTTCTGTGAGTTCACTTTGTGGTTTTTTACTTTTAAATATTTATATTTAAACTGTTTTTAAATAACAAATCGCACTAGTATAACATAGCCATGAAAGATCCATTGGAACAAACTTCCTATTATTTGTCAATAGGATTGTGTGATCACCTGTAGCACACTAGATACGAGAATGTGTCTGACATAAAGGTCAGTTAAGTCAATGGGCGTTGGAAGTATCAGCTACTCTGACTTAACAATCTGAGACGACTGAACGGTTATGGTCACAGGTAACACTGTGATGGCAGTTTCACGGTTACGGTCCAGACACCGGCTTAGACGGCAGTGATTCAGTTCACAGTTTAAGGCCTATGTTTTGTAGGTTGAGACCCATACAATTGTGTACCTTGTAGGGTTTCATCTGGATCAAGTAATTGGTAATATTTTATATATATGCGATTTGAATATTCAACTGTAAATGTGTATATTCACTCAGAAATATTTATATTTCTGACCCTCCCCACTGTTCACCTTTCTGGTTATGAAGTACGAGGTCAGACTTCCATAATAATTCTGGAAGTCGTCGTCTGTATCAGTAGAGCTGCAAGTAGTTGGATACTAGGAAGTCTGTCTTTCTATATACAATAGTTCAACCTAATTTCATAAACTCTGATTTGAAATATTGTAAAAGATATATGTTTTGAAAAACTGCGTGTTTTGTAAAATGCTTGGACCATTAGTTTGAGAGACACACTGGTTTTATGTTTATAGCATTTTAGCATTGTATTGGAAACAGAGCAGGTACGTCATAAGCGATTGATGTTTGTACTTTGGTTCCTTGATATACAATAATGGTTTTGCAATCGCGTTTTCAATAAAGGTTTTAAAATGTTTTCGCAATAAGGTTGCGAACCTTTTTATGCTTTCAACGCAAAAAATTTATAAAGGTTTTTACAATTGCTACGGGTTTTGGAGAAACCACTCCCATTCCCTAGTGTTGGTCTCGGGTCGTGCAGTTTCAATCCTTCAAATTGCAATTGCGCACTGATTTAGCCCGTTTGAATTCAGACATGCGGATTGCTAGCTCGTCACCCAAACGAGTTTCTCTAAACATCTACCGGAATCAGCTTATCGACTCCCCAAACAGTACTATAAGAATCGGTACTGAACACCCCCCCCCCCCCCCGTAATTGTACATGCCCCCACATCAATAACATATTTTGGTTCAGGCATTTGTTTATATTATCTCACTAAAGAAGGAGCCATTTTCATGGTTATTGTATCGGCTGTTAAAATTAGATCTGTTAGGACTAGCTCTTGGTACTAATCCATAACGATCAAAGTCGAATTGTGAGCCTATTAATGAAGCAAATTCAATGAAGCAACAACTAGTACCATAGAGAAGTGGCCATAAACTTGAGAATTTTGACCAATTTGAAAGATCATTTAATGTAGTTGAAATAACTTAAATTTTAGTTGTTCGATCAAGTAAGGAAAGTCAATGGAATTCATAACAGTCTCAATTTTATTTTTTTCCGTTATTTTTGCAGAATATTCAAGTGTTAAGACCATTCTAATGCTCCTTTTCTCCAAGCATAAACTGAACCAACAATTAGGATAAGTACGAAAATTAAAGTTTCTATAAATACGGATAACCCCAATACGTCGAAACTCATTGCCCATGGATAAAGAAAAACAGTTTCAACATTAAAAATAACGAAAACTAGATCAAGCATATAATAACGGATTCAAAATGTAACCAAGCATCGCCCGTTGGTTCTATCCCTGATTCATAACTAGAAAAGTTTCTCCGACCCTTTGCTAATTGAGGATAAAATTCCGGCAATTAAAAATGCTAAAATAGGAATAACACTTGATATTATTAGGAATGACCAGGATATATCATATTCGTAAATCAGAAACATATGCGCACTCTTATGAGTGTGCAAAATTTATTAGATTAGTTTAGTCAAGTCGAATTGGAATTCCTTCTAAATTCTATTAGAAATTTTTATTTTATTTATTTTCGATTTGATTTTATATATTTATATTATTAATATATTCCTATATTAATATTGAATATTTATATTCTTTTTATATTCTATTCATATTATTTGGATTATTTTCTATCGATTCTATAATTATGATTATTATTTTCTATATATTTTTTATTATTTAGATTATGATTATGTATATTAATTTATATTTATTTATATTTATTTATATTATTTATATTCTAATTACAGATATTATTTAGATATTAATTGGACGCTTCAATCCTTATCACTTTTTACCTGTTCGGAAAAAAAAGTGTCTACAAGCACAGTCCTTTACATTAAAGTCTCTTCAACTTTAATTATTATTTAATATAATAAATAAATTAACTATTTAAGTATTTTGCTGAAATTTAAATTGGAAGTGCCATTTTAGTTCCCGAAACTGTAAAAAGAGCCTAAATGAGCTATATAGTATGAATTTGTGTACACTATCTTATTCAATATATGTAATTGAGAAAATTGACCCATAATATTTTAAGGTTCTGAGATTGGTTCATTTTTTTGAACTATGGTTTGCAGTTTCTTTTATATTTATGGGGTAGTTGTGACAATTATGGTTTAATCCTCCAAATCCTATAACTATGCGTAGATTTAATCCTTGCAATTTTTCAAACAAATCAACTACTTGTTACTTGACTGTGTTTTTTTTAAATTATCATTGGATGCTTCAAATCCTGATAGTTTTTCCGCTGTTTGAAAAATAGTTGTCTACACATATTATGTGTTAGTTCAGAAATTGAATCGACTAGTTTAAAAGTATTCCTAATCTTATATGTATAAACTATTAATTGCTGATAGTGTTTTAATGCTTTAATCGAATGTATGATATCCATAGCAGTAATATGAAAATTGAATCCAAACATGCAACTCCAGATTAATAATGCAAATAAATTCTTAATTCAATCAGTCTAACATATAAAAATCATAAAATATATTATGAAAAGAAAATAGATGTGTATATACTTCTTAAATACAATGATCACTAAAATCAATCTCATCTTTATAAATTTTAGACTTTATTCATATAGTACTGAATAAAATTTAGTTTCTTTGATTACGTGATCGAAATCTAGAGCTAGATGCTTGATTAGAATTATGTGATATTTCATTTACTAGTTATTCTAGTTTATGCTATATTTTCAAATTTATCATGCACATTTTATTTTAAATCAGTATCCAATTTATTGTTATTTCTAGTTTTATGCTTATATGAATGTAAGTTCTAGTTTTACTAGTTGTAGAAATCTGATGTAATGAATGATTTGTTGAATATATGGCCAAGTATAAGACTTGGAGTAGTGCCCAAGTATAATACTTAGAGTAGTTGTCAGGTATAAGACTTGGAATAGTAGCCAAGTATACTTCCTCATTACATTAGTTAGCCTATATATAGATGTGTCTTGTACCTTGTAAAGATAAGAAAGAAAAAATTATCTTCTTCTTATTCTCTATATTATTTTCTACATAGTATCAAAGCGGGTTCGATATTTGGACCTGACTCAAATTCTATCATGGTACCATCAAACTCAAATTCTAATCCTCAAATTGTCATAATCATATTGATGCTCCTTTTCCTATGGGCATATTCTAAATGAAGATAATTATACTCTCTGGTCAAAAGTTATGAAAATGCGTATTAATGGTAGAAAAATGTAGAGATACATCAGTGGTGGTAAAATTATGCATGCAGAGGAAGCGAAGAATATGAAAATTGGTGCTCAGAGAACGATAAAGTGAAGAGATGGTTGTGTGATTCTATGTCCACAACATTGATGAGCAGGTATGTATGTTTGAAAATTGCAAAGGAAGTTTGGGACTCTCTTGAAGCTATGTATACAGACACCTCTGATGAAACTCAAATCTTTGTGCTACATAGGAAGTGTGTTTCAACAAAAGAAATGGGTCGATTGCTTGCAACTTATTATGATGAATTAGCAGAACTCTTTCAAGAGATCGAACAATGCAACATGGTGAAAGGATAAAGTGTTGGATCTATTGCCCTACTTCAAAAATATGTAGGACGTCTTAGGGTTCACATGTTGCTCTTTAGATTGGATGGTATGTATGATCAAGTTCGTGGAGAAATTCTTTGGAAAGATCCTCCGCTTACATTGGAACATTCTTATCAGATGGTACGAAGGGTTTTTGTTCACAAACATGGGAGTTCAAACACCTTTAACTGAGTCTTCAGTCATGGCAATCAAAAAGGGACAGCCTCAAGGTTTGTGGAACTCTCATAAAGAGAATAGACCTCTCTGGCTTAATCTTGAATGTACTCATCGTGGAGATAAAGGCCACACAAGGAAAAAGTGTTATGAAGTTATTGGGTATCCTGAATGGTGGGTTTTACAAGGCGACCAAAGAAGAACATAGTTGTGAATAAGGATGTCACTAAAAGCTCTCCTTCGGTGAATGTTGCCCAATCAGGTATGAATACTAAAGGTAGTGTTTTTTCTGTAAATTATTTGAATAGAATTTGGCTAATTGATACCGGTGCATCAAATCATATGGTAATGACTCTAACATGTTATCTTCTATTACACCCTCAACTCAAACCTCTCTATATATAGCTAATGATGGTTCATCTCATGTGGTTGGAGAAGGTTCTACTGATATATCTGAATCCATTTCCTTAAATTCGGTCCTTGTTGTTCCTGCCCTTGAGTATAATATCCTGTCTGATAGTAGAATCACTACTGCAGTTTCATGTACAGTGACGTTCTGGCCTTATTTTTGTATTTTTCAGGACATAGTGACTCGACATGTTCTTGGTTTTGGTGTTAGGAAAGGAAACCTCTACTATTTGGACTTGACTAATAGTGGAGAGCAGAGAATTCATCAAGTAAATAAAGTTGTAGGAATTGAAGAAGCCAAAGCTGATGTATGGCTATGGCATAAGCGACTAGGTCATCTTTCTTTTGGGTACCTTCAAAAATTAAACTCGTCTCTTTTTTCAAAATGTGTCGTTTTAGAGTTTCAATGTGATAATTGTGAACTTACCAAAAGTCACCGTGTTATATATTCTCCAAATTTTAATAAAGATCCAACAATGTTCAGTATTATTCACTCAGATGTGTGGGGTCCTACATGAATCGTGTCTCTATCTAGAGCTCATTATTTTATGACTTTTATTGATGAATGTACTTTTATGTTGTGGGTATCCCTAGTTACCCAAAAGAGTGAAGTCTTTGAAGTTTTTAGAACCTTTTTTCATATGGTTTTGACCCAATTTCAAAGAAAAATACAACTTTATCAATACGATAATGGAGGAGAATTTTCCATCAATCCATGTTAGAACTCTTCAAAAATAATGGAATTCGGCATCAAACTTCTAATGTTTATACATCACAACAAAATGGGTTAGCTGGACGAATGAATAGATAATTGTTAGAAGTCGTTCGAGCATCTCTGTTTGGAATGAATGTACCACTGAATTATTGTGGGGAAGCATTAAAATCTACTGCTTACTTGAAAAATCGCACCCCATCTAAAGTCACTGAATTTCAAACCCCTTTTCAAAAACTTCATAACCTTATCACTATTCCTGCAATGCCAAACCTTGAACCACGTGTTTTTGGATGTGTTGTCTTTGTGCATATTCCTAAACATCAACGACAAAAATTAGACCATTGTTCTTGAAAGTGTATATTTTTGGGATATGCTTATTTTAAAAAGGGATATCGGTGTTATGATCATATAGAAGGAAAGGTGTATATCTCATTTGATGTTTCATTTCGAGAATTAGAGGTGTATTTTGTGGAATCTTCCCTTCAGGGGGAGAAATATAATATTGGTGACGGAAGACTTCCATTACTGGAGATTTGTTTCAAGAACTAGAAGATGTCACAAATCATCTGAATAACCGGAGTAGTCTACCTGATAATGAAAAAGAAAGTGATGAAATACAAATGGAAGGGGAAGACCATGATATTGACGATCGATATCATATGGATATAGAAAACGAGGATAAAGAGGATAAAACAACAGTGGATCAAGACAAAGCTATTGATTTTAATAAAGAATCCAACTTCCTAACACCATCTACTGAGCACCTTTCGTCAAATGTCGAACCTCAGGTATTACCTAATCCTCACATTGATATTCAGCTTAGGCGTTCAGAAAGACCCACTAGAGGTATTCCAAAATGCACTTATGAGCTAGATATTAATTCAAAAGCCAAATACCTAATTGCTCATTTTGTGTCCACAAATAAGTTGTCTAAGTCATTTGCATGCACTGTGAATCAATTATCCTCTTTTTCTATTCCTAGTAATTTGCAGGAAGCACCATCAGATCCACAATGGAAAAAAACCATGAATGAAGAAATGAATGCATTACAGAAAAATTCAACTTGGGAACTTGTTGATAAACCCCATGGATATCGTATTGTGGGATGTCGGTGGATCTTTACTATAAAGGTCAAATCTGATGGAAGCATTGATATATATGAAGCAAGACTGGTTGCCAAAGGATATACACAAACATATGGTGTAGATTATGAGGAGACTTTTGCCCTAGTGGCAAAGATAAATACTATTCGGATACTAATTTCTCTTGCAGCTAATCAAGATTGGCCATTACACCAGTTTGATGTGAAGAATGCTTTTCTCAATGGAGACTTAGAAGAAGAAGTTTACATGGAGCTACCACCTGGAATTACAAACTCTGAGAAACAAAAGGTATGCAAATTAAAGAAGGCCTTATATGGTTTGACACCACGAGTTTGGTTTGGACGGCTAATGAAGAGCATGAAGATTTTTGGATATAAACAAAGTAATTCTGATCATACTTTGTTTATAAAGAGAAAATCAGGAAAGCTTACTGCTCTTATTGTTTATGTTGATGATATGGTTGTTACTGGAAATGACTCAGTGGAATTGGAGGCACTGAAAAACTATTTATCTCAAGAATTTGAGATGAAGGATTTGGGTCAATCAAAATACTTTCTAGGCATTGAAGTTGCAAGATCGACTGAAGATATTTTCATGTCTCAACGAAAGTACATATTAGATCTTCTTGCAGAAACTGGTATGGTTGACTGCAAGCCGATAGACACTCTGATTGAAGCAAACCATCACTTGGGAATTTTTCCTGAACAAGTTTCTTATGACAAAGCAAGGTATCAACGGCTAGTTGGAAGGCTGATTTATCTCTCTCATACTCGACAAAATATTGCATATGCCATTGGCGTTTTTAGTCAGTTCATGCATAATCCTAGTGAAGATCACATGATGGCAGTCGTTCCAATTCTTAGGTATTTAAAGAAATCTCCAGGAAAGGGTCTCTTATTCAGAAAACGTGGTGATATGGAAGTAATAGGATACACTGATGCAGATTGGGCAGGAGATATGATAAAGAGAAGGTCAACCTCTGGTTATTTTACGTTTGTTTGTGGAAATTTGGTGACATTTAGAGCCAAGAAGCAAAACGTTGTTGTTAGATCAAGTGCAGAATCTGAGTTTTGTGGTATGGCTCATGGAGTATGTGAACTTCTTTGGATACGAAATATTTTGAAGGATCTTGGTTTTAATCTTGTGAAAGCAATGGATCTACATTGTGACAACAAAGCAGCAATTATGATTGCTCACAATCCTATCCAACATGATCGCATGAAACATGTTGAAATAGATCGGTTCTTTATTAGAGAAAATATTGACAAACGGTTCATAAATTTTGCATTTGTAAAGTCAAAATATCAACTTGCATATATGCTTACAAAAGGAGTTTGTGGACAAGCTTTTAATAAAGCAGTTGACAAGTTGGGCATGATTGATATCTATGCTCCATCTTGAGGGGAGTGTTGAATATATGGCCAAGTATAAAATTTGGAGTAGTGGCCAAGTATAAGATTTGGAGTAGTGACCAAGTATACTTCCTCAGTAAGTTAGTTAGACTATATATAGATGTGTCTTGTATCTTGTAAAGATAAGAAAGAAAAACTTCTCTTATTCTCTGTATTATTGTCTACATGATTTAACACATGATATTATTTATAAATAATTTTTTTAAATAAATTGATGAATTTAATAAAGACATGCACACTTTCTTCAATCAGTTCCCGACTTTATATCTCGTGATACATGGTGTCTAAGCATTCATAAAGAAGTTGGATACTCTATAGTAGTATAAAGGAATAAGGGTCATATATGCCCTTAATATTTAAACTCGGGATAATCTATACCCTCATGATTCGAAAAGGTAAATACATGCCCTCAATGTTTGTAAATGAGCTCATTTAAGCTCCACCTTAACAAGGTTTTGGGGCATATATAACCATTTTCTGAAAAACGTTAGTGGCATAAATGAGTGAATTTAAAAATATTAAGGGTATACATGCACATTTTCCAACCATGAGAGTATAGATGATTCCGAGTTCAAATGTTAGGGGTATATATAATCATTTTCCCTAGTATAAAAATTAATCATGATGTAGTTTTTTTTATAACAATTCATCAAATCTCATTAAATTGAATATGAAACAGTTACATTTGCAAGAAATTCAGGATAATTTGAAAACGAAACTTGATGATCTGACATGAAACAGACAACATATTGTTTGATTCGCAGATCTTACTTCCGAAAACAAAAATAAATTATTAACCGTTTCACTAATTAAGTGCAGTTTTCAATCAATATTCGATCAAACTTCACGCGTCACCCGTAAACTCACATCATCTGATTCAATCGACACTTGATAACTCTTTCATAAAAAAGAGACAGTAAACCTTTCACAGAGAAAGGAGAACAAACCTTTCACAAAAAAGGACAAAATAAAACATTCAGAAAAAAAAAAGAAAAAACAATAAAAAAAAACGATTTCATTTTGTTGTTGATGATCTTCAATTTATCTTCACTTCTTGGTAATTGAATTACGCTTCGTTGATAAATCTTAATCCATCAAGAAAAAATGAAAAACAATTAGCTATTTATTATATCTATGAAATTAAAATAATATATATAAAAGGATGGCTACCGTCAACAGCAAAATCAAACCATTGACAGCTGTCGGGGAAGAAATAAGAAAAAAAACTCTAGACGGCTAGTATCATGATATAATTAGATGATAACTCCAGCTAAAAATTGAAGCAAACTGCGGTTCAGACGCGTTTTTCTTTCACTTATGATATTGTCAAAGATTTTATTTGATATGATTTTAGAAACATATTTTATGTAAGAGGATTATTTGTGACTTTGTTATGAATATTCTTAATTAAAATAATATTAGAAATATTTTGTGATAATTTCCTAAAATACATGTTTTGGTAACTTATTTACACCTTTATCTGTCAAGTTTTGATTTTTCTTTTTTACCTTTTTTATTTGCGAAAAATATATTTTTGTCTTTTTAATTTCAAAAATACCTTTTTTTCGGTTTCCAATTCTGGTTTTGGTTTTTTCGGTTCGCCGACCAAACCGACCGACAATTTTTTTTTATATAGTGTAAGATTAGTGTATATATAGTGTATATATAGTGTTAATTTTTTTTTTATAAATTTTTTTTCCGAAATTTTTTTTAATAGTGTAACAGTAGTGTATATGTGTTTTTATGGTGTTTATATAGTGTAAGATTAGTGTATATATAGTGTATAAGTAGTGTATATATAATGTATAAGTAGTGTATATATAGTGTATTTTTAGTGTATTTATGGCATTTGTAGTGTTTTTTGTGGTTTACACCATGAAACACTGGAAATACACCATAAACACTGCAAATACACCATAAATATACTAAAAACCAGCAGAAATACACTATATATACACCAAAAATATACTAAAACGTAAATATATTATAAAATTACTATACATGCACCATAAATCAATTTTTCTTTACAAAATCAGTGGCAATAAACAAATCTATAAATAATAAAAGACAAAATCAATAATTATAAGAATAATAGAATAATTTATAAACAAAAAATTATAGATCTACAATAATTTATTTATAAAATATTTAAATCATTACAAAAAACCTAAAAAATTACACAAATCTAAAAACGAGTCGAGAAATCCATAGTGTGAACGGAAGAGATGAACGGATTAGCGCGAACGGAAAAATGACCGGAAACGACGAGAAATAAGACGAACGGAAGCGCGACCGGAAAGACAACCGGAAAAGACGAACGGAAAAATAATCGGAGAAGATAAACTGAAAATCAAATGAAAAAGAAGAATAAAAGAAGAGAGAACTTTGAGAGAGAACAAAGAGAAAAAAAGGTGGCTATGTAAAAGTTTAACATAAAATGAGATACGGCTTTTTTGTATATTGGGTATTTTTTGTAAATAAGTTAGTTTATTAGGTAACATGGGATAAGAGAAAAAGATGAGACAAAAATGATGTAAATATTTTAGTAAAAACAGGTACTTGAAAAATAATCTCAAATATTTTCTACTGCATGATTAGATAATATACTCTGAATATCTGCATGATTTAAAAATAATATATTAGAAATATTTATATCTTTTATCTTGTTTTAATTATATTAAGAGTTCATTTTATGAATATAATATTTTATTATTTGCAATAGCTAGTTTTTTAAATTGACTAATACAATTATTCACAAAAGAAAAAAATTGAATTTTTTTTATGAATAATATTTCAATTATTAAATCTAAATATCTATTTTCATGAAAATATATTAATTTTTTTTAACTAATGAAAATTTATTGATTCAACAGGTAGTTAAACTCAGCAATCGGCATCGTATGCGATTTAACTGTTCATCATTATTATTTTCCGATCACTTTCTTAGAATATTTAAAACTAATCAAAATTTTAATTTTATCATTGCTCTTATTATTCTCCGCTCCATGAGTTCATATAGTTACATATTATGAAGAGAAAAATTAATAAGTACTTTACATGGCTATACTTAATTAGATTTTTACTGTTGACCAAAAAAAAGTTGATGACATACTTTTTAAATTTTCAAATTACACAAATAATTTTATGATATTTGAGGATTACTGTCAACTATAAAAAAAGGAAACAAGTGGTTATAAGAATCAAAATTTCCTATAAAATCTCAAAGCATAAATATATAGCAATTAATATTTAAGAATCTTTAATAATCCTTAATTATAGTAACTGATAATTTGAATTATATGCTATAAACGGCAAAAGGGAAACCAAAAAAATAAAATAATTAAAAAAATGAAAACAACAAGCATTTGAGAAACAAAAAAAATCCAGCAAAACAAGAAATCATCAACTCATCATAAACAATCAACAAATATGAATACACAATATAAATTAATTTATTTGTAAAAAAAACTAATATACTGTCAGTTTACATGTAGTTAACCATTAATAAATTAAATTTAATAAAAAAAACTATTAACATCATAAAATCATTTTTAGATAAATCTAACAATAATATATCCTAAAATTAACAGTACACCAAATTAGTTAACTGCCAGTTAACCAATGGTCACTTATTAGTTAATTTTAACTAATAAAAAAATTAATTAATATTATGTATTCATGTTTTAAATAACCAACACAAGTATAGTTAACTGTTAGAAAACATATAATTACCCCCTAATTATTTTCAAAATTATTCAAATATAACAAAAAAACAACTGAACATCAAATTTCGATTATTTTAAAAATAATCATACGTATAAAAATAACTATTAGTTAACTATAGTCACATATTAGTTAACTGTCATTAAAAAAAGT
Organism: Mercurialis annua; assembly: GCF_937616625.2. Classification (NCBI taxonomy): domain Eukaryota; kingdom Viridiplantae; phylum Streptophyta; class Magnoliopsida; order Malpighiales; family Euphorbiaceae; genus Mercurialis; species Mercurialis annua. The sequence continues at coordinate 34,157,984 of NC_065575.1, forward strand.
AATTATCAATATATATTCATGTTTTATATAAAAAATCATACAACGTTAGTTAACTATTAATTAACCATTAGAAAACATATAGTTAACCTTAATTATTTTTACATCATTGCTAATATCCCAATTACAATAAAAAAAACAACAGCTGCCAGCCACCGCGCCTTCGTTCATCATTCGCTTTCATTCATCGTTCGCCTATCTTCGTCCCACTCCAACGACTGCTTTCTTCATTCAAATCAAACCGCCTTCGTTCATCATTTTTTTCATCAGTTTGACAAAAAAAAAACTGCAATATAAAAAATAACAAAGACGATTCAAAAACTTTAGAAATGCTTGCAGAATTAAAGTTTATGTTATAAGTTAACTAATAGTGTACTAATAGTTATCTAATGGTTAACTAACATGGATACTAACAGTAATTATTTTTTAAAAATGCAGGAATGACAACGTTGAAGGTTCTTGTTTATTATAAGATCAAAGGAATTTTAATTAAAGACGATGCAGAATTCTGAACTCTAAAAACAATAACATATAAGGAATTTTTAGAACAATTACCTTGACATCAAAGGGCGGAGGAGCAATCGGTTTGTTCTTTTTCACGACATTGACAGTGAAATCCTCGAAATCACTGTCACTCCCTTCTTCTTCTACATGAACTTCAATTTAAAAAAATAAAGACGATTCAAAAACTTTAAAAATAAATTGTAGAAGAAGAAAAATAACCCACCAACGCCACGACCTCCATCCGACCTCCACGTCCGCCATCGAATCTTCCACCTCTTCCACGACCGCCATCATATGTTTTTCTTTGCTGGAGATTTCTCGGTCGATGGTTGTGTGTTTGGCAGCCCTTGTTTTCACCATTTTTTAGAGAAAAATGCGACCTAATTTCTATTCAAATTGGGAATATTTTCTTAATGATGGGAGTTAAAGATTGAAGGTGAGAATCTATGGAAGATATATTTGACAAGAGATATGCATGCAAATTGTGGGAGTTACCAAAAATAACGGCATAATATTTGTTTAATTTAAAAAATGTATTTGTGTAATAGAAAAGTTGTTATTTCAAAAAAAAAATTGCTAACAGTAAAAATCTAAAACAAACTTGGTGACCGTAAATTTCAAATTAAGTTTTCCCAACACAGTAAAAGGGCTAATTTTCTCTATTATGAAAGAAAATGTGGGCCTAAAAATAGGTGAAATTTGAAGGAGAAATGGACGATTTTGCTTGAAAGTATTTACAAAACATAATCATGAGTTTTTTTTCCTGATAGTCAATTATAAAAGTTAAAATTTAAACTACTAAATAATAAGTAACTAACCACATATAAGCAACAACACAGATTAAATGTAAATATTGGATCCTTATATTTGGTTCAATTTTTAATTTGGATCCTAAAGATCTTTTTATTCGATGGAGGTGCTTAACATTATAAAAAAAATTCACATCTAACCCTCCGAACCTAAAATACCACTTATCCGTTAGTGACTTGTCAATTTTGCATTGACGTATTAGGCCACTAACGGGCACATGGCATTTTAGATTCGGAGGGTCCGATGTGAAAAAAATTTGTAACGTTAAGTACCTCCATCGTAAAAAAGTTCATTATAGTTCTAATTCAAAACCGAACCAAACATGAGCGTCCAACATATACATTTGGCCAGTAAAATAATCTAAAATAAAAAAATCTCGACATAAATCTCGAATATTAACACAACGATTTTGTTGAGAGAGTGTTACGATATTCTTTTTCTTGCTTTGTCATTCGATTCGCTTGATCCGTTGAAACCTACTATTTCCAATCTTCATCTTCATCTTCATTGAAATTATAAAAAAAATAGATCCATACCCTTTCCATTTCTTAGATCTAAAAAAATTTAAATTTAAAGGTCAAACAAACCTCAAAAAATCTTGAAAGATCTATAAAAATCTAATCAAATAAGGTAGAAAAAACCTTAAAATTTATCCAATATAATAGAATGAAAAATAGAATTTTAATAAAAACTTATTGACATAAAAAAAAATATTTTAAAAAAATAGTAATATGGTCGGATAGATGATGATTTTTTCGATTAGCCAGAAAATTATCTTCTTCCACCTTCAAAAAGATGAATAAAATGAGAGTTTTTTCTAGAGAGAAGTGAGCAGAAATTGTAAAAGAGAAAGGGCTCATGCCCGGCCCTAGGACTAGTGTCACGACCCATTTTCATGAATCGCGACCGGCGCTAGGGTATGGGTAATGTAGTACCGAAACCCGTAGCTAGCCTTTCATTTAATTCATAAACACATAAACCTGCAGAAAACCAATGCTCGGGGCAACCGAGACTTCAGCCTAAACTAGCAATTATAATAATCAACAGTTAACATAACATGTTTATTCAATTTTGGGTCTAAAATAGGCATATCATAATTAATCCGAAATAAATACATAACATGCCAGAGCAATATAACCAGTCAGACCAATCCGACAACCAACTGTAACAATAATAAAGACGTCTAGTCAACTACTGCGGTCTAAGAATAAAATAGTTTGACAGTTTATCAAAATAAAAGGAACCTCCGAAGAAAAGTAAATGCGGAGATCACCAGACTCTCTCAGATCATAACCCTGGGAAAAATTGGGAAAACAACGGGGTCAGATATACTGAGATGAGTTCATACCACTATTTACATTTATTAAGAGGAAAACCTTTAAAAGCGTTTAAAACATTTAATAACGATATTACAGATAATAGTTGGAACCCTAATCCACAATTCTAAATAATAGTCATAATCCAATAGGTCTGGTCCCGAGAGCTGAGCTACACCGAGTTACCACTGACCACACTTATACCAGAGTCCCGAGAGCTGAGCTACACCGAGTTACTCTACCTGGTCCCGAGAGCTATGCTCACACCGAGTTACCACATTTCCATATATACCTTACCCAGATCAATACCGGTGCGCACGCAGTCCTAATGATGCCCATTAGGTAGCATGTTCCAACTAAGAGCCATAATATAAAAACAGTTCGAAATATACGTACAATATATATATTTAATATTAAAATAACAATTTACTTAATAAAGCGGTAAATAGTAAATATAAACTCACTGCTTGCTAATCCGCGTGAAATACCGGTAAGCAACTAACTCTGGTTCGCCTCTGAAGCACGAACAGTAGACGAGTCTAGACAAATAAAATAATTATTAAAATCAGGCCCTAACTCTAAAGAGTACTAGACACCACATAAGACTAACACAATTAACACGTAGTAAGTAAACAATCCAAAGTAACACAAATATATCCAAAAGGTAACAAAACCCAAACACGATTAGTCTATTGAGTTCTCGCTTTAAAATCCAAATATAAATATTATTAAATAACTTTAAATAGTAATAAATTTTCAATTAGTGTGTTAGCCGAGCTACCAATAAACTACCAAGCTGACCACACTTGTCGGGTGACCCAAGTCTAACCCCACTCAAAACGTTTATCAAATATAAACCCGAGTTTATATTTATAAAATAAATCCATAAAATAATAAACCATTTTAAAAGCGGAACTCAATAGCTTCAAATACAAGTAACCCAAGTTACAACCCCAAAACTTAATAAAATAAGTCATAAAAGTTTAGGGACCAAATTGTACTTTAGCCAATTAAGGACTAAATTGTACTTTTAGCCAAATTGATATCCGAAATCAAATTAATTGCTTTTCTCTATAATTAAAACCAACTATAAAGTTATTAACCAAAAATCCACTTAATTAAGTTATAAAATAAGTTTAGGGGCTAAATTGTAATTTAGCCAAATCTCGTCTAATGGTATTTCGAAAACAGAAATAATTACCCGAATGATTATATTAGTTAAATTATAAATTTCTAGCGTTTACGATATTTATTTATAATTCAAATCGAAATCCATTTCTCAAAGATTGTAATTAACTTAAGGGATCATTTGTATTAAAGGGAAATGATCTAGTGATTAAAATAACCTTTAGTCCTAATAAACATCAAGTCTGCCAACCAACAATAAACACCTCATCATCTTCTTTAAAAGATCAACCAAATCCTAGAAATTTCATGCACAGTGCCGTGAATCATACAACCAAAATCATCAAAGTTTAACCATAAAAATCAAATGACAAAACACAAAGCCAAACCCAACCAAGCATGTATTTAAATCTAATACCTAACCAAAATCTCTACTCATCATAAGTAACAGCCTCAGCAAACGAAAGGAACGGTGGTAGCAACGTAGTAGATCCGGCAAGAACGATCCGAGAACCAAAATGATGAAACAACTTAATCTAAAAGCTTAATCTATTAACTACTAATCATGCCAAGGAATCCATAATCAAAAGACAAGCAAAGCAAAACCAAAAGAGGAAGGGATGGTTCGGCAGAAACATTAAAGCAAAACAGAAAACACATTTGCGTATAAAAACGATGAAACGGCGGCGATTGAAACGAGATCGATTACGTACCGTTTAGCAAAACCGAGATAGAGAAACGTAGGGAATTGAGTCTAGAACGTCTGAGATCAAACGGTTTTGATTTCGACCTAGAAACGAATGAGAACGACTCAATTAACTGAAAGTCGTTCAAGAGCAAAATCTGGAAATCAGAAGAACCAGAAAACTTACCGAACAGCGATCTTTGGAAGATGATAACAGCTTCGATATACAGCGAAATAACAAGAGGAAAACGGCTAGGGTTTCAGTGATGAGTGGTGAAGATTTTCTGTTTAGAAGTCGAGCTGATATAACGAGAGGAAGTAGGTCGAAAACAGGTTGGAAGTGGGCTGGGCGAAGGGGTCCAAAAGAACAAGCTGTTCTCGAACGGGAATGGCCCTTTTTGGCCTGATCCCGTTCGAGAAAGGGCCTGGTCTCGAACGAGACCAGGCCTGCAAATGGATTCTCGTTCGAGAATCCTTGGATTCTCGAACGAGAACCACAATTAAATTCTCAGGTCTTGATTGAGACCTGAGTTAACCAGAAGTGGTTCAACCACTACGGTTGAACCACAAACCAAGAAGAAATCTTTTTTTTTTTTTTAAAAAACCGAACCAAAACGAATCGAACCACGAAAATCTACGAAACTTCAAATACCCCTCAAAACACATCCGGAACCACGTCGGAAATTAACAAAATAAATTTAAAATTTTACGGGATATTACATTCTCCCCAACTAATTAAAAATTCGTCCTCGAATTTAACACGATAAGCAATTACCATCAGAACAACACGTAACACAAGTAAAAACTATAAAAGTCACAGAAAATCAAGATATCGTACCTCACGGAAAAAGAAAAGGATAGCGATTCCGCATATCCAACTCGGTCTCCCAAGTACACTCCTCTACAGAATGATTGCGCCAGAGAACTTTAACCATCGGAATCTCCTTGTTCCGCAATTTACGCACTTGAGTATCAACAATCTCAACTGGCTGTTCCTTATAGGACAGCTCCTGGTCAATCTCAACACTCTGAGGCACAATCACGTGCGAAGGATCAGAAATGCACTTTCTCAACATAGAAACGTGAAACACAGGATGTACTAACGACATGTCTGGCGGTAGGACCAGACGATAAGCCACAGCTCCAATCCTCTCCGAAATCTCATAAGGACCAATATACCTCGGTGCCAACTTTCCCTTGACACCAAAACGAACCACGCCTTTCATAGGCGAAACCCGAAGAAATACGAAATCACCAACCTGGAACTCAATGTCTTTTCTCTTCGGATCAGCATAACTCTTATGCCGACTAAAAGCAGTCTCTAACCTCCACTTAATCAACGGTACCTTCTCTGAGGTAATCTGAATAATCTCCGCTCCTGAGAGTTTACGCTCTCCGACCTCCTCCCAACAGATAGGAGATCTACACTTGCGCCCGTACAAAGCCTCATACGGCGCCATCTCGATACTCGCGTGGTAATTGTTGTTATAAGAAAACTCAATCAACGGCAAATGAGTATCCCAGCTACCCTGAAAATCGAGAACACACATCCTGAGCATATCCTCCAACGTCTGAATAGTCCTCTCAGACTGACCGTCAGTCTGAGGATGAAAAGCTGTACTGAAATCCAATCGAGAACCCAAGGATTCCTGTAACGCTTTCCAGAACCTCGAAGTAAACACAGAACCTCTGTCTGAAACAATAGAAACCGGTACACCATGCAGACTGACAATCTTGTCGATGTACAACTGAGCCAATCTTGAAGCGGTATACGAAACCTTAATCGGAAGGAAATGAGCTGACTTGGTCATACGGTCAACTATAACCCAGATGGAATCGTACCCCTGTCGAGTACGTGGTAAACCAACCACAAAATCCATAGCAATCCGCTCCCACTTCCACTCTGGAATAGGTAGTGGTTGCAAATAACCAAAAGGTCTCTGATGCTCCAGCTTCACCTGCTGGCACGTCAGACACTTAGAAACATACTCAGCGACATCCTTCTTCATTCCGCTCCACCAGTACGTACCCTTAAGATCATGGTACATCTTAGTAGAACCCGGATGAACACTATAAGCAGACTTGTGCGCTTCCTCCAAGATCTGGTCCCTCAAACCATCTAAATCCGGAACACACAGTCTCGAACCATGTCTCAGAACACCATCCACAAAAGTAAACTCAGAATTACTGTCCTGCTGAATCTCCTCAATAATCCGTTTCAACTGTGGATCCTCAGCTTGTAAAGCTTTGATCCGATCAATCAAAACAGGTTGCACTTGCAACTGTGTTAACAAACAACCAGCCTGAGAAATCTGCAAACCATAGCCCGAAGCTATCAAACTGTGCCACTCTCTAACCATGGGTCTACGCCCAATCTCAAAAATATGAGCCAAGCTGCCCGAAGACTTGCGACTCAACGCATCGGCTACCACATTAGCCTTACCAGGATGGTACTGAATAGTACAGTCGTAGTCTTTCAGCAACTCTAACCACCTCCTCTGTCTCAAGTTCAACTCTCTCTGATCAAAGATATATTTCAGACTCTTATGATCAGTGAAAATCTCACAAGTAGCACCATACAAATAATGTCTCCAGATTTTCAGCGCAAAAACCACAGCTGCCAACTCTAAATCATGAGTAGGGTAATTCACCTCATGCTTCTTCAACTGTCTGGAAGCATAGGCAATCACATGTCCATGTTGCATCAGAACGCAACCCAAACCAATCCGAGAAGCATCACAATACACTGTGAAACCATCAATGCCAACACCGGAGCTGTAGTCAAAATCTCCTTGAGCTTCTCAAAGCTCGCCTCGCACTTATCAGTCCACTCAAACTTGACACCCCTCTGTGTCAGTTTAGTCAAAGGTGCAGATATTCCGGAGAATCTTGCACGAACCGACGATAGTAACCAGCTAAACCCAGAAAACTTCTGATCTCGGTAACTGACCTTGGCCTTTGCCAATCCATGACCGCCTCAATCTTCTTCGGATCAACCTTGATCCCATCTTTCGACACCACGTGTCCTAGAAAGGTAACTTGATCCAACCAGAACTCACATTTTGAGAACTTAGCGTACAACTGATGCTCACGCAACGTCTGTAGTATAGTCCTCAAATGATAAGCATGCTCCTCCTCACTCCGAGAATAGATCAAAATGTCATCAATGAATACGATAACAAACTGATCCAAAAACGGCTTGAACACTCTGTTCATCATATCCATAAACGCTGCTGGTGCGTTCGTCAGACCAAAGGACATAACCAGAAACTCAAAATGTCCATAACGAGTCCGAAAAGCAGTCTTAGGCACATCTGCATCACGGATCCGTAGCTGATGATACCCAGACCTCAAATCAATTTTGGAAAAACACTTCGCACCCTGCAACTGGTCAAACAGATCATCGATGCGAGGAAGAGGATATCTGTTCTTGACAGTAGCCTTGTTCAACTGTCTGTAGTCGATACACAGTCGAAAGGAACCGTCTTTCTTCTTTACAAACAGAACTGGAGCACCCCACGGAGAAGTACTCGGTCTGATGAACCCGCTATCCAACAACTCTTGTAACTGGTCCTTCAACTCCTTCAGCTCTGCAGGAGCCATCCGATACGGCGGTATCGAAATCGGAGCTGTACCAGAAACCACATCAATGCAAAACTCAATATCACGATCAGGTGGTAATCCAGGCAATTCCTCTGGAAACACATCAGTGAACTCATTCACTATCGGAACACTATGCATATCACCACTATCAACCTCCAAATCACGTACCACAGCAAGAAAACCCTGGCAACCCTTGCCTAACATCCGCTTCGCCTTGATGGCGGAAATCAGATTCTTAGGTGTCTCTGCCTTTTCTCCCTGAAAGGAAAAAGGTAGATCACCTGGAATCCTGAACTCGACTGACTTCCCTCGACAGTCAATAGAAGCATAATGGCGTGACAACCAGTCCATTCCCAAGATAACATCAAAAGAAAGAACGTCAAGTACAATCAAATCAGCACATAATTCTCTACCCTGAATAACCACAGGACAAGAAGGATAAACGACGTCTACTACTACACCTTCAGACATAGGTGTAGACACAGCTAGAGGTTCACTCAAAACAGATGGTGCTCTACCCAATTTCCCAGCAAAACATGTAGATACAAACGAATGGGTTGCACCCGCATCAAATAACACTAAAGCATCTATAAAATAAATCGGAATGGTACCTTGCACCACAGCATTTGATGCACGCGCATCCTGAGGAGTAAGTGCGAACACTCTGGCCTGACCCTGCGGCTGCTGCTGCGAACTCTGTCCAGTACCATAACCGTTGGAACCTCTACCGCCGTTACCACGGCCACCAAAACCTCTGCCACCAGAACCACGGCCCCGCTGGCCACCAAAAAATGCTGCAGGTTGAGAGTACCCTACAGACTGTGTAAACGCAGGTCTCTGCTGCTGATAAGACGACTGCGCCACACTGGAGTTAGACGTCTGCTGTCCAGATGTCGGACACTCCCTGGAGAAATGACCCGGCTGGCCACAAGTGAAACAACCTCCAAGAGCTAACTGGCACTGACCATAATGCCTACGTCTGCAATTCTGGCAGAACGGAATGTTCGATCCACCACTGTACCCGCGTCCTGAACCACGGTTGCTCCCACTGCTACTGGAACTGTACGGAGCACTCCTGGCACTATGCCTCCCTTTGTTGTGAGTCCGTCGACTCCCCCTGTTGGCCTGAGAAGAGCCACTGTAGTAATTCCCACTACTATGCTGCACTGGGGCCTGTTGCCCCCCACTAGGAACGTCACTCTTTCCCTTCTGATTCTGGAAAGGGTCAGAGATCGTTCCAAACTGAACCATCGAATTCTCCATCCGTCGCGCACTATCCACTAACCGGGCAAACTCCATGTTTGTCCCTATCAGCAAAGGAAGAAACTCCGAGCCTAAACCCCTAACATAACGGTCGTTCACTCGCTCTTGATCACCCTGAAGATCTGTAGCAAACCGCCCCAAACGTACAAACTCAGTAGTGTAGTCTGTCACTGATCTATCCCCCTTCTTCAAATTTAGCCGCTTTTCTCTGAAACTCTCAGTAACAGAGAAGGGTAGATAGTAACCTCTGAACCTGACCACAAAATCAGCCCAAGACAAAGTATCCATAACTGGCCTGATGTTATCGCGATACCAGTCCTTAGCTGGACCCATCAGCGACATCTCCACAAGCATCACTGATTGACGATCAGAAGCTTGAATCCTCTGACTGTTGTACTCAAATTCCTCCAAAAAGTCAAGAGCATCCCCAGTACTATCAAAAGAAGTCGGATTCAACTTCAAGTAGGTCATCACCAACTCTCTGTCTGTTGGAATATGACCGACACCAGCAAGTCCACCAATACCAGCTACAGCACCAACCTGAGGTTGCTGTTGCTGCGCTAACTGACCCAGTATATTACACTGATTCTGCAGTAGAGCCTGATTGTTCTGCATCTCGACAACGCCAGCCAAGAAAGTAGTGAAGTCGAACGCTTGCATATTTGGTGCTTGTTGCACCTCTGGTGCCTGCTGCACATTCGGTGCCTGAACACCTGCTGCACCGCGTCCTCTAGCTCCACCTCTACCAGCACCAGCTCCTCTGCCTCTACCAGCACCTCTACCTCTGCCAGCACCTCCACCTCGACCACGTCCAGCATTAGCCTGAACAGGTGGTACGTTCTGATCGACTTCCATGGAAATCGCATCATCAGCCACAGCTTCTTGCTCTGCCGCAGCACGAGCACGAGTACGAATAGCGTTGTTCATATCCTAAGGATTGAACAAGAACAATTTAAATACACAGATATTTCATACCCAAGTATGAACAAAACAAGCAACATATAGGATTTCCCAAGAAATCAACAGCAATAAAATGTTCACCCAAGTGAAATAAAATTAACATTTAACAACATCAAATCAACATACAATGACTGACTCGACGCAATCCTATTGGTGTAGGCAGAATGTTTTTAAAATCAAAAGATGACGTTTTTAAAGACATGACAGAATCCTATATCCGCAGTAGTTCCTAAGACACAACCATACTTAACAGAGTAAACACATAGCAAGCAATGGCCTTGGTTTGAAACCAAAGCTCTGATACCAAGTTTGTCACGACCCATTTACATGAATCGCGACCGGCGCTAGGGTATGGGTAATGTAGTACCGAAACCCGTAGCTAGCCTTTCATTTAATTCATAAACACATAAACCTGCAGAAAACCAATGCTCGGGGCAACCGAGACTTCAGCCTAAACTAGCAATTATAATAATCAACAGTTAACATAACATGTTTATTCAATTTTGGGTCTAAAATAGGCATATCATAATTAATCCGAAATAAATACATAACATGCCAGAGCAATATAACCAGTCAGACCAATCCGACAACCAACTGTAACAATAATAAAGACGTCTAGTCAACTACTGCGGTCTAAGAATAAAATAGTTTGACAGTTTATCAAAATAAAAGGAATCTCCGAAGAAAAGTAAATGCGGAGATCACCAGACTCTCTCAGATCATAACCCTGGGAAAAATTGGGAAAACAACGGGGTCAGATATACTGAGATGAGTTCATACCACTATTTACATTTATTAAGAGGAAAACCTTTAAAAGCGTTTAAAACATTTAATAACGATATTACAGATAATAGTTGGAACCCTAATCCACAATTCTAAATAATAGTCATAATCCAATAGGTCTGGTCCCGAGAGCTGAGCTACACCGAGTTACCACTGACCACACTTATACCAGAGTCCCGAGAGCTGAGCTACACCGAGTTACTCTACCTGGTCCCAAGAGCTATGCTCACACCGAGTTACCACATTTCCATATATACCTTACCCAGATCAATACCGGTGCGCACGCAGTCCTAATGATGCCCATTAGGTAGCATGTTCCAACTAAGAGCCATAATATAAAAACAGTTCGAAATATACGTACAGTATATATATTTAATATTAAAATAACAATTTACTTAATAAAGCGGTAAATAGTAAATATAAACTCACTGCTTGCTAATCCGCGTGAAATACCGGTAAGCAACTAACTCTGGTTCGCCTCTGAAGCACGAACAGTAGACGAGTCTAGACAAATAAAATAATTATTAAAATCAGGCCCTAACTCTAAAGAGTACTAGACACCACATAAGACTAGCACAATTAACACGTAGTAAATAAACAATCCAAAGTAACACAAATATATCCAAAAGGTAACAAAACCCAAACACGATTAGTCTATTGAGTTCTCGCTTTAAAATCCAAATATAAATATTATTAAATAACTTTAAATAGTAATAAATTTTCAATTAGTGTGTTAGCCGAGCTACTAATAAACTACCAAGCTGACCACACTTGTCGGGTGACCCAAGTCTAACCCCACTCAAAACGTTTATCAAATATAAACCCGAGTTTATATTTATAAAATAAATCCATAAAATAATAAACCATTTTAAAAGCGGAACTCAATAGCTTCAAATACAAGTAACCCAAGTTACAACCCCAAAACTTAATAAAATAAGTCATAAAAGTTTAGGGACCAAATTGTACTTTAGCCAATTAAGGACTAAATTGTACTTTTAGCCAAATTGATATCCGAAATCAACTTAATTGCTTTTCTCTATAATTAAAACCAACTATAAAGTTATTAACCAAAAATCCACTTAATTAAGTTATAAAATAAGTTTAGGGGCTAAATTGTAATTTAGCCAAATCTCGTCTAATGGTATTTCGAAAACAGAAATAATTACCCGAATGATTATATTAGTTAAATTATAAATTTCTAGCGTTTACGATATTTATTTATAATTCAAATCGAAATCCATTTCTCAAAGATTGTAATTAACTTAAGGGATCATTTGTATTAAAGGGAAATGATCTAGTGATTAAAATAACCTTTAGTCCTAATAAACATCAAGTCTGCCAACCAACAATAAACACCTCATCATCTTCTTTAAAAGATCAACCAAATCCTAGAAATTTCATGCACAGTGCCGTGAATCATACAACCAAAATCATCAAAGTTTAACCATAAAAATCAAATGACAAAACACAAAGCCAAACCCAACCAAGCATGTATTTAAATCTAATACCTAACCAAAATCTCTACTCATCATAAGTAACAGCCTCAGCAAACGAAAGGAACAGTGGTAGCAACGTAGTAGATCCGGCAAGAACGATCCGAGAACCAAAATGATGAAACAACTTAATCTAAAAGCTTAATCTATTAACTACTAATCATGCCAAGTAATCCATAATCAAAAGACAAGCAAAGCAAAACCAAAAGAGGAAGGGATGGTTCGGTAGAAACATTAAAGTAAAACAGAAAACACATTTGCGTATAAAAACGATGAAACGGCGGCGATTGAAACAAGATCGATTACGTACCGTTTAGCAAAACCGAGATAGAGAAACGTAGGGAATTGAGTCTAGAACGTCTGAGATCAAACGGTTTTGATTTCGACCTAGAAACGAATGAGAACGACTCAATTAACTGAAAGTCGTTCAAGAGCAAAATCTGGAAATCAGAAGAACCAGAAAACTTACCGAACAGCGATCTTTGGAAGATGATAACAGCTTCGATATACAGCGAAATAACAAGAGGAAAACGGCTAGGGTTTCAGTGATGAGTGGTGAAGATTTTCTGTTTAGAAGTCGAGCTGATATAACGAGAGGAAGTAGGTCGAAAACAGGTTGGAAGTGGGCTGGGCGAAGGGGTCCAAAAGAACAAGCTGTTCTCGAACGGGAATGGCCCTTTTTGGCCTGATCCCGTTCGAGAAAGGGCTTGGTCTCGAACGAGACCAGGCCTGCAAATGGATTCTCGTTCGAGAATCCTTGGATTCTCGAACGAGAACCACAATTAAATTCTCAGGTCTCGATTGAGACCTGAGTTAACCAGAAGTGATTCAACCACTACGGTTGAACCACAAACCAAGAAGAAATCTTTTTTTTTAAACCGAACCAAAACGAATCGAACCACGAAAATCTACGAAACTTCAAATACACCTCAAAACACATCCGGAACCACGTCGGAAATTAACAAAATAAATTTAAAATTTTACGGGATATTACAACTAGGCCACTAAGGCCTAGGCCTAGGGCCTCACAATTACTAAGGCCCCATAAATATTATATACACATATAAGTTATTTGACTCTTAAATAAAAATCCAAGATACCTTAATAAATTTTGTTCAAAAGAAAAGATACCTTAATAAATCTTAAAAATATCAACATAATAATTATAAACGGCATAAAATGTTAACAAATTTTATAATGTCAATGAAAATTTATTAGGATTTAGGAGCCTTAAATATTATGAAATCTTTAACTCGAGACAATTTTAATGAAAATCACCTTAATAAAAATTATTACTTTTGAACATTTTATATATTTATTTTAGTATAATTATTTATGGGTTTACATGAATTGCTGCTCAATCTCGACTTAACATTAAGAAATATGTTTTTTCAATTTTAACTATAAGATTTCATTTGCTCCCTTCTCTTCTTTTCTCTCTCTAACAAACCCTAGCCACCTAAAACTTTTTTCTTATTTTTTCTTCGGCAGCCGTCAATGGCTTAATTTTTCTATTGACGATAGTAACCCCTTTTATTTATGTTATTTTAATTTCATAAAATATAATAAATAGCCAATTCTTTTTCATTTTTTGACGGATTAAAATTTATCACGAAACGCAATTCAATTATCAAGAAGCGACGATAGATTGAAGATCATCCAGTAACAAAATGGATTCGTTTATGAGCTATACTAGTTTTATCTATTTTTTATTATTTGTCTTTTTTATGAATACTTTACTTTATCCTTTCTTTATGAAAGGTTTATTGTCCTTTCTCTGTGAAAGGTTTGTTGTCTCCTTTTTAGAAGGTGTTGTTGTCTCTTTTTTAGAAGGAGTTATATCAAGTGCTGATTGAATCGGATGCAATGAGTTTGCGGGTGTTTGGAGACGAATAGTGATTGAAGACGGTACTTGATTCGCGAAACAGTTAGTAACTTATTTTTATTTTCGTAAGTAAGGTCTGCGAATCAGGCAGCATGTTGTCTGTTCCATGTCAGGTCATCGGGTTTAGTTTTCAAATTATCCCGAATTTCTTACAAATGTAACTGTTTCATATTCAATTTAATGAGATCTGATAAATTCAAAAATAAAACATTAAGAAATATATTTATTTCACTCACCGAAAAGGCCAAATTGGATCTAGTATTAGTCTCTGTATTGAATTTTTTAGTATAATTATTTACATGATATTTTTATTATTTTTAATATAAAAAATATCTATAATTATTAAAAAAATAATTATTATTCTTCAACCGGATTATTCTATTCCACCTTTTAAAAAAAAGGGTTAATTTCTAAAAAAATCACGAACTTTACACGAAATTTCATTTTAATCATAACCTTTAAAAGTTGCCATTTAAAGGCACGAACTTTCATTTTGTTTCAAATCTATCATTTCAGTGTATTTTTGTTGACTAAATTGTTCAATAAACCATTAATGAAAGACCCAAATTATAAATCAACATTAAATCTTATTATCTTTTAGTTAGAGTATATAGGATTAGGAATTTTTGGTTCGATAAAATACACCGGATTTTACTTTGGCGATAGATTTGAAACAAAATGAAAGTTCGTGCCTTTAAATGACAACTTTCAAAGTTCATGATTAAAATGAAACTTTATGTAAAGTTTGTGATTTTTTTAGAAATTAACCCAAAAAAAAATGTATAATTTATACGTGTTAAATTGTCACCGCCTAAAGCCTCGTTTCATTTAAGGCCGGTCCTGAAAAGGCTTTTAGTTTTTTCACCTAATAAGTTCATATGTGATGCATAAGATGAGATTAACATAATTATGAGTTGGCTAGGAATTTATTATTAATTGTTGGATCTGACTGGATGGATCCACTATAATTTAAGGCATTTAGTCCTCCCTCAGTCTGAACAACACAATTTTCACCTAATTAGAATTTGACTACAAGGATCAAATTCCCACATGTCTTGTTCAAAGTAGTCCTTATAAATAGCAAAACATCTCTCTCTTCTACTTTGGGAATAGGGGGGTTTCCTATATATATCAACATGCACATGGACGGATATTAAACCACCCAAATCATTGAACTATCTATTGTTATAATAAAAGTATTTTATTATAAAAAAAATATTAAATTATACTATCTGTTATTACAATAGAAGATGTAGCCTAGTTAATTAAATTTTAATACAAAAAACATTATATTTATCATGAACTTAAAAAAGTAAGTTATATGTTTTATAAAATATAATATTGAACTGTACCCTTTTTTTATAATTCCGGCAATGTAATTCCGGCAATGTCTTATGGAATAAAAATCATGTATTATGGTGTGTGAACAGTGCGTATTATGGGGTGACTTTCTGTCATAATGAAATGTAAAAACTAAAGACGGGTGATTTTTTATAACAAAATAAAATAGAGAGATTTATGAATTTATTTAAAAAGAATTGAGTTTCTACCTCAACACGGAAAAATCAACAAAAATACTCCATAATTTGGTCATTTTATGTTTTTATTCTTTTTGTCCATAAGTTAATGATTTTACTTCAATCTTATAAAACATGACCTGCACTTTTTTTTTCTTCCTTTCTTTCTTTTTTTTACTTTCTTTCTTTTTTTTATATGTATTTGATGTCATTTTTTTATCTTTTTAACTTTTCAAAATAATATTTTATTTTTATAAATATTAACATAATGTTTTCATAAAAAATAATATTATTTCTATAAATATTTGAATATATTTTGTATAAAAAATATTTAATTTTTTATATTTTTAACATCCTCCCTATTATAACATTTTTCAGAAAACTATCGTGATATTATCAATGATCTTATCATAACAATATCATTGATATATTTTTGTAGATATCATCACGTTATCATCTCGTTATTATAATTTTTTGTAATTTTTTTTCATGCATGTATCGTATTATCATTTTATTATCATACTATTATTTTCATACTATTATTTTCACATTATCATCTCGTTATCGTAATTTTTTGTAATTTTTTTTCATACAGGTATCATATTATCATACTATTATCCTCACATTATCATCTCATTATCATATTTTTCTGTAATCTTTTTTGCATATAGGTATCATATTATCATAACTTTATTATTTTATTATCATCTGGTTATCACTGGTTATGAATTATTTTGTAATTATATTTTCACATACGTTATCATTCAATTATCATACTTCATTATCATCTAGTTTTCATACTGCAGTGATAAATAACGACATGATAATGTGGTGATATTAACATGATAATCAGACAATATTTTATCATACATTATTATAGTGATAATGACATGATAATCAGACACTATTTTATCATACATTGTTATAGTGATACTAACATGATAATTAGAAACTGGTTTAGTTATCATAACATTATCATTATGTTATCATGAAATCCTCTTATAACTTTTTTACTTACGTTATCATAACCTTATCATACTTTATTATCATAACATTATCATACTAGAGTGTTATGATAACGACATGATAATGTAACATTGTTGACATGATAATCAGAAACTATTTTATCATAATATTATCATAGATATTATCACGTCGTTGTCATAACATTATTATTTAGGTACTATAAAATATTATCATCTCGGTATCATATGATAATATTATGATAACGAGATGATAATACAATGATAACAACATAATAATCAATTTTTTCTTTGTAGAATTTTTTTTCTGCAGTGTTATTATAATAACATGATAATACAGTGATATTCGTATGATAATCAGAGGCTGTTGTTTTATAAAAAAAATATTTTTTCTGCAGTGTTATGATTATCATACAGATGCTGTTTTTTTGCAAAAAATTATTTTTTTGTGCAGAAAATCGTTTTTTTTTTCATCATAACTTTGTTTTTCATACAATAGATCTAAAACTGAAAACAAATCAAGAGTAATTTATTTAGATCTGAATGTTAATAAAATCGCAATAATCGCCATGAATTAAAGAAAAGTTTGCTAAAATAAAAAAATGAAAGAACAGTGGAGCGATGGTGGAGCGATAAAGAAACGGCGGCGGAGTGATGAAGGAATGACAAAGAAGAAAGAAAAAAATGGAAAAATAAAAAAGAAGAAGAAGAAAATTGAAGAAGAAGAAGAGAGAGGAGAGAGAAAGAAAACGAGAGGGAAATATAAAAAATAAGAGTTGTCATATGATATGATAAGAGTACAACATATATATTTAGAATAGAAACTTAATAAAAAAACATGTATAATTATAATATAAACATGTTTTATAGTAAAAAAATAAAAACATTAAAATGATGAAGTATTTTTTTTATTTTTTCCTCATTGAGGTAGGAATCAAATTATTTTTAAAAGTGAAGTATTTATTCTAATTTTCTCAATAAAATACAGTACCCCTTCTATAACTACTGATAAATTTAAGAGGTGTTTACAAAACAAATTCCAGAGTTTCACTTTTATAGCGATTTAATTCCAAATTTAAAATATTACGAAATAAATTCTAACCTTTTTCATTTTTGACAAATTGTTGCTTTTCAATTTTCTGTCACTTTTTGCACATGTGGTGGCCGGAATTTTCCTACCTTAGATATTCAATGCCACATCAATCATTTAATGCAACATCACACCAAAAAAACTCAACTCACTCCCTCAACTTTGCAATTTTTAAAATAAAAAATGATATGTTTTTATTCATTCCCTCTTCTACCACCACTAGCTTCCACCACCTGTCGGATAACCTCCCTGCTATTGGAATACTCTCCATCGCCGGACCAACCTCACACTATCGGGCCAACCCCTCATCGTCGGGCCACCCTGATATGGAAGATTTTCATCGTCTTCGTCCGGGCTAGATACCAGACGAACAAGTATTCTTAACGTTTAAATTACAAGTTATTTTTTATTTTTGATAAATAATTTTAAAAAATTACAAAAATTATATAGCTGTAATAAATATGTAATGTTATTTTCAAATGAATTAATTGCTCCATATTCTGATATATAATAAATGATTTTTAATGCCAAAATATAAAAAAGGATGGGCATTTTTCCACTCCAACTAGTGATAATCACACAACTTATTAATCTTATGAGACTAAATTATCATCAATTAAACTTTTAATTGTTTAAGCTCAAATTATGTTATTTTTAAAAAAATTGTTGACTTCTTTTTATAAATAAAATTTTATAAGAAGGCCACAAGCAGTGACCAAAAATCAACCTCCCTAAATTTTCGTACAAGTGACACACTAAAGGCTACAAAACAGAAAGATGGACGGAACACTTAAAAAACAAAGAAAAGAATATAACGAGGATTCCTAACGAAGTCCAAAACAGAATAGTAAAAACTCCTATGACATATTTTAAAGAGAAAAACTGCCTTGTTAAACCAGTTAAAAATCACCACCTCTATGTTTGTTACCGTACTGGAAAAAGTTATCCCATTCTAGCATTTCCAAATTTTCAACACCATCGTAAACCATAAGATTTGCCATAATTTTCCATAAGGCCCTCTATGAATAATATTCTCCCACTGAATCATAAAATCAACAAACTTACCCGAAAAAATTCAAACCAAATCCAACTTCTTCAAAATATCACACCAAATACTTCTGGCAAACTCACAATGGATCAAAATATAATCTTACGTTTCCACCATACCATAAAATGAACATAGAGAATTATTTGCATGGACAATAGAGCGCCTAACCAAAAAATCAAGAGAGAGACTCTATTATGCAATGCAATCCAAATAAAAAAACTGAACTCGTGGAGGAGTTAGGGATTTCCAAACTCATTAAATGTTACCTCATCATATATTATCTCCTGCCCAGTATTTCCTACCGAGCTATTTATGTTAACAGCAGATCCATGAGGCAAATCTTCTACATGAAAAGCAAACCCACCACCATGTATATCAGCAGTAGCCATAGTCCTGGCGTGAACAGCTACCTCACCAAAACCAGCATTCTGAATATAATCAACAGCTCCAAACTTGATGTGAACAACAGATCTGGCATGAATAGTAGATCCATCATGGACAACAACTTCTGCTCTGACTTGAACAGCAACTCTGGCATCAACACTTTTGGCAGCATGAAGACGACAAAAACTTGCCGATGAAAAAATAAAGGAGCTCGAATTGCAATACACTTCATCCAATCGATCAACCCGATGAATAAGACTATTAAAAAGAAGCTGTAAATTATTTAATAAGTTTAACTCTGCTCTTCTCAAACGACGCCTCCAATGCCAAACCACTCTCCAAACATCTTCAATAGTTGTTTATTTTTTATTTGAAAGGTTGAAAAGCCGAGGATATAAAGTAAGAGTCGGACCATTACCCATCCAATTATCATTCCAAAGAGAAACCAAATTTCCTTCGCCAATACTAAACTTCAAATTCTCCACAAAAGTACCCCAAGCCTCTTTGTCGATACAGCAAGATTTACGAATTCCTCTCCAAATAAATGACATTTTATTCCATCACCAAATATCAGAAAATTCCAATCAATAACTGAGGAGAAATTAGATACCACTTTGTACCAAAAAGACCTACCATTGTTAATCCGTAATTTCAAAATCCATTTAAACAAAAGGCTCTAATTCGTAGCCTGCAAATTATACAAACCCAAACCACCTTTATCAAAATCCTGACAGATCACCTTCCATGGGACTTTGCACAGCACACGAGAGGACACATCACCCTTCCATACAAATTGAATCATATACATTTCCAACTACTTCTGAACCAAGCTAGGCATGCTAAAAATGGACATGAAATAGACGGGAACACTAAACAGGACAGATTTAATGAGAATTCATCTTCATGCAGGTGAAAGAAGAGAACCCTTATATAAAGCCAAATGCGATTTAAATCGATTTACAACATGACATCAGGAATGTTTGGCAGGGGAAAACCTAGATATTTAACTAGGAACGAATCAATCTCACAACCAACCATTTGAATAGCAAATAATAAATCAATTGCATTGGCAATTAATCCCCATAATAGAACTCATATGAAAATTAATAGTCAATCCAAAAATAAATTCGAAGCATCGGAGAATCTGAATCATATTCCTTAACTTCTCCATATCATAAGGAATATACAAAATAGTGTCATCTGCAAATTGAAGTAACAAAACAGGCTTGGTATCATCTACAAATATGAACCCCTGAATGAGACCCAGAGATAATGATCTATCCAGAATACACTTCAAACCTTCAATTGTCATAACAAAAAGATCAGGAATTTTAGGGTCTCCTTGACGAACTCCTCTCTCTAAGCGAGTCGGATAAACTGGGCTACCATTTACAAGGACAGCTGTTGTTGTCGAATTAAGGCAGCACTCCATCCACTCTATCCACTTGAAAGGGAAACCCATACAATTGAGAACTGAAAATAAATAATCCTGATTGATATTATCAAAAGCTTTTTGTAAGTCAAGCTTTAGAACCAACAATTTATCCTTTCTCCTTGTAGCTACATGACCAAGTTTATTAGCTATCATTGAACATTCAAAAATGCTTCTACATTTTAAACAAGCATGCTGACTATCCAACACCACATTGGAAAGCAAAGGTGCTAATATCCGAGATAAGGTCTTTGAAAGCAGTCAAATGGTATGTGTAGGTTCATCCAATATGAAAGTGTAATAACCCGGAAATTTAAGGGATAAAATATAGCCACGTGTCTAATATTTTATTAGACGGGAGTAGGTAAATTAAATTTAAAGATAAATTTAATTTACAAGTGTCCCTAAATTTTTAATATGGCTATAGGATTGCAAATTTAAATTTTTAGAATTTAAATTTGATTAGTTATATAGTTAACGGAGAGAATATGGATTTATGAATTGGGTGCAGAATAATTCATAAGTCCCCAGCGAATATGTTTGGTGCTAATATTCGCGAAATATTTTAAAAAGGTTATCGTGAAAATTTGATAAAATTTGGAAGCAGAAATTTTATCAAGCGCAGTCAATGCGGGCTTAATAAATCAAAAATGATTTATTAAGAATAAAATATAAGTCGGATGGGAATAAAAATAATATTTTTATTCTTGTTATATTTTATTTGATTTTTGGTAAAATTTTCACGAAATTTGGAAGTCGTTTCCGTTTAAACTACAAACGACTAGTTTAGAAGTTGGTTTAAAGTGCATGATTGAGCTAGTACTAAAACGTACTTTAGCCAATCTTATATATATAACCAAATGTTAGCCAAATGAAGGCCAACATTTCATTTCTTCATCTGAAGAAATAAAAGAGAGCTGCTTAGGCTTCTCAGTGCGACGGAAACCTAGGGTTTCGGCCGTTCGATCCGTTTCTCGATTCTAACTCCATTTCTTCAACGATTACTCAAGAAATCGAGGTAGTATACCCGTATTAAACGTTTATTTTGATATATATCGATATATTTCGAATATATATTCGTTTATAAATGGTTACCGTATCGAATCGAACGTAAACGTATTAGTTTTACGTTTCGAACGTGAATATGGATAGATTGGAATGTGAATACGTGTTAGGGGCGGAAAAAAATGGAGTTAAAGCACGTCGGAAAGCCCGGAAAATTGACTTTTCCGGGGCTGTGCACTCGGGTGCACGAACGTGCACCCAAGGTGCACGAACGTGCACCATCTGGGGTGCACGAACGTGCACCAATAGTGCACGATCGTGCACTACCCCAAGGTGCACGATCGTGCACCATGCCGAGATGTTCGTTAAGAGGGGACTTTTTGGGGCTTTTTGCCCTAAGAACTTGACGTAGTTTCGTTGAGTCGAAAACGTTTTAAAACGATAACTTGTGTTAGAAGAAATTGAAAAGGTTTTATATACTAAACCTAAAGACTTTTAAAAGGAGATTTTAAAAGTAAAGTTAAACGTTTATAATAGACTTTAAAAGAGTTAAAGTCAACGTTTAAACGGTTTTAAAGATTTAGCAATCGGTTTTGCTAAATACTTAGTATATGACCGAGAATTGTTTTGACAATTAGGTCTATACTATAAATGGTTTTCTTAGGGTATTGTGATACCTAAAATAACTTCCAGAGAGAAGTTAGAAAGTTTTCTCAAAACGAGAATCTATAATATGGTTTTAAAAGAAAACAGACCATAAGTGCTATATGTTTAAATGATTATATGTTTGACCTAGATCTGGGTTTAAGGACCTAGAAGTTTTATAGGAAACATAATTGATGTGTTTTATCCTGTTTGCTTTGTGTGTTTAGTCCGACCAGCTACCCAGCAGTCTGACCACAACCACAGGATTAAGTTCCAGACCTAGCGGTGTTTGTGAGTTCATTTGTTTACTTTTGAATATTAGTGTTCAATTGTTTTTAAATCCATAAATCGCACTAAGTATGAAACTTAGCCAAGGAAGATCCACTGAAACGAGCTATCTATTGGGCAACAATAGGACTGTGTGATCACCGGTGTTAATGAACTAGATGAGAGGTAAATATTATAAGCATACATACTGAGATTAGGTTTTAAGCCAGATGCTTGCTAAGCGGCTTAAACCTAATGGGTAGTCCTGAGGTGGCAGTGATTTAAGTTCCGGCCCAGCAACCCTATACAGAGTCAAGATGGCTGTGATACATATGTATACAGCATATCCTGTATTAAACAAGAGTTGTGCATATGCATTATATATATGATAGCATTATAACGTAATCAGGATTAGGGTTTCATTTGGATTGAAGACTGGTAATATTTTTATATACCTATATTTTGTCTATACGCGATTTTGGTATTTAACTGTAAACCTATCTACTCACTCAGAAATATTTATATTTCTGACCCCGTTGTTGTTTATAATTTTCAGGTATCTAGCTACCGGGTCTGGTCGAGCTTCCACCCTTTTCCATCAGGGAAGCTTATTCTGTTGTTATGTAAATAACACTTTAAACTCTTAGATGCTGCAATAGTGTATATAGGTTTGATATGCTTGTGGCCACGTCATGGTTCCTCTGTCTATATACTCTGATAGGAACCTGACTTTGTCTAGCTCTAATAAGTGGCTACTTAATAGGCATATGGTGTTTTATGGTGTCCCCTACGGGTGGGCCAAGCTTCGTGTCTTTGGTCTGCAAAGACACTGTGTGTAGTTTTAGCTGGCCTTACGTTTGTGTGCCTGCTGTGCATGTTTTTAAATATGTTTGATATAACGCTTTGAAAAGGAAAGTGTTCGATATATTTTATTAAACATATTGTTCGGGTGCGCGGTTTGAGACAGGGCTGCCTGCGAGGCAAGGCACGTGAGCCAAGTCCCTGTACCACCGCACCGGTTTTAAGAAATGCGCGTGGGTCAGAATAACTGGGGTTATTCAACCAGCATTTCTGAAAACGCGATATCGCCTATATGAATATTTTCAGAATGTGTTTTCCACGTTAAACGGAAAAATGTTTTAACGGTGTTTTCTGAAAACGGGTCGTACGCGAGGTACGATCTAGATTTATATATATTTATATTTAGGAGGCGAAAAATTTATAGAGGTTTTAGGCTTGCTACGGGTTTCGGAACAACCATTCCCATTCCCTAGCGCCGGTCTCGGCTCGAGTTTCGAGGGGGAAATCGGGTCGTGACAAGTGTGGTATCAGAGCAATGTTTTAGGACTTGAATGTCTGAAGAATTGTTGCTGATATTTGTTAAGTAGAGGTACTAGAAGTCATAAGAATTCCTAGTGAACTATTGCAGCAACATAGGATTCGAGTCATGTCTTGATCAGTTGTCAGTTATTGAATACAATCAGCTATAGATAGCAACTATACATGTGTGTAGTGTGTATTGATGTTTTGATCAGGAACACATGAGTTGTTCTTGTGTTAGAGATACGTTACAACTGATGGAACATGTGAGATGTTCCTAAGTTGGAAACACGTTACAATCATGAGGCGGAATGGTCATAACAGATGACCAGTATTCGAGGAGAATGGTTCTGTTAGAACACAGGACAAAGCGAAGATTTCTTCTGAATTTTTGTTCGAGAAAATAGTTAGATTTTCTCTGAATTGTGTGTGATTGTTATGTGTTTTGCTTATATAGGTTTAATAGTTGATACCTGTTATATAAAAATGTGATTTTTCTATAACTATTACATACGGTACTTATGCTGAAATTTCATGTGTTTCAGTATGTCTGGGCCTAGTAGAGCTCATACGCATGTGGGGTCTGATCCACATAATGTACCAGGTTTTCCTGTTATACCTGATACATCTATTCCCATAGAGGCTGTTGACTCAACATCAGCATGTGACATGGACATATGGGAGGATGCTATTGGAGTAGAGGAATTAGAGAGAATGTTGAATGAAGACATAAACAGTACTGGAAATAGTCATAGCTCTGTGTCTGAATCGACTGCTACGTCAACTTATCTGGGATTTAAGGTAAAAGAGTTCTTAGCTGAGGTGGACCATCTAAGGAGGGTTCAACAGCAAATAAGACACTCGCCGAATCAGTCATGGGAATACGTGAGCGAGTGGGAGGTGCAAGAGAACCAAAGTTTAGATAGGCTGAGAGATTATATGGACAAGTATACTAGGGAAGATTTGAATGTGGAGGCATATACTGTTGAGTTTATGCGTTTATGTGAAGAAGTACCTGAGTTAGTTCGTGATGGTGAGGAAGTTGCGAGTAGGTACGTCAAAGGTTTGGGGCCTGAGTTCGAGGAACTCATGGCGGTAAAGTCTGATTCTGTAGCATATCTGGCTGGGCGTGCGAAGCAGATAGAAAGTAAGTTGAGGAGGAATGACATACCCCTCCAGCCGTACTATTACACCAAACCTGAAGAACCTACTGCTACATTTCCTAGGATAGGAAACTATGGACCCGCGAGGCACTACAACCCCTACTTTGTTCCGCGAGGGGGAAAGGATAAGGGAAAACTGAAATTCCGCGGAGGGCGAGGTAAAGGCCCGATGATTCGTGAGGCGTTTCCGTCTTCGCGATCATCGTCAGGTAATGTTTAGTTATGTGTTTGATGTTTAAGTTAGTCTGTTTATGTGTTTTCAATATCACGATAGAATTGGAAAACATAAACTATAGATATAAATTATATCCTTAAACAAAAAGAAATACACATATAAGTAAACATTAAAAGTAAATGATAAATGAGAATTGATAAGTTAGGGATGTTAGAAACGTGCATCCTTAAAAATAGAAATCAATAACTATTGATAATTAACCAAATGATGTGAAGCAATAATAATCCTAATGTGAGGATAAATTATTAGGATTAAGAAACTTGAAATATTACGGAGAAGTAATTTGAAAGAAGCTTACAAAGTGAGTATTGCAGTTTTGTTTTAAAAGAATGTATTATTGTGCTCAGATGCATCATGAATGCATATTGCAACAATCACTATAGAAAAAGGAATACTTGAATTCCATATACTTATACAAAAAGATTTTGTTAGGACATGCATCATGTATATTAGTATATCAAAGAGAAAGTGGATTGTATAGCAACTCTTTGGGGATGAGAGATGTCATCACCCTGAGCCACAATTGTACAAAAGTTTTAAAAATGTGAATTGTTAGATTCACAGTTTTGAAGAGATGAATTTAAAGAAAAATCCAGCTGGTACACACATATATACTTATATATGTAGGTGAATATGTGTATATGCACATATGTTTGAAACGATTTGTTTGAGAAACCATTTGTTTATAAAATAAAATTGTTGTGAAATAAATTGTTGAGAAACAATTTGTTTACAAAAACAAACTGTATTTGTTTTAAAATGTAAGCATACTCAAACGAAAACTCTGTAATAATGTCAAGATAGGATACAAGATAGCGAAAATAAGATGTTGTGATTTTTATTGTTCATAATAAACAATAAAGATCTGGATTCTAATGTTTCATTCCGAAACATCAGAAGTTACTAAAGATTGAGAAGAGTAGGAAGTGAGAATTTACATTCTTACTCTGAGATAGACTAAGAGGTAAGTCTAGTAATGGACTTTTATGATAAATAAAAGTTCAAGGGTAGATAATAGAAGATAACTGCGATTAAGATAAGAGAAAGTAGGATCTAATTAAACACAACTCGGTTAGTTTGACTTCAAGTAACTGTTGGTGAACAAAGTCATACGCATGTGTTTAATTAAAATGGATCTGAGATTGGTCTTACGGACAGAGCAGATGTCAGTAATGGACATATCTCTTAAATCCAAACGAGTGGCTAGATAAACCAAAACTCATAAGTCTGAGAGGAGTAAACCTCAGCACTTAACTAATAAATAATAACGAATAGTTAAAAGAAAGATGATAAAAAAGAAACTAATTTTCAGAACCAAGTAGTTATACTACTAGTTCTGATTTGAATAAAGAGAGTCGTTAATTATGTTAACGACTGACAGACTTTGTGAAGTCGTGTCAAACAAGGTATTCATTATTAAAGGATTATTAATTACTTAATTAATAAACAATATACTTAAACAGTATAATAAACCTTGGATTAACATAAATGGAAATGTTATCAAGGTGAGAAAGAGATAAAAATAGTGAACTGAAGGATTAAGTTTCAGATGTTATCTGAAAACTAACAAAGTGTAGTAAATACCCCAGTAATTAATGATCGAACCGTTAGATCGGTTTGATATTGGGATAGGATAATCCCAGGACGATTATCTAAGTTTAACCGTTGCGATTGACGAACGGAGAGGAATATGATGCTTGAAGATGAAGGTGATGCTGTGAAACTTGCGTGAATTTTGGCAGTGAGCCAAAAGCGCAAGTGATCACGATAGTAAGTATAAACTTTAGTTAGCTTGGAATTGTCAACATAAGCTCCATATATGTATACAAAATGAATTTGAAAACTGTGTTGAGACAGTAATTTCAGAAGATAAATTCCGAGAACCGGGCCATATGACTGTGAAGTCTAGGCTGACTGGTAACGGAATATACATGTAGCGTACATGTATTTTGAGTGTCGGGTTAAAAATGCATAATGCATGGCCGACTAAAAGTGGAAAAATATTTAATAAACCTTTTGTTTTAATGTGAAAATGTTTTGAAAATGGAGCTACAGTTGATAGTCAGTTAATTAAACATGATAGTAACAGCTATAGCACAGTTATGAAAACTGTTAGCTGTGAACAAGGAAGATATGTATATGGAGAAGAAGTTAAGAAGTCTAATTAACATTGGAAATTCCGAAAACTAGGAATGAAAGTATAGTTTTGCGGTGATTATAAAGGAAGTTACAAGGTGCTCTATAGTGAGATAGTTAGATTATAACCACACCTACACCTATACAACCACACTCTGGAAAGAGAGGAGATCAGTTACCCAATCTGTAACAGGAAGTTACTATAGATTGAGGAGTAAATAAAGGACATTCTATACAAGGTATAGAAATGTAAGGAAACTAAAAGATGAGTAGTTAGTTTATGAAACTGTAATCATAAAACATACTAAAAGTCATCTCAATAATAAGATGAGCCATAAACAAACAATTAAGATTGAAAAGAAAAGTTAAAGAAAGAAAAATGAAGTAAATAAATATGTATGACAAAGGTGGTATATTAAAAGAGGAGTTATCGAAAGCTAGCAAAGGTAACCTAGTTTTATGATAACCCTGGAGTAAGTTAAATGGTATTAACTTATACCTACCTACTTGGATCGCTTAGCAAGAAAGAGACTAGAGATTAGTTCTTGGAATGCGTTGCAGGACGCTAAACTAAGGAGCAAAAAGGTATTCTATACGAGTTATAGGATCAAGAGGAGTATATAAAGTGGATAATCTGCTGCTGAACAGAAGTTCAAACAGATGATAAGAACAACAGCGAGGAAGAGAGATATGATTGAGGATGCCAGTCAAAATGGTGCTATGCTTTTCAAAGCATGAAGTGAGATTAGGAATAAGTGAAATTTGGATTATAAGTGAAAAGTAAGTATATGTAAATTCGAGGACGAATTTATATAAGGGGGAGAGAATGTAATAACCCGGAAATTTAAGGGATAAAATATAGCCACATGTCTAATATTTTATTAGACGGGAGTAGGTAAATTAAATTTAAAGATAAATTTAATTTACAAGTGTCCCTAAATTTTTAATATGGCTATAGGATTGCAAATTTAAATTTTTAGAATTTAAATTTGATTAATTATATAGTTAACGGAGAGAATATGGATTTATGAATTGGGTGCAGAATAATTCATAAGTCCCCAGCGAATATGTTTGGTGCTAATATTCGCGAAATATTTTAAAAAGGTTATCGTGAAAATTTGATAAAATTTGGAAGCAGAAATTTTATCAAGCGCAGTCAATGCGGGCTTAATAAATCAAAAATGATTTATTAAGAATAAAATATAAGTCGGATGGGAATAAAAATAATATTTTTATTCTTGTTATATTTTATTTGATTTTTGGTAAAATTTTCACGAAATTTGGAAGTCGTTTCCGTTTAAACTACAAACGACTAGTTTAGAAGTTGGTTTAAAGTGCATGATTGAGCTAGTACTAAAACGTACTTTAGCCAATCTTATATATATAACCAAATGTTAGCCAAATGAAGGCCAACATTTCATTTCTTCATCTGAAGAAATAAAACA
The DNA here is from genome assembly GCF_937616625.2 of Mercurialis annua. Taxonomy (NCBI): domain Eukaryota; kingdom Viridiplantae; phylum Streptophyta; class Magnoliopsida; order Malpighiales; family Euphorbiaceae; genus Mercurialis; species Mercurialis annua. The sequence goes on from NC_065575.1 coordinate 34,187,078, forward strand.
GAGCTGATTAGGCTTCTCAGTGCGACGGAAACCTAGGGTTTCGGCCGTTCGATCCGTTTCTCGATTCTAACTCCATTTCTTCAACGATTACTCAAGTAATCGAGGTAGTATACCCGTATTAAACGTTTATTTTGATATATATCGATATATTTCGAATATATATTCGTTTATAAACGGTTACCGTATCGAATCGAACGTAAACGTATTAGTTTTACGTTTCGAACGTGAATATGGATAGATTGGAATGTGTATACGTGTTAGGGGCGGAAAAAAATGGAGTTAAAGCACGTCGGAAAGCCCGAAAAATTGACTTTTCCGGGGCTGTGCACTCGGGTGCACGAACGTGCACCATGAGAGGGTGCACGAACGTGCACCATCTGGGGTGCACGAACGTGCACCAATAGTGCACGATCATGCACTACCCCAAGGTGCACGATCGTGCACCATGCCGAGATGTCGTTAAGGGGGGACTTTTTAAGGCTTTTTACCCTAAGAACTTGACGTAGTTTCGTTGAGTCGAAAACGTTTTAAAACGATAACTTGTGTTAGAAGAAATTGAAAAGGTTTTATATACTAAACCTAAAGACTTTTAAAAGGAGATTTTAAAAGTAAAGTTAAACGTTTATAATAGACTTTAAAAGAGTTAAAGTCAACGTTTAAACGGTTTTAAAGATTTAGCAATCGGTTTTGCTAAATACTTAGTATATGACCGAGAATTGTTTTGACAATTAGGTCTATACTATAAATGGTTTTCTTAGGGTATTGTGATACCTAAAATAACTTCCAGAGAGAAGTTAGAAAGTTTTCTCAAAACGAGAATCTATAATATGGTTTTAAAAGAAAACAGACCATAAGTGCTATATGTTTAAATGATTATATGTTTGACCTAGATCTGGGTTTAAGGACCTAGAAGTTTTATAGGAAACATATATTGATGTGTTTTATCCTGTTTGCTTTGTGTGTTTAGTCCGACCAGCTACCCAGCAGCCTGACCACAACCACAGGATTAAGTTCCAGACCTAGCGGTGTTTGTGAGTTCATTTGTTTACTTTTGAATATTAGTGTTCAATTGTTTTTAAATCCATAAATCGCACTAAGTATGAAACTTAGCCAAGGAAGATCCACTGAAACGAGCTATCTATTGGGCAACAATAGGACTGTGTGATCACCGGTGTTAATGAACTAGATGAGAGGTAAATATTATAAGCATACATACTGAGATTAGGTTTTAAGCCAGATGCTTGCTAAGCGGCTTAAACCTAATGGGTAGTCCTGAGGTGGCAGTGATTTAAGTTCCGGCCCAGCAACCCTATACAGAGTCAAGATGGCTGTGATACATATGTATACAGCATATCCTGTATTAAACAAGAGTTGTGCATATGCATTATATATATGATAGCATTATAACGTAATCAGGATTAGGGTTTCATTTGGATTGAAGACTGGTAATATTTTTATATACCTATATTTTGTCTATACGCGATTTTGGTATTTAACTGTAAACCTATCTACTCACTCAGAAATATTTATATTTCTGACCCCGTTGTTGTTTATAATTTTCAGGTATCTAGCTACCGGGTCTGGTCGAGCTTCCACCCTTTTCCATCAGGGAAGCTTATTCTGTTGTTATGTAAATAACACTTTAAACTCTTAGATGCTGCAATAGTGTATATAGGTTTGATATGCTTGTGGCCACGTCATGGTTCCTCTGTCTATATACTCTGATAGGAACCTGACTTTGTCTAGCTCTAATAAGTGGCTACTTAATAGGCATATGGTGTTTTATGGTGTCCCCTACGGGTGGGCCAAGCTTCGTGTCTTTGGTCTGCAAAGACACTGTGTGTAGTTTTAGCTGGCCTTACGTTTGTGTGCCTGCTGTGCATGTTTTTAAATATGTTTGATATAACGCTTTGAAAAGGAAAGTGTTCGATATATTTTATTAAACATATTGTTCGGGTGCGCGGTTTGAGACAGGGCTGCCTGCGAGGCAAGGCACGTGAGCCAAGTCCCTGTACCACCGCACCGGTTTTCAGAAATGCGCGTGGGTCAGAATAACTGGGGTTATTCAACCAGCATTTCTGAAAACGCGATATCGCCTATATGAATATTTTCAGAATGTGTTTTCCACGTTAAACGGAAAAATGTTTTAACGGTGTTTTCTGAAAACGGGTCGTACGCGAGGTACGATCTAGATTTATATATATTTATATTTAGGAGGCGAAAAATTTATAGAGGTTTTAGGCTTGCTACGGGTTTCGGAACAACCATTCCCATTCCCTAGCGCCGGTCTCGGCTCGAGTTTCGAGGGGGAAATCGGGTCGTGACAAGTGTGGTATCAGAGCAATGTTTTAGGACTTGAATGTCTGAAGAATTGTTGCTGATATTTGTTAAGTAGAGGTACTAGAAGTCATAAGAATTCCTAGTGAACTATTGCAGCAACATAGGATTCGAGTCATGTCTTGATCAGTTGTCAGTTATTGAATACAATCAGCTATAGATAGCAACTATACATGTGTGTAGTGTGTATTGATGTTTTGATCAGGAACACATGAGTTGTTCTTGTGTTAGAGATACGTTACAACTGATGGAACATGTGAGATGTTCCTAAGTTGGAAACACGTTACAATCATGAGGCGGAATGGTCATAACAGATGACCAGTATTCGAGGAGAATGGTTCTGTTAGAACACAGGACAAAGCGAAGATTTCTTCTGAATTTTTGTTCGAGAAAATAGTTAGATTTTCTCTGAATTGTGTGTGATTGTTATGTGTTTTGCTTATATAGGTTTAATAGTTGATACCTGTTATATAAAAATGTGATTTTTCTATAACTATTACATACGGTACTTATGCTGAAATTTCATGTGTTTCAGTATGTCTGGGCCTAGTAGAGCTCATACGCATGTGGGGTCTGATCCACATAATGTACCAGGTTTTCCTGTTATACCTGATACATCTATTCCCATAGAGGCTGTTGACTCAACATCAGCATGTGACATGGACATATGGGAGGATGCTATTGGAGTAGAGGAATTAGAGAGAATGTTGAATGAAGACATAAACAGTACTGGAAATAGTCATAGCTCTGTGTCTGAATCGACTGCTACGTCAACTTATCTGGGATTTAAGGTAAAAGAGTTCTTAGCTGAGGTGGACCATCTAAGGAGGGTTCAACAGCAAATAAGACACTCGCCGAATCAGTCATGGGAATACGTGAGCGAGTGGGAGGTGCAAGAGAACCAAAGTTTAGATAGGCTGAGAGATTATATGGACAAGTATACTAGGGAAGATTTGAATGTGGAGGCATATACTGTTGAGTTTATGCGTTTATGTGAAGAAGTACCTGAGTTAGTTCGTGATGGTGAGGAAGTTGCGAGTAGGTACGTCAAAGGTTTGGGGCCTGAGTTCGAGGAACTCATGGCGGTAAAGTCTGATTCTGTAGCATATCTGGCTGGGCGTGCGAAGCAGATAGAAAGTAAGTTGAGGAGGAATGACATACCCCTCCAGCCGTACTATTACACCAAACCTGAAGAACCTACTGCTACATTTCCTAGGATAGGAAACTATGGACCCGCGAGGCACTACAACCCCTACTTTGTTCCGCGAGGGGGAAAGGATAAGGGAAAACTGAAATTCCGCGGAGGGCGAGGTAAAGGCCCGATGATTCGTGAGGCGTTTCCGTCTTCGCGATCATCGTCAGGTAATGTTTAGTTATGTGTTTGATGTTTAAGTTAGTCTGTTTATGTGTTTTCAATATCACGATAGAATTGGAAAACATAAACTATAGATATAAATTATATCCTTAAACAAAAAGAAATACACATATAAGTAAACATTAAAAGTAAATGATAAATGAGAATTGATAAGTTAGGGATGTTAGAAACGTGCATCCTTAAAAATAGAAATCAATAACTATTGATAATTAACCAAATGATGTGAAGCAATAATAATCCTAATGTGAGGATAAATTATTAGGATTAAGAAACTTGAAATATTACGGAGAAGTAATTTGAAAGAAGCTTACAAAGTGAGTATTGCAGTTTTGTTTTAAAAGAATGTATTATTGTGCTCAGATGCATCATGAATGCATATTGCAACAATCACTATAGAAAAAGGAATACTTGAATTCCATATACTTATACAAAAAGATTTTGTTAGGACATGCATCATGTATATTAGTATATCAAAGAGAAAGTGGATTGTATAGCAACTCTTTGGGGATGAGAGATGTCATCACCCTGAGCCACAATTGTACAAAAGTTTTAAAAATGTGAATTGTTAGATTCACAGTTTTGAAGAGATGAATTTAAAGAAAAATCCAGCTGGTACACACATATATACTTATATATGTAGGTGAATATGTGTATATGCACATATGTTTGAAACGATTTGTTTGAGAAACCATTTGTTTATAAAATAAAATTGTTGTGAAATAAATTGTTGAGAAACAATTTGTTTACAAAAACAAACTGTATTTGTTTTAAAATGTAAGCATACTCAAACGAAAACTCTGTAATAATGTCAAGATAGGATACAAGATAGCGAAAATAAGATGTTGTGATTTTTATTGTTCATAATAAACAATAAAGATCTGGATTCTAATGTTTCATTCCGAAACATCAGAAGTTACTAAAGATTGAGAAGAGTAGGAAGTGAGAATTTACATTCTTACTCTGAGATAGACTAAGAGGTAAGTCTAGTAATGGACTTTTATGATAAATAAAAGTTCAAGGGTAGATAATAGAAGATAACTGCGATTAAGATAAGAGAAAGTAGGATCTAATTAAACACAACTCGGTTAGTTTGACTTCAAGTAACTGTTGGTGAACAAAGTCATACGCATGTGTTTAATTAAAATGGATCTGAGATTGGTCTTACGGACAGAGCAGATGTCAGTAATGGACATATCTCTTAAATCCAAACGAGTGGCTAGATAAACCAAAACTCATAAGTCTGAGAGGAGTAAACCTCAGCACTTAACTAATAAATAATAACGAATAGTTAAAAGAAAGATGATAAAAAAGAAACTAATTTTCAGAACCAAGTAGTTATACTACTAGTTCTGATTTGAATAAAGAGAGTCGTTAATTATGTTAACGACTGACAGACTTTGTGAAGTCGTGTCAAACAAGGTATTCATTATTAAAGGATTATTAATTACTTAATTAATAAACAATATACTTAAACAGTATAATAAACCTTGGATTAACATAAATGGAAATGTTATCAAGGTGAGAAAGAGATAAAAATAGTGAACTGAAGGATTAAGTTTCAGATGTTATCTGAAAACTAACAAAGTGTAGTAAATACCCCAGTAATTAATGATCGAACCGTTAGATCGGTTTGATATTGGGATAGGATAATCCCAGGACGATTATCTAACTTTAACCGTTGCGATTGACGAACGGAGAGGAATATGATGCTTGAAGATGAAGGTGATGCTGTGAAACTTGCGTGAATTTTGGCAGTGAGCCAAAAGCGCAAGTGATCACGATAGTAAGTATAAACTTTAGTTAGCTTGGAATTGTCAACATAAGCTCCATATATGTATACAAAATGAATTTGAAAACTGTGTTGAGACAGTAATTTCAGAAGATAAATTCCGAGAACCGGGCCATATGACTGTGAAGTCTAGGCTGACTGGTAACGGAATATACATGTAGCGTACATGTATTTTGAGTGTCGGGTTAAAAATGCATAATGCATGGCCGACTAAAAGTGGAAAAATATTTAATAAACCTTTTGTTTTAATGTGAAAATGTTTTGAAAATGGAGCTACAGTTGATAGTCAGTTAATTAAATATGATAGTAACAGCTATAGCACAGTTATGAAAACTGTTAGCTGTGAACAAGGAAGATATGTATATGGAGAAGAAGTTAAGAAGTCTAATTAACATTGGAAATTCCGAAAACTAGGAATGAAAGTATAGTTTTGCGGTGATTATAAAGGAAGTTACAAGGTGCTCTATAGTGAGATAGTTAGATTATAACCACACCTACACCTATACAACCACACTCTGGAAAGAGAGGAGATCAGTTACCCAATCTGTAACAGGAAGTTACTATAGATTGAGGAGTAAATAAAGGACATTCTATACAAGGTATAGAAATGTAAGGAAACTAAAAGATGAGTAGTTAGTTTATGAAACTGTAATCATAAAACATACTAAAAGTCATCTCAATAATAAGATGAGCCATAAACAAACAATTAAGATTGAAAAGAAAAGTTAAAGAAAGAAAAATGAAGTAAATAAATATGTATGACAAAGGTGGTATATTAAAAGAGGAGTTATCGAAAGCTAGCAAAGGTAACCTAGTTTTATGATAACCCTGGAGTAAGTTAAATGGTATTAACTTATACCTACCTACTTGGATCGCTTAGCAAGAAAGAGACTAGAGATTAGTTCTTGGAATGCGTTGCAGGACGCTAAACTAAGGAGCAAAAAGGTATTCTATACGAGTTATAGGATCAAGAGGAGTATATAAAGTGGATAATCTGCTGCTGAACAGAAGTTCAAACAGATGATAAGAACAACAGCGAGGAAGAGAGATATGATTGAGGATGCCAGTCAAAATGGTGCTATGCTTTTCAAAGCATGAAGTGAGATTAGGAATAAGTGAAATTTGGATTATAAGTGAAAAGTAAGTATATGTAAATTCGAGGACGAATTTATATAAGGGGGAGAGAATGTAATAACCCGGAAATTTAAGGGATAAAATATAGCCACATGTCTAATATTTTATTAGACGGGAGTAGGTAAATTAAATTTAAAGATAAATTTAATTTACAAGTGTCCCTAAATTTTTAATATGGCTATAGGATTGCAAATTTAAATTTTTAGAATTTAAATTTGATTAATTATATAGTTAACGGAGAGAATATGGATTTATGAATTGGGTGCAGAATAATTCATAAGTCCCCAGCGAATATGTTTGGTGCTAATATTCGCGAAATATTTTAAAAAGGTTATCGTGAAAATTTGATAAAATTTGGAAGCAGAAATTTTATCAAGCGCAGTCAATGCGGGCTTAATAAATCAAAAATGATTTATTAAGAATAAAATATAAGTCGGATGGGAATAAAAATAATATTTTTATTCTTGTTATATTTTATTTGATTTTTGGTAAAATTTTCACGAAATTTGGAAGTCGTTTCCGTTTAAACTACAAACGACTAGTTTAGAAGTTGGTTTAAAGTGCATGATTGAGCTAGTACTAAAACGTACTTTAGCCAATCTTATATATATAACCAAATGTTAGCCAAATGAAGGCCAACATTTCATTTCTTCATCTGAAGAAATAAAACAGAGCTGATTAGGCTTCTCAGTGCGACGGAAACCTAGGGTTTCGGCCGTTCGATCCGTTTCTCGATTCTAACTCCATTTCTTCAACGATTACTCAAGTAATCGAGGTAGTATACCCGTATTAAACGTTTATTTTGATATATATCGATATATTTCGAATATATATTCGTTTATAAACGGTTACCGTATCGAATCGAACGTAAACGTATTAGTTTTACGTTTCGAACGTGAATATGGATAGATTGGAATGTGTATACGTGTTAGGGGCGGAAAAAAATGGAGTTAAAGCACGTCGGAAAGCCCGAAAAATTGACTTTTCCGGGGCTGTGCACTCGGGTGCACGAACGTGCACCATGAGAGGGTGCACGAACGTGCACCATCTGGGGTGCACGAACGTGCACCAATAGTGCACGATCGTGCACTACCCCAAGGTGCACGATCGTGCACCATGCCGAGATGTCGTTAAGGGGGGACTTTTTAAGGCTTTTTACCCTAAGAACTTGACGTAGTTTCGTTGAGTCGAAAACGTTTTAAAACGATAACTTGTGTTAGAAGAAATTGAAAAGGTTTTATATACTAAACCTAAAGACTTTTAAAAGGAGATTTTAAAAGTAAAGTTAAACGTTTATAATAGACTTTAAAAGAGTTAAAGTCAACGTTTAAACGGTTTTAAAGATTTAGCAATCGGTTTTGCTAAATACTTAGTATATGACCGAGAATTGTTTTGACAATTAGGTCTATACTATAAATGGTTTTCTTAGGGTATTGTGATACCTAAAATAACTTCCAGAGAGAAGTTAGAAAGTTTTCTCAAAACGAGAATCTATAATATGGTTTTAAAAGAAAACAGACCATAAGTGCTATATGTTTAAATGATTATATGTTTGACCTAGATCTGGGTTTAAGGACCTAGAAGTTTTATAGGAAACATATATTGATGTGTTTTATCCTGTTTGCTTTGTGTGTTTAGTCCGACCAGCTACCCAGCAGTCTGACCACAACCACAGGATTAAGTTCCAGACCTAGCGGTGTTTGTGAGTTCATTTGTTTACTTTTGAATATTAGTGTTCAATTGTTTTTAAATCCATAAATCGCACTAAGTATGAAACTTAGCCAAGGAAGATCCACTGAAACGAGCTATCTATTGGGCAACAATAGGACTGTGTGATCACCGGTGTTAATGAACTAGATGAGAGGTAAATATTATAAGCATACATACTGAGATTAGGTTTTAAGCCAGATGCTTGCTAAGCGGCTTAAACCTAATGGGTAGTCCTGAGGTGGCAGTGATTTAAGTTCCGGCCCAGCAACCCTATACAGAGTCAAGATGGCTGTGATACATATGTATACAGCATATCCTGTATTAAACAAGAGTTGTGCATATGCATTATATATATGATAGCATTATAACGTAATCAGGATTAGGGTTTCATTTGGATTGAAGACTGGTAATATTTTTATATACCTATATTTTGTCTATACGCGATTTTGGTATTTAACTGTAAACCTATCTACTCACTCAGAAATATTTATATTTCTGACCCCGTTGTTGTTTATAATTTTCAGGTATCTAGCTACCGGGTCTGGTCGAGCTTCCACCCTTTTCCATCAGGGAAGCTTATTCTGTTGTTATGTAAATAACACTTTAAACTCTTAGATGCTGCAATAGTGTATATAGGTTTGATATGCTTGTGGCCACGTCATGGTTCCTCTGTCTATATACTCTGATAGGAACCTGACTTTGTCTAGCTCTAATAAGTGGCTACTTAATAGGCATATGGTGTTTTATGGTGTCCCCTACGGGTGGGCCAAGCTTCGTGTCTTTGGTCTGCAAAGACACTGTGTGTAGTTTTAGCTGGCCTTACGTTTGTGTGCCTGCTGTGCATGTTTTTAAATATGTTTGATATAACGCTTTGAAAAGGAAAGTGTTCGATATATTTTATTAAACATATTGTTCGGGTGCGCGGTTTGAGACAGGGCTGCCTGCGAGGCAAGGCACGTGAGCCAAGTCCCTGTACCACCGCACCGGTTTTCAGAAATGCGCGTGGGTCAGAATAACTGGGGTTATTCAACCAGCATTTCTGAAAACGCGATATCGCCTATATGAATATTTTCAGAATGTGTTTTCCACGTTAAACGGAAAAATGTTTTAACGGTGTTTTCTGAAAACGGGTCGTACGCGAGGTACGATCTAGATTTATATATATTTATATTTAGGAGGCGAAAAATTTATAGAGGTTTTAGGCTTGCTACGGGTTTCGGAACAACCATTCCCATTCCCTAGCGCCGGTCTCGGCTCGAGTTTCGAGGGGGAAATCGGGTCGTGACAAGTGTGGTATCAGAGCAATGTTTTAGGACTTGAATGTCTGAAGAATTGTTGCTGATATTTGTTAAGTAGAGGTACTAGAAGTCATAAGAATTCCTAGTGAACTATTGCAGCAACATAGGATTCGAGTCATGTCTTGATCAGTTGTCAGTTATTGAATACAATCAGCTATAGATAGCAACTATACATGTGTGTAGTGTGTATTGATGTTTTGATCAGGAACACATGAGTTGTTCTTGTGTTAGAGATACGTTACAACTGATGGAACATGTGAGATGTTCCTAAGTTGGAAACACGTTACAATCATGAGGCGGAATGGTCATAACAGATGACCAGTATTCGAGGAGAATGGTTCTGTTAGAACACAGGACAAAGCGAAGATTTCTTCTGAATTTTTGTTCGAGAAAATAGTTAGATTTTCTCTGAATTGTGTGTGATTGTTATGTGTTTTGCTTATATAGGTTTAATAGTTGATACCTGTTATATAAAAATGTGATTTTTCTATAACTATTACATACGGTACTTATGCTGAAATTTCATGTGTTTCAGTATGTCTGGGCCTAGTAGAGCTCATACGCATGTGGGGTCTGATCCACATAATGTACCAGGTTTTCCTGTTATACCTGATACATCTATTCCCATAGAGGCTGTTGACTCAACATCAGCATGTGACATGGACATATGGGAGGATGCTATTGGAGTAGAGGAATTAGAGAGAATGTTGAATGAAGACATAAACAGTACTGGAAATAGTCATAGCTCTGTGTCTGAATCGACTGCTACGTCAACTTATCTGGGATTTAAGGTAAAAGAGTTCTTAGCTGAGGTGGACCATCTAAGGAGGGTTCAACAGCAAATAAGACACTCGCCGAATCAGTCATGGGAATACGTGAGCGAGTGGGAGGTGCAAGAGAACCAAAGTTTAGATAGGCTGAGAGATTATATGGACAAGTATACTAGGGAAGATTTGAATGTGGAGGCATATACTGTTGAGTTTATGCGTTTATGTGAAGAAGTACCTGAGTTAGTTCGTGATGGTGAGGAAGTTGCGAGTAGGTACGTCAAAGGTTTGGGGCCTGAGTTCGAGGAACTCATGGCGGTAAAGTCTGATTCTGTAGCATATCTGGCTGGGCGTGCGAAGCAGATAGAAAGTAAGTTGAGGAGGAATGACATACCCCTCCAGCCGTACTATTACACCAAACCTGAAGAACCTACTGCTACATTTCCTAGGATAGGAAACTATGGACCCGCGAGGCACTACAACCCCTACTTTGTTCCGCGAGGGGGAAAGGATAAGGGAAAACTGAAATTCCGCGGAGGGCGAGGTAAAGGCCCGATGATTCGTGAGGCGTTTCCGTCTTCGCGATCATCGTCAGGTAATGTTTAGTTATGTGTTTGATGTTTAAGTTAGTCTGTTTATGTGTTTTCAATATCACGATAGAATTGGAAAACATAAACTATAGATATAAATTATATCCTTAAACAAAAAGAAATACACATATAAGTAAACATTAAAAGTAAATGATAAATGAGAATTGATAAGTTAGGGATGTTAGAAACGTGCATCCTTAAAAATAGAAATCAATAACTATTGATAATTAACCAAATGATGTGAAGCAATAATAATCCTAATGTGAGGATAAATTATTAGGATTAAGAAACTTGAAATATTACGGAGAAGTAATTTGAAAGAAGCTTACAAAGTGAGTATTGCAGTTTTGTTTTAAAAGAATGTATTATTGTGCTCAGATGCATCATGAATGCATATTGCAACAATCACTATAGAAAAAGGAATACTTGAATTCCATATACTTATACAAAAAGATTTTGTTAGGACATGCATCATGTATATTAGTATATCAAAGAGAAAGTGGATTGTATAGCAACTCTTTGGGGATGAGAGATGTCATCACCCTGAGCCACAATTGTACAAAAGTTTTAAAAATGTGAATTGTTAGATTCACAGTTTTGAAGAGATGAATTTAAAGAAAAATCCAGCTGGTACACACATATATACTTATATATGTAGGTGAATATGTGTATATGCACATATGTTTGAAACGATTTGTTTGAGAAACCATTTGTTTATAAAATAAAATTGTTGTGAAATAAATTGTTGAGAAACAATTTGTTTACAAAAACAAACTGTATTTGTTTTAAAATGTAAGCATACTCAAACGAAAACTCTGTAATAATGTCAAGATAGGATACAAGATAGCGAAAATAAGATGTTGTGATTTTTATTGTTCATAATAAACAATAAAGATCTGGATTCTAATGTTTCATTCCGAAACATCAGAAGTTACTAAAGATTGAGAAGAGTAGGAAGTGAGAATTTACATTCTTACTCTGAGATAGACTAAGAGGTAAGTCTAGTAATGGACTTTTATGATAAATAAAAGTTCAAGGGTAGATAATAGAAGATAACTGCGATTAAGATAAGAGAAAGTAGGATCTAATTAAACACAACTCGGTTAGTTTGACTTCAAGTAACTGTTGGTGAACAAAGTCATACGCATGTGTTTAATTAAAATGGATCTGAGATTGGTCTTACGGACAGAGCAGATGTCAGTAATGGACATATCTCTTAAATCCAAACGAGTGGCTAGATAAACCAAAACTCATAAGTCTGAGAGGAGTAAACCTCAGCACTTAACTAATAAATAATAACGAATAGTTAAAAGAAAGATGATAAAAAAGAAACTAATTTTCAGAACCAAGTAGTTATACTACTAGTTCTGATTTGAATAAAGAGAGTCGTTAATTATGTTAACGACTGACAGACTTTGTGAAGTCGTGTCAAACAAGGTATTCATTATTAAAGGATTATTAATTACTTAATTAATAAACAATATACTTAAACAGTATAATAAACCTTGGATTAACATAAATGGAAATGTTATCAAGGTGAGAAAGAGATAAAAATAGTGAACTGAAGGATTAAGTTTCAGATGTTATCTGAAAACTAACAAAGTGTAGTAAATACCCCAGTAATTAATGATCGAACCGTTAGATCGGTTTGATATTGGGATAGGATAATCCCAGGACGATTATCTAAGTTTAACCGTTGCGATTGACGAACGGAGAGGAATATGATGCTTGAAGATGAAGGTGATGCTGTGAAACTTGCGTGAATTTTGGCAGTGAGCCAAAAGCGCAAGTGATCACGATAGTAAGTATAAACTTTAGTTAGCTTGGAATTGTCAACATAAGCTCCATATATGTATACAAAATGAATTTGAAAACTGTGTTGAGACAGTAATTTCAGAAGATAAATTCCGAGAACCGGGCCATATGACTGTGAAGTCTAGGCTGACTGGTAACGGAATATACATGTAGCGTACATGTATTTTGAGTGTCGGGTTAAAAATGCATAATGCATGGCCGACTAAAAGTGGAAAAATATTTAATAAACCTTTTGTTTTAATGTGAAAATGTTTTGAAAATGGAGCTACAGTTGATAGTCAGTTAATTAAACATGATAGTAACAGCTATAGCACAGTTATGAAAACTGTTAGCTGTGAACAAGGAAGATATGTATATGGAGAAGAAGTTAAGAAGTCTAATTAACATTGGAAATTCCGAAAACTAGGAATGAAAGTATAGTTTTGCGGTGATTATAAAGGAAGTTACAAGGTGCTCTATAGTGAGATAGTTAGATTATAACCACACCTACACCTATACAACCACACTCTGGAAAGAGAGGAGATCAGTTACCCAATCTGTAACAGGAAGTTACTATAGATTGAGGAGTAAATAAAGGACATTCTATACAAGGTATAGAAATGTAAGGAAACTAAAAGATGAGTAGTTAGTTTATGAAACTGTAATCATAAAACATACTAAAAGTCATCTCAATAATAAGATGAGCCATAAACAAACAATTAAGATTGAAAAGAAAAGTTAAAGAAAGAAAAATGAAGTAAATAAATATGTATGACAAAGGTGGTATATTAAAAGAGGAGTTATCGAAAGCTAGCAAAGGTAACCTAGTTTTATGATAACCCTGGAGTAAGTTAAATGGTATTAACTTATACCTACCTACTTGGATCGCTTAGCAAGAAAGAGACTAGAGATTAGTTCTTGGAATGCGTTGCAGGACGCTAAACTAAGGAGCAAAAAGGTATTCTATACGAGTTATAGGATCAAGAGGAGTATATAAAGTGGATAATCTGCTGCTGAACAGAAGTTCAAACAGATGATAAGAACAACAGCGAGGAAGAGAGATATGATTGAGGATGCCAGTCAAAATGGTGCTATGCTTTTCAAAGCATGAAGTGAGATTAGGAATAAGTGAAATTTGGATTATAAGTGAAAAGTAAGTATATGTAAATTCGAGGACGAATTTATATAAGGGGGAGAGAATGTAATAACCCGGAAATTTAAGGGATAAAATATAGCCACATGTCTAATATTTTATTAGACGGGAGTAGGTAAATTAAATTTAAAGATAAATTTAATTTACAAGTGTCCCTAAATTTTTAATATGGCTATAGGATTGCAAATTTAAATTTTTAGAATTTAAATTTGATTAATTATATAGTTAACGGAGAGAATATGGATTTATGAATTGGGTGCAGAATAATTCATAAGTCCCCAGCGAATATGTTTGGTGCTAATATTCGCGAAATATTTTAAAAAGGTTATCGTGAAAATTTGATAAAATTTGGAAGCAGAAATTTTATCAAGCGCAGTCAATGCGGGCTTAATAAATCAAAAATGATTTATTAAGAATAAAATATAAGTCGGATGGGAATAAAAATAATATTTTTATTCTTGTTATATTTTATTTGATTTTTGGTAAAATTTTCACGAAATTTGGAAGTCGTTTCCGTTTAAACTACAAACGACTAGTTTAGAAGTTGGTTTAAAGTGCATGATTGAGCTAGTACTAAAACGTACTTTAGCCAATCTTATATATATAACCAAATGTTAGCCAAATGAAGGCCAACATTTCATTTCTTCATCTGAAGAAATAAAACAGAGCTGATTAGGCTTCTCAGTGCGACGGAAACCTAGGGTTTCGGCCGTTCGATCCGTTTCTCGATTCTAACTCCATTTCTTCAACGATTACTCAAGTAATCGAGGTAGTATACCCGTATTAAACGTTTATTTTGATATATATCGATATATTTCGAATATATATTCGTTTATAAACGGTTACCGTATCGAATCGAACGTAAACGTATTAGTTTTACGTTTCGAACGTGAATATGGATAGATTGGAATGTGTATACGTGTTAGGGGCGGAAAAAAATGGAGTTAAAGCACGTCGGAAAGCCCGAAAAATTGACTTTTCCGGGGCTGTGCACTCGGGTGCACGAACGTGCACCATGAGAGGGTGCACGAACGTGCACCATCTGGGGTGCACGAACGTGCACCAATAGTGCACGATCGTGCACTACCCCAAGGTGCACGATCGTGCACCATGCCGAGATGTCGTTAAGGGGGGACTTTTTAAGGCTTTTTACCCTAAGAACTTGACGTAGTTTCGTTGAGTCGAAAACGTTTTAAAACGATAACTTGTGTTAGAAGAAATTGAAAAGGTTTTATATACTAAACCTAAAGACTTTTAAAAGGAGATTTTAAAAGTAAAGTTAAACGTTTATAATAGACTTTAAAAGAGTTAAAGTCAACGTTTAAACGGTTTTAAAGATTTAGCAATCGGTTTTGCTAAATACTTAGTATATGACCGAGAATTGTTTTGACAATTAGGTCTATACTATAAATGGTTTTCTTAGGGTATTGTGATACCTAAAATAACTTCCAGAGAGAAGTTAGAAAGTTTTCTCAAAACGAGAATCTATAATATGGTTTTAAAAGAAAACAGACCATAAGTGCTATATGTTTAAATGATTATATGTTTGACCTAGATCTGGGTTTAAGGACCTAGAAGTTTTATAGGAAACATATATTGATGTGTTTTATCCTGTTTGCTTTGTGTGTTTAGTCCGACCAGCTACCCAGCAGTCTGACCACAACCACAGGATTAAGTTCCAGACCTAGCGGTGTTTGTGAGTTCATTTGTTTACTTTTGAATATTAGTGTTCAATTGTTTTTAAATCCATAAATCGCACTAAGTATGAAACTTAGCCAAGGAAGATCCACTGAAACGAGCTATCTATTGGGCAACAATAGGACTGTGTGATCACCGGTGTTAATGAACTAGATGAGAGGTAAATATTATAAGCATACATACTGAGATTAGGTTTTAAGCCAGATGCTTGCTAAGCGGCTTAAACCTAATGGGTAGTCCTGAGGTGGCAGTGATTTAAGTTCCGGCCCAGCAACCCTATACAGAGTCAAGATGGCTGTGATACATATGTATACAGCATATCCTGTATTAAACAAGAGTTGTGCATATGCATTATATATATGATAGCATTATAACGTAATCAGGATTAGGGTTTCATTTGGATTGAAGACTGGTAATATTTTTATATACCTATATTTTGTCTATACGCGATTTTGGTATTTAACTGTAAACCTATCTACTCACTCAGAAATATTTATATTTCTGACCCCGTTGTTGTTTATAATTTTCAGGTATCTAGCTACCGGGTCTGGTCGAGCTTCCACCCTTTTCCATCAGGGAAGCTTATTCTGTTGTTATGTAAATAACACTTTAAACTCTTAGATGCTGCAATAGTGTATATAGGTTTGATATGCTTGTGGCCACGTCATGGTTCCTCTGTCTATATACTCTGATAGGAACCTGACTTTGTCTAGCTCTAATAAGTGGCTACTTAATAGGCATATGGTGTTTTATGGTGTCCCCTACGGGTGGGCCAAGCTTCGTGTCTTTGGTCTGCAAAGACACTGTGTGTAGTTTTAGCTGGCCTTACGTTTGTGTGCCTGCTGTGCATGTTTTTAAATATGTTTGATATAACGCTTTGAAAAGGAAAGTGTTCGATATATTTCATTAAACATATTGTTCGGGTGCGCGGTTTGAGACAGGGCTGCCTGCGAGGCAAGGCACGTGAGCCAAGTCCCTGTACCACCGCACCGGTTTTCAGAAATGCGCGTGGGTCAGAATAACTGGGGTTATTCAACCAGCATTTCTGAAAACGCGATATCGCCTATATGAATATTTTCAGAATGTGTTTTCCACGTTAAACGGAAAAATGTTTTAACGGTGTTTTCTGAAAACGGGTCGTACGCGAGGTACGATCTAGATTTATATATATTTATATTTAGGAGGCGAAAAATTTATAGAGGTTTTAGGCTTGCTACGGGTTTCGGAACAACCATTCCCATTCCCTAGCGCCGGTCTCGGCTCGAGTTTCGAGGGGGAAATCGGGTCGTGACAAGTGTGGTATCAGAGCAATGTTTTAGGACTTGAATGTCTGAAGAATTGTTGCTGATATTTGTTAAGTAGAGGTACTAGAAGTCATAAGAATTCCTAGTGAACTATTGCAGCAACATAGGATTCGAGTCATGTCTTAATCAGTTGTCAGTTATTGAATACAATCAGCTATAGATAGCAACTATACATGTGTGTAGTGTGTATTGATGTTTTGATCAGGAACACATGAGTTGTTCTTGAGTTAGAGATACGTTACAACTGATGGAACATGTGAGATGTTCCTAAGTTGGAAACACGTTACAATCATGAGGCGGAATGGTCATAACAGATGACCAGTATTCGAGGAGAATGGTTCTGTTAGAACACAGGACAAAGCGAAGATTTCTTCTGAATTTTTGTTCGAGAAAATAGTTAGATTTTCTCTGAATTGTGTGTGATTGTTATGTGTTTTGCTTATATAGGTTTAATAGTTGATACCTGTTATATGAAAATGTGATTTTTCTATAACTATTACATACGGTACTTATGCTGAAATTTCATGTGTTTCAGTATGTCTGGGCCTAGTAGAGCTCATACGCATGTGGGGTCTGATCCACATAATGTACCAGGTTTTCCTGTTATACCTGATACATCTATTCCCATAGAGGCTGTTGACTCAACATCAGCATGTGACATGGACATATGGGAGGATGCTATTGGAGTAGAGAAATTAGAGAGAATGTTGAATGAAGACATAAACAGTACTGGAAATAGTCATAGCTCTGTGTCTGAATCGACTGCTACGTCAGCTTATCTGGGATTTAAGGTAAAAGAGTTCTTAGCTGAGGTGGACCCATCGGTTTAGTGTATGGTATCTTCAAACTTCTTTCAAAGACCTTATCTCGGATATTAGCAGTTTGAAGATACCATTTGACTCGAGATTTTTAAATCCACACCAATTCCACCTTTTTCTCCATAATCCATAACCCAGCTTTGAGATTAGCAATGTCAAGCAATTCGGCCTCAGCAAGTAGCCCTGACTCACTTGCCACATCTCTCATGTGAATATCCTCGCAAGCTCATTGATCTTTTATTTTGATCCCCAAAGATATCCATGTTCCATAATCTAATATTTTACCTAAACTCCTTTAATCTCTAAATGAGATTAGAAGTATTAGAACATACCGAACTCCAACTCTCTTCCACCAAAGCACCAAACTCCTCATGATCCCACCAAGCATCCACAAAGCGAAAAGGTTTGGGTCTCCAATCAAAAGTATCAGTAGAATGGAAACATATATGAACATCATTAGATTGACCTCTAGATAATGCCAAAAGACACAGACTAGGCCAAATAGTTTCAGCAAAAGCAAAAACTAAGCACCTATCAATATAGGACTTAGAATAAGAATTTTTCCAAGTAAAAAATTTTCCTTGTAGAGGCAAATCCAAAAGCTCAGAGTTATTCACAAAATCTCATAAAGCCAACATCGACGCCGAAAAACCTATCATATTTAACCTTTTTCCTGGAAGTAAAGTTTCATTGATATCACCACTGATAAAAATAGTGCCCATGAAGCCTAATAGAAGACTTAAATCTTTTCAACAAAAAAAAGCGCTCTTTCCATTGCCAAATTACTGGCATAAATATGAATATGATGAAATCCATGACAATACATCTAACACCCTTAATAATAGTCGCATTACTAATTAAAATGGTGTTCCAAATAATAACAAGCCCTCCCCGGGAACTATTTGATGTAATCCAACCAAACCCAAAATTCAAATTTGGCCGCATTTTCTAATAATAAAAGAGTCAACCACCTTACGTTTTGAATTCACCAAACAAATAAATAATAAATTATGAGCAGAAATCAAATTACGAATAGAGTTCTGCTTCCTCGAGCTCTATAAATAACCCATGCAATTCCAAGAAACAAAAGAAATAGGCATAGACATCAAAAAAAAAATCAAGCTAAAACAAGCTTATATATGTTGCCTCGAGTCCATATGTTTTGCCAATTTCTGCATCGTGTATGATCGTGAATTCATTTGAAAAATTCCCAACTCATGCACAATGGACCAAGTCTTACTCACTTCATACTCTACCTAGTTATAATAGTATGAAAACCAATATAGTGATCTGAGGGAACGGGCTACCTATTGGGCGTTAATAGAGATGTGTGTTCACCGGTGTCGATTTAAGTCGAAAGTGTAATACTCCGCAATTTTAAGTGAATTAAATGTGCCACGAGGTCAAATTTGGATAATCAAAATATTAGAAATAACATTTTGATATTCGAATATTAAGAAAATTATTCGTAAACACCCCATTTTATTTGTCGAAAGATAAAAGTCAAGTTTGGCAATTTCAGGTTATTAATTAAATTACAGGAAGTGATTTAATGTATCTGGAGTACATAAATTAAATTTAAATTTAAATTTAATTTAATTTATAAGTGTCCCTAACAATATATCCTGGTTACAGGTTTTTAAAATTTAAATTTGGGATTAAATTTTAATGAGTATGGTGTGATTGGGACTAAGGAAAAATTTATAAATTTAAATAAAATAATTTATAAGTCCTGGGTAAATATTTTTAAGGTTAATATTCATAAAATATTTTTAAGAAGTTATCATTAAAATTTTACGAAATTTTGGACGTAGTTTATTTTATCAAGTGGGACTGAGCGGGACCTCAGTTGTCGTTAAATATTTTTAGAAAATAAAATATAAGTTTCGTGCGAATAAAAATTATATTTTTATTTGTTTTATATTTTATAAGATTTTTGGGTAAAGTTTCACAAAATTTAGGATTAGTTTTTGTATTAATTACGGTCAAATAATTAAGAAATTGGGTTATAAGTGCATGATTGTCTTGACTTGACTGATCGACACTCATTGTATCTAAACATTAACCATTCATTAATGTTGGAGTACGACTAATCAATAAGTCTTAACTTCCATTTAACTTATTCGAATAATTATCTTTTACGTTGATTAGTCGTACTCCAACATTAAATGGAAGTTAAGACTTATTGATTAGTCGTACTCCAACATTAATGAATGGTTAATGTTTGGATACAAAGAGTGTCGATCAGTCAAGTCAAGACACCGTGATATTTCAATGATGGGCTATGAAGAGCATACATTTTGGTGATATAGGTTTTGTGAGTTTACAGTTTTCTTTTGCGTATTAATATTAAAAATTTAATTATTATATTACTATAATAAATGCATCGCATATTATATGGTATTATGTATTTTGATTATTACGATGTGATTTCACATAGTAATATGAAAACCAGTATAGATCCGAGGAAAGGTACTACCTATTAGGTGTCAATAGGACTGTGTGATAACCGGTATTGGTCTAAGTCTTGTGTCTTTGTTTTGTGATTCGTAAGAGTATAAGTCGGACATCCTTTGTCAGATTTGAGGTAACTCGGTAGATGCTCTCGGGACTGAGATCTCGGTGGAAGTGAATTTCTCGGAACCAGTATCTAGTAAGTAACTCGATGGTCTTCTCGAGCCTCACAATTTGGGTTTCAGAATGGCATTAGTAAATCGGGATCATGTCACTTGGATTAAGTTTTATTTGATTTGATATGTTTGGTATGAGTATAGAGTGTGTATTTTGGATTAAGGTTTCGATTGGATTGAATATTTGGCTATGTATTATGAATGGTTTTGATATATGCAATCTTATTTTATTTAATATGCATTAGTAAAGTGAACTAACTCATAAATATTTATATTTCTGATCCTCCTGTGTTTTTCCTTTCAGGTTATAGAGCTATGAGGTCAGACTTCCATAATAATTCCGGAAGTTGTCGTCTGTAGCTGTAGAGTTGCAAGTAGTTGGGTACCGGAAAGTCTGTCTTTCTGTTTTCAATAGTTCAACTGTATTTTAATAAACTCTAATTTTAACTAATGTATATGATATATGTTTAAAAAGCTGCGTGTTTGTCTAAAATGATTTGACTAGTTGTTTAAAGAGGTACACTGGTCTTATGTTAATAGCATTTTATTATTGTATTGAAAACAGAGCAAGTACGTCATAAGAAATTGATGTTTGTGCTCTGCTTTCTTAAGATACAAAAATGGTTTTACAATCGCATTTTCAATAAAGGTTTCAAAGTGTTTCTGCAACGAAGTTGCAAACCTTTTTATGATCTTAAAACGCGAAAAAAATTGTAAAGGTTTTTAGGCTTACTACGGGTTTTGGAGCAACCATTCTCATTTTTTAGCGCCGGTCTCGGCTCGAGATTTCGGGTGAAATTCGGGTTGTGACATTTTTAATCGTTATAATTTAAAAAAATTATATTTATGGGTAGCATGCCACACTGTCATGGGATTAGTAACGGTGACATTCGTCATAAATTTGCAAATCTCGCAATAAGAGTCATCCATTCCCCGAACATGTTTGCAATGGCCTTTTCCTTGGCAAACCAAGTTGTCTTGTATCGAGGCTTAACTCTCAAATTCTGGAAAATCCCCTCTTGAAGCTTTTTAATCCTAATGTCACGTTGCATTTGCAATTGCGTCTTGATTTGTTCAGCTATCTGTCGTGCTCTTAAATCCTGATGGTCTTGGTTGATTGCTTGGCTGATGCATTAGAGGGGGCCGTTATATCTTGTTAGCTTCCAATCTGCATTGCCTTTTAAAAGCGACGCATGCAACCTCTAGTTGCAAATGTCATTATTTACGCACACAAGCACTATTGGTTTACTAGTTGTTCGACAAATCTTGTATTGTCTATTCGCTGCCACGTGATAACTTATCGCACATGTCTAGACAACATACCTTGATCTAAAAACCATTCCCAGTTCGAACACTTTTCCAACTTCCCATATTGCATTTTCTTCGGGCCACAGATTCATATTGACAGCATCTCATCAACATTCAAATGCGTGTAGTGATAGGAAGATGCGACTGAAAAGGATCCGAATTTCGTTTCATGTCAACACCGACATCCTCATGGGCGCCCTCTCCATTCTTACCACCACTATAATCATCATCCTCGTCGTCATCAGCAACAGCCCCGTAGAAATGATCTTCTTCCTCTTCCTCATCACTAAAATCACGGTTGTCTACATCCGCTAGTTTGGTATCCCCAAACTCTGCACATACTTGGGAGAGCGGGTTATACACTATGTAAAACTCAAATAACCTCATTTGTGGCGTCCGCGAAACATCACAAAACATTTCTTCCATGTGAGCATATGTCTGCATAGGCAAACCATCGTATTTCTTAAATCTTTCATGTTCATTGAATCGGGGCACTCGTAGGCAGATCTTCACTATTTCATCACCATCGTTCAGTCCAATTACTCTTCTAGCTACGATTTCTAGTTGTGCATAATTTATTACACTCGTCACCTCAATCGATTCTGACTTACTGGAGACATAAACAACTCTACCCGGAGTGGTTAATATTGTACAATCCTGGTAAATTTATACGGCTGACAGTTCATTTGTCGTCATTACTACATTAAAAAATATAATATTAACTACATTATTTGAAGTTGATAATCCCATATTAGTTTATATTTTAGAATAATCTAATCGTAAATTATAGACTACTGCTTCTAAATTAATATTACGGTATATTAAGTAAAGATTTTATGTTAACAATTAAACATTTAAATTGTAATTCGGATTTGATACAGATTGGCAATTAAAACAAATTTATATTTTTCTAATCGTACTAAATTTTTCAAAAAATCAATTTTGTACTAAATTTTTAAAATTTTAAAAAATTCACTATATTCTCTAATTTATATGTCTAAATTAATATTACAGTTTATTAAGTAAAACAAATAATGTTAACAATTAAACATTAAAATTGTAATTTGGAATTGTTGGATTAAATTTTCTATTATATAACAAAAAAAATTACAAAGTAACAATTAAAACAAATTTACATTTTTCTAATCATACTTAAATTTTGAAAATAACGATTTTAATACATAATTTTCTAATTTATAATTTTCGTACTAAGTTATATCAAAAATTCATTATATTCTCTTATTTACATTTCTCAAAAAATTTAAAATAAATATTACTTTAATTTACATATTAATCTAATTTAAATTTTTTAAAATACACATTAATCTAATATATATTTTCAAAATCTCACTAATTCTGACTACATTTATATATTCTACTTACTTTTCAACCATTATAAACATACTAATAATTTAAAATAGAGAAAATTAGCCCAGATACGGGCGTTGAACTTTTTAATTTGAAAACTACGGCCCCAAAAGTATGTTTTGTGTTTTACGGTTATCTTCTTTTTAATTTTAATTTTATCAAATTCTTTGGCAACTATAGACTTCTCAAATTAGAAGAATCCCGTTAACTGAAAATGGTAACCTCCCTATTGAAAGTCAGATTGCATGTTTCAATTTGAAAAAGATTCTTCTAAAATCTAGCCGGAAATAAATCCACAATCAAATCATAATCTGTATCTCCAAATCTTTCCCTTTTATTTGATTATTGGTTGACACAAAATCTGAAATGCCGAAAACTAGGTCTTCTTCAACAATGATTCCTGATATGAAATCATCCCCAAAAAAGACACCCGCAATTGCAAAATCGAAGAGGGTATCTACAAAAAGGAAGGTTGATTTTATTGAAAAACTTCGAGTAAGAACCGTAGAGTTCTTAGTAATCAAGAAGAAAATCAAGAAGAAAGTGATAGTGATTTTGAGGCATTCACAATCACTAATAAGGAAAAGAAGAAAATTATTGCTCCTCTTCCTCATATTGGTGTTAAGGTATAATATTTTTTAATTCTTTATTTTCTGACCTTTAATTGATTTTTGTTAATTGTTTCATGTGACTCAATAATGTATATAGGGTTGTATAACTAAATATTGTGTCTTTGGTTATTTTGTTTTGGCTGTGTTTAAATTAATAAGTATTTGTTATAATTGTTTTCAATTTTTTTTTCAATTTTTTTTAATGCATGCTAGATGTTTATAATCTGTTTTATGAAAATCTATGCCGAAAATGTTGTTATTCCTGCATTATTAAAAAATAATTACTGTTAGTATCCATGTTAGTTAACCACTAGATAACAATTATTACACTATTAGTTAGCTTATAACAGAAACTTTAATTCTGCAAGCATTTCTAAAGTTTTTGAATCGTCTTTATTATTTTTTATATTGCAGTTTTTTTTCTGTCTAACTGATGAAAAAAACGATGAACGAAGGCGGTTTGAGTTGAACGAATAAAGCAGTCGTTGGAGTGAGACGAAGATAGGCGAGCGATGAACGAAGGTGGTTTGAGTTGAACAAAGAAAGCAGTCGTTGGAGTGGGACGAAGATAGGCGAACGATCAACGAAAGCGAACGATGAACGAAGGCGCGGTGGCTGGTAGCTGTTGTCTTTTTTATTGTAATTGGGATATTAGCAATGATTTAAAAATAATGGTTAATTATTGTAAGGTTAATTATATGTTTTCTAATTGTTAATTAATAGTCAATTAACTTTGTATGATTTTTTTATATAAAACATGAATATATATTGATAATTTTTTTTTTAATTACAGTTAACTAATATGTGACTAATAGTTAACTAACAGTTATTTTTATACGTATGATTATTTTTAAAATAATTGAAATTTGATGTTCAGTTGTTTTTTTGTTATATTTGAATAATTTTGAAAATATTTGGGGGGTAATTATATGTTTTCTAACGGTTAACTATTAGTTAACTATACTTGTGTAGGTTATCTAAAACATGTACTTATCATAATGTTAATTATCTTTTTTTTATTAGTTAAAGTTAACTAATAAGTGATTACCGGTTAACTGACAGTTAACTAATTAGGTGTACTGTTAATTTTAAGATATATTATTATTAGATTTATCTAAAAATGATTTTATGATAATAATAGTTTTTTTATTAAATTTAATTTATTAATGGTTAATCTACATGTAAACTGACAGTATATCAGTTTTTGTTGATTGTTTATGATGAATTGATGAATTTCTTGTTTTGCTGGATTTTTTTTATTTCTCAAATGCTTGTTGTTTTCATTTTTTTAATCATTTTATTTTTTTGGTTTCCCTTTTGCCGTTTATGGCATATAATTCAAATTATCAGTTACTATAATTAAGGATTATTAAAGATTCTTGAATATTAATTGTTATATATTTATGCTTTGAGATTTTGTAGGAGATTTTGATTCTTTTAACCACTTCCTTCCTTTTTTATAGTTGACAGTAATCCTCAAATATCATAAAGTTATTTGTGCAATTTAGAAATTTAAAAATATGTCATCAACTTTTTTTTAGTCAACAGTAAAAATCTAATTAAATATAGCTATGTAGGGTACTTATTTAACGAAGCCTTTAAAATAATGTACTTATAAATTTAAAAAGCTTGATGTAGTCCTCATTTAAATTTCTTTTTATCCGATATTTCTGCCAAAAAAAATATACTTCGTCAAAAAAATCGACTCCACCATAAAAATCGGGATATTAAACCCCGTAGGTCACTAGACTTTCCTCAAATTACAGAAAGGTCACTAAAAAAACTTTTGTTACAAAATGGTCATTAAACTATAATCTTTTATTACAAAGGGGTTCAGCCATATAAAACGCTGCGTTTTATGCAAAAACACAACATTTTTGCTTATGTGGCAAGCCAAAATTACAAAAAAAACATAGTCCAGTGGCCGTTTTGTAATAAAAAATATTATTGAAATGATTTTTTTTGTAATTCATAAAAATTTTAATGTTCATTTTGTAACAACATTAACATTTTTGTAATAAAAGGTATAGTTTAATGACCATTTTGTAACAAAAAAATTAGTTACCTTTCCATAATTTGAGGAAAGTTTAGTAATCTATAGAGTTTAATATCCATAAAAATCGACTCCGCTGAAAAAAGCGATTCCGCTAAAATTTCTCCACAATTATTCTCTTTATGAACAAGCCACTCTCTCTATATGTTTTCTTTTTTAAAAAACCGAGATCTGCATTCTAGGATATTAAACTCTGTAGATCATTAGACTTTACTCAAATTACAGAAAGATCACTAAAAAAACTTTTATTACAAAATGGGCTTTGAACTATACTTTTTACTACAAAAATGTTTATGTTGTTATAAAAACAACACTAAACTATTCGTGAATTACGAAAATGTCACTAGATAATACCTCTTATTACAAAAAAGGTCACTGAATTATGTTTCTTTTTGTAATTTTGGCTTGCCACGTAAGCAAAAATGTTGCGTTTTTGCTTAAAGCGCAATGTTTTAGATGGCTGAACCCCTTTGTAATAAAAGGTATAGTTCAATGACCATTTTGTAACAAAAGTTATTTTAGTGACCTTTCTGTAATTTGACGAAAGCTTAGTGATCTATAGAGTTTAATATCTCTGCATTCTATGAAGAAAAGGGTAACACTTCTGCGAGCCATAACCACAACATCAAGAGAATAAATTCCCTATCTCTTCGCAAGATACAGGAAATTTATTCTCTCCGAGACTCGCAGAAGACTTCTGCAAGTCACAGCTACATGGCTCCATCTGGCCCGAGGTGGAGCCACATGTGTAGCTCGCAGAACTCTTCTGCGAGTTACAAAAACTCGCAGAAGTGTTCTACAAGCTATAAGGCACAATTTTGAATTTTTTGCTAATTGAGGACTAAATTAGGAATTGTTTCTAAGTTTTGAGTCAAATATGCCGTTACTCAACCTTTTTATCATTGTGTCATTAGTTTCCTAATTGGAAAGCAACCTTTTCTAGGTGAGACTGGAAAAATTCTGATCGGTTAACTCATAATTCTTTCCCATGGAGACTATTCTAGAGTAACTAACACCATATATATATATATATATATATATATATATATATATACGTAAATATTGAACCCCTCCGCGCCACCTGTCACTTGAAACATTCCAGAAGAAATTGTGTACGGAGGGGTTCAATGTTTACGTTTTTATCAAGTTCAGGGGTCAAATCGGATTATTTGACAAGTTCAGAGATTCGATAGAGGAGATGTTATGTTTAGGGGTTAGATGGGTAAAAGAGTACAAATTCAGGGGTCAAACTATATATTCAGCCTCCGTAAAAAGGAGTAAAGTATGTTTGAAATTCCCATTCATGGTTATTAGCTGATGGATGGCAGACAATAAACCAGAATATACAAAAATAAATTTCTTTTTGACAATATAAGTTCAGTTACGCTCTTATTGTCCACTTATACTATCATTTCATTTGTAAACTAGTTTATTTAATATAATCATAAATACACTTCAAAAAGATTAAAATAAAATTACTAAATAAATTTTATTTTATTATATTTATATTTATCTATAATTAAATTATAACCATAGTATATGTAAACTTTCAGCCTGGTAGTTTCGTTTTGATGGAATATATATATGCAGCGTGACCAGTGTCATATACATGCCTCAAATATAATAAGGTGTCTCGATGGATTCTTACTATAAGACGATATTTTTAAATTTTTTACATTCAAACAATCCCGACTCAATTATAATAAGTATTTTATGTAAGGCAATACTAATTATCAAAACAAAAGTATAATACATACATAAAAAATGCTCGCGACTTCAATTAAATTAAATTAGTGTCTTATTAGTTAATGTACACCTTTGATATTTCATACTTTCTCTGAGTGTCCCAAAATCAGAAAAAGTAGATATATGTGGAAGTAGAACAAAGTGGGAGGGTGATGATGATAATTATCTCCCTGTGAATTAAAGTAGTAAAGAAGAAAATAATCAGAAATATTAAAAATAATAAAAAGACAGCATCAATCAATGGTTTCAGAGGAGAGCTCGCAAATATTTGGAATTTTAATTATTACAACTCTCTATATATATATATTCAACACAAAAATAAAAAGGAAGAAAAAATATTGCAAGCTGCAGCAATCATCATGTCTTCTACCCTCTTCCTCTCATCATTAAAATTCACTTTTGGAATTTTATTTACTATCTACCAACCGCACCAAATCTACCTCATCCATCTACCAAGAACAAAAGAAAAAGCTAAACTTGTAAGCTCAAGAAGAAGAAACCCTACTTCTAAGTGCATGATCATGAGAATTAAAAGAAAGAAAAAAATAGGGTTTTCTTTTTCTTAGAATATCTTCTCTTCTTCTATCTATTTTTGGGGAATCGAAGCATCACGGTCCGATTGTTTGCTAGATCAAGCCTATATCTATGTTGTTATATCTCTAGTTCTTTATTAATATTGTGCCTCAAACAAATCAAGAACCGACTGGTTGACCGTCAAGGCGAATTCAGGTCGATTGGAGATGGCATGAAACATGATAATCATAGCTCGATTTGTTCGGTATGTGTGTGATTTGTTTTTTCAAGACTAAAATCATCATCTTAATTCCCTCTCTATGCTCTCTTTTCATTTTGAATATTATATGTATGGATATATTTTCAGTGTGTTTGTTTAAAGATTGATAATAAAGATTGTTCTTTGAGACCATAAAAACAAGCTATAGCCAAGCTGACAAATTTCTATTATCAAGTTGTTATATATGTATATAGATATGAATATACGCACATCTATTTCATTGTTTCAAATATTCTATTTATGTGATAATTAATATACGTACATGTTCAATTAGGGCTTCATGTGGTTTTGAATTTTTTCTGACATCTCTGATCTCTTACATCTTTTATCTGAAACCCTAAAAGGACTTCCTGTCTTTTTGCTTTAAATTGTATATTTATGCTAACCAGGATTATTAGTAACTCAACCTTTATTTTCAAAATATTCATGGATCAATGCATTTTGATTGAATAGAGTTGTATAGTTTGTATACGCAGGAAAACTTTATATAAATATCTCCAAAAAAATTCCAACAATACTTGCCTAATTCACTATTTGGATTTGGTACTATGATTGCTATTTCAGCTGCTATATTATTGGGCTTTTTTCATAAACAACCAACATTTGATAAATTATTACTTTTATACAGACAAGAGTTTTCAATATGAAAACTACTGTACACGCTGAAAAATATTACTTTTATACGGATCTATATATATAAGATATTTCAAGTGAAACCCTCATAAATAAATAATTTTCTCTCTCATCACAATTAATTTTTCTCTCCTCTCTCTCAACTCATCTCTCTCAGCTCGTGTTTGCTCCATCGTTTTCAGCCGCTACGTCCTCTGTTCCTCCGCTCCTCTATCATCGTTCTCATCATCGTCTCCGCCAACGCCATCATCTCCTATGATCGTCGTCGTCATCAATTTTGATTTCAGATCTACAATTTATTCATTGTTTTTCTTTTTCTTTTTATTTTTTATTTTCAGATCTACAAATTTTATACTGTTTTTTCACCATTAAACATGTATGAAGATTATATTTAGATAATATAATGTTAATTATATGTTATGTGAAATAAATTTGGGGTTTAATAAAATATTGTTTTGTTATTTCTGCATTTTTTGTGTTTGGTTGTATTTCTGTGTTTTTTATTCTGCAACACAATTTGTTGATGATGGTTGATTGCTGAATAATTATAATGTTACAGTGTTGTTGATTTTATGTTGATTTTGTGTTGATAATCAGTTGGTAATTGTTTGATTTTAACATTAAAAAATTTTATTCTAGAAAAATAATGGTAAATTAGATAATTTTGACCGTGAAATAAATTAAAAAAAAATAAAATTTAACTGAAATTAGATAATGATATGTTAGCATTATAATGTTGACATGTTGTTGATTTCTTGTTGATATTTTATTAATTGTCACCGTCTTTTAAAAATATATGTTCTATTTTATTTTTTATGTTGATTCGTTGTTGATTTATTGTTGACATTATGTTGATAAGTATTTCAACTTTTTTTCATACTAAATTTTATGTTGACATGTTGTTGATTTGTTGTTGATTTATTGTTAACATTACGTTGATAAGTATATCAACTCTTTTTCATATTCAATTTTATGTTGACACGTTGTTGACATAATGTTGATAACATGTTGATTTTTCAATCATTGAAAGAAAAATAAAATTTAGTCTTAATTTGTTGTGTTGATGAGCTGTTAAAATGCTTTTGATAATATGCTGATTGTTTATGACTTAAATCAATCAATGTTCTCATTTTACAAATATCTTGACAAAATTAGCATTAATTGTTGATATCGTGTTGACATTATGTTGATAACTTGTTAATATGATAGTAGTAATTCTACTAAAGAACAACAAAGGTACAAAATGTTTAAAAGAAATGAACCAGATAAAAAAATTATCAGAGTAAGCAATCAAAATAATATGAAAAAACAACAACAATAATTCAAATGAAAAAAATAAAATTATTCTTACATATAAAAATAAAAATATATTAAATATACACCAACACAATAGTTCACAAAATATTAAAAGTTTATTTCACAGACAATATTATCTTATTTGTCAATGTTGAAATAAAAACAATCAGTTGATATCAACATAATATCAACATAAAATCAACAACGCTGTAACATTACAAAAATTCAGCAATCAATCATCATCAACAAATCGTTCTGCAGAAGAAAAAAAACGCAGAAATAACAGAATTTTATTATATAAAATCACAAAATTATTCTATATAACATGAAATAAGTATTAGATTCTTTAAAGATACTCTTTATACATGTTTAATGGTGAATAAACAGTAAAAGATAAACAAATTACAGATCTGAAAATGAAAAAAAATCAGATCTAAAATTAAAAAGATAAAAGAAAGATGGCGCGGCGAGAGAAAGGCGGAACGACGGAGGCGAAACGGCGAAGGCGGAACGGCGAAGGCGGAACGGCGAAGGCGGAGGCGGCGGAACGGCGGAGACGAAACGGCGGAAGCGAAGGAGCAGAAATCGTGAAAATTCTCTTTCACAGCTCAAAAGAAATCGTGTAGAAGAATAATAATTGAGAGAAATAAGAAAAATCGTATAAAAGAAAAGAATTTAAAGTAGAAGTTATTAAAGTAAGAAAATAAGGTAGGTAAAGTAAAGATTTGGATTGGGCCGTATAAAAGAAAAGAGTGGCCGATTTCCTGTATTTCATATAAAAAGCCCTATATTATTTGTATATATATTTAATATTTCCTTTTCAATTCCATAATTGGAGTTTTTGTCATGCATTCACTATTTTAAAACAAATTAAATACTTAACTAATGTCAAGCATCTAATAAAAATGTCAATTTCCTCTTTTCTCTGTAAATATGCAATTACAAGAATGTTATTCATTATCAGGATTAATTTTTTTTTTTTTTTTTTTGAGAAACAAGATTGCTATTTATTAATGAACCATAGATGTTACAAGCTCATTAACCGGAAACGGAAGACTTCCGTCAAACAAACAATCCCTACCAAAAAAGATTCCCCATTTGGCCAGAGCGTGAGCCACTTGGTTACAAGAACGATTTACGTAATGAAAGTGAACTACTCGATTCTCACATTCAGCAGTACAATCATCTAATAAAACCTGCAAATAACTATCTTCAGCTCCTGTACTTTGCAACCTGTTAGCCACATTTAACGCATCAAGTTCGCAAATCAATCCTTCGCACAGCAAATCCTTAGCTAGCTTCAAACCGAAGTGCACAGCCCTCGTCTCGGCATGTTCAGCGTTGCTACATCCATGCAGGATAGAAACTCCACTCTTCACAACATTCCCACTCGAGTTCCTACACACAGCGCTGATGACCGAGAGGTTCTTCTCTACCGACACAACAGCGTCTGAGTTGATTTTTAACCAAGAAACCGGCGGCGGACGCCATTGCTGCAACTCAGGAGTTCTCACACTTGTCTTCTGCTGCCGAGCTGTACCTGAGATCATCGAAGGAATATTGTTAAAGAGAACTGGCACTGGAAACCGTTTATTCTCGAAAACTAAATTATTCATATCCGTCCATATCACCCATAAACTCATTATGAACAAATCCAGCTCCTCCGTCTTCAGCGAATTGCTCATCATCACTAGCCAATCTACCACTGTATCACACCAAAACCTATCACTCCTCAAACTTAGAGGAGACATCAACCACAATCCTCTAACCACTTCGCAGTCCTTAAGACAATGGATATCTGTTTCCTCTTCAAACTTACATCTTGGGCATAAATTAGAAACTTGAATCCGCTTCTTAATCAAGTTGGCATTGCAGGGAAGAGTGTTATGGCAAAGACGCCATAAGAAATGTTTAACCTTGGGAGGAATAGAGGCTTTCCAGATCTTCGACCACTACTAACCACACTGGACGAACTCGCCATATCTCTTCTGCTCATATTATCTGCTAAGTAATAAGCCGATTTGACCGTAAATAAACCATGCTTATTATGAGGCCAGTAAAGCTTATCCGGAGGTAAGCGGTGACTAATTGGAATCTGCAGAATCTTCTCCCTATCTTCGTCTGAGAAAACTTGCTGAACACGTTCAACATTCCAGCTGCCATTGTCATCGTCGATGAAAAAACTCACCCGGCAGTCCTCGTTTGGGAAAACAGCTGCTATCGGTTTCATGCACCTATCAGAAACAATCCAGTTATCTCGCTTAGCGTCAATGGAACGACCATTGCCTACTCTCCACGCCAAACCGTCTTCTAATACCTTTCTGCCCTCCAAAAAGCTCTGCCAAACATAACTAGGACGACGGCCAACCTGAGCCTTAAGAATATCCGTACCCACATAATACTTGGCCTTGAAAACTTTTCCACATAAAGAATCCGGGAATTGAAACAACCTCCACACTTGCTTGGCTAGCATAGAAATATTAAAAGCACGCATGTTTTGGAAACCCAAACCCCCTTTCTTCTTCGCTCTGCAAATCTTATCCCAACTAACCCATGGAATCTTTCGTTTGTCCTCCGTACCACTCCAGTAAAACCGAGCAGTTGAACTTTGGATGTCATTACAGAACGAGACAGGCAAAGCGAAACAGCTCATAACGTATGTGGGAATCGACTGAACAATGGACTTAATCAACACTTCGCGTCCGGCCTTGGAATTCTCTTTCCACCCGGCTATCCTCTTATGGATTCTATCTCTCAAAAAAGCAAAGATTGGCTTTCTTGATCTACCGATCATCGTGGGCAGTCCAAGATATTTTTTAAAGTGCCCTACTTCTCGCACTTCCATAATATTCCCAATACTGTCTCGAATATTGCGATGAGACCCAGAGCTAAACATCATCTCGGACTTTTCGAAGTTGACTAATTGCCCTGACGCCGTTTCGTACTTCTTAATAACCTCCTTTAAGTATCTACATTCCCTAACATTCGCTTTAGCAAAGAGAATGCTATCGTCCGCAAAGAAAAGATGGTTAATCGTCGGTCCTCCTCTACACGCCTTACCTCCTGTCAACCTGCCGTCCTCCTCTCCTTTTCTTAGCAAAGCCGAAAAACCCTCAGTGCGTAATAAGAAAAGATACGGCGATAGTGGCTCACCCTGTCGTAGACCACAGTTAGGATAAATCCGACCCTGAGGTTGCCCATTTACCATGACTGAAAACGTTACCGTCCTGACACAAGCCATAATTAGGCGAACAAAGTGATCCGGGAAATTCATTTTATGCATCACCCCCTCCAGAAAAGACCACTCTACCCGATCATAAGCTTTACTCATGTCCAGTTTAATCGCCACTGAACCTCGCTTGCTTTTGGTTCTTTTTGACATTGAATGGAACATTTTGAAAGCTACCAAAGCGTTGTCTGTGATAAGACGACCAGGCACAAAAGCACTTTGCGCTTCATCAATAACCGTTGATAGAACCCGCTTCAAACGATTCGCCAATGTTTTTGAAATTAATTTGTAAGCAACGTTACACAAACTAATTGGTCGAAAATCTTTCATAGTCGACGGCTTTGCAACCTTGGGAATAAGCACAATGTTGGTATGATTCATGTTTTCCGGCATAATCCCATCCACGAAAAACTGCTTAGCACACTTAAGAACATCCTCACCCACCACTTTCCAGAACAAATTATAGAACAACGCCGACATGCCATCTGGTCCGGGTGCTTTTGTCGGCCCCATCTGCTTCAGAGCACCAACAATTTCCTCAGTACTGAACTGCCGAATCAAGTCTGCTCCCTGCTCAATTGATATTGCGGAAACTATACAAGATAAAACCTCATCCTGATTACATGGATTTGACGAAGAAAACAGACTCTGAAAGTACTGAATAGCGACCCTTCTCACCCCATCCCCAAATTGCCAAACATCGGTTTCATCTTTTATACGCAGTATGGTATTATTTTTCCGTCTATTTGAGGCCTTTTGGTGGAAAAACTTTGTATTTCTATCGCCACTTTGAAGCCAATCCGCTCTCGATCTTTGTTTCCACATCAACTCCTCTCTCAACAACAATTCATCAATTTCGGCCTGGATGGCGTTGGCAGCCCCATTATACATGTCCTCGCCGTCTCTAATTTGCATATTTTTGAGCTGCTCCAGATTTTTCTTTAGCTTCTTTCGGATATTACCAATATTATGATAAGCCCAGTCCTTCATACCATTACCACACTCCCGCAACTTGTCCATCAAATTGATGAAGTTGCCGTTAAATGACCCCCACGATTGGATAACACACTCATCGAATCCTTCCTGTCTCATCCACATCGGCTCAAACCGGAAAAGTTTAGCCACTTTGCAATTCTGCTCCTGCTTAGTACTTAGAAAAATAGGACAATGGTCTGATTGATGTCTTGCTAAATGGGAAACTTGCCAGTCACCATACAACTCCTGCCATTTATTATTCGCAAAAAACCTATCCAGACGACAC
The DNA here is from genome assembly GCF_937616625.2 of Mercurialis annua. Taxonomy (NCBI): domain Eukaryota; kingdom Viridiplantae; phylum Streptophyta; class Magnoliopsida; order Malpighiales; family Euphorbiaceae; genus Mercurialis; species Mercurialis annua. The sequence goes on from NC_065575.1 coordinate 34,221,773, forward strand.
TGAATAAGTTGATCTCCGCTCCTCCTATTCGTCCATGTGAAAGCATGGCCTTCAAACCCCAAATCTGCTACACCACACTCATCTATGGTATTGCGAAAAGTAGCCAGCTCTCTATGATCTCTAAGTCGACCTCCTTGCTTCTCGAAATTGTACAGAAACATATTAAAATCTCCACACAACACCGTCGGACAGTTTCTATCCCCACACACGTTTTTCATTAGATCACAAGTTAGGTGTTTATGATGCCCCTCCGGCCATCCATAAACCCCTATCCCTTTCCACATAGCATCTAACACAGGATCCGTAACACAAAAGACAATATGATTCTCAGAAAAATCATCAATAATAACATCCAAACTTTTATTCCAAAACAGCGCAATACCACCTTTCCTACCATCCGAATCAACAATAAAAGAATTAAACGACAAGAAACTTCTACAAATGGAAACGAACTCACCCCGGGTAAGTTTTGTCTCCATCAGAAAGAAGATATTTGGGGAATTAGATTGAATCATCAATTTAAGCGCTCTAACCGTCCAAGGATTCTCCAATCCTTGGAGGTTCCAACTGAAAATTTTCATTGCTTCCGGCGAGACTGCTCAACAGTCTCCGCCGATATCTCGATATTTCCAAACTTATCCGCTAATCCATCCCTTATTTTTTTTGAGAAAAGATTAGCCGGTTCTGTGACCTCCTGTATCATTAAGTGATTTCGTTTGGATGAAAGCACTTTCTTGTTACTCCCGTTACTCTCCTTATGTCCTTTCCTAGCTGCAACATTTTGGGTCCAAGTCCTCTTCTTACTGTCATTGATAAGTTGTGTTGTGCCCTTCGGATTGCTACTACAACTGGGCTTTTTTCCCGCCACCATCTCAATATTGCCTTGACAAACGGTTACATCAACAAAACCTTCTAACCCTTCGTCTAAATTCTGCCTCACAGTACGTAGTTCTTGACCTACTACAGTATCATGCACAGCTTGGTGACCCTCTCTATTCACCTCATTATCATTTACTTCCACTTCTTCACCTTCAAAATCTCCATCAAATACCAAATTCCGTCTTGTTGATTCAGCCCTCAGATTAGACGAAGAGGTATTTGAAAGCCCCTCCTGACCACTGCTTCCTACTCCCGGCACTGCCCTGCTTCCCATCATCCTTCGTTTCCTTGGCGTAGCCCTTAATTTTGGACCATACGGCCACTCTGCAACCTCCAACTGTTCAGGTTTAGCCTCACATTCCGCCTCTACATGATCCAACATCCCACACCAATAGCAATAGTTTTGAATCCGTTCATATTTAAACGAGATCCAACAGTTCTCCTCAAGCGAATTAATAACTTTCATTCCTCGCATAAGTGGTTTAGTAGTATCAATAGAAACACGGATTCTACTGTATCTATTCCATCCTTTCCCTTCATCCTCGTCTCGTTCAATAATCCTGCCAATCTTCGCCCCAATTTTCCCCACAACCGCCTTACCCCGACAGTTAAGGGGTAGATCATATATGCGAACCCACACTGAGAGTTGAGTTAACATTAATTGGTTTAGCTGCATGTTTCCTTGAACTGGTTCGAAAATAATTAACTGTTTGTCAAAGTGCCAAGGTCCCTCTCTTATAATTCTTCCCCTATCCAGTCTTGAAGAAAATTCACAGATGAATAAATTATCTCCTACACCCTTAAGGTGAAAACCCTTTGCCAATCGCCAAGCACTCGCGAGAGCGCTCTTCATATGGTTTAAATTATAGGGTTTTGTCGTCAGCAGTTTTCCTATCAGGCTTAGCTCAGATTTATCCTCAGCGATATCATCTACCACATCTTCTAAACTTACAGCAGTCAACTCTTCTTCTGTCATCCGTAATTGAGCACATGCTGCTACCAATCCTTCTTCCATCTCGACAGACTCAGCTCGAAACTAAAATCAACAACGTAACACGTACTTAGACGTAAAGAGACCGGAAAGATCCGAGAAAAACTTCAGAAAAACGAAGAAAAAAACCCTAATTCTAGAAACCCTGGAATAGGAGAGAGAAACTCCACATATTTGGGAGAGTTATACTTTTTCTATACTCATCAGGATTAATTATTCAATGTGTTAAAGTTGCTCTTTTTTTATTTATTAATGTATGTCTTTTTGCGTCTTTTATAAAAAATTCACACTTAACTATAGTTTTACATTTATCATCAAATTTAACTTCATCTTTGCTTGCCAAGCATTAGGAAGGTTTTTTATTGGCAAAGAGATATTATGAATTTTTTCTGGGTTAATTTACAAATAAATTCATGACATTTATATAAAATTATATTTATATTGCGTCTTTTTAGAGTTGGCAATTATATTCACTAGTGTTATTTTTTATACTTTTATGCACGTTTCAAAATCTGATAATTTTTCGGCTATCAAATCTGAAAATCAAGTAAAAAACACAATAAATTTGCAATTTCATGTAAAAGTCTTTATTTTAGTTGCGATTAATGCACAAAATTGAATAATGTGTTTCATAGGTGGATGGTGAATTATCTTATCACATAGAAGTCTAATAATCATGTCACCTGAAAAATTACCGAATCATGGGGTTTGATAGAATTTTAAAAAGATATTAGTGGTGCAATTAACAAATTTATAAGGATGGAATTGAATTGCATGTATGAATTTATTTACAATTAACTCAAATAATGATAAAATTATTAATTTATCACTTTAATTTATTCAAAGTTTATTAAATGTATCTATAATGCATAAATTATTATGTCTAGGCCTAATGGTAAATTAAAATCAAACATTTACGAGTTGCCGTAATTTTATTCAAATTTTTTAATTTTTATAGTAATAACTTAATTTCAATATTTGGTTGCAATTTTAGCCACTTTTTTAATCAATTTAATTTTTTTAATTTTTCACTTCAATACAATACTTATTATTTTCTTTTGCTTTTTTTTTATCATTTTTAGCTTCAAATTCATTTTTTATCTCAATTGTTATTTTTTTTTCATATTAGAAGTTGAATTTTAGAATTTTGAAAGATAAATTTTGTTAATTACGAAGTTAATTTATAAATTCAACTAAAAATTGAAACTATAAAATTAATTGGAAAAAATTGACTAAAATTGTAATAAAATATTGAAATTAAACTATTATTATCAAAATTAAAACATTTAGAGAAAATTGGACCAAATCGTAAAAATTTAAATCTATTTTACTATTAGGATTTATATTGATTTAAGTGACAATTTGCCCCCCTCAACTTGTAAGCAATGGGCAACTAACACATAAATTAACTTTGTAGGCAAATTAGTCACAAACTTGGTAATTATGGGCAATTAACTCCATTTTGAAAAATTAGTTTACAACTTGAAGTAGCAAATTGCAAAATGGGATTAATTGCCCATAATCAACAAGTCCGTGACTAATTTGCTCACGAAGTTAATTTATATGTTAATTGTTTATTGCTTACAAGTTTTTTTTTCTTTTTTGGTAGAAAACAACCAAAAAACTCTATTGAAAGACTTCAAAAAGAAAACACCTAATTAGACCTAGACATAAATAGACAAATATAAACTCTAACCCTAATTAGACCACTATATATTCAACCCTAAGTCATCCTAGCTAAGGGTGGCACACAAACCCTAAAACAATCACTGCAAAAGTTGATACCCCCTGGACTAGCCGTAGCCGAATGTTTCATGCATCACACACACAAAATCGCACCAATTTCCATTCCTAAAAAAATATGTATTAATTCTCCAAAAACGCAACACAAGCATCAAATTTAAAGCTAGATTTCGCATCCACTTCGCCAGCAAACGAGTTAAGGACTGATACCGATAATTCCGAGGACCCTCTCATTATGTCTCTTTGATTTTCCATTGATATTCATATCATAATCATTATTAATTGCTGAATTTATATGATTAGAGTGTATGTTAGCTTATTTGCCAATTTTAGCCATAAAATTGCCATGTTAGGTTCAATAGTTAGATCAATAAATTTCCATGAAATCGTTGATAAGTATGTTAATTAGCTGTAATTAACTATTTTTATACTCAAATACATAAAAACAATCAATTAAAACCTCTAGAATGCATGTTTCTATGTGTTTTTAGCGCTTTTTGCCATGAAAAATACTCATATAGAGATGCTATAATTCTATATTTTTTATGTTCAAATCACCTTAAAACAATTCCAGACTAATATTTTTGAATTCCTTATTCGATTTCATGCATTTTTGACTACTTTGCACGAAAAACGGAGCTGAAACGAGTGTGAATTGAGCTAAAAACGGAGTTGTGAACTGCTGAAAAATGAACTGCTGACCTGCTGCCTACTTCCGCCGCTGCCACTACCAGTGGCGTCGCCTTAAGTCACAACTGGCGGCGCTGGAAACCCCACCGTCGCCGAGTTCTTCCTCCCTACCTTCCCAGAAACGCTTCCCAGATTCCAGATTTCAATCTCAGATATTTGACTTAGGTTTCCAGGCTCGTTTGAGCTAGAAATTAGGCCTAGTTCGAACCCAGAAACACTGTTTTTAATGTAATTTATTTATTTGCATTGTAACGAGACATTCCCTATGTAAAACGGACCCAGAAGTCCATCGATGTAGCATAAAGTATAAACCGGGCCCGCGAGGCCCAACAAACTCGTGTCATCTGACCGAGCAGATTCCGGGTTCACCAGAACTCGGAATCGACCGCGGTTAGAGCCAGTAGAACCAGATCGACGAGACGCACAACTCTTGTCGTCTGACCGAGAGCCGGTTCCGACCAGACCAGTGTTCAAAATCCGCTCGAGTGCCAGACACTCAAAGTCAACGAGCTTAAAAAGTATTTCTAACCTTGTATGTATACCAACTGCACTTGGGCATGCCAGCAATGTTTATCGCTTTTCCAAAAGCATATCAATTAAATAGTTAAAGGGCTAATCACGTAAATTAGCCAATTAATGTAATTCCTACTCATCACCTAGACATCGTAGAACTGCCATGAAATGATTAGTAACAGTTGTATAGGATTTTCAAGACTCACTAAATAAAAATAAATCAAACATTTACATCCGGATTTAGGCGTTGTGCATGTAACTAATCTAGACCAGCCAGACTTTGCTACTTGTTAGAAACCTATAATGTTAGATGACCGTTTAGGAGTACCTGCTACTTGCCTCAAATGCCAGTCCAGATCGAGTCATATGCGGGTCAAACCTGTTTACACGCTTTCATACCTGTTTATTTACCAGCTTTCGTATCTTGTGAACTGTATATACTGTTGAAATGAGATTAATGCAAATATGTCCGACAAATAAAACTGGTAACCGATAAGCCAAGCACACGAGTCTCGGGGAGGTTCACGAACCCGATCTTTTGGTCCAATGTACGGTAATCTTACCCATAAGCGAGTAAGGTTAGTCTGTTTAAAAGGCATTTCCTAGTTGAACTAGGTGGCAACTCCATTTTCAAATCCCATTTCCAGATCGAGAAGTTAGCCATAAGCCTAGGGTGAGGGGCCCTCGAACCCCGCTGTGCTCATAGTGGCAACTCCACTGGGGATTAAAAATAAGTGTTCTTAAAACATAAAACATAGAAACATTTTCAGAATTGTTTTCAAAAACGGTAGCCATGTACCTAAACCACACGGATTGCGCCTTATCAATCACCGGCTTTATTTTTCAGACATATTTGCACATGTTGCATTGTATTAGATTTCTCTTCTCACCTACTCTCTAGGAGTCCCTTTCCAGCCCTAATACTCATAGTCGCTCTCATGCGCTGGCGTTGCACTCTAACATCCACAACGTCTTATGCGGAGTAGTATCACTCACAGCCCAGTACCTCGGTTGTTACGCTCGTGATTGAGGAGACCTATAAAAGGTATATTTGTCTATGGGAGCCTTAAACCGGCTACTACAAAAACCCAATGACAGCCCACATGTATTCAGCTTAGACACTACCCTCTAGGAAACCACCCAAAATAATGATTGTATTTGAGACAGTACGTTGATGTAAGGATTCTAAGTTGAAATTTCAAAATCACCATTTCAGTCTTAGTCTTAGGTCCGACCTAACAAATTTTTCAGTTTTCAAAACCAGATTTTTCAAAACATTATGTTAGGCCAGACCTAATATATAAACTCGATCAAGTGAAACCCCTTCCCTTTATTACAAACTCCAATAACAGTCCAGTAAAGTGTCTGTCCATGCACTTGACCAGTCAAAAGGCTAAATTATTACAGATTTCAAAATGAACTTTCACTTCCATTCTATGTTTGCACACCTCCAGAAGAGACAAACGAACTCTTATATCGATTATCGCCGCTTGTCTGTTTAGAACTGCTAAAGAGAGCTTGCAGGTATACGTCGACCCTTGCAATGCGATGTGAAGGTCCAGACCAAAAATCCTAGGAATCAAACCTCGCCCGGAATACGTGTGTGGGAGTCAAAACGCCATCCCTTCAATTGCTCTTTTGAGAACTCAGACGACATCCAGGATATCAAGTATCAGTCAATGGTTTATCAGACTCATAACATGGAACCCGTCGGAAATTGAAGCCATGAACTAGACAAAGAAAGAAGCGGAAGATCGACTCTGCACTCCAGAGTCATCCGGGAAAGGGGTTAAAAGACATAAATGTGAAGAAGGGCCCTTAGATTCAGCTATACGGGCAAAGGATGAAGATCAGTCGTTCCCTAGGACCAGCAAAACATATTCCAAAGAGGAGGAATACAAACTCACCCCAAGTCAGAAGGATCAATCACCCAAATATTCAGAAAGCTAATTAAGGAAGGCTATATAGAACTGTTGTCATCGAAAGAGTTTCCCGAATACCACAAGAAGACAAGGCACTCCACATAGCAGTGTACAAGCTTGAAGAAAGCTATCCAAGATTTGATAGAGAAGGGAAAAATCGAAGTCCTTATAGAGATCACCGGAGAAGATGTCGATTAATAGGAAAAGTTAATTGTTATTAAAGATGGCATGACGTCAGGTTTAAGGGCCGAAATGGAAACTTTCAAATACAAGATAAAGAATGAAGTTATGGCCATATTTGGAACTATGAACGACGAGACAGCTATACTAGGACCGCCCGTCGATATGCGGTATACTATTGGAAAGAAGATCCAGAAAGATTCAAGAGTACCAAATATTCCTGGCAGAAAATACGCCAAGATCAAAAAACCGTTATCCGACATATTTGAAGGATTGAGAATTATGGGTCTACTAAATCCAACACCGATGAAGATTATACCTGACCCAAGTAGACTGAACTATGTCGCCAACGCATACTGCAAGTTCCACCAAATTGAAGGGCATCATACAGATCAATGCGCCTCCCTCCGACTCAAGATTCAAGACTTGATTGATAGCGGAATCATTTCAAAATATTGAAGTGACGGAAGTAATGACCCCTTCCCATGTTTGGGCACTCAGAGATCCGTTCTCCTAAATTATCCTGCTATATAGCTGTAGTTTCTTTTCTGCATTAGAAGATTTTGAACAATTTGCTTATTTCAAATTCCAGAGTCAATGATGAAATCCATTCTGCTCATTTATATGATGTCTTGCCTAATGGACATGTTATTGTCAATCGTCATATGTGCATGAGTGATAAAATCGAGCTGTATATAACCAGCTCATTCAACCAGTATAAGGAAAATGATGAAATCAATTTCCAAAGATAATTCTATTTCAATAGGTCTACCCCTGGAGAATGCGAGTCAGTCCAGTTTGTCTCAAAACAGACAACGGTCTGCTAGTGGGTATCGGCCTACTGGCCAAAAAGATTTGGCCATAAAAAAAGTTTTATGAAGGAGAGGCACGCGTCAAAACGGATCGTCTAGCCCGGATAGAACACCAACAATGAAGTCCACCGCCCAGCAGCAGCCCAACAGCCTATCTTGGAGCGGGACGGCCTAAATAGTGAGAGGATCAGTTCACTAGAAGTCCTCCCCGGGATTATCAGTTACGATCGTGTAAAACACTCACGATGAAAATAGTTGATTTTGAAAATCCAAAAGGACTAGTTTACATAGGGGTATGATCGCTTGAAACATAAAGTATCTCAATTGTACCAAATATACAATGAGCCAGTATTACAGATCTTCTATCACGCATGCACATTGATTATTGACCAGCACATGTACCTAGAAAGAACGGACAAATGACCATAAATTCTAAATGCGCAATCTTTGAGACAATGTAACAAAAAAAATATAATAATCAAATTATTCGAAAATTTTCTTAAGCATCTTTTTCCAGTAGCGCTGTTGATAGTTGAATGCGCATAAACTTTCATAGAAATTACAGATTGGTATGTCCAAGGCCAGACTATAGAGTCCAAAATGAAAAAAACAAGAGCAAGTTTCATCATTGAACCATCCAGTCCCCTACCAGAACACTGAATGCTTCAGTGAGGGGGCAATACCGAGTCTACAATAGACAAGCTCAGAAAAATGAAAAAATAGGGCCAATTTTCACAAATTTAGAAGTCCCAAGCGGGTCTAGAAACCTCCACAAGCAGGGTACACCTCGAAAACCACATGCTTTAAGCTTCTACAACTCGGAACAGGCGCTATGCCACTACTATCCTGACACGGAAATTCGGATAATAAGGGGCATCGAAACCCTCATCACAGGTTTCAGGCATCATACTCAACTTAGGCGCTATGCATCTACCGTCCTACGAAGGACATCCGAATAATAAAAGACATCAAGGCCCTCGAACAGATTCTGAAGTCTCTACCAAAAAGACCCAGTCATGCAACATGCCTCTACTGCCCGGAGAAGGAAACCCGGATGACAATGGATGTCAGAGTTCTCTCAATAGGTTTCATGCAGACATGCCATTGCTATCCTGAGACGGAATCCCAGAATCTCAAAGGGACATCAGAGTCCTTATCCTAGATGACATGGGGAATCACACTCTTCATCCCAAAATCAGGGGGCATCAAAGTCCTCATAACAAGCCCCAAGCTTTCCACTATGGAAACGTGGCCCTATTATCAGAAGTAGCCAGAAACAAGACGGGCTTACGGCATTCTACTCTAGAAATATGCTGAAAAGGCATTGGGCCTTCCTCCAAGAGACAAGACGGGTTGCTGACCTCTTACCTCAAGGAATACACAAAACAGGTGACATACCTCCGCTATGCAAAGACAAAAATCTAGATATCAGGGAGACATCAGAGGGGGAAGAAGACCACCTCGGGTAGACAGTAGGGTGGCAGAAGATCCGCATCATCAAGAAATTGGGGATTTAAGGTCCCCACCACTCTAAAAAATACATGGAACAAGCACTACGCCACTACTTTCCTGAGACGGAAATTTGGATAGCAGGGGCATTGAAACCTTCATCACGGATTTTGAGCCTCCTAATCAGCTAAAGGCGCTACGCCTTTACCATCATATGAAGGACATCTGGATAACAAAAGATATTAAAGATATCAGAACAGGCTCGAAGTCTCTATGTATTAAAGACAGGCGTTAGTCCTCCTACTCCAGAAGTATTCAAGACAGGCGTCGGGCCTCGTACTCTAGAAATACCCAAGACAGGCATCAGACCTCCTACTCCAGAAGTATCCAAGACAAGCGTTGGGCCTCCCACTCAAGAAGTATCCAAACACAAGCGTGACGCCTCTACCATCCTGAGACGGAACCCGGATAGTAAGGGGCATCATAATACTCCCTATGAAAATCAACAAGCCTCTGCTACTAGCAGCAGTACGCATCAATCATGGGACTAAGGCCTCCCATGACCCAAACACTTACAGGTCTACGGGTTCCCGATTACAAGAATAAGCATGATTCTGAGCAGAAAACACACAGAGGATGGCTATTCTTCAGAAGATAAAAATACAAATGATGTATCCAGAACACGCAAAAGCTGTACTGCCATACAAAAGGCCAATGTCAGGAGAATACAACAAAGGGGTTGAATCTACTCATCAGAGCCCCACTCCTATGATAATAGCGCAGTATTGCCATCTTCGTTCCCAGAGAACATATCATCATCGCGTCTAGCATGCGCTTGAACAGAAGAAGAAGAGTGGTCCCAGCGTCCACCTCGGCCTCCGAGCCCATGACAAAGGAAGAAGCATGGTCCATGCGTCCACCTCGGCCTCCAAATATATGACCTCCTCTCCTACTGGGAAATCCAAGAGGAACGCTATCGCTACCGGCAGGAACCAGCTCCGCCCGCTGCAATCTACGGCCCAGATCGTCCACGTAGTGCTGTAAGAAACTAGAGAGCAATCAGAGCTAGAAATGCATATATGCATACATATAGAATAGATCGTATTGCATTTTGGCATGTTTACCCTCATTTGTGCAGATACGGTACATAGCTGATCTCTCCAAGAATAACGGGCTCCAAGCCTTCATCTCATTCCAGAACCAGCAGGCGCCAGCCCTCTATCTTCAAAAGCCACCACAAGAATCAGCAGGCGTCAAGCCTACACAACCTGGAAACGCCCAGAGCAGACAACCTACATGCCTGACAGCAGGCCACCGTGCAAGGGACTACTCCCTAGAAACACCAAGCTCCGAACCTACATCTCACCCCAGAATCAGGACAAGGTGCCATCCCTACTCCGACACCAGAACAAACATCAAATACAAGCTTCAAAAGAAGAAGTCAAGGGGCATCAGGTCTCCACCAACCAAAAGAAAGGGGGCATCAGGTCCCTACTAGCCAGAAGACATGAGGCATTAGGTCTCCAGCCAGAAGATAAGGGATAGAAGTTCCTACAAATCAGATACTACACGATTGTGGACTCCGGATTACAAAGATAAAAGAAAAGCATAAGGAAAACATATTATTCCTCGCGAAAAAGAAACATAAACATAAAAGCAATGTCAAGGCAATACAACATCCAGAATGTTAAACACGTAAAGTATAAGAAGGTACAATTTACTCTTCGGAGTCCATATCTATATATTGTATATGCAATTTCGAAATGGTTTTGAATTCATTATGGATCTGGATTGGAACGAGATACTCGATGGGCATCATCGGGACTGCGTGCGCACCGGTATATACACTGGGATGATTAGAGATACGTCTCGCCTATACACTGGGATGGTTAGAGATATGTCTCGCCTATACTCTGGGATTGATTCAATACTTATTCCATAATGATTATATATATATAAGTATAAGAGGATTGCTTTGTTTTAAAGGTTTTTTACTTAATATATGTAAATGGTAGGATGAACTCATCTTAGTATATCTGACCCCGTTGTTTTCCCCATTTCCAAGTTTATATTTTTTAGCGTGTCCGTTGATCTCCAGCTTTCATTTTCCGCGGAGGTCTACTTTTTGTTTTAAATAAAGATAGTCTTCTTATTTTAAAACTCTTAGACCGCTTTAGTACTAGATATGTCTTTATTGCTTATCTATACTTATGGATTGTCGGATTGGTCAGATTATTATGATTTTACTGTTGGCATGTTTACTGTATACTCTGGATGTTATTATATATGGCATGTTGTTGGAGTCTCGGGTTTGAGTCGAGCGTTTGGTTATATAATTTTTTTATATAAACTGCTAGACTTAGGTTGGAGTCTCAGATGCCCCCAAGCATTGGTTTCTTTGCAGGTTTATATGTTTGTATGATTATCCGCGAGGCTAGCTATGGGTTTCGGTACTACCATACCCATACCCTAACGCCGGTCACGATCTCTGAAACTGGGTCGTGACAATACCATATGTATTGATTGTTTGAAACAGTTTGAATACGGAATTAGTACAATTGTTTATGTTATACTTTCGGATTAGGGTTTTGATCGGATCTAATATTTGGAGTATGTTTATATTTGTTTTATGAGTATGCGATGTTATTTTATATAATACCATTAGTAACTTGTGAACTCGCTCAATATTGACTGACCCCGTTTATGTTTAAAATTTTCAAGTATTTAATGTTTTGGACTGTTATGTTTTGTTAAACAAGTTTTCGAGATAAATGAATGCTTTATGTATCATTTGTTTCGCAAAACGTTTATAGTGGTTGTAGGCTTGCTACGGGTTTCGGAGCCACCACTCCTATTCCCTAAAGCCGGTTGTGACTCATAGAATTGGGTCGTGACAACTGTCGCCTTAGACTTTTAGGCCGTCGCCTAGAGCTTACAATTCACAATGGCAATCACAGACTTAATCTAATATCAGTATTGGTGATCCCGTAATCCTATTGCCATAATATGAAACCCGTTTCAATGGATCTTTATTGGTACAATTTCATACTAGTGCGATTTATTATTTAAAATAGTTTAACTATAAACATTCAAAAGTAAAACATGGGCTCACAGAACCGATTTTCCCCAAAATATATGATAACTCCACAAAACAATTTACTCGTCAAAGTCCGGTAGCTCGCTGGCTGGTTGGATCTGGTTAGAATTCAATTGTTAAACACAATTCAATTTAAGAATTCTAGCTATGGAGAGTAGACTCTATAAAAAAATAACACATAATATATAAGGTAAATCCCCACATAGGACCCTTTGTTCAAAACCTTAATACCGTTCTTGGTATGAACTTACTATTCTCTTTTCTTTGATAGGTTTATAAAACCTATAATTTAATTAAAACGCCGCAACATTTTAATAGTCCAAATAACTTTTACTTTAATATTCTTTCTAACCTTTGGAACTTCATAACTCACTTTTAGAAGTCTGTTTAATCAAGTTCGAGCGTACTACTAAAAAATGGGGCGAAAACGCCGAATACCATCAAAACTAACGTCGTTGTGCGCCTGCACAGTCAGTTGTGCTCATGCACAGTGTTTTTTCTTCTTGCACAGCCCCGTGAAACGCTTCTCGGGCCTTCCTGATGTAATCCCGACCTCAAATTTCATTCAGAATTCTAAGACGACATCCAATTCAATTCGATTCCGCAATTTAAACGTTAAACCGCTACAAATTTGATCGATTTAATATGATTAACGTTATATACTCACATATAATCCAAATTATAAATAATCGAATTCAAATTAACGATTATTACCTCGTATACTAGCGGATTATCGAAGAAATTTTAGTTTGAGTCGAAAAAACGGACAATTGGTGTCGAAACCCTAATTCAATGTCCTCTAAGAATGAAAGAAACGAATAATACAAAGAAATGAAGCTACAACTTCTTTCTTTGCAAATGAAAATCCTTTATATACAATTGGGTAATTGCCAAGTCAGTCCTTGTGACTAACGAGTCACTTTAACCCAAATTCTTAATTCCGTAAATAATTACAGAAACTAACTCATAATCTCATGAAATTTTACTTATAAATTCTTAAAAATATAAAATGAATAAAAATATAATTTTTATTCGCACAAGACTTATATTTTATTTTATGTAAATCTTTAAAGATATCTTAGGTCCCGCTTAGTTCCAATTAATTATTGGCTTAAATGTACCCAAAACACCAGCTTTCGCGTGTTTTTGGTATTTAACATAATCTTTAATTTTGGCAAAAAACTACATAAACTTTTAAAATTTTGCAATTAAAGACGCCGACACCGTTTTGGATGTAAAACTACACCGTTTTGGATGTAAAATTGCACTGTTTTACATTAAAACAGCGCCGTTTTGGATGTAAAATTACACTATTTTTTAAAGGGAAATACACATGGTCTTAATTGTAAAAAATTGAAAAGTTCATGTTAAATATTCCAAAATTAAAAGATTATGTTAAATATCAAAAACACGCGAAAATTTGTGATTTTTAGTGCATTTAAGCCTTAATTATTTAAAGTATGACCAAATTTCATGAACTTTTGATGATAACTTTTAAAAAATATTTCGCGAATATTAACCCTGAAAATATTTGCTCGGGAGTTAAAAATTATTTTATACAGTTTTTTAAGGTTTTCTTAGTCCCGGTCACACCCACTTATTAAAATTTAAATCTCTAAATTTAAAATTTTCAAATCCTGTAATTATGATATATTTATTGGGACAAATATAAATTAAATTTATAGTTAAATTTAATTTACGTACTCATGGTTCTGAATATCACTATATGTGGCCTATAATAACACTTAAAAAATGCAAGGTGTTACAGGATATGTGTTTACAATGCATTGATGAAAACAAAAAATTATAGGAACCATAAAGGAGTTATCACAAGTCTAACGACGAAAAGATCAATACATTACAAATGCTCTGGGTCTAGTTGAAGTTGTTAAGCACCAATTGAACACTTTGAGGATGAATGAATAGGACGAGTTCTTGAATGAAATTGATATTTTTTGTGTGAGGTATAACATAATTAATGCCCAATATGGAAGATATTAGTCCTATGCGTAGTCGTCCAAAATCAGGTGAGCTACAAATCACTTACCTGCATCATTTTCCGCTTTGACGTGTTTTGTGCAGTAATAGGTTTAGTTTCAAACAAAATGAATAATCATTTTTCAGAGTTAAATTCAGAATTTTTTTTATGCATATCATGTCTAAATTCAAAGAACTCGTTTGAGGCTTTTGACCATGTTAAGTTACTTCGACTTGCTAAACTTTATCCTTCAGATTTTTTCAAGTGTTAATCTTATCATTCTTGGAGATCAAATTCAAACTTGTATTTTGATGTTAGAAATGCAAGCGATTTTTGAGATCTTCAAAATATTGGTGATCTGGCTAAAACAATGGTTAAGAACGGAAAAGATCATTTGTTTCCTTCGCTTTATTTACTTATTCGGTTGGCATTGACATTGCCGGTTGCGACTGCAATAATCGAGAGAGTGTTCTCAGCTATGAAATTATCAAAACAGATTTGCGACAATTCATGAATGATTGTCTAGTACGTTATACATAAAAAAATATATTTTAAAGCATTGTCGATGAAGATATCTTACAACGATTTCAAAAAATGAAGACCTGTAAGATACAATTGCCTCTGATTAAAAAGCAATAATTGTTTGATTTTGTACTATGAGTTGTATTTTACATTATAATTTTAAGATCAAATTACTGTAAGGCCTCCCATATATGTCATAATTCATAGTTTGGTACTACTTATTTGAAAATCAAACAATTTGGTAACTCAATTTTAATTTTCCAAACACTTACAACCTTCTGTTAAATATAGGTACCCAATCGTTAACGAAATTAAATGTGAGTTACCAAATCATTTGAAAATAAAGTACCAAATCGTTAATATAATTGAAAGTGAGGTACCAAATTGTTTACATAATTGAAAGTGAGATACCAAATCGTCTGAAATTTTGAATTTAATTTCGGTTTCCTTAAAATTCGTCACTGTCGGTTTTTAAAACTATAAAACCGAGCCGAGCCGAACGGAACCAAACTGAACCGGCCAACAGACATTTTAATAAATAAAAATAAAAATTATAACTTTTACGGTCATTTTATATATAAACAGCTACAGCTAATTAAATTTCACCAAACACTTATGGACTTGGTCTATCAGCTACCATCCAACAATTAACATCTATCAGCAACAGCTAACAGCCACCGGCTACAAGAAACAGCTGAGTTAAACATGCCCATATCATGTGATCGGACGTCCCGAATCAACACTGGCGATAAACATTCCATCAGAGAGAGCATTTTGTCTTCTTTTTTTTCTGCTCTATTTTCACTCTGTTCTCCGTCTCCCATTTCTCTCCTCCAAACCCTAACTCGTTCATACGCAATAATTTCTTTATCCCTCGTTTCAATCGGCCATCGATTTTGTTAGGGTTCGTTTCTTCTTCTTATTATGATCGCATAACAACCCATTATTCCTCCAATTTTGTTATTTAGGTTTTAGTTTTTCACATGGCAGACGCTTCTAATGATCGCATCACTATTAATCTCGGTCGTGCTGGTCAGGTATTTTAGCTATTGTGCCTTTTTTTAGTTGTTTTCTTTTCTGTTTGGTTGCCGAGAAAATTTAATTTAAGGAAGAATTGTCTTATTGAAACATGATTATTAGATAGAACTGTTTTTTTTTTTTTTTATGATCAAATTGAATTGAGTTTGTAAGTGTAACCAACTCACAGGTGGTGAAGAGAGCTGCAACGGGTATTGGATATAGTGATTCTATTATGCAAATGCAAGGTGCTGGGAGTAAACGTTCTGTCAGAGATAGATTGGGTTCTAATTTCGACGGCTACTCGTCCCATGCCGGAAACCAACTTAACAACAAAAGGTCTGTATGAAGCTCATCAGCTTTAAGGTTATGATTTGACTTATGTAAAATTACTTCATGTTTTATATTTGTATGCATATGCCTGATGGATTGAAGACCTTGTCAATGTTTACATAGTACTTGGAGAAAACAAGGTTCTCACGTCACCACCTGGAATAGTGTTTCTTTTATTAACTAACTTTTGAATCTTTTACTTTCTAATGCGTTGTGCAGCTTTGTAGATATGAAGAGGTTCAAATCATGTTGGGTAATAGTAAAACCAAACTGAAACACAATGTGAATGAAGGAATCACATTGTTTTCCTTGTAGTTAGTGCATATGCTGCATTGCATGATTTTGTTTCATTAGAGCAGTTGTGCTTAGGGAGTGCTTACTCAATGATATCACCAGCAGAGAATTTGATGGTTATCTTTTATCTCCTTTCAGGCAAAGAGGAGATAGTTGGCTGACAAGCTCTAATGGTTTTGAAGGTAGTAATCTTGCTGTCCACCAGCTATTTGATATGTCTCTCTCTCTCTCTCTCTCTCTCTCTCTTCATATAATCTCGGTGAAACTGACATACATTTTTTTATTGTGAAAGATATTTGCATTGGTAAAGATGACCTTAGATTGAAACTCATGCGAAAGACTACATCTAGGACAGCTCCAAGCAATTATGAACAGAAAACAATGGACCTACGTGAAAGGTTGTCTAGGACAGTGCAGCCTGCAGGCCCTCCACTTAGGACAGTTAATACACGGCAGAATATGCTTGCTCCTGCCCCGAAGGAGTCTAGTATTTTGGGTCAAATTCCTTCTACAAGAAGAGCAGATAATTTGCCACAGATGGATGTGTCGAGAAATTCTTATTCCCCTTGGACTTTGGATCATATTAGAAGGAGATCCCCGGATAGAATTTTAGGTAGCTCTAGAGGTTTATCCCCTTCTAGAAATGCAGAAGACATACAAAGAAGGCCATTAACCAGGACGTTTGATGATGCAAGGACAGTTTCATACATTTCCA
Organism: Mercurialis annua; assembly: GCF_937616625.2. Taxonomy (NCBI): domain Eukaryota; kingdom Viridiplantae; phylum Streptophyta; class Magnoliopsida; order Malpighiales; family Euphorbiaceae; genus Mercurialis; species Mercurialis annua. The sequence goes on from NC_065575.1 coordinate 34,238,908, forward strand.
AGGATAATGCATTCGATAGTAGAAGGCCTGTGAGTAGTGCCAGAGCTTTCATGTCAAAACCCATGTTGCCTACAGTAGCCACAAAACCTGCACCTCCTCCTGTTATGAGTCAACGTCCTCCTGCAAGTGGCATTATTCAGAAAAGCTCCTATATGGTACAAGCTTTTTGACCTTTTTCTTTCACACATACACATGATCCACGTGCTCATACTCAAATGTGTTCTATATTTCTTTGTTTATTTATTTATTATGACCAGTGGTTTCTTACATTTAGCTTACTGGTAAAGTACTTTTGAAAGTAGCTCCTTTAATGATTAGATATATCTTCTTAAATTTTTAGTAAAAACACATGGAATTTTGTCCCATATTCTGGATCAATTTTATGGTACACATGTTTTCTGAATCTTGCTCTTAAAATAATTAAGTTGTATGCTATAGATTTTATATTTTACATAAGGAGGAGATTAGTACCTGTTAAAATTGTTTTTGGGGTCTGAGATGTGCTAGAGACAACTTTGGGAAGTGAAAGAGAGGGTATAGACCAACAGATGGTTTTTGTTCCAGTGGAAAGGATATGAATGGGTTACCTGATCCAGTTGACCTCAGTATTTATGAACTATGCACCTAGGGTAAATTATTTGGGGACTTCTAATTAAATGACATGGATGGCATTGGCTGCATCCAGTAGGTTTTTAGTTTTTTGAGAATTGAGTTTTTAGTCACTAAATCTCATGCATTGCGTTTTTTTTTCTATTGATTGGGAAATGAGAAAACATAATTCAATAGCTATGGACTTTTTAATATCAACTCACTGAAAACAGAAACAGGTTGTGCTGTCCAGCATATTTATTTTCTCCTAAATGTGCTTATAGTCATGGGAGCTAGATATACCTTAGTAAGAACAATTTTGGTACTTAAGTAGCTTCATTTTTTGTAACTTGAGCATCTGAAAGTGAAAAGTTATCTAAGGGAATAATGCGTAAAATGGGTTAGTGTTGATATCTGTATCTTGTGTGTTGATTAGAGAGGAATGCATTTTACCTACCTTTTCTAAGAAGTTAGGTTGGAAAGAGGGAGTCTTATAGCTGACAGATGAAACAGGTGGTAATGAAGAGCTCTAGAGTTTGGTCCTGGTTATGCTTTTATAACTTGGAAAAAATGACAGAGCTTACACAGTAGATAGTAAGTTGCTTTGTAGTCGGTTGGGTGTAACGGGTTCCTAATTTGCTTACCGATGACCTGAACTCAAGAAATCCTGCAAATAAATGCCACATATTGGCTTGATATTCTTGGTTAGATGGGTTATCAATATCTTTGAGCTTCCTACTTTTTACTGCTATACTATGGGAAGTTTTTTGTGTCCAGATAGTTTTACTTTTTGCAATTTAATCTTTCTTTGTTTTATGGAAACTAATTGTTCCTCTGGGAAGAAATCTGTATTATTGATAATATATGTGTTTGGCATTGTGATGTGATGGAATAATTCAAAATTACTTTTTTTAAGATTTAGGTCAATTTTTGTCTTTAAGTTTCTTACCAAGATTTCTTCTCTATCTCTGAAAGCAGAAAGCTACTCGTATAATTCACATGGTTTCTCCTCTTTCTGTATGTCGGCACATGCTTAATCTCTTTTTTGTTCTTCTCAGACATTAGTTCAGTATGGTATTTGCTTAGTAGCTCATAGCATCAAGAATCCTCTTTTTGCTGCTATATTAAGTGCTTGCACATCATCACTTTCATTGTTTTTCGAGAGTTATTACTCTTGATGGCTTGGTAAACTGACTCAGTCTTTAGCATCCTATATATCAGTTTTTTTCTTGAAAATATATACCAATTCATGGTAATTGATGAGCTATTATGTCTGATGGCTTGGTAAACTGTTTCAGTCGTTACCATCTTTCTTTTTATTTATTTGTGTGTCTATTATTCAAACACAATATTCTTACTTCTATGTTCAATTTCCATGTAGGTTGAGGAACAACAAACTGTTGAAGGCTTGTTGCATTCTTTGGGATTGGGGAAATATGCCATTCTTTTTAAGGCAGAGGAAGTATGTTAAGTATATTTTTGCTCTAAAAAAATGGCTTCGCATTTTTATTTTTATTTTGCCTTGAATTTTCTTTCGGATGTCGCCTACAGGATCATTTGGTTGAAGGTGAAATTTATGTGCAAGTTGGACTGAGGTTTTGTCCATGCATTGCCTTGTTGATGTTTTTTATTCACAAGGCATGGCCATAGCCATCACTACTATTTACATGAATTTGAGGAATCACAGATTTTCAAAACGTCAATATGTTATTAAATTTGTAATAATTTGCAATTCAGATTTAGGTGTGTTTGTGATGCTGAATTATAGATAGTATAGTAGTTGATATGCTTAAGTTGCTTGGAAGGAGGAAAAAGAACTAAAGAATGACCAACATGTTGTTTCACTTCTATGCCTGTCACCTGTAATTGGTTTTATTAAATTGTAATTGGTAATTTGTACATCAAACCTAAATAAAAAAAGTTGTGCATCAAGGATTTGGACTGTTTGAGCCATTGTGGCAAATGGTTCTGTTGATCTTGATTCAGCTTCTCTGACATGTGAGATGATTGTCTAAATGATATATTTCATAGGTGGATATGGCTGCATTGAAGCAGATGGGTGAAGGCGATCTCAAAGAATTGGGAATACCTATGGTAATTTCCTCCCCCTGGATTGCATTTTTCTTTCCTCATATAGTGCATTCTAATCCTTAATATTATGCTGCTCAAATATTTCATATTTAATGATTTTTATACTTTGAACATCATATATAACAAAAATAGTACTTTTCGAAGTATGCATGGTTTTGAATCCCTTAATTTGCATTTACTTCAATGCTTTGAAAATTGGCGAAAATACAATATTAGCTGAACTATCGTTCTTATATTTATCATCTTTTGAACATGTATGATGACCCAAGTGAAGACAGTGAAATGAGGGATTACTGATTGTGTCCGTGTGCTACCGTTTTTCATCTTCAGACACCTATAGAGTGTTTTGTTCCATAAAAGCAAAAGAAAATTTAGCAAATTAAATTTTGATTGTCCTTTATTTTATTTTCCCTTGTTAATGCAATAGCAGTTCAGTTTGTGGTTCACAATCTGTGGATAAATCGTAGTCAAAAGACGATAATTCTTCTTGAATTTGTTAATTAGCGATTTCTGTTGCTATTACGTCTGAAACGCTTATAAATTAATGAAGTGTTTGTAAATTGCAGGGACCCAGAAAAAAGATTCTTCTTGCTCTCATACCTCGTTCCAAAAGACAATCTTGACATGTGTACTTGAAGTTTGCTGGGATTATAATTTGACTCAAGTTCTATGATGGATGGATCATACAGTATCTTTGGACGGACCAACTTCCATACATTTCTTCCGAATGAAGAATTTCGCATTCCATGATTGAGAATTACTTTTTTCCGAAGTGCGGTGGCAACGGTTAAATTCTTTTGCATCCAACAGTTAGCTCTATGGCGTTAATATTTTGATAGTGCGGCTAATTTTTGACATGTAGAATGTTGACTAATGCTAGTAGCTTACTTGTCCTGTATTTTTTCTCTATGATTATGTGTATTAAAGATATTTTCAGAGAATTCACTCATGTTGGCATGTAGCTTCTGTAAAGAGTTATTATCTCTTGTACTGTCCAAATGCGTTTCGTACATGCGCTTGATTTTTAGTAATTATTGCTGCCTTCATTCTATATTACCTGTCGTTTTAGGAGATAATTCACAAATTAAGAAACCAATTAATATGCCTTTAATATAGATGTTATTGACTAATTTAGCCATATTAAAGAGATTTATCCTTTCAAGTATACAATGCTTGCATTTCCTAATTTGAGTAATATTCAACTTGTTATCTATGAAGCATTGTAAACAAACGTTTTATATTCCGTGTTGGTGGGACTTTGAATAAAAAAGGAAAATTTCAAATTGAAAAAGAAAATCAAATTTTAATTTCCCTCTCAGAAGCAGGTTATTAAAGAAAGCAACTTAATCTAATATGTTCTATAACCAAATCAAAATGCCAACAAATGAAGAAGATGAACCTTGGCCTAACATTTCTGATTTAAATTTAGATTTTTCAAATGATTTAGATATTCATGATCCGAATATCGAATTACAACGACAAAATTTACAAGAGCAGTTGAATAATCGCATCCCAAACCTCAACGACGATATTAACGATTTTACTTTTGATCTCAACGTTCTTCAAGGATCTCCAACGAGTGATGGTACGTTTGTATTTTCATTAATGCACATATTTCATTATGACAACATATTTCACTACGGCAACAAATATTCTTTAATGGCAACATATTTTTGTTAGAAATTTGTTTAAATTGAATTTCTGATTCGCCGACATATTCAAGTCAAAATTGAGCACAGTCTTCTGTTTTCCGTCACTTTTTTTTTGCAATTTCTTCTCTACTCTTATGCTCCTCTCCGTTCATGCTTCTTCTTTGAAATTTTAGAACTAAAAAGAAATTGATGGTATAAAGCCCTTTTACCCATATGAAGAATGAGAAAGATCTGTGTAATTTAATGATTTTGATAAAAATGAGAAAAACTTATTAAAAAGAGTGTAATCAGATTTTGAAAACATTATTAATTAAAGGTAGGAGATAAGGGTAGATATGGAATATGAAACTTAAAAATGTATTGGAATTGCAAAACATCAGGTATTTGAGAATAATATTAACTCTTTAAAACGTCATGTAATTTTGAATGGAGGGAGTATCATTTAAGCATTGATTAAAAGGTCACATGCTTTCTGAATTGTGTGTCAAGATCGATTAATTCATATTTTTTGGTCAATTAAGGTAAATATTTTTTATTTTATACTTTCAAATTATATGTATTGAATGTGTTCAGGTCTTAATTGACTAAAAATAGAGATTAGTGGAAGTATTATGGTTAATTGTGAGTTAATTGATTTTAACGTACAAATTTAAGATGGCAAAGATCTAAAATCAATTCATATTTAGGTATTGTTTGGTTCAATTTTAGTGTGAAATCGATATTATTTTTAAATGAATTCAATTTGAAATTTATTTTAGAAATGAATTCTTAAATTTGATATCACGAATCTTAAATAAAGACTTTATTTCAAATGAAATCAAATGAATTGAATTGTGTTTGGTGTAGATTCAAGATTAAAATTTCAAGTTTTAAAATTTGATTTTATCAAAAATATTCTTATTATATATTATATTATGTATATTTTTCTTAAATTTCACATAATTAAGAAAAATAAAAAAACCAAAATCGGCTAGTTAGGTTATTTTTGATTTTCAAAATTCAAAATCAAACCGAACCAAAATCGAGCAGGCTGTGAAAAATTCAAAACCAAACCAAAATCAAATCGATCGTAAAAAGTTTGAAATCAATCTGAGCCAAAAGAATTTTTATTTTATTTTGGCTAATTCGGTTAAAAAATATAAAAACAAAGATTGTTTTATTAAAAAACTAATATTGTCAGGTTTGGTTAATTTCAATTTTCAAAATTCAAAACCGGAAATAAAAAAAATTGAAAACTGGAATCGAACTGATCGTAAAAAAAAAAAAAAAAACCAAATTGAAAATTGACTTATTTATGAAATTCCTGCCGGTTTGGTTAAAAACGATAAAACAAAAAAATTTGGTCGGTACGATTAATTCCGGATCTCAAAATTCAAAATCAAAAAAATAAAAAAATAATGAAAACCAAAACGAAGGTGAATGAAAAAAATTTATAACCAAATTGTTTTTTGAAATTTTAGTTGTTTCGGTTAAAAATTAAACAAAATCATATATCTGGCTATTCAGCTGGTTCAATATCACGACCCAAATTTTTGGACCGAGTAGGGAGTGAGAGTGGTAGCTCTAAAACATGTAGCGAGCCTAAATCGTTAAAACTTTTTTTTCCTTTTTCTTGCGTTGAATAAACAATTTTACTTGAAACATGTGACCCTTCTATATTAAATATCAGAATTTAAAAGTGAACAACATTCTTTATTGGTTAATCCCATTAAAATACCAATGGAGAAGATAGATGGTCTTCTCCATTCATAGGGAAGACATTCTAAGATTTTTTTTCTCCATTAATGGAGCAGACAGATCTGAGGTCTTCGCCATTAACGGAGAATACGAGTTTTCTAGCGACCCGCCGACCGGAGTGGGGGAGGACAGTGGTGGGCGGTGGTCGGTGATGGTAGGACTAAGTTTTGGGATTTCGTATAAATATAAAGTTTTGAATATAATTATGGTTTAATTTAATTTTAACTATTTTATTAAGAATGAATTTTAATTTAATTCAGTTAGTTAATTATTTTTTAATTATTTTTAAATATATGAATTTTATATTAATTTAATTTAAAAGTTGGATTTGAATTTGGTTTTTTTGTCATGTAGTTTGGTCATAAATTTTTTGTTTGAGTTTGGTTTGGTCATCATGGGTTTGATTGAATGAGTGGGCGATGCCACATCAGAAATTTGCTGACTTGACAGTGATGTGGATGTTAAGTTGGCAAAAATCTGGTTCGATTCAGAAAATGGTTATAGAAGGTACCGAATATTGCTAAAATTGGCTAATTCTGACAATTTTAAAAGTTTTGGCTATAACTTACAAAACCCGCAAGCGTTTGATATTTTAATAGGATTGACTTTTCTTTATTACAAATAAAATCAATCTAGGCTATTGCAGACGTTTAGAACTAAAACATTTGTAAGCTTCCTTCAAACCAATTTTGCTTCCCGTAAAAAATGAAGGAACAACGGAGTCAGTTAAAACTGAATGAGTTCACGTTATTATAAATAAATATTATGTAAAGTGGAAAACGTTTAAAATATAAAATGTAAAGCAAAAAGACTTTGAAAACATTTTAAAATCTTTCATGTATGAACCCACTATAACCATGTTTTTACTTTTTCCATGACTTATGACAATGATTCATCTGAGGCAGCGGTAGTTAAGCGAACTGATGCACCTCTTTGTCGATAGTAAATCCAACCGACAAACATCATACTTGGTATCGATAGCAAAACCAACCAATACGATCTCTCGTGGTTGGGCATCGATAGAAAATCCAACCGATGCAATCTATTCGCATGGACATCGATAACACATCCAACCGATGTAATTTAATCGCATGGGCATCAGTGACATAGCTAACCGATGCAATCTAATCGCACGGGCATCGATAACATAGCCAACCGATGTCATGACTATCGATAGCACAACCAACCGATGCAATCTTGTCACAATCCAAAATCAAGGGCCACGACCGGCGTTAGGGAACGGGAGTGGTTGCTCTGGAATCCGTAGTAAATCGGAAAACCACTAAATTTTTTTTGCGAAAACAATTCATTTCCATATTAATATCATTTTCAGAAAACCTATTTTAAGATCATATGCATTACTATCATTTTCTAAAAATCAATATGTAAACTTTGGAAACTAGAGTCTTACAAAGCGATATCACATATCCAGCGCTGCCCTGTTTCAATTATACAAACTATCGCAAGTCTTGATTAGATTACTTTGAATATTTAACCATATACAGTTCAAAGCACAATAACATAATCCTAATAAAACTGGTCTCATCTGTTTTTGAAAAATCGTCAATATAGCGTTTGAAAACTATGCAACTGACACCTGTTTAAAGTACCAACAACAAGGCACAAAATACCAACCAACCATAAAAGACAAACTTACATAGTTATAAGGTCGTGATACTAAATACACAATTAACATACTAGCTGGTTTCCAAATATATAAAGCTAGTGGCTGACTATTAGTCAGAAACGAGGTCTACCAAAATCATATAAACAAACAGCGGACAAACACAAAACCATCCATAAATCATTGTATTGGCCTTGACATACTAAAAAAATGTAACTACTGCAACTCTATAAAGAGTTAGAACTGAACATGCTAAAATGAACGACTTCCAGATCAAGAAATGGAAGTCTAAATAGGTCCAAATACTAAGCACCTGAAAAGTCAACGGGTCAGACATAGCTGAGTGAGTTTACACGTTACTAACAGTATTATATAAAATAACATCGCATTTAAAACAAAACATATAATTGAACATAATATATATCAAGTATTAGATTCGATCAAAACCTTAAACTTATACATAATCTAAACTAGGTACTTTCCTATTAATCATGAGCGATGCTAGTTTCTTAGTACTTATGGTATGGTCCCGAGATAATTGGATCAAATTCAACCAATACCATGTGGTACGGTCTCGAGATATTTCGACCGAGTTAAACCACTACCACTACTTAAATCTAATTTGTGAGTCCCGAGTTCAAACTAGATACATGTCCCGAGATAGTTCAACCGAGTTCAACCTCGTATTTAACAACCTAAGATATTTAATATTCAAAGTAAGTTGCAACAAACCCTAACGAATTACCCGGACACTGGTGATCACACAGCCTATTGACGCTCAATAGGTAGCTCGTTTCCCCGGATCACATACTAGTTTTCATACTTTATATCATTCATAAAGAATAAGCATTCCGATAAAATAATAAACATTATAAATAATCTTATACTATGCGATGTACTTGTAATTATACTATTCATAATAGTAAAATAACTTTTATTAATAACACACAAAAGTAAGTTGTAAACGCACTCTGACCGCAATCCAAAAACACGTAAAAATTGAGGTATGTCGCTTAGTTGCTCGAATGCTCCGAATCTTCGGTCAAGTTGCTTGTCGGATCTATAAATAAGAATGTAGAGTTATAATATATTTATAGATAATTTAATTCACATAACAGCCTCACAATCTATATTCAAGTATTCAAACTTGAATTTGATACTAAGCCCTTTCTTTTGCACTTTCCTTCTTAAAACACACTTAAACATCTAACATTTTCATACAAAATCACTTATGCTTAATTATGTTAAGTTCTTAAGATTTTAATGATTCACTTCAATCAACGAACTTTACACTTAATCACCTTCAATTTATCTTTTAACAATTTATTCAAATAAACAATTTTAAGATCCATATTCAAGTATTTAAACTTGAATTCAAACTATACCTTTCTTTTAAACTTGTTCTTTTTTATGCCAAATACTTAAACTCTTAACATATTTCATGCCTTAAATCAAAAACCTTTAGCATTTTAATGGTTTTCTTCAAACCAAAACCTATTTAATTCCTTCATAGCAAACCAACCTCTAATTACCTGCTTAATTCACAGGCGTTCTAAATCCAAAAAGAAATCAATTATGTCAAGAAAACCGACCCTCGGGGCTGCCTTCTCCGGCTTGCACACCGGCCGGTGCAGGTCTGCTACATGAGCAGACCCGTAGTCTGCTCACAAAGAAGACGAGCTTGCTTGTTTGGCAAGCCATACCTTGCTCGACGAGCCAGATTCTGTTTGTTAGAATAGATTACTACTCTAACGAGCAGCGCCTGTTGCTCTCAAGAGCAAGCCGAGATCAGGCCATTCCTTGGCCTGATCTTGGCTCCCTCCGCCCACCAATTTTGGCTAACACCCAACCTCAAATCTAGCTCAAAGACAACACCTCAATTCCCATAAAAATCCATCTCCAAATTCATGAAAAAATCACTTAAAAGCTAAATAAAAACCATCAAATAAATTAAATCTTAAAATCCATAAACCCTATTGGCAAAAATTCAATCTTTATTTTAATTAAATTTAATAATTAATCCGACTTATTTGAAATTCCATCTTTCCTCGGAATTTTCAAAGTTTTCTATATCTACAACTCCGATTGGAAAAAATAAATTAATCAGTCCATTTTATTAATTTTTAGAAATACGGGGTATTACAAATCTAATCGTATAGCCATCGATAACACAACCAACCAATATAATCTAATCGGATGGGTCCAGTAGTACAGCCAATCGATCCATCCTCTTCGCTCGCATGAGACCGATAACACATCTAACTAATCCATTCTATTCGCTTTGCATGTGATCGATGATACAACCAAACTATCTATCTCACTTGTCATGAGTTTCGATAGCATTTACAACCAGATACTTATCATATCAATCGAGTACGCACATATCCTACATCTCATGCACTTTACCGTAAACCTTGATCCAATCTAACCCATGCATCTCATAACATATAAATCAATTATTACATGTTTAAATACACTTGCACCTATTTCAAACTATAAACATGTATTCATATAGTACTGCAAACATGTATTGTTATATGATTACATGTTTTGTTTAAGAACAGATCAACAACGGATCTTAAAAGACCGTCCCTAAATGTAATATCCCGTACTTTTAAGAGTACCAAGTAAGATGTCACGAGGAATAAGTGGGAGAATTGAATCAAAGACATCGGGATTAAGTTCAAATAATAAGAATTTAGACCGAATCGAGTCTATTAAGAAGTATCGTAAAATCATAATTCAAGTACAAACTATTATTCGATAAATTGAAATTTAGCGGGACTAAGGAAAAATCAATAAGTTAAAATAAATTAAGTGGTAAGTCCCGAGCTAATAAATTTTACGATAAAGTTCGTAAAATAAATTTATGGAGCTAAGATTAAATTTTATAAAATTTGACGAAAGTATTTATGAAGCAGAATTTTAATAATCGGAAGGGAATTAAATAAAATATAGGACTCGGATAAATAAATAATGTGGTGAAGTCCGTTATTTATTATAAAGAAGTTATCGTCAAAGTTTCGTAATTTTCAGAGATCGTTTTAATTTTGGACACGACGATAATTAAGAATTTGAGTTAAAGTACAAATTAGTCATTTTAAGCTAAGTGGACTTTTAGCCAATTAAGTAACTTTTTAAAGAAGGAGTTATATATAATTTCATTTCATCTGCATCAAAAGAGAAAAGTTGTCTAGAGAAACTAAAATGCAGAGAGAGCTTAGGAAAAGGAGATTTCAATGTTAAATTTCAAACCGAGGTACGCCGATCGTTTTTCGGCCGATTTTGATGATTCTTGAAGCTATCTCTTTGATTTTTCCTCTAATATCAAGGTGAGCCTATTAATTTGTGTTTTGAATGATTAAAGTTGATGAATTTTAAATAGAAAAAGGTTAGGGTTTTCAACAATAGAGTGGAGTTCATGGTGTTTGATCAATTGATGGTTATAGCTATGTAATTTGTGATTTTTGTAATGAATTATGGATGGTTAGGAATGATTTCTTATAGCTGAAGTGAGTTTAAATTTTGAAGGGTTAAAATTGATTAAATTTGATAGAGATATGGATAGGGGTATTTGGCTATGGTGTTGAATTCATGATTGAGTTATTTGATGTGTTGTAGGCTTGATATTGTGTTGCAATAATTGTACATATTATGGTGACTGAATTGGATGAGTTGTGGCTGGATTTTGGTGTAGGTGAATAAAGCATGTCGGATTAGGAATCCGGTGGCTTTTTTTTTTGCTCCGGTGAGCATAAGAATTCCGCTCACCACGAGCAGAATTCCGCTCGACTTTGCCGGTGGAATTCTGCTCACCACGAGCAAAATTCTGCTCGACTTTGCCGGTAGAATTCTGTCGTCGGCAGAACTCTGTTCTACTCTTAACGAGCAGAATGTGTAGGCAGTCCCCAACCATGTTCGGGAGCGAGTTTTCTATGATAATTCGACTCCTAAACGCGATGATTTCAGTCCGGATGTATATATTGTAACCTGACGATGTTGCGAGGTATAGTTAATAGAATTTTGATTAAATTTAAGTCACGATAAGACGGAAATATTGAGTTTAGTGATAAGGATAAACTTAAGAAAAAATGTTGGATGCATAGTTAGTTATTTGACAAAGAAAATCAAATGACATTTTATTTAAGGTTAAGAATGAAAGTGACTAGGAATAAATTTTGATAGTGGATTGCGGCCTAACAAAATGTCGGATGAGTCGGTTTTTAGTGTCGCTGTGTTCGGTGCAAAACAGAGAACGGAAGTTTGGGAAAGTCGCTGCCATAATAGTGGCCAGGCAGCGGAAGAATTGGCTGCAAACATCAGTCCATAGGGCTGTTTTGCAGTTCAAAAACCAGTCAGGAAGGCAACTTCCAGGTTAGTTTCCAACACCTTCTAGTGTTATTTTGAATCTGAGGTCTAAACAAAAGTTGTAGAGGACGTTCCAAACTATAAGAGTTTCAAGTTGGTTTAGTAGACGAGTTGTTTTACGGGAATGTTTTAATAGCCCGAAGTCGACTAGTTAGCTAGTTTTGGAAAGTTAGTTTTTAGTTAACAAAATGTTAGCTCGTTAATTATTCGACTAATTAATTGATGTTTTGAGCTAAGAATAATTATAAATTATGAAAAAGTGATTAAATTAATTAATTATAGATTTAGCTCGATAATTGATTTAATTAGCTAAATTTGATAGCTAATAAATAACATTTGGATTAATGTTATTTAGTAAACGAAATTATCATTTTAAAGGATATCGATTTATTTCGAGTCGAATTTAATGCGATATAATTTAGTTTATTCTCTACGCATTCTGTATCTGAAACGTCTTTGGATTATGATCCATTTTAATTATATTGAATATCGTATTTGCGTAGACCCGGCGAGACAGCTACTGACGGGACCGGAACTCGAGGAGCGTGAAGCCGATTTGCTTGGTTTGGAAATTATGGATAGCAAGTCGTGAGTTTATATTTTTACTGTCACTTATAAATACTTGCATTATTTTATAAAATGCTTTATTTGAACTTCATTTTGCATCTTAAATGTTTCGAAACCTAATATAGATCCGGTGAAACAACCTATCTATTGGGCAACAATAGAACTGTGTGTACACCAGTTATAATAAATTTAATATACGTCTAATAATAAATAAGATATGAAGCCATATAAGAATCTCCTATAATTCGTCTTACAAGGTTAACTCGCTGGAACTATCTCGGGACTGCATCAATTAAGATATGAGGTTAGCTCGGTAGAACTATCTCGAGTACTGTATCTCTCCAGTCAACTCAGTGGAACTATCCCGGAATGGACTCAATAATAAAGTTTCGCTTGAATGATTAAGAGATACAAACTTGATAAAAAAACATAACAAACTTAGGGTTTCATTCAGTTCTATATTTGGATGCATATAAAGATGTTCTGTTTTTGTTAGTTTTCGGCTGTATTATATGAACTCACTTAGCGTCGTCTGACCCCCCAATAGTTTTTTTCCAGGAACATAGTATTTTGACGTGGGGACTTCCACTCTTGTTCTGGAAGTCTACAATATCTTGAAGGATGTTTGGGAGTATGTTTTGCTTCGTAGCACTGCAGTAGTCAGTAGATGTTAGACCATACTTTATGTTCTGTATCAAACGATGTTTGGTTATTAAACTCTGATTTTATGAAATGCAGGTACACAATTTTATAAAACTATGTTTTCATCCTTTTGAAAATTTCACCAATTGTCTGTGAATGGAATTGGCTATGTTTATGGTATGCAAGCTGGATAAGGCAAATGCTTGATGGTGTTATCACATAGTAAGACCTTGGTTCCTATCAAGCAAGCTTCGGTTTTCAAAATAACGTTTTCGACGCATACGAATTATTGTTTTACGATGTTATTTTGAAAACGTTTTATGCATGATTACATATTTGATTCGCGAAATATTTCTACTCGTTTTTAGGCTTGCTACGGGTTCTTGAGCAACCACTCCCCGTTCCCCAGCACCGGCTGCGGCCCTCGATTTTGGGTCGTGACACTAAATTAGCAACATATGAGGTAATCCGTCGCTAATTTGCGACAAATTAGGTACAAACTACCAAATCCGTCGCTATTTTTTTTGCCAAAAAATAAAATGGATCCTTTTCCATCAAAATACCGACAGATAGTCGCTAATGAGACTGTCGCTAAATTTTTGGGTCAATTTCCCGCCTTACTTAGGGACAGATTTTTTCGCTATTCCATAGGTACACCTGATGCTAATTGTAGATTTAGCGACTTATTTGTAATATGTCGGAGAAATATGTTGGGAATGAGCAGTTTCCAGTAGTATACTTCCATGATATAGAAAATAAACATGCTTTAATCAATATTTGAATGCAATAACATAAACTCACAGTGGTTGCTTAATCCCGTGGGTTTTTGATATTTGGGTGCCTCAAAGGCACCCAAAATTCTAGACCAGTGCCTCTTTCGAAATTAATTCCGAAAGAGTGTCTGGTCCCAGGTGGTCCGCATTCTAGGAATGCGGACCACGTGGTGTTCCGCATTCCTAGAATGCGGAACACATTAATCAGCTGATTAATTAATAACCAACTGATTAATGCGTGTTCCGCATTCTAGGAATGCGGAACACGCAGAGATTACCGTTGGGAGCTGACAGCTCCCAACGGTAATAAATGTGTTCCGCATTCTTAGAATGCGGAACACATTTAATGCTCAAATGCCTATAAAATCCGCCCCACACACACCACAACACATATCAAAGAAAGAAAATTCTCACAAAAATCTAAGGAGCGAAATATAATAGTTCGAGTGAGTCGGTAATTATTTCGGAGGACGGAAAAAAATTTGGATCGAGGTGTTTTTATTTTGGAGCACGGAAATTTTTTTGGATCGAGGTGTTTTTATTTCGGAGCTAAACAGAGATATTTTGGAGGTAAGGAGTTATATTTTTTATTCGATACTAATTATTTTAGAGGACTACAAGAGGTTAGTACGTTTAATTTTTCATTTATTGCTTTAAAATATTTTAGTGTTAGTAAATATTAGAAATGCATATATAAATTTAATTATAATTTAGGAAAATGTTAGATTTTAATTATAATTTTGAATGCATGTAGAAATTTAATTATAATGTAGAAAAATATTAGCTATTAATTATAATTTAGAAATATATGTATAATATAAAAAAATTAGATAATATTTATAATTGTTTTAATTATTAATATTGTTGTTGTTAAAAATTATTGTAGTTTACAAAAATATTGTTAATTGTTAAAAAATTAGGCCTCAATATTAGGATATGTTTAATTTAATTTTATAATATTTTAAAAAAAATATTAGAAATAAAGTAATAGTAATTACGATTGATATGTTAACGCTATAAATGTAAGATTTGCATTTTAAATATAACGGTGATATGTTTGCTGTTTATTAATTAGAAATGACGAGTCGAAATATATCTTTGTTGATATGGTGTGATGGCCGTATTGTGAGTTCTCCGTGTGGAATAGAATACCACGGGGGTCGTCCGGTTAATATGGCGCTTAGCGAGAGAATGAGTTTCGAAGAATTACAAAATATTTGTAGAAGAGCAGTTTCTACCGACGGGGAAGTAGAAATTTCAAAAATCTACTTCCGGCTTCCAAGAATAGTTGAGGGTGCGATACGGTCGTACTCGTTGTTTTCTGTGGAGAATAACGAGCATGTGTTTGGAATTCTGAACGAGGTCGTGCGGTATCCGCAACTGGAGATTTTGGAATTGTACGTGGAATACGAGGCCGTGGTTCGCAACAAAACTTTACTGGATCAGTTGGTCTTAGGTGATTCAAGCGGGTCTGAGAGGGGTAGTGGTGAAGAGGAAGAAGAGGATTTCTACGACAGCAACAAAGAGGATGTCGAGGAAGACTTAGAAGCAGATTCACAATATGAGTCGCAACTTCCTGAGCATGTAAGAACGGCGGATCTTTGCGACTTTGACGTCGCCCCGGAGGCTGATGAAAAGATTATGTGGGATCCTGGGATGGAATTCCGAGTAAGGATGGTATTCCCAAATCGCGATGCCGTCCGAGCTTGTGCGACTACTTATTCGGTCGGGGTGGGAAGGGAGTTCAAGGGTCACCGGACTACCAACTCCACAATAGTGTTGGCTTGTAGGCAGAACCCTGTATGTAAATGGTGGCTGCGCGCTACACTTCTGCAAGCAACTCAGACGTGGACGTTGACAAAATATATTGGCCCGCACACGTGCAATCAGCTGTTACCTGATCCAAACCATCGGAATTTTGGGTCTGTTGCAATCGCAGACTATATCAAGGGTCAAGTAAAGCTGCAACGTGATATACGGATCGATACCCTCAGAGCTGGAATTTGGCAACAATATGGAGTTAGGCCTCCGTATAAACGAACCTGGAATGCAAAGGAAAAGGCAATAGCTGATGTTTACGGTGGCTGGTATGAATCATTTGCTATGGTTCACAAGTTCATGAACGAGATGATGCATGTCAACCCTGGATCTTTCTGGGATGCAGAAGGTATACGTAATAACTCTAATTTGTTATATAACGAGTTGCTTCAAGTAATAATTCTAATTTTGTTGAACTTGTGATTTGTAGGCGCTGAGGTGTACACTGACGGGATCCTTCAGCTGAAAGTCGTAACGTTCATCCGAATGTTCTGGACTTTCAAACCGACAATTGAAGGGTTTCGTTTTTGCAAGCCAGTTTTGTTCGTCGACGGTACTCATTTGTATGGCAAATACAAAATGACCTTGTTGATCGCGTCGGCAATCGATGGGAACAGTCACATCATGCCACTGGATTTGAACAGTGGCCACTTGGGCGTGAGGATTCTTCCGAATCTGGCGGATTTAGGCCGCTTGCGCGATATCAGCTGGGGATCGGCGGTTCTGGCGTATTTGTACCACGAGCTATGCCTCTGCGCCGCTGCTTCGGCGAACAGACAAAACATCGGGGGCGCTGTGTGGATTCTACAGCTCTGGGCTTACGAGCGACTTCGGCCATTGCGACCCCGTTTGGCCGACTTTGATGTCACGGGGGGATTGCCTTTGGGTGACAGGTACATTTTTCGTCGAAGTTATCTTTATTTTACGTTTTTCACTACACTTAAAATATAATTTAATAATATGTGCAGATGGGGGGGTCCCAGACAGCGGGAGCGGGGGACACGACGAGTTCCCAGACACTCAGTTTCTCACTTCAGACTGCTATTGGACGGGCTGCGTTACGACGATGTAAGTTTTAATTTTTTTTTTGAATTTAACTAACGTATGGACAAATGTTAACAAACTTTTTAATTTACGTACGCAGATCGTTTGGCAGCCATACTCCGACGACGTTCTCCAGTCCATCCCACAGATCTACCTGACAGGGCGACATATTTGGCGTGCCCGAGTGCCAATGATCTACTATCACACCGTCGAGTGACACCAGCCGGATAGGGTTCTGCAGCAGTTCGGCTTACAGCAGCCCATTCCCCTACCTGCTATGCAAGATCGGCGCCTTCATACCATTCAGTATCAGGGGAACTACAACTTCGATGAACTGCTCTCAGATTACATTCAGATTTGGAACAACAGAGCGGCTTACGTTGTTCAGGGTTACCAGCTCCAGCGTCCACCTCACTACCATTCAGCGTATATGGAGTGGTTTCGGAGCCGCAGCCGGCGTTGGATTACCCATGAGGGCGCAGCAGCCGGACAGAGTGTACGTATTTATTTTATTATTAAATTTCTCTTATTATTGTATACACTGACAATTTGTTTGTTTGATGTAAACAGCGCGACACTTTCGAGATGATCGCCCTTCAGAGAGAGGCGCGTGCGTCTAGGATTGGGACTGCTGCACGCAGTTCTCAATTAGCTTATGGAGAGGAGCGCCGTGACGTCACACTGCCCCCACCAGAGCCAGCAGTTCCGGCTTACGTACTACCTCCTCTTCCTCCCCTGACCATCGATCTGGCTCACATCAGGGGAGCGCGTAGACGGCAGCCTAGAGCCGCCCAGCCTCGCGAGCGCCCGGCAGACCCTATCCCCCCACCGGTCTACTACCACTTCGATCCTACAGCCACTACAGACAGACGGGGGGAGTACTATGGCCCGACTTAGTACTACGGTTCCACTTCCACTTCAGCATCACAGCCTCCGTGGCATCAGACCTCTTTCCCACAAGTTTCATGTCATTTATTAATTATTTTATTGCTTTTTTAACTCGTAGTTAAATATATAATTTAAATGTTGAGTTTTTAATTTTGTATTTCAGGGACCCCAGGTATCATCGTATCAGGTCCCGCCTTCGTCGATGCCGTTTTTTCAGCCGTCGTACGGACAGACAGCACATACGACTCCTCTGGGCACGCCGCCGTCTCAGTTCCACCAAGGCACACCACCGGCGTCTCAGTTCCAGCAGGCCACACCACCGGCGTCTCAGTTCCTGCAGGCCACACCACCGGTGTCTCCGTTTCAACAGACCACACCACCGCCGTTTGCTGCATCAGATCAGTATTACCGTCCAGCGCCATATACAGATGCTCAACCGTTTACGTCTTTCGATCAGTGTTACCGTCCCACGATGCCTTCGGATGATCAGCCGTCGACGTCACATTCGCGGCCATCTTCTTCTCACCAGGCTCAGGATCCATCACAGCTACATTTTACACTGTCAGAATCATGGTTATTCGGTCCGGAGATCGGTTCAGAGGCGTACAAGGAGCTTTTATCACGACCGGATCTCACACCTCCATCTTTTAGACTCCTACCGCCCACACAGGAGGAGACCGGTACTGCACCACCAGCAGCAGACGTTGAGCATTCAGTTCAGGACGAGGACGCCCACGACAGCGGCGAGAGCCCTCCGGTACCCAGACAGTTTCACTCGATTACAGACAGCTCGCGGCACCGTCGAGAGACTCACGGTTTAAGGATACAGAGACCGAGGACTCGTAGATATGAGGATTAGATTTCATATTTTTGTTCATTTATTGATTTTTGTATTTTAGTATATGTTGTATGTTTACTATATTCTGTATATTATAATCGTTTGTTAAAATTTTTATTTTTTTTATAAGTGTCTGTTCAAATCATTAGTTAAATAAAACAAATATTTATATCGTCTGTTAAATTTTTTATTTATTTATAAGCGTTTGTTAAAATCAGTAGTTAAAAAAAACATTTAAATCGTTTCTTAATATATCGTTTGATAAAATTATTTTATATTGTTTTTAGTTTATGGTTTTATTAAAATAATTTTTATTTTTTTTTAATTAAAAATCAGCAATGATTGGGCACTTTAGTGCCCAATCATTGCTGCCCCAATGATTGGGTCCCCAATCATTGGGGAAGCACGTTCCGCATTCCTGGAATGCAGAACGTGCTTAAGCAGCTGATTAACAAAGTTAATCAGCTGCTTTAATGGTTCCGCATTCTAGGAATGCGGAACACAAGGTGTTCCGCATTCTTGGGGTCCTTGGCACTCTTTTGGAATTTCTTCCAAAAGAGGCACTGAACCAGAATTTTGGGTGCCTCAATCAAAAACCCTAATCCCGTTGTCTTACTCTGTTGCCTTCGATCTTGAGTCTTTGGTACCGTCAGATCTATTTACCATCCATATATTAATATAGATAATCGACATCACATAATTAGCAATCTTAACTCTAGAATTGACCTTTAAACTCAAACTACATTTTCACATAACACACATCCCCAAATCTCTATACTTTTTGTTAACTTATATAGTTAACCAATTATTAATTCTAGCTTCAGTTTCAAAAACATTTTCATTTCAAAATCATTTTGAAAATTATCATTCAAATCATTTCATAAATCATTATGAAAATTATTTTTCATTCTCATATCGTTGGCCGAATTCGTTAACTCTAGACTCGACGTTTAAAATTGAAAAAAAAAAACTTTCATTTCTCAAATGCACTTTTCATATCTCGTAATCTGTCGTCCGAGGCCACACTCTGTTTAGGCCCAGATATTTCTTTCATCGTAAATACATTTCAAATCATATAATCCAAATAACAATTATCTACTACACATAGATTTAAACGATAATATCGATTTAACCCTTAATTTTTTAAAACCACAATTTCATATTTTCCATTCATTATCACTAACAGAAGCCCATATACACAACTAGGGCATCACACTATGTCAATCATAACACAAGGTCTCGTTATGTCAAAATTGGCGAAGTTACATAAAATCTTCGAATCGTATGAACTTTGAAATTTCATCGATTTAACTTTACAAGTCTAATTTACACTTTTTCATATCATATCCCAACCTTTTTATCATTTAAATTCATATCGTTAACGTATTTAAATGTTAATTCACGTTTCGTTAAAATCGGCGAATCAACGACGTTTTCATCAAAATCGCCGATTAACAAAGCTTCACAATTCCTGCGACCATGGAGTTACTTGTTAGTTAATTACAGTCTATTAACATCGACTTCATTATCATATTTCTCAAACTCATTAGTCACACCAGCTCCGATGTTTCACACGTCTTGTTTACGTAATCTTGCTAATCTAGGTTTTCGACTAAAATTTATTTAACTCATGGATCAATCATCCAAACACATAAACCTTACATCAGATGTATCCGACATCCTCTAAAACGATCTGAACTAAAAACTCAAACGTAAAAAACTCTAACGCTCGATTGACTCGCTTCAACGGGTTCGAAAATCGTTTGTCGATTTGTGCTATATATGAACAAGCACTTTCTAGTTTTATTTTAGATTGGAATAGCACTTTGGTGTGTTTTCAGAAGAAATTTAGGTTAGAGAGAGTGAGTTCTAGGGTTATGAGCTTTGATGGTTTAGGGAAATGAATGTGTTCTCAAAATAGAAAATGAAATAATTCCGTTGCTTGATGTATAAAAATATTTCAATCTTATCATCTGTAAATTTTACGACACTTCGAATGCATGAACTTAAATTTTTCAAAGGAGCTAAATGAGGTGCTAATATGCATTAACTGCATATTAGTTTTTTTTTTCATGTCAGATATAGTTTTTTTTTCATGTCAGATATAGTTTTTTTTTTTTTTTCAAATAAGAATCTTGCAATCGCATAGTTCGATAGTGTGAATGAAGCAATGGTATATGAAAAAGAATTTGACCTTGTATTTGCAATGAAAACATAAATATTACTTTATTAGCTATAAACATTTGATGTTTAATGTTTTATATTGTCAAAGAGTTA
The DNA here is from genome assembly GCF_937616625.2 of Mercurialis annua. NCBI lineage: Eukaryota > Viridiplantae > Streptophyta > Magnoliopsida > Malpighiales > Euphorbiaceae > Mercurialis > Mercurialis annua. The sequence goes on from NC_065575.1 coordinate 34,259,815, forward strand.
ACAGCCTTGTGCAAATACATTAGCAAAGCAAATCATGTCTTTATATTAAAATTTTAAAAACATGCGCTATTGTTGATGGTGGAGAATTGGTCTATGAAATTTTTGTTGTTAGATTTTTGATTTAGCCTTGATAAAACTCGTCATTCGAAATTATTCTAAAAAATCATAAATTGGAAGTAAACTTATAAAATCTCTCTATGATTAGTAAAATTTATATTTTAAACGAGTGAATACATGTGGGAGTTATCACGAACTACTATAAACTTCATTCTTCCAATTTTCAAAACAAACTTAAATTATTATTTGATATTTTATAATCGGCAAATTATTTTTATCAATAACTATCTAATCCTACCATTTTCATACATATAATAAAATAGTAATAAAATTGACTTTTGCACCGTCAAAGTTTAAATTGGCCAATGAAATTTAGCTTAGTGTCTTCCTTTTCTGCTATGTGATCTCTCAAATATATATCTTTTATGATTCTGCTGCCATAGTAGCCAGCAACCAAAAATGGCATGTCAATTTTGTCTTAAAAAAAAGATGCAATTATCTAAATATTCATAAATATAAAAACCATGTGACCCTTTATTTTATTCTTTGCAAGTAAAAATATTAGATGGATTATTATGATCGTCATGGTCAAGATTGTACTACTATGCATTGTGCCGTACTTAGATATTGTGCGGCTTGTTCTTAGGTTGCATTTTAAATAATCAAATACACGTTGGAGAGCTAGATAAAAATAATATTATTGCCCCTTGTTAATTTTCATTAAAACTTTGAATTTCGTAATTTTTACCACAAATTAATTGTTTTGGTTCTGGAATTTTTCATAGAATACAATCATTTTGATAAATGATTGTTGATAAATGAGTCAAGATGGGTGTGTGGTGTGTTGCTGCATGAATTTCCTGCTTGTTTCAACTGCTCTTTCGCAGCTATTTTCTGCCTTTTTTTTTGATACAGGGTCCATGAGGTTTTCTGAACGGGTCTCAACTATGAGATGACACCTTTTAAGCCATCCACATTCAGACTAATCCCCACTCGAGCCGTGTAGGTCTCTTGCGGGAGGCAAACTCTAGCCCCAAGTTTTAAACGGCTGCATAAATGAGTACGGTTCGAACCCGCGACCTTATTTAAACTAGAAGAGCGTCTTACCAACTCATCTACGCCTTGGAGTTTCTGGCTTTTTTTTTTAATATATTAGTTAATCTACAAATTATTCATCAAAAAAAATCTCTTAATTTGTTAGTATTTTCTCGGGTATTAAAATCTATGGATTACTGAAATTTCGCTTAGTTATGAAATGGATACTATATCTTTTTTTTTGGATTATTGAAATTATCATAATATTTTACCGGAAGGTCACTTGCCGGAAACCTAATTATATTGATATATTCAACCTCCGATGCCGAGTCTTTTATTTGCTGAAGCAGTTTTTTCTATTTTTGCAGTTAAAATTATGCTTAATACAACAAAAAGTCCTGCAAATTTGCATTATACACAAAGAAAGATCTGAATCAGATATGCTATAATAATAAAGTAGCATCTAAAATATATAACATTCCACAACAACTTTGCCTTTTATTGGGTTGTGTTCATTTTTCTTTTTTTATCTTTAACTAATGATAAATTAATTTTTTTATTGCATTAGTCAATTTTGGCATTCTTTGCGGTTTGTTAATAATACTTAAAATTTATTAGAATTTGTCCACAAGAGAACTACATATAATAGAATATGGGAACAGAAATTTCAGATTTATGTTGGGGCCACCATTTGATTCTCTATCAACACCATGGACATATGAAATGGATGGAGCCTAAATCAATCAATCAATGAACACATAATCAATCTACCCACCTAAACTAAGCTAGCCACCATGATTGAGCCAGTGTTCCTCTCCCTTGGGTTTCCTTCATGTTAAGATAGTCATGCCGAATTCATCCAACTCATGAGCTACTTGAAATTATTTTAAAAAACATTTAAAATTCATTCGATTAGTGTTGAGTTGAATTCGAGATCGACTCATTCGAATCAACTGCAAGCTCGAACATTAAAATATCTTAGCCCGATAGGTTTACGAGTCTAATTGAGTTTTGAATATAAACAAAATGTTCTTATATATTCACGAGGTTTGTTTGACAAATATTCTACGATTTTAAATTCATGTCCGTTAATGCATCATTTATTTGATATATTGTCAAATATACTCACAACGGTTAATTGATTTTGAGGGTATCCGAACTATGATTTTTTTTTTATATATATTTTGGTGATCAAATGTTCTTTTATTTTATTTGGATTACCAAATTTTAATTTTTTTTTTGATAAAATGATGATTTATTAAGCACACCCACAAGGAATGGGAGGCAAAAGAACAAAAGACGCATCAATCCATAGTTTTACAAAAATTGTCCAAACTTCTGTAAACATCATTAGCACTAAAAGGGAATCTAGGATGAAACGAAACATAATAATGAACCGCCTTGCAAATAACCGAGAAAGCCAAATCTTCATAAGAACTAGAAACGTTGTTGAAGAGTCTGTTGTTTCTAGTTTTCCAAAGATCCCAAACTCCATAAAACCAAATCAACCTCCACAAATCTCTATAGGAAGCAATAGAGAAAGACATCCAAAAGTTGAAGAAGAGATCAATCGAAGAAGGAGATATCCATAAAACATTACATTTGTCCAAGATAAAGCACCAAAATCTCCAAGCAAAAGGACAATGAAGAACAATATGAGTACTAGTCTCGTCCCCATCACAAAACAAACAACCAATTAAATCCGGGATCAAAATACCCCTAGCGACCAAAGAAGCATTAGAGAAAATACGATCTCTAGCCAAAAGCCATCCAAAAAATTGAATCCTTGGAGGAAGATTCCACTTCCATAAAGACGGAATGAGGATGCCCCAATTGCTAGCAGCTGCTGCCCCTGTAAGCTGACTCTGAAAAGAAAGAGATATATGTCGAGGAGCAAAAAATTGTAGCTTACCCTTCCAAAGAAACTCATCTTTGCTGCTGGGAATAATGTTACCCGAGGTAACCAAAGTGTGCAACAAACCCAACTGAACCTGCTCCCCAAGGCGAAGCCGTCTTCTCCAAGAAAACGGAGCTGAAGAAACCGCCACGCCCATCTGAGCCGAAGAAGCTGCAGCGCCAATCTGCAGACCTGCAGAAACCGAACCCAGAAGCAGCTGAGCAGAGACTGAAATCTGCTTATTCCTGGATAAAACAAATAAGGACGGGAACTGCTCTAACAAAGGACGATTTCCCACCCAATTATCTTGCCAAAAAAGAACTGAGCTACCATCTCCAACCCTTATTGAAACATTACTATTGAACAATTTCCAAATATCAGAATTCTTAATGCACGAATTAAAAATTCCTTTCCAAAGATGCGAAAAATGAGCCACGTTGCAAGAATTTAAATCATGCCAAATATTAAAAGAACAGCTCTGAGAAACAACAAAAAACCAAAGAGAACACTTATCTGTTCTAAGCTTCCAAAGTCATTTGCAGAGAAGACTTTGATTTTTTATTCAGAAAGGAATCAGATTCAAACCACCTCTGTCAAACGAAAGACAAACCTTCTCCCAAGAAATCTTACAAATACCCTGACCATTTGGATTGCCAAACCAAAGGAACCTTTTCATACAGCGATCTAGAGAAGAAATAACCGATTGAGGAATGACCATGGAGCCCATAAAATAAACTGGGAGACTATTCAAAACAGACCTGATCAAAATCAATCTACCCGCAGGAGATAAAAGATTTCCTTTCCAGAGAGCAAGCTTGGACGCAAAATTAGAAACAACTGGCTGCCAAAGATTAGCTCGGATAGGTTTAGGAGAAAGTGGAAGACCCAGGTAGGTAATAGGAAAGTGACCTACAGAACAATGCAAAATATTAGCCGCCTCTAGCAGAGAAGTATCATTCATATTAATACCAAGAACAAAACTCTTTTGGTAATTAATTGCAAAGCCTAAAATCAATTCAAAACACTGAAGAAGTCTCAAAAGATTCTGAAGCATAGTTTGATCCTTAGGAATAAAAATTAAAGTATCATCTGCAAATTGAAGAATGGAGACCGGCTCAGAATACCCATCAATATGAATCCCATCTAAAAGGCCCTGTTGGATAGCCTTACTGAACATAGCCTTAAGACCTTCCACAGCTAAAACAAAAAGCATAGGAGAAAGCGGATCCCCTTGACAAACTCCTTTCCCCATTGTGAAGTTCTTAGTAGGAGTACTATTCACAAGAACTGAGAGCTGAGAAGAATAAAAAAATGCTGAAATCCACTTTATCCAGGTGCTATCAAAGTTCATTCTGCTCAACATTTGAAGAACAAAATCCCAAGAAATACTATCAAAAGCTTTTCGAAAATCCAATTTCAGAAGAATAACTGGCTCTTTACTCCTCTGAGCAATGTGGATAACTTCTGAAGCTATCATGTGACAGTCATGAATGCTACGCCCCTTAATAAAACCGAATTGACAATCTGATATGACCGAAGGCAGGATATGAGAAAGTCTATTGGCTAAGACTTTTGATAACAACTTAAAAACACCATTAATTAAGCTGATAGGTCTAAAATCAGAGATATTCTTCGCCCCTTTGATTTTCGGAATAAGGACCAGGAAAGCTGTGTTGATACCTGGAGGGAACACTCCAGAATGGTGAAAAGTATTAAAGAGATCCAAGATGTCAAACTTCAATACATTCCAAGCTTTCTTGTAAAAGAAATAATTAAACCCATCCGGGCCTGGAGCTTTATTACCATCGCAGTCTTGTAAAGTCTGAAAAATTTCCTCCTCTGTGAAAGCATCAGAAAGCGAAGCTGCATGAGTAGCTGAGATACTCCTAATTGGCAAGTCCTGAAGAGAAAAAGGCACCCTCTTATTTCTAGAATAAAGCTTCTTGTAGAACAAATGAATCTGATCTTTGACATCCGATGGGGAAGAGTAGCAGACGTTATCGACCATAATCTCAGAAATTAGATTATTTCTAGAATGAATTGAAGCAGAAGAATGAAAGAATTTGGTGTTCCTATCTCCAGTGAGATTCCAATTCAATCTAGATTTCTGACGCCATAAAGATTCTAGTTGTTTTGAAAAGAAGTAGCTCTCAGCATGAAGAGTAGAAAGAAGATCCCTATCATCATCTGATAAATCCGAAGACTCCGCAAAAGCCTCTAGTAAATGGATGGATTGAAGGCAAGTATCAAGATTCCTGTTAATATTCCCAAAAACATTCTTGTTCCAATCTTTGATCATGACTCGAAGCTTCCTCATTTTTTCAACTAAATTCGTGCAGTTAGTTGCGGAGATAGAAGTCCAAGAGGATTCTACAAAAGAAGCAAAAGCTTTATTGTCCCACCAGGCATCAATAGACTTAAACGGCTTTGGACCCCAGTCCATAGGCACCTCAGAACGAAATAATAACGGAACATGATCGGAGAAGCTGCGCGGCAGGGTTGAAAGCAGACAATTCGGCCAAGAAGAAAAGACTGATTCCGAAACAAAGCACCTATCAATCTTTGATTTGGAAGAGGAGTTCTGTCAAGTAAAGAAGCGACCTTGAAGAGGAGATTCAATCAAGCCTCAACCTGAAATAAAATCAGAAAACTGATGCATAGAAGAAGTAAACGTCGTGCTATTAAGTCTCTCCTCTGGCAACAAAACATCATTGAAGTCCCCAATTAAAACGCATAACTGATCCGTATCAATTTCTGACACCAACATATTCCAGAAAGAAGCACGCTCCAAAGCACAATTACTAGCATATATTAAAATAAACCGAATAGGGAAAGAATACCATAAGAAATCTAAGGAAATCCATCTATCTCCTTTAGAAATCCTACTAGGGTTGATCAAAGTCTTATTCCAAATACAAATGAGACCCCCTGATGCACCTGAAGAAGAAGAAAAACTGCAATCGAAATCCAAATTCGGCCAAAGCCTTCTAACAGAAAAATCATCAAAAAATTCTTGTTTAGTCTCAATGAGACCCAAGATAGCAATGTTATTTTTGTGCACCAAAAATCTAATAACACGTTGTTTCCTAGAAAACGAAAGACCGCCACGACAGTTCCATGAAATGCAATTAAATGTATCAGACATAAAATTGAATATAAAACCTGGATAGTCAAACTCCTCAAGAGTCTAACCCAGATTCCTTGAGCAAACTTTGAGAAAGTAAATCGGTGATAACCTTCTTATGTTGAGTAGAAAATACACCAAGCTGTAGACCCATGCACCATGTCTTCTCAAGATCAATAATATGGGGAGTTGTTTCTGCGGAAGTGCTAGAATTCCTGATGGCAATTTTAGTGACCTGCACAGAGGAGGTATTTGCTAAATGTGATAAATCTGGAGAGATGCTTGGATTGAATTTCTTTCGCTGAGTGATGAAACGGTAATCTGGGGACTTAGTAGAAGGAGTGACTTGGGTCTGGGAGTCTAAATGTTGTTCAGCAACAACAGGTAACTGTGAAGTATCAATTGCTGGAACCTCAAAACCTGGAGGGACTGAATCTGCCGAATTAATTTTCTCTCCAGAAGAGGAACCTGACTCATCTGATGAAGAATCTAGCTCCTCAAAGTCTGGCGAACTCACTGGGGAATCTGCCTCAAAAACATGAATCAAATATTCAGCTCCATTAATAAGAAAAGGGATAGAACAATCCAGTTTCTCAAAACCCGAAGAGATCAGAATATTGGCCGAGTCTAAGCGATCGCGTAACATGGAAAAAGGATGAACCTTAATATAGTTACCCAGCCTATTTCCAATCACTTTAAAAATCTCTTCACCCCAAGCAAACGAAGGAACTGCTGAAGCCTTAATCCAAGCATAACGTTCTGAAGACTGAAAATTATTACACCATGGTACCTTTGAAATAAAGAGACCTATCGAATCAAAATTAAGGAAGGATTCCTTTTCCATGTCATCCTTAAAACTGAACAGAATTGATTTACCCCCTAGAAAAGAAGATGATTGGTATTTAATACCATGATCATGCAAAAATTTGCATGCATGTGCAATTGAGGGATAATCCTTAACAGTTACCATGATGGAACCTTCCAAAACGTCTACTGCGTCTGATGGCGTGTTAAAAATAATTTGTTCCTGGTTCAAAGCCTGAACATATGAACGAGAATCACGAACTGATGGTCTAAAAACTCTCGGAGCAGTCGGGCGCGGTTGAGTCACAGGTGGATGAACGTAATTAGGAACAAGACCTGGATTTGGATATTTGGCGATGAATGCCTTAATTCTGAATGATCCAATAATGACCCTATTCAGGTAAAAAAGTGATTCCTCGACATCATCACTAAGACGTAACCTCAAAAATCTGAATCTCCGATTAGCTTTATTCCTTTTTCGAGCAATAATTACCTGCCCAAACACACCATACTTGCTGAAAGCCTTTTGCAGATCCGAATACTTCCAAAGATCAGGAAAATTCTCAAAGTATAGAACACGAGACAAGCCGGAGGAAGGAACTGATGAGGGATTGGCTAGGTTTGAAGGCTTGGAAGGGTTGGCAATGGGTTTAGGGTTTTGGTAGGGTTTGGGGTAGGGGGCTGGGAGAGACGACATGATTAACTGGAGGTTTTCCGGCCTAAAATATTTAGATGGCAGCTGTAATTTATATATTTTTATTTAAAAACTTGTCATGTATGGATATTTTGGCTGAACAATTCCTCTCTAAAATGATACTATACATATGTGACAAGTTTTTAGAATAAAACTAGTAAAATCTGGTTACTACATTTAAAATTCGGTTGTCACGTATTCATTTTGCCCAGAAAAAAATCATTTGAAAAAGGAAAATTGCCCTTTATATCTCTTTTTTTTTTGAAAGTTTTGCAAAAATACTTATTTTACCTCTAATCTACCAATAAGTTACTAATAATCTACTAACAAACTACCGAAAAGGAATATTTTTGCAAAAAATTCAAAAAATGAGGTATTTCTGAAAAAAAAAAACCCTTTGAAAAAATATTAAAATTTAATTGCCAAAATAGCGAGATAATAAAATTCAATCACTGAAATGAAAAAGAAAATAATAATAAGAGTACTCTCAAGATCAATTGCCCTACCGACAACTCTTTTGGAGTATCAAAATGTCTTTGTTTTGGGATGAATAATATTTTTTAATGATTATTATATGATTTTAAAAATATGATATATTTGACAAATATACCATAATTATATGTATATTAAAAAATATTATCTTTTTATGTATTATTATACATATTTTAAAGATAATATTGTTTTTATATTATAATTAATTATAAAAAAATTAGGCTTAAATGCACAAAAAATCACCAACTTTCGCGTGTTTTTGGTATTTAACACGAACTTTTAATTTTGGCGTAAAAATACATAAACTATCAAATTTTTGCATATAAGACCAAGTTTGCATTTTTTTCAAAAAACAATGTCGTTTTAAGGCAAAAATGGTGCCGTTTTAGGAGGAAAACGGTGTCGTTTTATGCCTAAAATTATGTTCGTGTTATTATTGCAAAAATCAGATAGTTCATGTATTTTTATGCCAAAATTAAAAATTCGTGTTAAATACCAAAAACACGCAAAAGTTGGTGATTTTTTATGCATTTAAGCCAAAAATTTATATATAAATAATAGACAGACTCGAAATTGGTTTATCATTAATCTATCAAATTTAACTCGAGCTGTTAGCATAAAATTCTATCAGGTTTGAATTAATTTTAGATTGTAGAGACGAATTGAATTCTAATTTAATAAAATTTCGATTAAATTCGGACTCAATTATATAATGGCAAAAAGCTTGATGATAGCATGCCTACTTGGAATTCTTCTCCTAAAGCAAGAAAATAATTTGAAATGATAAGGGAAGGAGAGAAAAAAAAAAGGAATGGGAAATTGATGAGCATGAGATATCTATTGGTGGAAGAATTTAACCAATAGAAGATATAGTTAGAAACAATAGAATAAAAGCACAATCTTAAATATTTTTTAGCATTGTATCCAAGGCAACAAAATGTAGGGTCCAACTAAAACAACTGTCCAACACAAATGTCTCTACCTTATGCATATAAATAATTATAATATGATATATAGTATATAGTTTTTTTGGAAGTGATGTATAAAAATAATAATAAATGATGACTTGATTCACCTTAAAAGATATGCTTTTGGGTATAAAATAAAGATTTTCATGCTCTAAGAAGATATGGTTAGATCTCAATGAAGACCTTAATTAGTATATATGCTTACATCATTTAGCCACTTGTTATATTCCTGTTTTTAGCAACTACTCCTCCCTTAATATTCTAATTAATATTAGCATTCCCATTCCTCTAAACATGGTCAAGATCACACATTTTATTATTTTAATTAATCTTGTGGGTGGAGGATAATTACAAAGAAGTTTCTTGTTGATGCTGAATAATCACATTTCTACAGTATCTAATTTTGTACAAGACACTGTAGTGGATGGGAGTGGGTACCCACAAGCTACTAACTGATAATAAATAAACTATTTTACTTTTTTCACTTTGATGATCAAATTTTAATTATATTAATCTAATTAAAAAAGCAAATTTGTATATCATAATTTTAATATATTTAAGTATACTATAATTTTTAATTTTTATCAATTTAATTTATTATGAGTCGTTTTGAACTGATGTGGCGATGCGTCTAAGTATATAGAATTTATTCCACATGGCATTTACAACTTTACACCATGTAAGTTTCAAATGATTCGTAAGTATATTTAGCAGAAAAATGGATCAAACTGCTAAACAATTAAATTTGAGATAGATAAATTTATTTTTCTATTTGATTATTACTTTAATTTTTTTTTCTTTTTTCAGTCTAGTAATTAAATTTTAGCTTTGTTTTAAAGGGATACCTTTTTTTTGTGGCAAAATATATATGTAACAGACAAATTTTACTCTTTTTTACTTAGATTTTGACATGATTTATTTGGCTAGAATACATTTTTCTTGAATTAAAATTATTTATAAATAACAATTACCATGTGGAAAAATTTAGCTATCACGTCAGCATTTTGATTCGAAAACTTCTCTTGAAATGAAACAAGATTTAATAATTAAAATGAAATTAAAGTTCGGTCGTCAAAACATAATAAATCGATTGTTTGAGTACTTTCATTATTAATTATCCCTATAATTCGCCATTATATTTCTTGATTTTAATATAATTGAGATCAACTAAAGGACAATCCACTGACCCATTGGTAGGTTTAGTATGCAATATTTTAGTAGAGTGGGGAGATTTGTTGCAAACTTTGAGCACCTTCCTTCCAGGTGATTACATCTCTATCTTTCTTTGACTTTCTTTAATTAATTACTACTAATTTAATAATCTCTTTAGCCATGGAATGTATGTTATTGCATGCTTTTTATATCTTATTTTAATGCTTATAAACCATGGAATTCCAACTTCATAAGGCACATTCATGGATAAAAAATTAACTGTTGCATGAGACGGCTTTTCTGATCAGACTTTTCTTTTCTGTCATTTTTTATTAACCCTCCAATTTTATAAAAAAAAAACATATGTTAATTAATTATTATTATAAAACTGATCCTGTTTAGAGGTGCATTGTACCGTTGGAAACCATTGAATTTACTATAAAAGGAAGATAAGTGGAAACAGAATTGGTGTATTACTACTAAAGAAAAATTTTATATCCTTCTTCTTATGGATAGCTCTAACATTCTATCTTCCATAATGGATGCAGAAACTAGCAATTCTGCTGAATCGTGTGTCGACAAAACGCTTAAACTTTTCGGGTTTGAGCTAAACCCGTTCCGAAACGGTGAAACCTGCATGAAACCGCCCCTGGAAAGAGACGAAAGTGTTAACTCATCATCAAACGACGAGAAACCTGTCAAACTGAAAAGCTCGACGGGCGATGATAATAAAAACAATCCTGAAGATTGTAAGAAATTCGAGTGTCAGTATTGTTTGAAGGAGTTTGCGAATTCGCAGGCTTTAGGAGGTCATCAGAATGCTCATAAGAAAGAAAGAATGAAGAAGAAAAGATTGCAACTTCAAGCCAGGAAAGCCAGCCTCAGTTGCTACCTTCAGCCTTTCCAGAACAATCTCATTCATCATCGCCAAGGTCCGACGCAATGGTTCTACGATCCTAATCCGGAATTCACACTTCTCGACGAGTCTCAGATTAGTTTCAATCCGTACGATCAATTAGATTCGCATTTGCAGAATGGATCAAAGTTGTGCGATGTACCTGATCGTATGTTCACTTTAACACATTCTGAAAAAACGAGACACATCAGGCCGATCATCAGAAAGACTGCTTCAAAGCAAACCTGTAAATCTTTGGATCTTCAGTTAGGTCTTAGTTTACAATCAAATATGATATAGAAATATTTTATTCATGATTACATATATTCATCTGTAATTCAATTTCCTTATACGAAATCATTATTGGATTATAAGACATGGTCAGCAAGCACAATTCCTGTGCTGTTGACAATTTGCTGCAATTTGAGCACTTGAGTCTTGTCAAGGAGTCTAAATTTTCAATGTATTCTAGCTTTTTACATATATTTTTTCATTTCATTTCATTACTATATATTAGATTAGAGGTCTAATACCTTAAAAAACTCCAACCTTCTAACCCCTTTTCGATCCTACCCTGACGTTAAAAACTTGTCAATTTTACTCTATTTCGCATTTTCTCGTTTCAATTTTACCCTGAAATATTAAATTAACGTCTTTTTCATTTAAAAAAAATTCAAAACGTTCTCCATATATAGCATATATTAATTGTACATGTTTAAAAGTTTATTTAGATTTAGTTAAATTAATTAAAAATTTAAATTAGTTTTATTTTGATTATGGTTTTTAGTTAGTTTTTGTTAAAGTGGGAAATCCCATATTGGTTGTGTGTGTGAGTGGACATGTGTTTATATATTGGTTGGGCACCTCCACTTAATACCAATTGGTTTTAAAATGGAATCTAACATGGTATTAGAGTCTTGTCCATTCACACAATTTGAGTTTGGCCCGGCCCACGTGAGATTTACGTGGGGGGGAGGGGAGGGGGAAACTTTGTTGCTCGGCCCGTACACGCTACGCGTGAGGGGGAGTGTTAAAGTGGGAAATCCCACATTGGTTGTGTGTGTGAGTGGACATGTGTTTAAATATTGGTTGGTCACCTCCACTTAACACCAATTGGTTTTAAGATGGAATCTAACAGTTTTTAAAAATAAAGGACGTATTTGTACTTTTTTGAATGGAAATAAATATAATTTTATATTTAAACATGGTTAATTGAATGATTTCATCATTAAGTAAAAAAATTGACAAAAATGGAAAAATTGGGGTACAACTGAAACAATAAAATGCGAAATAGAGTAAAATTGACAAGTGTTCAACGTGAGGGTAGGATCAAAAAGGGGTTATAAGGTCGGATTTTTTTTAAAGCATTACAACATTTTTACAAAAGGAAAAATGTATTTATCTAGTCACAACTTTAGTCTTTTTTGTTAAATATATCACGATTTTTAAATCTTGCCATATATATCATCATATTTTTAACCTTTGTTAAATATACCCACAATCCATTTAGCGCGATATTAAATACACCATGTATGATTGTTTTGTACATTTAGACGAATAGCATTGCGCCACATCAGCCATAAATGAATTGTGCATATATTTGACAAAAAATGATAAAATGATGATATATATGACAAGATTTAAAAATTATGATATATATAGTAAACATGTAAATATATATATATATATTTTTTTATAAAATGATTATCGAATTACAAAAAGTTACAAATTGTATATAAAATTATACTTCCTCCGTCCCAATAGAGTTGTCCATTTTACCTTTATCACACAGTTTAAGAAAAACAATTATTGATTATGAATTTGTAAAAATTTCCGTACTTTTCTTATTATACCCTTATTTAATATATGGTCCACTTGCAATTTACTTTCAATTTATTTATTAGTGGATTTTAAATAGGAGTAATATAGAAAAATTGAGTGTAAAAGTTGGCTACTTTTTAAAGTGGACAAAAATTTTAAGATAAAAAAATTTCTCAAAGTGGACAACTCTATTGGAACGGAGGGAGTAATTTTTTTACAAAATGGTTATTGATCTAGCAGTGATGAACCTGGACAAATTTTTTGGAAGGGCCATTAATAAAGTATAGTTTCAATTGTAGTTTAAAAATATATATTATATGAAATATATATTATATTTTAATTATTATCAAAATAAAATAAATATAAATTTATTATTTAATATCAAAGTATTATAAATTAAATATAATAAACAAAACTGACATAAGATAAAATAAGGAACCAAAACTAAACTTTATTACTAAATACATTTTTTTAAATAAAAAAACTAAATTAATTTTAATCATAATTAAGTAAATCCGAAAATATTATAGGAATCAAAAGTCATTTTATATTTTTCAAGGGCCTATGTTAGAACTAATAGACCAATCAAGAATTAGTCTTCCAATAATCATATATATGTTTATCTTATTTACATTATCGTGTTGTAATTAGTTTATTGCTTATCTTACTTAGAAAAGGTAGCTCACGTATCAATGTATATGATACTAAAAAGAAAACGGTCACTTATTCCCCTAAGGTTTCAACTCCAGGATCAAGAAAGCCCTTAACGTTCGAAAAAGTTCAAATACGCCTCTAACGTCTTAAAAAATGAACAACCAGACCCTCTATTTTGACAACCAAGCCCTCAACATCTCATTTATACGTTAAAATTGGGGGTTTGGTTGTAAACTTTGAAGACATTGGGGGCATAAATTGAACCTTTCCGGACGTTGAAGGCTTACTTGATCCTATAGTCAAACCTTAGGGGCATGAATGACTCTATTCCCGATACTAAATAAAAAATTAAGCCTTCCTCTTTCTTAAATGGTATTAGAGGAGTCTAAATCTCAAACAAGTTCATCTTCCTCTAAATCCTATGAATTCTCACGTCGATACCTCTGCCACATCCACAAACACAACTCCAACAATTCAGCATCCAAATTATGCTCTTAACACTGAGTCTCTCATTTTAATTAACGCACACCGAAAATTACCTCTTCAACTCACCCCTTCATATTTTCCTCCATGGAAATCTCAGGTTTAACATCTTTTGTTTGGCTATGACCTATTTGGTTATATTGGCAGCACTATCATGTGCCCGGCGAAGGAAGACGTCGTTGCTTGCCTCCATTGGCAGCGCGAGGATGCCTTGATTATCTCAACACTTTTCGGGTATGTTTCTCTAGATCTAGTTCCTTTTATCTCTTCGGCATCCACATATGCTGAAGCTTGGAACACGTTAACGAGAATGTTTGCAAATCGCTCTCGCACAAGTCATGCAATTGAAGGATGATCTCTTGAACATGGTCCTCGGTTCTCTTTCAGTCTCAGCTTTCCTACAGTCTGTGAAAGAAAAATCTGATAAGTTGGCAATGATTGATAAGCCACTCTCTACTGATGCTATCACTCTTTATGTGCTTAATGGCCTTGATGCGGCCTTTTGCAAAATCACAACTCCTATTCGTGCACGAGAGAAAGCTCTTTCCTTGGAAGAGTTTCACGATTTACTGATTGTTCATTAGACATATTTACCGCGCCATGACACTACTACATCAAATCTCATTGCCACAGCCAATGTTGTAACCACCTCCAAAAATAATAATAATAAACGTCATTACTCTTCCCGTCGTGGAACTGCTCGCAATAGTGGCAATCAAGGCCGATTTAGCAATCATGATCGTGGACAACAGCCTAACAATTATCAACAACCTTCAATTTGTTGGCAACAGTCTCGCAGTTCAGGTAGATCTAATGGACAGAGACCACCAATTACCGGTCAATTTTGTGGAATGAATGGACATGGTGCTTGGATGTGTCGATGCTACCCACCAAGTACTCATGTTGATGTGTCACCTCCAATTGTCTCTCATAATCAGACTCCTTGTTTAGTTGATTCAGGGGCATCACACGATTTAATGTCAGACCTGCAAAATCTATTAGTTCATTCAAAATATGAAGGTACTGATCAAGTTTAAATAGCGAACGGCACAAGTTTTCCTATTTCTTGTATTGGTTCTTCATCTATTACTGGTTATTCTCATCCATTGATTTTATCAAATCTTCTATATATTCCTAATGCACGATGATATTTGTTATCCATGCACCAATTCACTAAAGATAACAAAGTTTCCATTCAATTTTCCCATTCTCATTTTATTTTAATGTCATGACCCAAAATCAGAGATCGTGACCGGCGTTAGGGTATGGGTATGGTAGTACTGAAACCCGTAGCTAGCCTCACGGATAACATACAAATCCTGCAAAGAAACAAATGCCCGGGGGCAGCCGAGACTCCAACCTAAGTCCAACAGTTTATATAACGACATTAAAACACTTGACACGACTCCGAGACTCCAACAGCATGCCAATTATGTAAATAATCCAAATCCAAAATAATACATATTAACGTACATAACAACAGTCAGACCGATCTGACAACAACAAACTAAAATAATAAAGATAAAACTACTACTACTGAGATCTAAGAGTTTTTAATGAGTTTGACATCTTTAAAATAAGAATAAACCTCCGAGAAAATTAACAAATATGAAGGTCACCGACATGCTTAAAATCAAAACCTGGAAATGGGGAAAACAACGGAATCAGATATACTGGGCTAATAATCATCGACGGTCCTCGACTTTTACCCTAAGCTTCCCTAAACCCCCTATACTTTCAAAGGCTTCCCTAAACCCCCTATACTTTCAAAGGCTTCCCTAAACCCCCTATACTTTCAAAGGCTTCCCTAAACCCCCCAACCTTTGTGGTGGCGCTTATTCACGGTCCTTATGGACGAAAATACCCTTACAAAAAAAAATTGGCGGCTGGCGGCGCCACGTCATCTGACATGTCAGAAAAAATTCAAAAGCCCAAAATACCCTGAAATAAGTGAATCAAACCAAAACCTAACCAAACTAATAAAACCACGCTCAATTTAATCTAACTATTTTCATTCAAACCAACCACGCTCAACCCGATCAACCGCCAGCCCGCCGACCGCCGCCGCCCGCCGCCGCCCGCCGCCGCCCGCCGGTCATCTTCCCCACTGTTCTTGGTTCTCAAGAACAGATCGTTCGTTCTTGAGAACGATCTGTTCTCAAGAACGAACAATCTGTTCTCAACAGATTTCGCAAATCTGTTCTTGAGAACAGATTCCGAATCTGTTCTTGAGAACAGATTTTGGGGATGATGACCGGCGGGCGGCGGCGGACGGCGGAGGCGGGCGGTTGATCGGGATGGGTTTAATTAAGTGTGGTTGGTTTGAATGAAAATGGTTAGATTTAATTGAGTATGGTTTGATTAGTTTGGTTAGGTCTTGGTTTGATTGGCTTATTTCAGGGGTATTTTAGGCTTTTAAATTTTTTTGAATTTTTTCTAACATGTCAGATGACGTGGCGCCGCCAGCCGCCATTTGTTTTTTTTATAAGGGTGTTTTCGTCCATAAGGACCGTGAATGACGCCGCCACAAAGGTTGGGGGGGTTTAGGGAAGCTTTTGAAAGTATAGGGGGTTTAGGGAAGCTTTTGAAAGTATAGGGGGTTTAGGGAAGTTTAGGGTAAAAGTCGAGGACCGTCGATGATTATTAGCCGATATACTGAGATGAGTTCATAATATTATTTACATTTATTAAGTGAAAACTTTTAAAACATTAAAATCCTTTCATACTGATATATATAACATTATGGAAACAATATTGAAATGAATCTCAAAGTAAATCCTAAAGTAAACGGGAACAAATCATCGTCAATCCCAAAGTAAGGTAGACATCTGTCAGCCGAATCCAAAGTACTTACTGGTGCACACAGTTTCGATAATGCCTATCGAGTAGCTCGTTCCAATCCAGTCCCATAATCATGCAAAACAATTTGAAAACATTTATGTAATACCCCGTATCTCTTACGTTGCCAAAGTAGGCAGCGTATCTAAATTTAAACAGTTAAAACGGCCAAAAAGGAAATTATCGGGAAATAATTAAATAAAAGAGAACTCGAGTAGGTCGATATTGAGATTTTAATATGAAAATCTCAATATCAAGAATTCCATAAAGGAAATGGAATTAACTTAAAAAGAAAAGTATGGAAAAGTGGATGAAGTGCACTTAAACTCGAAAATTGAAAAATAAGCGTTTAATTCCCGGAAAATATAAATAATATAGATTATTGATGGGAATTAGTATTTTAAAAAAATAATATCGATATATTGGTTATCGATAATTATTAAAATGAGAATTGGACGAAAAAGTTGGAAAAAGTGCATTTTAGCTCAAATTGGAACTTGAGCGTTTTTAGCCAAAAATTTCTAAATTATATTATTGGAATAAAATAATGACATATCAAGGTGGTATTATTTATTTGGATATAAATAATACACAATTTATCGAGATCAAATGACTAAGTGATTAATGGACTAAATTGGACGAAAGAAAAGTTATAAATTAAAGTGTAAGGAGGTGGCAAATTTAAGGATTTAAGTGGAGCTTTTGCCATAAATATAAAAGGCCACTATTTGACTCTCAAAATCAGAATATACATAAACCATTTCCAGCAAAGGTGAAGAGAGGAAGAACTTCATCTTCTCAAAAGTTCCATAATCTTTCAAGTACCATAACTTGTTCGTTTTTACTCCAATTCGAGTGATTTTTGCGGCCACGGAAAGAGGAGGACGATAGCTACGGATTGACCTAAAAAAATCAAAGTAAGAATCAGTATTTTGGTTAGGGTTTAGCACGAAAATATTCTGTTTTGTTGAGTTTTGATGGTGTTTAATGGTGATGATGAATTTGATAGTTAGAAATGATGTTCATGGTGTTTGAATGGTTAGTTATAGGCTGAATTAATGTTTTGTTGTGAGATATGAGGGTTGTAATATGTATGGGTATGGTGTATGTTAGGGTTTCATGTAGGTTGAAGATGAATTGGTGGTTGTTTTGGGGTTTTGATAGCCGGAAGTAATGAACCACCGTGCTTCGCACGGTGGGGCTGCGTTTCAGCAGCCATGGTGCGTTGCACCATGGCTGGAGCAGCCCCTCCCTGGCCAAAACAGGGGAGGGCTGAGGGATAGTGAAGTGGGGGCTGATGCCACCCTTCCCCGATGGTTGTATCGCTTAAAATCGACGCAAACGCTAAGTGTTACGTAACTAGTTTCGAGCGTAACATAAAAACTGTTTGAATTAAACTTTGAACTAAGATTTTAATGTGTTTAAGTTGGTGATAATGACATAATTAGAGGCTGTATTAATTGGTGTATTATTGAATATATAGGCTGTTTTAATCGACCGAAACGTTAAAGAGATAACTTGAAAAAAACGATGTTGCTGGAATTTTTGCGCTGCGAAACAGCCATATTGCGAGGGCAATATCTCAAGCTATATAGCTCCAAATTAAGTTCTGTTTGTTGGTACGGAAACTTAAGGATGCTGTCTATAAATGTCTAAGTTTAAGTTTCTGCTAGTTTGGCCTATAAATGGCTCAAATAATTTAGAACATTATGTTGCGTATAGCAGCTCTGAAATTTGGACAGCCCCAAGCTATTAACTTCAGAACCAAATTCCGACACCTTCGGGTGCTAATCTCAGTCCGAGACCTAAACAAAAGTTGTAGGCGACGTTCTGAACATTAAGAATGTCAATTTTGTTTAGGAGTTGGATTGTTTTAAGTAAACGGTTTCAATAGCCGAAGTTGGCTAGAAACCTAGTTTTGGATTAATTAATTATAGTTAGTTTGTAATTAATTCGAGTTACTATCAAATTTGTGTAGACTTGACGAGGCGACTACCAATGGAACCCGGAACTTACAAAACGCGATATTGCTTAGCTGTTATCGAAGGATATGGATAGCCAGCGGTGAGTATATTTTACTCACTCTTATTATCGTATTAAAAACTATTTTATATATATACTATATATATTATTATTACTAAATGCATCGCATAAATTGTATAGTTTGACTTGATTGAATTGTTCTTGTTGGTTTGGATAATATTTGAATTGTTGTTTATAGGTTGACTTGTTTGATATATGAATTGTATTACTTTGCTTATGATTTTCCAATGTGAGTTTGTATATGATCCGAAGAAACGAGCTACCTATTGGGCGTCAATAGGCCGTGTGATCACCGGTGTTTATGAAAGTCTAGATATTCGTACATAGATACGATATGAGCTCATTAAATGTTGATCATATTTATAATTATGAAATGGAATATGTTTGGGTATCGGAAAGGAGGATTATAATTGTGGCAGATACGAGGTAACTCGGTCGAACTATCTCGGGACCCGTATTTGGTGGGTAACTCGGTCGAACTATCTCGGGACCCACAACTTGGGATTAAGTAGTGGCATGATGTAACTCGGTTGAACTATCTCGGGACTATGCCACGTGGTAGCGGGTAACTCGGTCGAACTATCTCGGGACCCGGCCACTCGGACGATATGATTCGAATATGATACGGATTAGGAGAGTTAAGGAGTTTAAGATTAAGGTTTCGATCGGATCAAATACTTGTCTTAAGTGAATTGTTTGCAATCGCTGTGATTGTATATGTTAGAATTGTTTGAAAATGTGATTGTATATATATATATATTTTAAAAAAAATGTTCTAAATGCGATGCTTATTTTGATAATATGGTAAGTAAAGTATAACTCACTCAGCTTAATAGCTGACCCCCAAATAGTGTGTTTTTCAGGTACCTAGATTCTAGACGTGGCTAGAAGTCCGTCTCTGACCAGAAGTCAATGTTCCAATAAACAGTTCCGACTTCCATGTCTGCTGCAGTAGTATAATGTCTGACTAGTGTCATGGCCTAGTAGAACAGTAAAAATTGTATGTTGTTTATAGTTGCTGTCTGTTGTGCATATTTTGGTTTGGCTACAATAGTTATGTTTTGTACCACGGAGGTAGATTCCCGTGATGTAACTTTGACACTAGTAGTTTATGCCGGGCTAGTACGTATATGATACGGAAATGATAAGTCCGAGCAAGTTGTATGATTTTTACCAGTGTATAAATGTGTTTTTGTTTAAATGCTTCCGTTTGTAAGGTCGGGTTTTATATGAAAATTGCGAAAAAGTTTTAGTGAATTTCAGGCTTGCTACGGGATTCGGAACTACAATTCCCATTCCCTAGCGCTGGTCGCGGCCCTCAATTTTGGGTCGTGACAAAGGTGGTATCAGAGCAGTTGGTCCAGTTACCACTGCCAGTCTATGAAAAGTGTCTGTTTGACCCTATGTACCTAGGAACTACTGCAGCGTATAGAGTCGAGCCTTATTGATTATATGTGTCTAATTGAATTTGCTTGATGTTATAGGCTGTCTAATGCCGAGTTGAACGCGTGTGTGTGAGAGTGCTTAAGTGTTTAAGTTAATGTGATATGCTTAGATAGTTAGTCAAGCTTTAAGTTAGATAGTGCATATCATATATTAAATTATTGGATATTGTCGAAAAGTGGTTTGGACAGTATCACATGATTAAGTATTGTTCTTGTTCACCATATCTGAGCAAAATGGAGCTCAGCTACATGTTGTATCAGAAGAGGAGGAAGCGCCTCCTATTTATCAAATGGATTTCATGTAGATACTGACAGACTATCGGAGATACGTCAGAATGAGTGCATATCAGATATTCAAACTCGAGGTGGGACCATTGTCCCGGAGATGGAAATTGGTGAGGAAAGTCAGGAAGACCTATCCGAAGAGGAAGCATCGAAGAGGTGAACCATCAGTACATTAGGGGTTTAGGACCCAACTTTGTTGAGTAATACAATAATGCACCTAAGCATTTTGGAATGTTATTCGCTAAAGCTCGTCAGATAGCCAGCGATCATGAGTGGAATGACGATTCCATTCCACCTCTTTTCTTTTGACGTGAGAGACCGACATTCTCTTTTTGTAGGAGTACTGCTCCTAGTATTTGGCATTACCCTGCAATTATGCATAGAGGTAGAGGCAGTGCTAGACGGGCTAGAGGACGCGAATGAGGCATTGCTACCCGAGAAGGGTGAGTCCAGTGAGACGCCCTCAAGTACGAAATGCTTTCTATGCTTATATGCCAAATATGTTTATGTGATTGAAATGTTTGTATTGTTTTGTTTATTTTGTGATCGATTGATATACATACATTGATATAATTGTGCATTGTTAGGATAATGCCTATAAAGATAGATTGAGAAACCCGCGCATATAGGCTTTATCCTAAACATAGTTACTTATATGATACTTGAAATTAAGAATGCATAAAATACATAAGATAAATAATATATATAGCGTGAAACGTAATTCCTTATATTACGTTTCCAGTACCATAAGGATGGTAAACGATATTAAAGAAAGTATGCTATGAAAAATTGACACGTGAGCCTAAGGGCTCCATGAGATAAGATTATGATCGAGGTGGTGAAATATACAGATTGGTGAGTATCGAAGACGGGGAAATTAAATATTTGTTTAGCAATGCTAGAAGAGGATGGCATTGACTATTAAACACCTAGATGAGTGTTAAAGGATGACGAAAATTCCAATACCAAAAAATCATAATAAACCCCAATAAATTATAATGAAAACCCATTAATGTCGCAAGGTGTGTAATCTGAAGGGACTTACGATTGTTTTCAAGGAAAGAAAATTTTGTGGTTTAATGGTACAATTATGCTCAGTCATCATATATGGCATGTCATAATCACGTTAGTAATACATACGAGTATACATATATCTATTTTCTATATAAAATACATTTTTCAAAATATAGATCATGCATCATACTCGTGTTAAAATTTCTAAAACGTGATTTTATCGAGCAACTCTTTAGTGATGAGAGGTGTCATCACTCTGAGCTACAATTGTACCAATGTTTTCAAATGATTTAAAGTAAAAGAATTTGAATCGAAAGAAGAGTTTGAAAGACTGGTCGACCAGCAATGTTTGAAATGTATTTGTTTTGTAAGAAACTCAGATGTAAAGCCCTGCGACAATGATAATAAAAAATTCTTGATAAACAAGAATGAGCATATATGATAAAATGCACCCTAATATAAAAATGAAGCCCTAATGATAATTATTATTATTGATATTTATCGATGCGAGACATGGAAGATATCAGTAAGGTACCTACGATTGGTACTTACCCAGGAATAAGATGGGATAGACATAGAAGGTGTATAGTGAAAAGAAAAGGAAACATAAAAGACCCGAAAAACATACGGGCCATGGGAAAGACCATGTAAGGATGAGAAGAATCAAACAATACGTGCATAACTCCTAGTACTCGATAAGAACAAACGTGGAAGGAGCAGATCGTAGTAAGGTAGTCTGACAGAAAGACACCTAATGAAGAGTAAAGAGGTAAGATGAGAGGATATGAATTCGGAATAGCCGCAAACAAAAAGAGTCAAATGTAAGAGTTCGACATAAGCCTAAGGTCGACTTTACTGATAGATTAGATGTCAGTAAGAGTCTGATATAAAGATATACGCACGATCAAGGGTGCAATACGGAAACGGATGCGAGAAGGGAGTAGGTTTACCTCCTATCAATAGACGATATTGGAGATATCTAAACAAGAAGTACAAGAAGACTGAAAAATAAAGGAACGACGTTAGTCGAGTGTAAGATAATAAGTTACACATTGTTTGGTTTAGAAAAACATGGTAACCCGAAAATCAAGGACTAAGATGCGAGATAAAATAAAGGATAAACCTTATACTTAGTATGAACAGTATAAATGCACGTTAAGTAGAGATGTTAAGAAGGAATTTCCAAAGCAAGGTAGATTGGAATTGGCAACGATATAACGCAATTCCAAATTAGCTCATGAAGCTATCTTTCGGACAAATTTCGGACCCCGAAACTCATTGGTTTTTTTTTTAAATCAAAATCAATGGATATAAGTAAATGACATTGCATAGATAAAATTTGGATAATTTGATCATGGCTTTATTCAATTGGATTAGTAAATTTTCAAGCTCAAAGACGAGCCGAAAACGTGAATTAACCTAAAGATTAAAGTATGGCCAGTAACCAACTTTGAGGACGATTTCGAACATTAAGGAAATGTCGAAATGAAATTTGATTTTAATGAAAGTTGTAGAGGAGGTATCAAAACATAAGAATACCGAATTTAATTCAGATTAAGACATTTTTAGACGCTTGGTTTATCAACTTGAACAGCGGCTATAAGACCTGGAAGTGCAGTCTCAAAACCTACCTCAAATAGGCGATTTCAGCGCAAGTTTTCGACATCATCGAGCATTATTTTTGACTCGATGTTTAAACGAAAGTTGGAGATAGCGTTGCGGATTACAAGTTTATCAATATATTTTTTTTTTTGACAAACGAGCTACTCGATATAAGTGATTTTAAGGGTCAAAGTTGACCAGAAGAGCAATTTTGGATATGTTTAAAATAACTTAAAATATTTAGTTATTCAAATAAATTGTTCTAAATTAATCAAATTAAGATTTTGATTAATAGCTAAAGGTATTTAAAGGACGTTTTAAGATAGTATCAAATATGATGCGCTAAAAATACGATTTGCAAGAAATTGCAGGGAAAAAAACGACGAATAAACGTCGAAGAATATCAACGCTAAGAAATGAGAAGATGCAAGAAATTGGCCAACAACAGAACGGAGATTAAAAGAACATTAAAGAGGATTCAAATATAGTGAAAGGACGTATAAGAAACATATACAAAAGGACGCGAAATATGTGTGATAGTCGAAGTGGCAAGTCTATGCGCCATCGTGATGATGAAGTAAACAATGTAAGAAAATGATAAGATCTTTACAAGAATAAAATGACTAAGTTATAAGAAAATTCGAGGACGAATTTTTATAAGGGGGGAAGAATGTAATACCCCGTATCTCTTACGTTGCCAAAGTAGGCAGCGTATCTAAATTTAAACAGTTAAAACGGCCAAAAAGGGAATTATCGGGAAATAATTAAATAAAAGAGAACTCGAGTAGGTCGATATTGAGATTTTAATATGAAAATCTCAATATCAAGAATTCCATAAAGGAAATGGAATTAACTTAAAAAGAAAAGTATGGAAAAGTGGATGAAGTGCACTTAAACTCGAAAATTGGAAAATAAGCGTTTAATTCCCGGAAAATATAAATAATATAGATTATTGATGGGAATTAGTATTTTAAAAAAATAATATCGATATATTGGTTATCGATAATTATTAAAATGAGAATTGGACGAAAAAGTTGGAAAAAGTGCATTTTAGCTCAAATTGGAACTTGAGCGTTTTTAGCCAAAAATTTCTAAATTATATTATTGGAATAAAATAATGACATATCAAGGTGGTATTATTTATTTGGATATAAATAATACACAATTTATCGAGATCAAATGACTAAGTGATTAATGGACTAAATTGGACGAAAGAAAAGTTATAAATTAAAGTGTAAGGAGGTGGCAAATTTAAGGATTTAAGTGGAGCTTTTGCCATAAATATAAAAGGCCACTATTTGACTCTCAAAATCAGAATATACATAAACCATTTCCAGCAAAGGTGAAGAGAGGAAGAACTTCATCTTCTCAAAAGTTCCATAATCTTTCAAGTGCCATAACTTGTTCGTTTTTACTCCGATTCGAGTGATTTTTACGGCCACGGAAAGAGGAGGACGATAGCTACGGATTGACCTAAAAAAATCAAAGTAAGAATCAGTATTTTGGTTAGGGTTTAGCACGAAAATATTCTGTTTTGTTGAGTTTTGATGGTGTTTAATGGTGATGATGAATTTGATAGTTAGAAATGATGTTCATGGTGTTTGAATGGTTAGTTATAGGCTGAATTAATGTTTTGTTGTGAGATATGAGGGTTGTAATATGTATGGGTATGGTGTATGTTAGGGTTTCATGTAGGTTGAAGATGAATTGGTGGTTGTTTTGGGGTTTTGATAGCCGGAAGTAATGAACCACCGTGCTTCGCACGGTGGGGCTGCGTTTCAGCAGCCATGGTGCGTTGCACCATGGCTGGAGCAGCCCCTCCCTGGCCAAAACAGGGGAGGGCTGAGGGATAGTGAAGTGGGGGCTGATGCCACCCTTCCCCGATGGTTGTATCGCTTAAAATCGACGCAAACGCTAAGTGTTACGTAACTAGTTTCGAGCGTAACATAAAAACTGTTTTGAATTAAACTTTGAACTAAGATTTTAATGTGTTTAAGTTGGTGATAATGACATAATTAGAGGCTGTATTAATTGGTGTATTATTGAATATATAGGCTGTTTTAATCGACCGAAACGTTAAAGAGATAACTTGAAAAAAACGATGTTGCTGGAATTTTTGCGCTGCGAAACAGCCATATTGCGAGGGCAATATCTCAAGCTATATAGCTCCAAATTAAGTTCTGTTTGTTGGTACGGAAACTTAAGGATGCTGTCTATAAATGTCTAAGTTTAAGTTTCTGCTAGTTTGGCCTATAAATGGCTCAAATAATTTAGAACATTATGTTGCGTATAGCAGCTCTGAAATTTGGACAGCCCCAAGCTATTAACTTCAGAACCAAATTCCGACACCTTCGGGTGCTAATCTCAGTCCGAGACCTAAACAAAAGTTGTAGGCGACGTTCTGAACATTAAGAATGTCAATTTTGTTTAGGAGTTGGATTGTTTTAAGTAAACGGTTTCAATAGCCGAAGTTGGCTAGAAACCTAGTTTTGGATTAATTAATTATAGTTAGTTTGTAATTAATTCGAGTTACTATCGAATTTGTGTAGACTTGACGAGGCGACTACCAATGGAACCCGGAACTTACAAAACGCGATATTGCTTAGCTGTTATCGAAGGATATGGATAGCCAGCGGTGAGTATATTTTACTCACTCTTATTATCGTATTAAAAACTATTTTATATATATACTATATATATTATTATTACTAAATGCATCGCATAAATTGTATAGTTTGACTTGATTGAATTGTTCTTGTTGGTTTGGATAATATTTGAATTGTTGTTTATAGGTTGACTTGTTTGATATATGAATTGTATTACTTTGCTTATGATTTTCCAATGTGAGTTTGTATATGATCCGAAGAAACGAGCTACCTATTGGGCGTCAATAGGCCGTGTGATCACCGGTGTTTATGAAAGTCTAGATATTCGTACATAGATACGATATGAGCTCATTAAATGTTGATCATATTTATAATTATGAAATAGAATATGTTTGGGTATCGGAAAGGAGGATTATAATTGTGGCAGATACGAGGTAACTCGGTCGAACTATCTCGGGACCCGTATTTGGTGGGTAACTCGGTCGAACTATCTCGGGACCCACAACTTGGGATTAAGTAGTGGCATGATGTAACTCGGTTGAACTATCTCGGGACTATGCCACGTGGTAGCGGGTAACTCGGTCGAACTATCTCGGGACCCGGCCACTCGGACGATATGATTCGAATATGATACGGATTAGGAGAGTTAAGGAGTTTAAGATTAAGGTTTCGATCGGATCAAATACTTGTCTTAAGTGAATTGTTTGCAATCGCTGTGATTGTATATGTTAGAATTGTTTGAAAATGTGATTGTATATATATATATTTTAAAAAAAATGTTCTAAATGCGATGCTTATTTTGATAATATGGTAAGTAAAGTATAACTCACTCAGCTTAATAGCTGACCCCCAAATAGTGTGTTTTTCAGGTACCTAGATTCTAGACGTGGCTAGAAGTCCGTCTCTGACCAGAAGTCAATGTTCCAATAAACAGTTCCGACTTCCATGTCTGCTGCAGTAGTATAATGTCTGACTAGTGTCATGGCCTAGTAGAACAGTAAAAATTGTATGTTGTTTATAGTTGCTGTCTGTTGTGCATATTTTGGTTTGGCTACAATAGTTATGTTTTGTACCACGGAGGTAGATTCTCGTGATGTAACTTTGACACTAGTAGTTTATGCCGGGCTAGTACGTATATGATACGGAAATGATAAGTCCGAGCAAGTTGTATGATTTTTACCAGTGTATAAATGTGTTTTTGTTTAAATGCTTCCGTTTGTAAGGTCGGGTTTTATATGAAAATTGCGAAAAAGTTTTAGTGAATTTCAGGCTTGCTACGGGATTCGGAACTACAATTCCCATTCCCTAGCGCTGGTCGCGGCCCTCAATTTTGGGTCGTGACAAAGGTGGTATCAGAGCAGTTGGTCCAGTTACCACTGCCAGTCTATGAAAAGTGTCTGTTTGACCCTATGTACCTAGGAACTACTGCAGCGTATAGAGTCGAGCCTTATTGATTATATGTGTCTAATTGAATTTGCTTGATGTTATAGGCTGTCTAATGCCGAGTTGAACGCGTGTGTGTGAGAGTGCTTAAGTGTTTAAGTTAATGTGATATGCTTAGATAGTTAGTCAAGCTTTAAGTTAGATAGTGCATATCATATATTAAATTATTGGATATTGTCGAAAAGTGGTTTGGACAGTATCACATGATTAAGTATTGTTCTTGTTCACCATATCTGAGCAAAATGGAGCTCAGCTACATGTTGTATCAGAAGAGGAGGAAGCGCCTCCTATTTATCAAATGGATTTCATGTAGATACTGACAGACTATCGGAGATACGTCAGAATGAGTGCATATCAGATATTCAAACTCGAGGTGGGACCATTGTCCCGGAGATGGAAATTGGTGAGGAAAGTCAGGAAGACCTATCCGAAGAGGAAGCATCGAAGAGGTGAACCATCAGTACATTAGGGGTTTAGGACCCAACTTTGTTGAGTAATACAATAATGCACCTAAGCATTTTGGAATGTTATTCGCTAAAGCTCGTCAGATAGCCAGCGATCATGAGTGGAATGACGATTCCATTCCACCTCTTTTCTTTTGACGTGAGAGACCGACATTCTCTTTTTGTAGGAGTACTGCTCCTAGTATTTGGCATTACCCTGCAATTATGCATAGAGGTAGAGGCAGTGCTAGACGGGCTAGAGGACGCGAATGAGGCATTGCTACCCGAGAAGGGTGAGTCCAGTGAGACGCCCTCAAGTACGAAATGCTTTCTATGCTTATATGCCAAATATGTTTATGTGATTGAAATGTTTGTATTGTTTTGTTTATTTTGTGATCGATTGATATACATACATTGATATAATTGTGCATTGTTAGGATAATGCCTATAAAGATAGATTGAGAAACCCGCGCATATAGGCTTTATCCTAAACATAGTTACTTATATGATACTTGAAATTAAGAATGCATAAAATACATAAGATAAATAATATATATAGCGTGAAACGTAATTCCTTATATTACGTTTCCAGTACCATAAGGATGGTAAACGATATTAAAGAAAGTATGCTATGAAAAATTGACACGTGAGCCTAAGGGCTCCATGAGATAAGATTATGATCGAGGTGGTGAAATATACAGATTGGTGAGTATCGAAGACGGGGAAATTAAATATTTGTTTAGCAATGCTAGAAGAGGATGGCATTGACTATTAAACACCTAGATGAGTGTTAAAGGATGACGAAAATTCCAATACCAAAAAATCATAATAAACCCCAATAAATTATAATGAAAACCCATTAATGTCGCAAGGTGTGTAATCTGAAGGGACTTACGATTGTTTTCAAGGAAAGAAAATTTTGTGGTTTAATGGTACAATTATGCTCAGTCATCATATATGGCATGTCATAATCACGTTAGTAATACATACGAGTATACATATATCTATTTTCTATATAAA
Organism: Mercurialis annua; assembly: GCF_937616625.2. Taxonomy (NCBI): domain Eukaryota; kingdom Viridiplantae; phylum Streptophyta; class Magnoliopsida; order Malpighiales; family Euphorbiaceae; genus Mercurialis; species Mercurialis annua. Next base: position 34,288,630 of record NC_065575.1, read on the forward strand.
ATACATTTTTCAAAATATAGATCATGCATCATACTCGTGTTAAAATTTCTAAAACGTGATTTTATCGAGCAACTCTTTAGTGATGAGAGGTGTCATCACTCTGAGCTACAATTGTACCAATGTTTTCAAATGATTTAAAGTAAAAGAATTTGAATCGAAAGAAGAGTTTGAAAGACTGGTCGACCAGCAATGTTTGAAATGTATTTGTTTTGTAAGAAACTCAGATGTAAAGCCCTGCGACAATGATAATAAAAAATTCTTGATAAACAAGAATGAGCATATATGATAAAATGCACCCTAATATAAAAATGAAGCCCTAATTAATTAACCTTTAACCTAGGATTAGGAGATCAATCTATCCTAGACATTAAGCATACAAATCACTACAAACCTTGAACCCAACTCAAACCCTAGTCAACTTAATCACAATCAAACTTCATTAACAACCCCTAAACAAGGGGGTTTAGCTACTAATCACAAACATGCTAACAATAACTAATAAGTAAGAAATAGGAATAAACATAGTGTAGAGATTAATTACCTTGTAATAATTGAAGACCCAAAGCATAAAAGAGATAATGAAGAACAATAATAAAGGAACCAATAATCTTCTATTAATAATAATAATCTTTAATCCATGACAAAAGTTCAAAATATAACTAAGAACAAGTGTAATTCAAAAAGCTGAGAATAGTAAAGTGAAAATGGGGGCTACAAATCTAAAAATGAGTGCATAACCCTAAAATGGGAAAGAGGGGATCCTTTTATAGTTCAAGGACAAAAAGGGAATAAAAATACACTATATGACAAGTCTAAATGAGGTAGCCAATCAAAATAGACCACTGATTTGTCCATATATCCCTTTTTAGCTTCAAATCACGTATCTTCATTAATGAGCTGTTTCTATCGAAATGAAGTGGTTTCTATAGAAACAGGCTTAGGTGAAAAGCTCACTGGATGCATTTCTGACATGGTTTCTATCGAAACCAATATGTCTCGATCGAGACAGGCGTTTCTGGGGAGGTTTCTGAGGAGGTTTCGATAGAAACAAGCTCTGACTTAATCACTTCTGCTTCTTCTAGTCTTGATTGCTCCAATTACGCTCCAAATTGCCCGATTTTCGCCAATATGCACCTGAAACACTTCGACATGAAAATGAGCAATAAAACACCTTTAATGGACACTAATCATGGCATAATTACATCAAAATAGACTCACATAATAGGTGTAATTCTACACCTATCAGCAGGTCTAAAAACCAGGCATAGGTTAAAACCAATTCAACCCTTAACTCTAAGAATAATAGACACCACATAGGACTCATATCTCAAACCATAACCAAGGTATAGCCAAAGCATAATATCCATACACATACTTTTCATAGCCAAAGTAATACCAAAGTCAAACAATAAGTTAAACCTAGTTGAGTTCTCTTTTAAGAACATAATCCTGAAGCTTACATAACTTAGCTCAAAACTTTAAAACCAAGTAAAATCCCAAAGTAGTGAGTTAGCCGAGTTACCACTTTTCAAGCTCAACATCACATGTCGGGCGATCCAAGTCTAACCCGACCTAAAGATATATAAAAGTAAAATCAATTTTTAAATCCGGAAAACTTTTAAACAAAATCTTTAGCCACTTGAAAATAAAGAACTCAACAAAGCCTAACAATCCAACAAACCACTATATAACATGCTTAAAACATTTTACCAACACTTGGAAAAATCACCCAATGTAAACACAAGTGTGTTAAACCACTTTAATAGAACCAAATGAAGGCTTAATACATATATTAACCCATGAATTCAAATCTGAGTATAAACAACCAATCATCAATTGATTATGGAAAAACATAGCATAACTTATATACAACATTCTAAATGGATTGCCAACCAAACTTATACAATATCAACATGTTTAATCCACAAAAAAAGTCCTATAACATATATAGGCAGCCCCTGTTATACCTCAACTCAGAACGGAACCAAACACTTCATACATAAGCATATTAAGCCCAAAAAAACCATCAATTGATTACCAAACAAATGAATAACCAAAGCACTAATTCAAAAGTGTCAAAACAGCCCAAGGCCATACATTTACAACCATAAAAACTTGTCAAAAACAGCGAGGAATCATGGCATAACATATAAATCAATATAACACTTAAATCAAATCAACTATTCCAAGCACCCACGGTATAAACACATGCTAATCCAATCCTTAAACATACATATTCAGATTTAAAAAAAAAAGCTAAAATAGAAAATGAACACCATAACATCCAATGTATAAATTTATCATTACAACATACAAATCTCTACTCAATACACAAGAAAAAATGGATTACATACCTCTTAAAAGCAAAACAATGTATTTAGGAATTGAATGGTTCACAAGCCTACAAATGTGATATATAAAGAGCTAGCGAATCAAGAACCATACAAAACAACAACCAATTGATTAAACCATATGTGAGGAATGGAATTTGAGGAAGGCCAAAAACACTTACCAAGGATCAAAATATAAGAGAGATGAGTGAGGAATGGAGTTTGAGGAAGGTCTCAGCCGTTTTAGGGTTTTAGAAATGTTTGGAAATGATTTTAAATCGGATAAAAGGGGTATTTAAAGCAAAAACCCGAGCTGTTGATGGAGTGGTCCGGCCGAACAATGGTTTGGTCCAGTCGGACCCCTTCAATAAAAAGAGTAGTCCGGCCGGATCAAATATTGGTCAGGCCAGACCTGAAGAACAGGGCTGATCAGCCCTCAAAATAAAAGAAGGTCCAGTCAGACCACACTTGGTCCGGCCGGACCTCATTCAAAAACTACGAAAGGTCCGACATCCTTCGCCTGAAACACCAAAACGTCGAGTTACAAATCCAAACAACCACTCAAGCACATAACACACATACCAAAGCTTACTAAACATAAAAGCTTGGTGAAACCAAACTAACGAACTCGGAAAGTTCATCAGAACTAACCGGTAAAACCACGGGGTATTACAGTCGAGGGTTAGATTACGGGAGCATTGATGATCAAGGGGTCTTGCAATGATGGCATACATAATCTCATTTTTTTCGAAAAGCAGCAACCTTAGTTTTCAAGCTAATGTAGGAGAGCATGTTAGTCGTGATGTTTGGCATCGCCGGTTGGGTCATCCGCCAACTGTTCTAAGTTTATTTGGTATTAATCAATTTTGTTCACCATGTTCTCATACCAAATTGATTGACTTACAAAGTTGTAATTCATGGTTATTGTATAACAGTCAGCGGTTACCATTTAATACATCCTCTTTGCCCTCTATCTTGCTTTACACTATATTTATGGGGATTTTTGGGGTCCCACTAAGGATGCCTATTTCCAAGGAAATAAATACTACCTGATTTTAGTATATCACTTTACCAAATTTTCTTGGTTGTATCATCTACAACTAAACTCTCAAGTGGCTAATGTTTTTAAACAATTTTGTAATCTTATTGAGAAATAATTTAACTACTCAATTCAAAAAATTTACACAGATAATAGTGGTGAATTCATTGCTTTGGCGCAACTATCTCAATACAAGTGGTATTTTCTAGCTCATAACAGCACCTCAAACCCTTTAACAAAATGGCACATTATAACGAACATGCTACCTACTATTGCTCTTCATGGAATTTCTCTTTTTTTCAGCACTATATGGTCAAGATCTTAATTACTTGAAGCTTTAAACCTTCGGTTGCTTATGCTATCCTTGGCTGCGTCCATACACACATGATAAACTTCAAGAACCTTCACTACAATGTTGCTTTGTAGGCTACTCTCTCCTTTCAAAGTGCATATAAATGTTTTGATCCAAAATCAAAGAAGGTATATATCTCTCGTCATGTCCGATTTAATGAGCACATATTTTCATTTTATGCGCACGATCAGTCCTCACTTTCCCTTGAGCAATCTGTTATGTGCAAGCCGGCAGTGGACTTTCCCATGCCCTTTGTCGTATCTCATCTACCTACTCAGCAAGAAGCACCAATAAGATATGATCCACTTACTACTGAATTTCATCTAGTGCTTTTTGCAACGTCTTTGCAGTTTTCTTATGCTTCTGCCTCAGACTTAGATCTTGTGCGTACTCATGTCATGACCACTCTAGCCATGAATAATATTAATAAACTAAAACGGTTTTATACAGCAACAAAGCACCATTTCGTTACGGATTCAGAGCCAACTTGTGTCTCTCAAGCTCTAAAGGATCCAAATTGGAGATAAGCAATGTCCGAAGAATTTTTAGCCCTTATAAAACATGGCACTTGGACACTAGTTCCTCCTCTGTCTCAAAAAATATTATTGGGTATAAATGGGTGTTTTGCATCAAGCGCAAACATGATGGCTTGGTCGAAAATTTTAAAGCCCATCTTGTGGCTAAAGGCTTCGCTTAAAGACCGAGAATCGACTATTCAGAGACTTTCAGTCCGGTAGTTAAACCAGCTACTAAGATCTGTTCTCTCTATCTTTATTATGTAGAATTGCAAACTAAGATAGTTGGATGTGAGCAATGCCTTTCTATATACTAACCGAAGATGTTTATATGACTCAACCAGTAGGATTTACTGATCATACTTGTCCCAACTTTGTATGTCATTTGCGCAAATTACTATACGACTTGAAATAAGAACCATGTGGGTGGTACACGGCTTTTAGCGCTGCCCTTGTGAAAGTGGATTTTACTCAAGCTAAGTCTGATGCTTCTTTATTTGTGTTCTCTCAAAACTCCATCATCATATATTTCCTCATATATGATGATCACAAGAAGTGATCTAGCCGTAGTTGATTCTATTATTCAGAATTTGGGCATCAGTTTTGCAGTTAATGATTTAGGTCCTCTAAGTTATTTTCTCGGAATTGAAGTCAACAAATGCAAAGAGGGTCTTCTTTTGTCACAACAACGGTACATTCTGGACATTTTTCATAGGCATAAAATGGATGGTTCCAAACCAATAGCTACTCCAATAATAGCGAACCCACATGTACCGTCATCTTCTTCCATGGATAACACAGAATATTAAAACATAAGTGGTGCTCTATAATAACTTACATTGACAAGGCCATATTTTTTTTTTTAGTAAACCGTATGGCTCAACTTGTTGGCTCTCCAGACGAGGTTAGCTAGACTACTTTTAAACGCATTTTGCGCTACCTAAAAGGAACTATCTCGTATGGCATCTTGTTATGTCAATGTTCCTCATGCACTTCGTGCTTTTTTCGATGCTAATTATGTCGGTGACCCAGCCACAAGTACATCCACCTTTACATATGTAATCTTCCTTGGTGACTGTCCTATTTCTTGGAGTTCTCAGAAGCAAAAGGAAGTCTCTCGATCATCCACTGAATCTGCGTATCGTGCATTTACTTGTACTTCAGCTGAAGTTCGAGGGTTACAATATTTTTTTTTTGAACTTCACTATCCACTTATAGGAATACCAAGCATTTAATGCGACAACATCAGCGCTATTCGGATCTCGCTTCATCCAATTCATCACTCTCGAACGGAATACATTTCAGTGGACTTGCTCTTCATTCGTGATATTGTTTATAAAGTGTTCTTATCTATTTCATTTGTCAACACGCAAGATCAGCTTGTGGATATTCTCACCAAGCCCTTAGCCTATACTCGTTTTCAGATGTTACGTTCTAAAATTTATGTGGATGATGGCACGTCAATTTTGCGAGGGCGTAATAGACCAATCAAGGATTAGTCTTCCAATAATCAAGGAAGAATGTTTTCCTAGCATAAATCTAGCTAATCATATATATGTTTACCTTATTTAAATTATTGTGTTGTAATTAGTTTATTGCTTACCTTACTTAGAAGAGGTAGTTCCTATATAAATGTTTATGATACAAAATAAAAAAATTAAGCCTTGCTTTTTCTTATAAGAACTTGGGAGGGCTATGTCCCCCTCAGGTCTTAATGTAGGCCAGCCTCTGGGATTTATATATGTGACCAAGAAAAAGCAATAAGTCGATAATTATTTTGTAAAAAAAACATTTGTTCGGTAACTGTTTTTGTAATTTTATATAGTTTGGTACCATTTTGTGAAAAATTAAGTGTTCAATAGCCCTTTTTAAAATATATATATATATATTTTGCAAAAATTCTCTACTTTTGCAACCACAAAAATATTAAACCCTTATTTATAACCACATAATTTAAATTAGAATTGAATAAAAATACACTTTCGAATCAATTATAGGATGTCTTCTACACACAACTTTAGTGTTTTTATCAAATATATAACAATCTTTAATTTTTGTCAGTTTGGCCCATCATTTATTTGATATTTGCGAAATATATCCATGACTCGTTTTGAGCTGTCGTAACGCAATATTATTTGTCTCTATGTACAAACTCCATCCTATACCGCGTATACAACCTCGCGCCATGTTAGCTCTAATTAGATCGTGAATATAATTGATAAAGATTTAAAAGAATGGATCAAACCAACATGATTCAACATTGTGGTATATATTACTACTAAAAAATAACATTTTAGCGAGGAAATAGTTTAGTGACAGATAGAGTCTGTCGCAAAATCTGAATCGCTAAAAAATTAGCAATGGATTAGCGACGGTAAATTAGTGACGGAAGATTAGCGATGGAAAATTGAGTCGATAAATCGTTGGATTTCTTAATAATTTTACCGGCTATATAGCAGCAGATTCGCAATGACAAATTAGCTACAAATTATCGACGTAATTAAAAAAAATATTTTAATATTTAAATTTTAAAATTATATGTTTTATTTAAATCGTAATAGCTATTCATATTAACTATTATTTAATATCATTTTCGTATGTTAGTTTTGAGATTTTCGTAAACTTTCCAATAGGTCACCAATCTTGAAATTGCTCCACACATGGTTTTAACTATGAAGTTCTTCTACACTTTACTCGGATTACTCGTTAATGGTTGATCAAGTTTGACGGACTCGCCTTCTGAACTCAATCTTAACAAACTCAAATTATTTTTATATATTCATGTACTTGTTATCAAAAAGAAAAAATAATTACTCCCGCACATTAAAATAATTACTTTTTAAATAATATTTTTTAAAATATTTATTTATTTTAAATATTTTTTTTTAATTATTATATTTTTAGATAACTTTTTTAATTATTTTAAATAGTTTTTTTAATTATTTTTTAAATAATCATTTTTAGGGATGAATTATAAATTCCTTCGCTAATCAGCGAAGGATTTTACAACTATTTTTCAGTAAAAATTTTGGCACATTCTTTTTTTTAGATAATTGATGGGTATATTAGCTCAATCACAAAGCCGTGATTGGCAAAAAGCCTTTATAATAAAAAGGCTTTTTGGCACATTCTTTGCGCCAAATTAGCAAAAAATCTTCGCTAATTGTTATTGCCAACTTCACACCTTACTTGCTGATGGACTTTGTCGCTAATTTATCAGTAATTTAGCGACAGACAAATCTCTCGCTACATCCGGAAATAGAACCTGTCGCTAAATTCCGCCGCTATTTCACTGTTTTCTGATAGTATTTGGTAAAAATATTAAAGTTGTGGACATCCATTTTTTCTTATCACATCGATCTATCTTTAATTTTTATGATTCATAACACGATTTTTTGTACAATACAGATAATTGATGAAAATATGATCAACTGATATTGATGTCCATGTAAGAATTTATCTTATTTTTGAGTTTTAATTCAAATTATAATAAAAATAATTATTTACATGAAATTAAATTATCAAAAGTTGTTTTGAAACTATAATACATGTTATAATTCTTAATTTTATTTTTATTTAACAATTTAAGTCATTTTAAAGAAAAGAAAAGAAAAACTATTTAAGCCTTGAAATTATTCAGGGAGTTTGACGGTTTATTTTTCGGTTTTTAATAAGACGTCTTGAACCATATGGATTTGTTTATGTACTTTAACATAGAACCATTTACAATTATAGAATGTATATATTTACTTAACAAAAAATACATTTAAATCTATGATTACCATATTATCATCAATATGACACAAATATTGCACGCTTTTAAGTGCAATTTCCGTCATTTTGGACATCTGTGTTACTACCAGTTGTTTTAATCATCGGAAATCTTAAACTCGCTGAGTTTTTAAATTATTCGGAATCACAACAAAACGAAATCCAAATATGTTGGCAACAAAAAGAAACTGGATGTGCGACAACATTTGTTGTCGGATCAACAACTGCACTAACCCTAGCAGCATGGCAATTTCCGCTGATGAGTATCACTCCTATAATGAATATAAGAATCACTATGAAACCCATAATTTTTCAGTGTAATGTTTTTCTGAGGAAAATAATGATATTTCGTTGATATTAGACTTTATCAACCAGGATATGAGGTAAAACTTACATACAAATATATAATATATATACAAAATTAACCTATAATGGGGGTATTTGATAAGATTATATACTTCATTTTGTTAGAACTTGGAGTGCGAAAAAATAGTCATTGTTATCTATACTATATATAAAAGCACGGATGGGGGGGGACAGGCAAATTTACTGAATAATTCTTTTCAGTTCACTACTAAATAAAGGTTTTATAGTCATTAACTAATTAGTTATTTAATTAATTACTATTGTAATTAAAGTCCTAATTAGAATAGGTAGCTAAATTATCTCCAATTTAGTTTTTAATATGTAAATAATAACTAAATTGTCTCCAAATTAGTAGGAATACCTATCTTTTAGTTTGATTGAATTATAAAATTAAAATACTGTATTTTGTCAATATAATATTATTTAAATTTCTATCTTATTATTTTTAAAGATACTATTAATAAAATTAAGTTAATTATTTAATTATGGTTATTATAAAACCAAAATAAGAATAAATCCAGTATGAAAAAAAATTTAATAACCGAATATATTATATTTACTTTTACAAAAATTCTTAATTAATTTAATATTAATTAAAAATTAAAAATTGATATAATTATAATAAACTTACTAATATGTTTATTGACGAGTTACGTTACGAGCCACGTGCATAGCACGTAATGCGAAACTAGTATAATAAAGTGGGGAGATTTGTTGCAAACTTTGAACACCTTCCTTTCAGGTGATTACATATCCATATCTTTTTTTGACTTTCCTTAATTATTACTACTATTTTAGTAATCTTTATCATCTCTTTTTAGCGATGGAATGTCAGTGTGAAATATTCTATTCGTACCGATATTGTGAAAACCGACCCGGCCATTAAACCGGTGGAGACAAAGGGTCAAGGGTTGAGGTTTAACCGGGGTTGAACCGAGGATAAAAACTAATTATATATATAATAATTATTAATATAATTTTATGAGAAACAAATATTTTATATAATAAAATATATTAAAAAAAGAAAACCAACTAGTTTTTAATATATATAATACAAATAGAGTTTAAACATATAAAAACTATTAGGTTATTAATTGGTGTTGCATGTGGTATGTCCCTTTAAAGGGGGAAGGTTCGAACCCCCCCGGCCGGGTACAAACCCGGGTTTACCGGTCTAACTGTTGAAAATCAACAGTTAACAGGCCGGTTCAATAAAAAAACGGGTTTAATAATGTAAGAGTTTTTTATGCAACCCAAACCGTTGATCTGGCCAGTTCGCGGGTTTTCCGGACAAACCGGCTGGTCCGGTTCGGGTCTGACAACCATGATTCACACTATTATTGCATGTTTTTTGGGCTTTTTACAAAAATACTTGACTAAGTGATGCGGATAACATTAATACGCTTGTAAAAATTTATTTTTATTTATATGCTTTTTTGTTTTTATATAAATTATTCTGTTTTAACTAATTACTTAATCAAATTTATTTGTATCACACTAAAAATTTGGATATTAGTGTTTATTGATGGAGTCTGCCTTTTGATCTGGTGGATTAACCTGCAAAACAGGGTATAAGTTAATCGGACGGTGGTTGTCCGATTAACTCTCCGATGCTAAAATCAGTATTGAGCTTTTGACAACCGTTTTTTAGCATATGAATGTAATTGTGTGTTTAGACATACCTCAAACTCTTTATATAGTAATTGAATGTATACCTTATAGACTTAGAATAGGAAAGTGAATCCTATTTAGTAGGGTTTGACGCTAATTAGGAGTTTGATTCCTTATTCAGACATGAGTCCTATTTAGAAACGTCTTCCTAAATAGTCTTGTCTTTCTAAGTTAGAGTTTATCTTACTAAGTTGGAGTTTGTATCCAAATAGGAAAGATCTTCGAGAATCTTTGTAGATCTAGTCATTTGGCCGAATCCCTGGGTCGACGCGCTTTGTCTGAGTACTCAGGGGATTCAGTTTACTTTTCGTGGAGTGAGGTTATATCCTAATCAAGACGGATTTTATAGATTTGGCCGCTGGTTTCGTAAGGATTAGCCCTTTGAACGGGAGTCCGATATCGTCCAAGGGTGAATCTCCTGCGTCTCGATTCCATAGTTCTTATGATAGGATTCGGTATCCATCATTTACTTATAAAGAAAATTATAATAAAATATATTACTTTTTATTTATATAATATGAAAATAATTAATATTTGTTTTAAAATTATTCTTAATAAAATTTCATATTATTTTTTTTATAATTTAATTATTGTAAATATTATTTAATAAAATTATTTAATAGTTTTTTTGTTTTCTGTTTAAAGGCTAATAACTATATTATTTTATATAATAGATTAAATTATTGTATATATAAGTTGGACATAAATTTCATTACTTTATGAATAAAATTAGACAAATGAATTCAAATATATTTATTTTGTTATTTTATTTTATCAAAAATTATAACAAAACTAAAAAAGTAATTTAAAAATATTTTTTATTAAGAATTTACGATAATATAAAATAAATTTAATTATATGTATATAATAAATTATTTTAAAAATAGATCAACCAAAGAGCAAACAAGTTAAAAAAATGTATTATATTTATATGCTATAAAGAAAAGCGAAATTAGAATTTAAATTATACAAATATTAATATAATAAGAATACAATTATTGAAAAAACGTGTATATATATTTGTTTATTGTAAAAATTGCATAACCAAGTAAAGAGCATCTAAATAACAACATAAACAACTAAAAAGAGGTTATAGGACAACTAAAAAGCAATGAATGAACGTTTGTAATTTAGATGATGAATGAACGTTTGTAATTTTAACGCTTTGAAAAGCTATTCTGAAAACGTTGTTATGTACGATAGTATGGTTAATGGTTTGATTGAACCACGAAAAATTTATAGCGTTTTTAAATTTGTTACGGATTTCAGAGAAAACACTCCCATTATCTAGCACCGGTCTCGACCCGAGATTTTGGATCGTGACAAAACAGAAGAAATATAAAAGAAAAATAAAGAACAACAAAAATGGTAAGAACACATAACAATGCGCAAATTAAAAACTTCAAAATCACATGCATAATCAACTAAATACCTAGAATCAAGACAGAACAGATAGATGATGAAGAGAAAACAAAAAACAAAAACAAAGTCAAATGCAGAGGCAATATTCATATTAAAATAGAAATTAACGCTCGTAATGACGGCTTTCAGATAGAAAATGAAAGTGAAAAAGAAGAAGATGAAATATATAACACGCACACATCTCAAGGAAATAATGATGATGTTTAAGAAACTGAAGGGTTGAAACCTTACGACACACCATGGATGAAAGACACTTGGCGATTACAATAACACATGTCCAAAATCCATGAATTATGGCGGAAATGTGTCAAATAATAGAAAATTAAAAAAACTCGCCGAGGAAGTGAAGAGATTCGTTGAGTAAAACGAACAATGGCCGAGTCCCAAAGAGACTCGCCAATTTAGAGTCATCCAAACGGATTCGCCTAAATACACAGTGACCGAATCCAATAAAATTTTGTAGGTTTTAAAAGTTAGATATGGTGCGACTCATCAAAGATCTAGATTCCAAATACAAGTCAACTACTATACTGACAATACAACAGATTTTAGAAGACCTAAATCTTCTAAAATTTTAAAATTATTTTCCTACATGGAATCATATTCCTATTTAGAAGTATAATTTTATTTAGGCTCATTTTAAATAGGATTCTTACTAAATAGCAATCTCTTTTTTATTTGGACTTCTCCACTGAATAGGAATTCTTTTTCTATTTGAATTTTACATGATATTATACAATGCTCACTATAAAAGGATATCAGGTATGTCTACGCACAGACTAATTACAATTCACAAACAATACTCCTTATAAGCTCATTACTTACTTAAGTATTGGAGAGTTAATCGGACAATCACCGTCTAATAAGCCATCTACCTTATTTTAGCAGGCTGAAGAATTGTAATGAAGACCAGACACCATCATTACATTTCAATCCTTCCGTTTATTTTTAGTGTTAGTCAATTAAATTAAAAAAATTTAAAAAAATTAATTTAATTTAGTTTTAAATTTATTTTTAACTTAAATATAAATAAAAATTATTTTTTATGAGATTGAATATTTTGATAAATTAAATTTATTTCATTTTTCTATACATTTGTTTTTTTAAATTATTTTTTTGTAATTTTGTAATTTTTTACGTCATTTACTTTTTAAATTTAAATAATAATAAATCTTATTATTCATAGAAAAACACATGATACATGCATGTTATTATATTCGCTGTAGTAATACTACTTATTTAATAATTTCAGTATAGCATTTTATAGATAAAAAGTCATCTCAATTTTTTAAATTCTTACAGATATCATGAAATATATTTAAAATATTCTTTTATAAAATTCCAACAAAAGAAACCAAAGGGTTCATTGTCCCAAAATAAAAATCTGTCTAATCATGCAATAATTAAATGGAATTCTCAAAATATTATTCTATGTTAGTAAATAATACTCCTACTTCCTGAACACATGTGGTAAGACCTACAAAGGACACGTACACGAATTTATTGCTTTGCTACATCCTCCATTGTCTCATCTCTTTTGGTTTTTTTTTTTATCCGATCTCTTTTGGTTTATTATCCTTTGTGTTTCGAGTAATGATATATTTGAATTTAAAAATAATTGCACTAATTGCAATGATAATTTTTTATTTTTTTATTAAAAATAAACTTATCCTAATTGTTAGCGGAAGTTAGCGGGAGTTAATTGTTAATATTAAATATTTTTTGAAAAGATAATCACAACATTAGAGAGTCGGGATCCAACCCCTAACCTCATACATAACAAGAAGAGTTACGCCACTGGGCTAGCCTTCAAATGTAATTGTAATGATAATTGATTTCTTTTAAAAAATATTAATAATTGAGTGTAATTTACTTGAAAGTTATTATATTTTTGTTTAAATTTTACTGAGCCAATTTTTTGTGATCCATCAAAAGATCTTTCAAAATTTATTTTAACATCAAATATATTTAAAAAGTTAGCCATATAAAAGTGTTGGTCAAATTTTATGGATAACCATTTTTTTTTTGGTCAATCACAAATAAAGCAAAGTTTTATGACTTAAAGAATGCTATACAAGCCAAAAACAGGCCAAACAACACACCTGCACAGCACAGGCAATCAGAACCAAACAACAAAACAGAATCTAAAACTCTTAACCTGTGCTACACTTCACAGCTACATCTTTTTTGATTTTCTTCCACACTTGGACACAAGAAGGTTTGGTATGGTTAAAAATGGAGTCATTTTTAGCCCTCCATATATGGTAAATGGCTGCACAAAAGGTAAGATTGCTGACCTTAGCCATGGTAGATTTCCCCTTGGATATTCTCACAAAGAAACTGACTTCCCTCCTCCATCTCAAAGGGCTTCTAAAAATGTTCATTTCAGCAAGAAGCCAGCTCCAAACATCTTTTGAGAAGTTACATTCAAAGAACAAATGATCAATTGTCTCCACTGTTGAGTTGCAAAGACAGCAAGTGTCATTTTGAACCACCTTCCACTTAAACAACTAATCTTTTGTCTGTAATCTATGGAGAAGAGCTAGCCAAGTGATAACTGAATATCTGGAAATGTTACCAGTGAACCACACAATCTTAGTCCAAGGAATTGGACTATCAACTGACTTTAAGAATTTCCAGCAGTTGTTGATAGAAAAGGAGCCATGGGAAGAATGGCAAGGGACTTTATCTTTAACACTCAGCTGCACCTGAAAATTATTTCTTACATAATCCCAAATGTTCAGAGTACATTCATCAATCAAATCAGGGAACACCCATTCATTATTCCTCCACAAGCTGTTAACTCTACTAACTTTTGCTACTTCTGAATCTTCAATATTATGGTCAGGAAATCTATTAGCAATGGATTTGCCATTTGCTCAAGGGTCAAACCAGAAAGAAAAATCTTTACCATCCCCAAGTTTGTACTTAATGTACTCAACAACAGCAGGTCTAATCTTCAGGATTTGACTCCAGCTTTAGGGACACTCATGAGACCTGGTTATACCCAAAAACTCAGGTTTTTGAGCTTGTTAACACTAACCCATATGGCCCATATAGTAGGCTTTAAGGAGATAATATCCCAAATATTCTTAGTGCTGGCTGCAATGTTCCAATTATAGACAGATTTAATACCTAGACCTCCACAAAACTTAGGCATACAGACTTTAGCCCAACTGACAAAGCTACCATTCTTATTGTTATTGCACCCATGCCATAAGAAATTCTTGCACAAACTTTCAACACCTTTGATCACAGCAGAAGAAAGGATGAATGTTGTGCACCAGTATATATGCATATTGAGAAGGACTGAACTAACTAATTGGAGCATGCCTGCATAAGAGAGACACTTTGCAGTCCAATGGGAGATCCTATGAGAAATCTTATGAATGAGACTACAACAATTTTCCTTAGAAAGTATGGATGAAATGAGAGGTAACCCCAAGTAGATGATGGGAAGAAAACCCTTCTGGAAGCGCAAAATCTCTTTAATCTCTTTTTTTTCTCATCAGCAGTAGAACCACAAAAGAAAATAGAACTCTTACAGTTGTTTGGTTTGAGGCCAGAACACCTAGTAAAGTCTCCTAAGACCTTGTTGATGATGCTTATAGACTCACTATCCCCATCACTAAAAATGAACAGGTCATCAGCAAAAGCTAAATGACTCAGTTTCAAGATCTTACAACCACTATGAAATTTGCACACAGAACCTTCTTTTGTGTACTTGCTCATAAGCCTGGAGAGGTACTCCATACAAAGCACAAAAATAAGAGGGGAGATGGGGTCTCCCTGTCTGAGCCCTCTTCCCCCATTGAATAGACTGCTCACCATTTATGCTGACAAAAAACTTAGATGATCTAATGCAAGCCATTACCAAACAGATGAAGGAGTTAGGGAATCTATAACCAATTAGAGCTTCTTCTATGAAATCCTAGTTAAGAGAATCGTAGGCTTTTTGTAAGTCCACTTTAATAGCACAAGATTTACTCTTACCTCTGTGGTAGTTCCTCACTATCTCATGAGCAAGCAAGACATTATCTGCAATGCTACGATTTTGAATGAAAGTTGATTGAATAGGGTTCACCACTTTACCAATCACATTTCTGAGCCTATTTGTTAGCACTTTGGAGATGGTTTTGTAAATGACATTGTAGCACGATATAGGTCTGTAGTCATTTATGGATTCAGGGATCTTTACTTTAGGAATGAGAACAATTGTAGTTGCATTTGCTTGACCTAGCAATTTACCAGAGCTGAAGAACTCAACGATAGCTTTTGTAATATCAGGGCCAGTCATTCTCCATGTTTTTTTTAAGGAATAGCTACTGAACCCATCAGGCGCAGGTGCCTTATCATTACTAATGGACCAAAGGGCATTCTTGAATTCAATATCTTCTACAGGCTTCTCCAGGAGGCTTCTATCCTCATCTGTAATAGTATACCCTTCCTCAAAAAATTTATAATCAACATTGACTCTATTGATTTGTGCTGAACCAATAAAGTTTCGAAAATGATTTAGGATTTCTGTTTTTATCATCTCAGGATCTCTACACCAGTTACCATCATTGTATTTAAGGGCAGTGATCTTCTTCCTGTCTTGTCTCTGTCTCATACAACAGTGAAAAAACTTTGTATTTCGATCTCCATCCTTGATCCAGAGCATCCTAGATTTTTGTCTCACATGCTTTCTTCCAACTTCATCAACTTGATCAAATGATTACTACATGCTTTCTCTTCTTCTTGCAACTCCACACAGAAGGGATTAAGAATCAAATTTAACTGGAGAGAGTCAAGCAAATCTTTGGCTCTGCTCACTCTAGAAGAAATGTCATTAAAATTATTCTTGTTTAGCTCTCTCAACTTCCTCCTTAAGCTCTTCAAATTATTATAAATTTGAAATATGGTAACTTCTGGAATCCTCTCTTTCCAAACTTCTTCAACAAGAGACATGAACTTGGGATGATCACACCAAACATTAAAAAACTTAAAAGAAGTTTTCCTAATAGTGCTCTTATCCATCAGATTTACCACAAGAGGGGAATGGTCAGAAAACCCTAGATTTAGAACACTGCAAATAGAACCTTCCCAATTCTTGATCCACTCTTCATTAACAAAACACCTGTCAATTCTTCTCCAAATTCTGTTATCTCCCATTTGGTTATTGCACAAAGTGTAAAACTCCCCTTCATGGTTGATCTCAGAAACATTAGCTCTAAGCGCCCAATTCTGAAAGTTTTCTGCAGCTTGGGTGTCAACATCATTACCACCTACTATCTCCATTACTCATGACAGCATTAAACTCACATGATACAATCCAACTCTCATTTATGGACTGGCTTAAGTTCCCAAGCTCATACCATAAACCAATTCTATCACTAGCATTATAGGAACCATAAACAATAATAAAGAGGAACTGCCTATTTTCCATTTTAATTCTACAATGTATGAACTAACAATGAATCGATAACACATTTATACTAACAATATCTTTATTGTATATTAACCAAATTTTGCCCATAGTACTACAGCAGCAATTATTCACCACATCCCAACCAGGGATTTTCTTATTCAAACACTTCCAGATTTTTTCAAATTGAATATGAGTGACTCTGGTTTCAAGGATCCCAACTAAACTAAGCTTTCTGGACTTAATCAATGAGACAAGAGAAGACTGCTTATTAAAATTATTACGACCCCTAATGTTCCAAGTTGCTAACATTTATCAATTTCTTTTGGCTTAGTAGGAATCCATCCTCTCTTACCCTCACCAATAACACCAGCATTGATCTGATTCCTAAAGTTCTTATCACAATTCTCAATACTACTATCATTCAAATTAGATAAGAAAGTAAACAAATTAGGTCTAGACTTAGCTACCACATTAGATTGAGCTCTTTGCATGTCATTTGGATTTATTCTCTGTGATCCAGTATTATTAGTCTTCAAAGACAGGCTCTCCCTTTCTATAGTGGCCACTTTTACAATCATCACATCTTCAGAGATATTGATTTTAGTTATTACCACATCCTCCTCCAAACTATTCTCATTCTTTTTAGCTTGAACAGAAGGCCCAGTAGTTCGCAATTACTCTTAGTATGCCCCAATCTCTTGCATTTCTCACAAGTGAGAGGTCTCCATTCATAATCTGACTACCATTTTCATCTTGTAGCACCAATCTTTCAGGAAAAGGCTCTGAAACATTCATCTCCACTAGGATTCTTGCAAACCCTAATTAAACCCTGCTAATTGTGCATTGGTCACAATAGAGAGGTGTACTACAAAAGCTACCAATTTTACAAGCATTTCTGTCAGCCAGAATTCCCATGGCAGTCCGGGAAGTTGAACCCACATAGGAATAGATTTGATATCAGAAGGATCCATGGACATGTGTGGTTGCCACTTCTTCAACAGAACCGGTCTCTGATCAAACGTATAAGGACCAGCACCAAGGATCACATCACAAGCTTCTTCATATTCAAACTCAAACAAGAACATAGTTGAGTTAATACTGCTCACATTTTTAAGACCAGAATTTCCCCATCTACACTTAGCAAAAGCTGCTAACCTAGCAAAATTGGCTTTAACCCATAAACGCACCCTACAATTGCCTTATTCCGTCTCTTTTCCTCCTTAACAACTTCCTTTGAATCAAAACTCACAAATCGTTCACCATTGTTAACTACTCGAGGTATGAATTTTAATACACTATTATCACTTTTCGATCGGTTATCCGTGAACAACGCACTCCAAATCTTGGGTTTATCATCAACTTTTGGTATCGTCTTCACCAATTGTTCACAATTAGGGTTACATACCTCAATTTCAAAAGGTAACGATTCAACAACATGGGGACTTGCTTTAGTAGTATTCTCAATCAAAACTTCATTTATCTCTTTTCGGACTTCATATATATCGTCAATGGAAGGGTTATCATCTTCAAGAATCGCCTGATGAGAAACAATTTTTTTCTGTACTCTTTTCCTTGCCATAGAAGCAGAAGCGTACATTAGCAAGGAGTTACTAACTTGCGCTGAGAGAGAAAAGAGGAGAGAGAAATCGGTTAAAAAGTAACTTCTATTCTTTGGATAACCATGTTAATCACATTTTGTTACACTATTAATTTAATCCTCGTAAAAATTTAAATTGCTTAACAAAAGGAATATACTTAATTTCTTGCTATATAAAAATCTTATAGAAAATAAGATAATTTGCGTACTATGATATAATTACTTAAAAATGTAGGTTTGGCTTTCAATATTTTTATTTAAAAACAAAATACAATCTATAATTGTAAACAATTCTATATGTAGATCAACAAATAATTTCAGTAATCAGCCTCTAAAGCCTATTAATTCGAATAGAAGAGTATTGCGATTTAGACATCAAATGTCGTTGATTTGAATAAATATTGGTATTTGTAAAAATAATATACAAATTGTCTCAATATCGAAAGCTGCCCTATAATGTCTCATAATGATGTTTAAATATTACAATAAGTAAAATTCTAATTCGGATTTTAAAGGAAACAAATTAGGAAAAGATAAAAATTTCACATAATTTAAAATCGCCGTTTAAAGCAACATACAACATGGGTAAAGCTGATGAGAATTTCTTAGAATTTGGCCAAAAAGCAACATACATCATGAGTAAAGCTGATGAGAATCGTCGTTTAAAGTTTTACGAGATACGTGTCATTTTTTTATGTTAGAATTTTTTGTATATAATGAGTGAGATGGCTAAATAACGTTTAAAGATAGATTATACTATTGTTTCAAGTTAGGGTTTGTTGCGGATGTATAAATATTCGTTTTGGATCAAGAAAGTTGGGGGAGGAGAAACGCGTGCTAGGTACCATACAACGATCGTATATTAAAACAATAATGCATAAATTAAGAGAAGGTGAAGGGCTTAATATAATGGTGAAAGTAATAAATATAAATGAAGAGTTAGTTAAAAATTACGGAAAACCTCCAAAAATAAAAAATGTTGAAATTACAAATTTTCGACGTAAAATTTAAATATATACTTGTAAATACCTATTTTCTGGACACGTTAAAAGTTATAAGGGACTGAAGCGTCCAATGATGATTTTCAGAGAAATTCGTCTGGCTGACAAGCTATCGATTTGTTTATTTGAATTCAAGTAGGCGTGATTAGTACACAGCTGTGAACTCGAGGGATTACAACGTAATTAGATGTAAATACCCTATTAAAATCAAACGAAGTTGTAGTCTAAGTCTAAGAAATTGGACTAATTGCAATATCTTAGAAGTTTATGGGCCAATTTGCAAGTTTGACGGACTAAAATTGACCATGAATCGCCAATCCAAAGCATAAGAGATCAGACTATATACATGCCATGTCATGTTACATGATTCTAAAACAGCCCCTAAATCATATCTAAAGATCAAAACCGAAATCATCAATGTTTGGCGTAAAATCGCTAGTTTTGCATTCTAAACAACACATACCCGTTTCAATCATAAGCAATGAATCTAAACATGAATATTCAGCTTGTAATCATAAGGATACATATAACATCAATCATCGGATTAACTAAAAACTCATACCGAACCATTCTAACATTAACATCAATTATTTGAATTACATGGCATATAACAAAACAATCCAAATTGACAAATCCAAATCAATTTATAATAATTCTAGTATGGAATTCCTTTAAATCATAATATGCCAACACCCAAAGTCATAATCCTAAAATAGTATGGCAATCAAACAATTCAGATGTAAGTCATAGATAAACCATAACCATTACAACAATCCAAATCACCATATATTAATACTCCAAAACTCAACACATATAATCAATCCAAATCACAACATATATAATCTCAATTAACAATACAACATACCCTTGTAGATCTAGAACTCCCAACAACAAAACAATATAAGATTAGGAATGAGCTTTGCATCCACGAAAGAAAAACACAAACGGTTCTTCAAAAACAACTCAAATCCATGAGTTAGAAATGTTTAAATGGCGTTAAAAGATGATTATAGTTTTAGGCTTCAAAAGTAGCACGGATACATAAAGAAATCATTTTGGGTGCTAAGGGAAAGAAGAGGATTTTAAGGTTTTTCCTTCGCACAAGACACAACTCAGCTTTTTAAACGATCGTTTGGAAGCTCGCCTAGAGCACGCCAAATTTCAACAACAGACGGACGATTGTTTGTCCTCAATAGACGATCGTCTCTACCTCCAAATGACGATCATCTGTACCTCCAAATGAAGATAAACCGGCCAACTTTTAGCAAATCCTCTCAGGAACAACATATCCGAAGATGAGCCCGATCCGACCATTCAATTGGAAGATAAGGAAGTTTACTACAACATGGCATATTTGAAAACATGCGAATATTGTTTCGATAAAAATCTGGAAATAAATCAAATCAACATCAAAAACTTAAAGGCTCAAGGAATACACATAATTCACTCAACATGACACAAGCAAGGTACCATATTTTCTAATCCCAACATTTAACAATTTGAAATCAAGTCGGAATCACAACGAGAACATGCAAAAATGCAAAAGAACAACAAATGAAAGAAAATAACCAATTTGTAATGGATAACTAAACCGAAAAATAATTTTGAAAACACGGGCATTACAACATTAGATAGCATAGACCAGACCTATCAATAGCACCCCGCAGCCTGTTGAGAATAAACCCAACTTATAATAGAGTGGACCTAAGTCCGAGTTATCGATGCCACAAGGAGTGAATTCAAGAGTGATTATCGATGAGAATGAACTTTAGTTGCGATTCAATTCGTTTAGCATAATAGACAATTGGAATTTGTATTCAAGTATCAATTTAACAATAGCAATTAACTAAAATAAAACTTTCAATTAACAATTAATCAACAATTCTAGAAGACTAAAGCGCTTAAACAATTACGGATAACTCAATTAATAAAGGGGTTTGGAGGTCGAAACTACGCTTAGGTCATGCAATCAATGGTTCGGGTCTAGGGCTTCAACAAGTGAACCGAGCGTTCCTAAAGCATAACTCCCGCTCTCTCGAGCCTCAAGGAGTTATAAAATCACAAACAAGCCAACTAACCAAGCCTAATCCACTCTCGTGGCACTAAACACGATTAACAAACCAATTGGCGATTAACAATCCACTCTAAGGTTTCCTAATTTCTAACCCACTCTCATGGTGTCATTAATTAGGATCCTAATTGATCTATCCAATTAATTAACCTTCTCTCAAAGTGTTAACCGACCTAGAATCATGTTTTAGGTAGCTAAACTAAAACAAGCATTAGGGAAATCAATTAGAACAACAACAATAAGCCCAAACCCTAACCCAAATCATACATTTCTAAACTTCATTTCAACCCCCAAACAAAGGGGTTTTAGCCAACCATGGCTAAAACAACAAACATCAAGCAAATAGAATAATAAATCATTGAGAGATAGATCTAATTACCTTTGTAGAAACCCAAGCCAATAACATTCAATAAGATAATACTTCAATAATAAAATGAAAATAAATCTTCAATAGAAAAAGCTTAAGTATTCAACAATGGAGGAAAATATGAAAATCTGAAAATTCTATTGAAGAAGGTAAGGACTAAAACTTGGGGATTTCTAAAATTAGGAGAAGATTCAAAAGTACAAAATAGAATAATGTCTAGCAAAATCTTCTATACCTAAAATAAAGATAAGGCCCCATATATAGTACTTACAAAAGAAGGAAAAAGACAAACATTCATTTACACATGTGTTGGGCCCAAAATAGCAAATTAATAAAGCCTTAATGCATCTTGAATTAAGATTTCCCCATTCCAGCAAGCCCAAGCTCGAATAGAGCTCCTTGGGCTAAATGAGAAGCCCGATTCGAGCTGCCATTTTCTGCTCCAAATCTCGATCTTCAAACCTTCGTAACTCGGTGTAGAAATGTCCGATTAAGTCGATTCTTGAACCGTTGAAAAGCTCAGGACGTCTACTTTAACTTTCATGAAGATCACGAGTTCATTTGAAGCTTCTAGCTAGTCCAAATTGGTCAATTAGTGCCCAGGGGTCAGCTTTTCAGATTTGCAAATGAGCTTCCGCATCGCTTTTGTCGTCTTTTCCAACTTTTGCACCAAAATGCTTCCGCAATGCTCCTAAGTACCTGAAATACTAAAACACGTAATAAGGCATACGAAATACCATAAAACCGTGATAAAACGTTAATAGAGCATGCGGAAACGACGCTAAAGATAGGAGTAAAAATACTCCTATCACAGCCAGCGAGACTAGCGATCTCTCGGAGGAGTGTTCAAAGATGAGTGTATCTGCAAAGAGAAAGTTTCTACAAATAAGCATTGAAATTAAAAAAAAAACAAATCACTGACTGACAAGATTGTAACTTAAGTTGATCCCCGCCAAGTCGTTCAGCCGGTCTCTACACTCAACTCCCTAACAATATGACAGAGTACGAGAGAAATCCCAAAAACACGGCAGGGGGATGCCTAGCGTCGGTAGATCGCCAAATCTGGTCAAAATATCTATCTGAATGGCCCAAATTTGAAAAAGGAAGGGGGAAACGCAAAATCAAATAAAAATAAAGATAGAAATATAATGCAAAGAAGATAGGAGTCGGTAAAGGAACTCACATGCTCGACTAGCCACATCCTAGAGAGAAGGGATCCCTCACGCACAACCTGGTCCATGTTGCTATTTAGATAGGCGAGAGTAGCAGACCCTCAGTCATAGGACGCGACCAGATCCAAGTCCTTTAATGCCGGCAATACACAAATGGGCAGAGTAGAACCTGATTTACAGAATAACATGGTCCCAAATAAGTAAAATATAAAGACTCGAGCGAGAA
Source organism: Mercurialis annua (assembly GCF_937616625.2). NCBI lineage: Eukaryota > Viridiplantae > Streptophyta > Magnoliopsida > Malpighiales > Euphorbiaceae > Mercurialis > Mercurialis annua. The sequence goes on from NC_065575.1 coordinate 34,311,940, forward strand.
GATTAACGTCCTTCATGTTCCTCATAACACAATCTCGATACCAGTCGTACATCTCAGTATACCGAAGGGTCCGGCCCTTGATATCTATTATAAAACCGAGCGTTTATGAAATATACACATCCCACTGGACATAGGTCGCCAAACCACTGTCAAATGGCATCGGCTGACCTCCGAAAACTATCCCAATAATATGTGAGAAGTCCAAAGGAGTCACAGTCAACTCCCCTACCAGCTAGTGAAAAGTGGAAGTCGTGTCCAACTACTGATCCATCAACTCATGCAACGAAGCGTTGTCACATACCCTCGTCGCAGTAAACATTGCACTAGTGAAACGGCCAAAGCCTACAACATCTACTCGAGACTGAACAACAAGGGGAAAAGAATCATACCAAGTCCCAGCATCAACAAAGTTTCCTGAAGTAGGGAACGACTCCCTACCCTGAAAACACAAAGAGCATTTATACCGAAGTTAGAATTGCCCAAAAAACAGGCTAAAAAGGAGAAAATTCAACTAGAAGACAAGCACTGGGAGTGCACTGGCGCCACCACCATGTCGCTAGTGCATAGTGGCCGCGGCGCCACTTTTCCTCACTTTCCCGGACATTTTTTAGGGGTCCGACCCATTTTTGAGAAATTTCAAGTGTGTTTCGAACATACAAGAAATTAAAATGTCTACGTACGAGGAAAAGCTCAGAAAAATGTACCTCAAACTGAAATCTAGAGAATATGTGTTGCTCCAGGCGCAACAAAAGTGGGACCTCCTAGCCCGCCTTTAATATCAAAGCCTCCCGGGATGGCTTGTCAAATAGAATCCCTACACGGCTCCTTAAACCTCCATAATGGTGCCATACTCCAAAAAAAAACCGAGTTCGCAAGTTGAGAGAAAAAAACTAGAAAAGAGAAATGTGGATTGAAAAGTGAGCTAGAAAGCCCCATCCTTCTTAACACTTATAAGGCAGAACCCTATAAGAGGATCAAATCAGCCACGAATCATGCCCAAAAGAGGTCGTACCAGAATTTGAATTTTTGAATCCCCAGAGCGCTACAGTTCCAAGTTACCAGACTAAGCTTTCGTCCTCAGCATAGTATGACAATCAAACATCCCAAGTACAAACGATATAAACCATCGACGAACCTGATCACTCCCTAGTGAATTAGAAACAGACTTTCTACACTCCCTAATGGACTAACCATAAGGAAAAATCCCCAATGGACTAACTAGAAGGGAAAATCCCTAGTGGACTACCTAGAGGATTAGACCAGATTACAGATTAGAAAATAAATATTCCCATACACTAGCCAGCAGACTTCTCTAAAGGATCAGACCAGAAAAATTGCCCAGAAGACGGGATCGAAGCGGCCAACGATAGAAAGACATCACCACGCCATCCAGTATATATAGTACAACATAGCAGCGGACTAATCAGAGAATAGCCCCAGAGGATCACACTAGAAAGTTCCCTAGTAGACTACCCAGAAGACATTCCCGTAGGATCTGACCAGAAGAATTGCCTAAAAGACGGGATCAAACCGGGCAACGATAGAAAGACATCGCCACGCCATATAATATATGCAGAATGCGACATCCAGAATAGGATAACAATAGTTTAACCCTGCAAGCAAAACTTCAGACAGCGGAGAATCTAGTGTCAAGAAGACACCCAAATATAGTCTATAATAGTTCAAATAAACTTTAGACATTTTCAACATTTGTGGAATAACTACGGACTCCTGGCACCTACACAATAGGGTGGCCCTTGGGACGGCCGAGGGGAAGTGTCCCTTCTACAAACCTAAGAAGTATCAGACAAGATAATTACCAGCAGCCCAAGCCATTGGATCACTCTCAGGAAAATTGAGAGTTTATAGCTCCATTCCACGGGACACCATCAGGCGGTCCGTGCCCAACGGGTGACCTTCATGACAGCTGAGAAGACCTACTCCTGGCCAGATGTAGAGTAGACTAGAACCAGGGGACATGAAGCCAGAGTCATGAATCACGAATGGTAATGCTCAAGCTAGGGGATTAAAAACCCACCAGCAAGCGAATACGTCCGATGGTGGGCAGTATCCTTATTGCTTTTCAAATAGCGAGTTACTTCTTTAACAAGAATTGACCTACTCTGCTAATTCTTGTTAAAGAGGGGGAAAGCTGTAGACACCTAATTTCTGGACAAGTAAAAAGTGATATAGGACTGAAGCGTTCAACGATGATTTCCAGAAAAATTCGTCCAGGTGACGAGTTATCAATTCGTTTGTTTTAACTCAAGCAGACGTGATCAGTGCACAGCTGCAAACATGATGGATTAAAACGTAATGAGCCGTATATAACCTGTAAAAATCCAAAGAAATTGTATTTTAAGTCTTAAAAAGTGGACTAATTGCAATATCTTAGAAGTTTATGGGCCAATTTGCTAGTTTGACGGACTAAAATTGACCATACCCAAAACCATAGCGTCTCTAAAGCCCTTTTTAATACTTTCGGGCATCAAAAATGACTTTTAACCACATTTTACTTATCTTACAAGTTTTAATACAAATTTAATTAATAAAATAGAAGTTTGGCTTAATCCTAATACTAACTAATCTATCACCTCACGCTCCTAATCCTACCATCTCACTCATTTGCAGAAACTGAATCTAAATCAACTAATAGCTGCCCCGAATCACTATAAATCGGACTGGTAGACAGCGTAGCTAAAGGTCATACCAGAAGCACAAAAATCAAACACCTAACCTTAGAATTCCCATATAGGCCGAACCACACAACCAAAACACACACAGTCAATTTCCAATATAGAAAACAAGCTAAAAATGCTTTGATTACGCAAGAACGCGGTGCTGCATACTGATCCGAACCTGGATTCCACATTCGGATCACCAAAAAACTAGCCAAGCACTTAGAACAGTACTTTTGAGGACCTATAATATTCCTTTATCACTTTTTATGTTGTTTTAGGTATAACTGCTGAATTCTGTGTATTCTGGTAATAAAGGATATAATATGAATCGTACGACGTGTTTACTCGAATACCACACAATAAAGGGTATAAAAACCGCTCAATTTCAACACTCAATCATACGAATTCATGTAATAAAATCACTTTTTATGCTGTTTTAGGTATAAATGGTGAATTTGTACGATTCGACAATTTTTACGTCGACGACGAAGTTTTGCTTAACTTAACATAAGGTTAATCAAAAATTATGAATAGCCTTATAAGCTGCCATAGGGTTATTACGGGGATGAAATGGTTTATGATATTATGGAAATGTCATATGGAGCGTACAAGGGTTTACTGTTAATCTATAATTATCAATTAAACTCTAAGAAGTTTTGAAATGTCATTTTCGATTAACATTTGCAAAACGTGTTTTAAAAATGAAATAATCGATTACGATATTTGATATATCAACAACCGGGCGTAGAAGGCATATATCCTTGACGGATAGGCTAAGATATTGAAATTCGGTCTTAGAGAGCGTGTGGCCTCGGCCGACAGATTACAATATTGAATTTTACGTCGAACCTAGAGTTATTAAATTTGGTTGACAAAATGAGAAAAGTTTATTCAAAATGTTGAGCATGCAATTTATGAATTCGGCTTATAAATATATGGAAAGAGTTTTGAAATGTTTATGAGATAAAGTATTTTTGAAAATTGAAGGTAGAATCGATAATTAGTTAACGAAATGGGTGTACATGAAAATGAAGTAAGAGTCTAAAGTTAGGCTCTTATTCTAAAATATTAAAATATTAATAAATATTTAATGATTAGATCCAAGGGTTGAAGAACTTGGGGATTGGAAAAGTAAAGGGTAAAATTTAAAGAAAATAGTGAAAGAACTTTGAGTTTATTTATTTACTTTTGAATATTATGAAGATGCATTAATTGTTTTATTTATATCAAATGTTTTTTCTATTCACATTGCATATGAAAGGTTTTGAACAACGATATGGATCCGATGGAACAAACTACCTATTGGACAGCAATATGATTATGTGTGCACACGTATTAGATTAGTCTAAGCATAATGAATGATAAATTAGTAAAAAAAATAAAAATATATGGCTCTCAAGTGGAAGCCTCAGCTCTTGAGACCCATGTCAATAGATTAAGTGAACAACCTCAGGTGATTGGTATAGCCATACTTCCAGCCCAAAGGTAGTGATTCTTAGAGTAGATCACAACCTAGACCGGGACAGTAGTGAATTTTAGTAGCCGCTCTCAGCCTAGGGGGTGATTATTAGAAGCCTTACTCGCAACCAGGACCATTGAGTTATACATATGATAAAGCAGGAACACAAATAACATGAGGATTAGGATTTTAATCAGTTTTGTGTTTGGTTTTCATAAGCATACGATTTTGGTTATTATAAATATTCATTTGTAAATGTTACAAACTCACTCATTTTTATACCGACCCTGCAGTTTTCCCATTTTACAGGAAAGAAGTGTTGCTTGAGGTTGGCTTCCGTTATTTTGTTCCTCGGTAGTCTGGTTTATTAAGAGTATGTTAGGAAAATTTGAAATCTAGAATTTATACTAGTCTTATAGTCTTAGTATTTTACATTTGTAAAAAGGATGGATATGTGTATGCATTTTACCTATTTTATTATAATATAAATGGTTTGAAATGCTTGATTAAATAGTAAGGATGTATGTTAAAGATAAATCTCATGTAAATGGTAAGTTCTCACGTGTATGCATGTGAAAGATCACAAGTGTAAAAGATTTATGGGTTTTAGAGCTACCACTCTCATTTCCTAGCATTTGTCTAAGAATTTTATTCATGATATCCACATCCGCATCATTCCTTTCGGGGTAGAAAATAAGACCTTGAATATACAACAACTTCATCACAAGAAGAATCACCATGAAATAGTGCACGAACGTGCACCAGCTTGGGTGCACGTACGTGCACCAGGCAGCACGATCGTGCATGGGGTTACACGATCGTGCTGCCATGACTTGAAAGGGGGAGTGTTTTTGGGCTTTTGCCCTAACTTTCGACGCAAGTAATCGTCGAATTTTGGATGATTCAAATGGACTTTAAACCTTAAACCTATACGTTTAAAGGATTAAAAGAACTTGGACAATTAGAGGAGTTCAATTAATTAAAACTTAAAGACGTTTTAATTAGGTCCACTATCAATCAAAGTGATTAATAGATAGAGGACTATGAGTTTATATCGAGGATGAGAATAGACTAGAAACGTTATATGTCTAGTGATGTCTATAGAGAGTCTACTCCTTAGAGTTAGAATTCTGGTTTCAATTGTGTTTAGCAGTTGTTTTCTAACTAGATCCGACGAGCAAGCAAGCTACCGGATCAGGAGAGTAGAGGGTGACCGAAATTTGTTTTGTGGATAACGATTTTGAGAGTTCGCATATTTACTTTTGAATATTAATGCCAAAACATTTATAACTCAAAATGTGTTTGAAATTGCATTGCATAGAGTCGATTTGAAACCAATATAGATCCACCAGAACGTGCTATCTATTGGGAAATAATAGGACTGTGTGATCACCGGTGTTATTAAATCATTGCATTATATTGCATACTGGTTGGGTCCTTTGGCCAAATGCTTGCAAAACGGCCTAGCCCTAGCATGTTATCCTGGGGAGCCAGTAATTCAATTTACGGCCCATCAAACCTTACACAGAGTTAAGATGACTGTGATAACATGAGTTCACAGTTCATCATGTGTTAAACAAGTGAGCCTTAGCTGTGGGATTAACCATAGTTAACCAAATGAGGTTTCTCTTAGGGTTTCATTTGGATCGGTTATTTCGATGCACAAAGTGTGTTTACATGCGATTTATGCTTTTATTGATATGCTTAAGTAATTATGTGAATTCACTCATATTTGACCCCGTTGATTTCCCTTTCACAATTAAATGACATTTTGACGTGGCAAGACTTCCTGTTCTTTCACCGGAAGTCTTAAATAGATAAATGTCACTATAGAGCTGTAATGTAGTTCTACTAGCCCACAGTAGTTCATTTATAAATGTTTTAACTCTGATGTGAAACTACTGTCAGTATCATTTTAGGACAAAGGCATGTTTTATACAAAAAGGGCTTTTGCCAGATGTTTATAAAGAAACCTGGTTTTGATAAAAGTTTTATGATTGTTTGTCTAACATGCTTAAACTGGTTACTTGATGTGATAACCGATTTGCACTGCTGGCATTGTTTTCGGACAGGGCTATGTTAGGATACGTGCTGAGTACACATACTGCCCGAGCCCAGGAATGCAATCGCACGGTTTTGATTACACTTTTATTTAAAGGTTTTCAAATGCTTGCAAAACGAGATTGAGACCTTTTATGTTTTCAAAACGCGAAAAGTTTTTACTGTTTTTCCTAAGCATGCTACGGGTTTCGGAACAACCATTCCCATTCTCTAGCATCGGTCTCGGCACGAGATTCTGGGCACAAATCGGGTCGTGACAAATAGGCATCTCCTAGCTTAGCTAGATGGCGACTCCATTATTTTCAAAACATAACTAGATCCACAGTCAGCCATAAGGTTGAGCAAGCACCCCCGAACCCCACTCCGCCTATAGAAATCATTTAAAACCCTTTTATATCTTTTAAAAATAGTTGTTAAAGTGTTATTTAGAAACTGATCTAGAAACAGTTTTATGAACTATTGAAAAATATTGTTTAGAAGTTGGTAACTAGTTTTTTTTAGACCGTCGTTTTAAACTGTTTAGAAATTTTACAAACTGTTTGAAATTCTTTTTTAACCGTTTGAAACTATTTGAAATCTTTATAAACTGTTCAAAACTATTGTTTTGAAATCGTTTGAAGCTGTTTTTAAATAAAAGTTGCAAATTATATTTTTGGTAACTATTTGAAACTGTTTGAAACCTTATTATAAATCGTTTTTAAAAACGGTTACAAAATTATATTTTAGAAACTATTTGAAACCATTTTTATACATTGTCTTTTGAAAATGATTGTTAATGTGTTATTTAGCAACTGATTTAGAATATGTCCTATAAACTATTGAAAAATATTATTTAGAAGTTGTTGGAAACTAATCTATTATTTTTGAAACTGTTTAAAACTATTTTTTCTTCAAATAGTTTGAAACTGTTTGAAACCGTTGTAAACTCTTTGAAACTATTTTTTTTAAACCGTTTGAAACTATTTTTAGATAAATGTTGCAACTTGTATTTTTGGAATCTGTTTGAAACCCTTTTATAAATTATTTTTTTAAAAACGGTTGAAAATTTGTATTTTAAAACCCATTTGAAACCTTTTAATAAATTATCTTTTAAAAACAGTTGCAAAGTGTGTTTTAGAAACCGTTTGAAACTGTTTTTTAAAAAACAGTTGTAAATTGTATTTTTAGAAACTGTTTAAAAAAAATTTATAATTTTTTTTAAAACGGTTGTAAAATTATATTTTAAGAACCGTTTAAAATCCTTATATTTGCTATTTTAAAAAAATAGTTGTCAAAATGTCGTTTAGACCGTTTGAAACTATTTATAATTCTTTTATTTTTTAAAAAATACGCTGAAATCAAATTTGAAGTAAACGTCCAATTTTTAATTTTAAAACTAATTTTTTTTTAGTTTTTTTAGATATTTTTCTAAAAACACCATCTTCTTTTTCATTCATATCCTAAGCTCATTGATACTACTCCATGTAAAGAAGAACTCTGTAGTGGTGTTTTATGGTTTTATCATGGTTAAATCTATTTAGAGACCTTTGTACTACATTTTCGAAAAAGTCCTTATACTATTTTTTTGTTTTTCCGCTCTACTTACATATGATTTTGAGATTTATTTTTTATTTTTTTCAATCCTCTACTTATAATTTTTTTATTCCTTCAATCCCTCAAAAGGACCTGAGAATTGGAATTTTACCAAATACAGAGATCCAAACGTAAATAGTTTTAGAGTAGGGGCCTTTTGAATAAAATTGGTAAAATAGAGGGGTCTCTGTATGAATTTTTCCTTTTATCATTACATGCAAAAATGACCGAAAATTGAGTCCTCAATGATGGTGCTTTTGTTAGGTCCTGGTCAGTTTTTTTTTTCCCAATTGTATTAATTATTTCTTTTATTAATTCTAGTTGTAATAATTAAGCGAAATTTTGTTCAGAAATAAATAATTATTAGTAGTTTTTAAAAATAAATAATTACACATAAAAACTATTTATATTACAATTTAAAATTACAAGTGTCACGATCTTTAAATTTTACACATCGTTTATATATCTCGTCTTTCATAATTCACATCTATAACATTCTTTTTTCAAATAAAATTTTCAGTTTTTATTTTTTAATTTTGTTTATAGTTATTTTCAAATATCTCTATTTTTTCTATTAAATTTAAATTTAATTTTTTTGAGGTCTTAGATCTCATTTTTAACCATTGAATAAAGGATTATTGATTTGGTTTAATCACCAAAAAAATCCGACCTTTTAGCCCCTTTTCACTTGCACTCTGACGTTGCAATTTTGTTTATATCATCCTAATTCGCACCTTTCATTTCCAATGACACCCTAAAAACTGAATTAACCCTTTTTTACTAGAGAAAAGCCAATTTGATCTTTCACTTTTTGTATAAAATGTCAATTTGATCCTTCATTTTTAGTATATTAAATAATTTTCAGAAAATAAATTAAAAATGAAGGATCAAATTGACATTTTTTTCTAGTAAAAAAAGGTTAATTTCGTTTTGGATCAATTACATATAAAATCACCACCTTTACACGAAATTGTAAAAATAACACGACCTTTAAAACGTGGCAATTCAGGGCACCACCTTTCATTTCTTTTCAAAAATAACACGGACACATTTTTATTGGCGTTTTTGCTGACGTGGCATGACACGTGGCACTCACATCGGGTGTACAAATCAGCAAAATTTTATCAAAAAACGTGTCCATGTTGTATTTGAAAAGAAATGAACGGTGATACCCTGAATTGACACGTTTTAAAGGTCGTGTTATTTTTGAGAGTTCGTGTAAAGGTGGTGATTTTATATGTAATTAACCCATTCGTTTTTTAGGATATAATTGAAAACGAAAGGTGCGAATTAGGGTGATATAAACAAAATTACAACGTCAGGGTAAGTGAAAAGACCACACTACAAATTGTATGAAGATTCCAGGCTGACATGGTAGTTGGGTCGAATGATTCTCATTATCAGTTTCTTCATCCTCTAGTAGACAAGGACTTGTGACTTTGTTTGAAAGATAATGTCCATCTATTATTTTTATATTTATTTTACACACATCTCAAATTATATTTAAAATAAACTAATAAATATTTATAATATTAAAATATTAAAAAAATATCTCTTTATTATTGAATTCTAATATTATAAATATTTTATTATTTTATTACACAAATGATGTTCCACTGGTGTTATGTTATATAATTATTTCTTATAATCTATACTATACTATAAAGCTGAGCTCCAAAATAACTTTCAACACCATCTAGCCAAGTGGTCTCATATAGTTCAGCCATGTGGACTCATATAATTACAGTTAACACAACTTTTCAATTTCCAAATCCTTCAAATTCTTTTGTTTATAACTTCTTAATCACTTCTCCCTTAAATATCAATTATTACTTTAAAACTGTTAAAAACATTCTTAAACACAGGCCATTTGCGGGTATATATTCAGCTTTAATCAAACCGATAATTATCAAATTCTCCATCGCTCACACAAATTTTAAAATCACTCGGCCGTGCCCGAGAGCTAGAAGTATTAAAAGAATGGCAAAAGGAATGGGCGCACCATGACATCTTACGAAGGCTGCACAAATTTGGGATCAACAGAAAGTATATTTACGGTTTTCTATTATTTCATTGTTGTAGATTCATTCACAAGCAGTATAAAAGAAAGTGACCAGCTATGAGATAAAAGATAAAGATCATCACTAATGTGTTTTGTTCTTTTTGTTGCTTATAATTTTACATTTCTTGAGAAACATGTAGATGTATTATGACTTAGAATGGGAAAATATATTGTTCTTTTAGCAGATTTTAGGTTTTTAACTTTTATTTCTATCCGATGATTTCAGTTGTTTTAGGGAATATTTATCAGGTTTAAAAGAAAAGGATGACTACATATGAATTTTGTTCATTTATGATGATTCTTTTCAAATGGGTTATTGTGCTTATTGGCTTATCTACTATTACATTTGAATGGTGTTAATTTCTTCTAATTGCTAATGTGTATTTTGTTCCTATAATTTAATTAGAATTATAATAATAATTTTTATTATGTTGATTAAAATATCATACTACATTATAACCTTGAAACATTTAAAAACGAATGAACAAAAAATTATTAAGTGGCACATCAAACTTTACCGGCTTTCTTTTTTATTTATTTAACTACCTATTTGTTAAAACATTTCACAATTTATAAACAATAATAATATAACAAAAAATTGTAATAAAAAATCCTTTAAATTCATTAATCATAAAAATATATGACAATATTTTTCATATTGCATAACTTATAAGAGGTATAAAAAAAACTCTTCAAAATCGTTGATCATAAAAATTAAAAAAATCAAACAAATATTTTAATTAAATAGATTTTAAAAACTTTTCATATTTCATTACTCCATAAATTTTGTGGCAATAAAATTTAGGAGTTTTTATCGATGTTTATGAGTTATTAAATTTGAAGAGTTTTGACATATTATTTATTTTATTAAATATGAAACACATTTATTTAAAATTTAAATTAATTAAAGTTTAGACTAAAAGAAAGTTAAAAGAGTTTTGACATATTATTTATTTTTATTAAATATAAAATAAAATACATTTAAAATAAAACTCATTAAATTTTAGGCCTAAATTTTAAACTAATAAAATGTTAAAAATTTGACACTTATAAAATTTACATAGTTTTACTCAATCAATAAATTTAGTTCTATAATATTACATTAGTAAATTATAAAATTTTACTTATTTTATTAAATTGAATAACTATAAGAATTTAAGACCAATTAATATAATTTATTATGAATTAAATTAAATTATATAATTTAAAGAGTTTCAGTCTATTAATATATTTATAAGTTATTGAATATGAAGAGTCATACGATATTCAATCAATAAATTTAATTATAATATATTATATATCAATGAATTATAAAATCTCATTTATATTATTAAATTGAATAACATAAAGTATTTTAAAAAACAATCAATTTATTTTATTTTAAATTTAGTTTAAAAGTATAAGATACATTACCTAATCCAACAATTATTTTAAATAAGACTCAAAAAATTACTTTTTAAAAATAATTTTTTAAAAATTATAAAACTATCTAATCTAATTCGCGCAACGCGCGGGCATCGAACTAGTATTATCAAATTGTTAAGCATACTATTATACTTATATGTTTCAAACAAGAACCAGCCGGACCGATTTATATGCAGTACAACGTTATTTGTTCTGTTTTTCTAAAGTAGTAATCAAAGTAATAAATTATTACCTAGTGATAGTTGAATTAAAAAAAAATAAGAGCCCCGCTATAACTTTTTGAACTAACTTGTGCGACTTAGTATTTTCCAATCATGTCGTACAAAGTTGACGTATGATCATTTATTATGATCATGTACTACCAAATATCATTATATAAAGATCCGACGTATATGATCATTTATTCAAGTCATAATAGAAATAAAAAATGTTGATTTTTATTAATTCTTAATCGATCAATTATAAAGCTAAGCAGTCACTTTATATATAGTGAAGCTTTTTTTTAAGAAACATAAGATATATACTTAACAAACTAAAAACAGATTCAGTTGTTGAAAACTGATTTCTACCACATCAGCAATCACACAAGCTTCTTGATGCAATCCACACACAAGCTGCTCAACACCTGTCCTTGAGCACAAGCTGAATCAATGAACTCGACATGAGCTTAGGTTGAATCAATGAGCTGGACATAGGATCTTGATTCAGAGAACAGAAGAAAATGCTCTATAGTCTGTGATACGAGCTCTTGATTCAAAGAAGAGAAGAAACTGCTCTCTAATATGTGATAGCCCCCCTTAAGCTGGAACATGCATGTTGAGGAGGCTGTTAAAGATAATCTCACATTGCTTAGGATAACAAATATAAATGAGTTTATAAGTGCAAAGGTTTAACCACCTATTAACTAGTTCTAGTTATTAGGTTATGGTTGAATCTAAACACTCTCATAAGCATGTGGGTGGATTATCACATTCTCACCAATTAATAATCAATTACTCCCACCAATATTTCTATTATGGTATCAGAGCAGGTCTGGCCCGGGTTCTTAATTTGTCGGTTGTCCGTCTGGATGTCCAGTTCCAGCGGCCCATCCGGTGTTGCCGCTGCGTATTAAATCAAAATTTCAGTGGGTCTGGCCCGGATTCTTAATTTTCCGGTTGTCCGTCTGGATGTTCATTCCCAGCGGCCGGTCCGGTGTTGCCGCTGTTTGTTAAAATAAAAAAGTTTCAGTTTCAGGGGGAGTCAATTTCAAGTGACAACCGGATGTCCAGTCCCGGTTGCACTTGAGTCCGGTTGCACTTGAGGGGGAGTGTTAAAGATAATCCCACATTGCTTAGGAGAACAAATATAAATTAATTTATAAGTGCAAAGGTTCAACCACCTATTAACTAGTTCTAGTTATTAGGTCATGGTTGAACCTAAACACTCTCATAAGTATGTGGGTGGATTATCACATTCTCACCAATTAATAATCAATTACTCCCACCAATATTTCTAATAGAGGCTCATATTGGAAATAGAAGAAGAAAATATAGCAGGAGCAAAAAGCTTTGAAAGGCAGTCTGCAAGCTGATTATTAGAGCTAACAAGAAGTAAATGAACACGGAAAGCGGCAATCTTCTCTCAAATAATATGACAATCAATATCTATGTGTTTGTGTTAGAACATGCCTAGAAATTCTAATACTGATTTGTATTAGGATTCTAATTAGTGAAGTATTTGGGAGAATGATAACTTTATTATCATTGGCTAATTAAAAAGTATATATCTAATTAGGATTAATTACTACTCCTAATATCATATAACTTATTTATTTTCTATATAAAGCATACCTTATTCACCTTTTAGTATACACCAAAAACCGAACACACAATGTAGACATTGATGTGAATAAGGGGAAAAGGGGGCGTGTGTGGTGTGAGGAATAAAAGTTAATTCTAACCCTTTCGGGTTACTTCTTGTAGAGAGTTAAACACTTTGTGGGTTTTTCTTCTAAGGGCATATTTATTAGAGATGTTCTCTATTTGGTGATTCTCCGCCAATTTTGTACTCCTTTTGATGATTAGTGGATGGCTTGATTCTTTCGCCCGTGGATGTACGCTTTAATGCAGAACCACGTAAATCTCTTGTTTTATTTATTTATTTTGCTATATTGTTATTTGTTGATCAAATCCATAATTAAATATCTACCGAATGGTTTTGATTCCGCTGCGCATACCTGTAAACCAAGAGTGCAACTAGAAGGGGGGAGGGGGGGGGGTTGAATAGTTGCTAATTAAAAATATTACGGATTAAAACGATTGGCAACTATGTTTAGAGAAGAGTAGAGAAGTAGACACAAGATTTTATAGTGGTTCGGTGATTAACACATTCACCTACATCCACTTCCCTCAAACTAGAGGTTTCCACTAAACTTGGAGTTTTGGCAAGTTCACTCCCAACTTAGGTTTTCCAAGGCTAAACCCAAACCAATACAAATGCTTAGTTTTCACAAAGGGCAAAACTAACAAAACCAACAACAACTCTAGATTTTCACTAAGGTAAATCTAGAAACCAAACAAACTACAACAATTGAGTTTCATGGGCTAACTCACAACCAACAAGTTTTGAAAGGTTTTTCACACAAGTAGTTGAAGTTTGTTTTGAGGGCTTGAATGCTTAAGTTGTTAACCTTCATACATACATAGAGGTATGATATTTATAGTCCTCAAAACAATCTTCCCGTTACTCCTTTTGTGTGACTCAAGGAGCAACAAAAGCAGCATTCCCAATAAAGTGAAATGCTGAAGAGTTGGCGGTCGCCAACTATAGTTGGCACCCGCGAACTATGATTTTGGAAATGGCCCCAACGGCTCTTTTTGCTTAGGTGTCATCTCTTTATTGGTACAAGATATGACCGTTATTCTTGTCTTGTTGTCATCCATACTTCGCACTCGCGAACTCCATCCTTCGCGCTCGCGAGTCGGTTCGCTCCTTCCATTACAAAGGTTGGCATCCGCGAGGCATCCCAGTGAGTTTTGCTGTCTGGAAAAGTTGGCACCCGCGAAATAAAGTTAGCGGTCGCCAACTATAGTTCGCACCCGCGAACATAAGTTGGCACTCGCCAACTTTGTCTGGAAGTCTAAAATTCCAAAACTTGACCTTTTACTAGAGGGGTGCTATAATCATTCCAAGTGTTCTATAATGTCTCTACACACTTAATAAAAAGGTTAGAACACTTTGTGTTGATTGTCATTATCAAAATCGAGGAGATATTGAATTGGATAAAGACCAACATTCTCCCCCTTTTTGATTTTGACAATCAACTAAAATAAATGGCCAAGTGTATAGTGAGAGTTCAAATTGACTTTGGCTCCCCCTCAACCTAAGCACATAATTGAATTAACTTGAAAAGTAAACAAGTTGAGCACTTAGTCATTTTAGCACAAAAATAGAGAAATATGAAGAAAAAAAACATTTTAGCACATTCATATGATGTCATCATATGATTTCTCTCCCCCTTTGTCAAAAGCAAAAAGTAGAACAAGAATATATGACTAGTTTAAAATAATTGCAAGAGAGAAAAAAAAGTTGAAAAAAAACAAATAATCAATCTTGCAAAACACTTTAGACAAGATAATAATGAGTTTGACACAAAAGAACAATTATGAATCAAGGGAGATAAAATTGAATTGCAGTTCATAAAGTCCAAACATGTAACATGCATAAACACTCAATACAAGAGCTAACACTTTAACAAAAAAAAAATCAAATCGATTGAGATCATTTTGCAAAACAATTACTCAATCACTCAAAAAATGAGAGCCTCTCAATTGATCATTGGCTCGATTTGAGATAGGTAAGCAAAATTATTAACGGCTTTAGATCTAGTAAATATACCTTGTTGAAATCCGCCAATTACTTGCTCCTTCGGGTGGTTCTTTGATGTCCTTGAGACTTTTGGTTGATCCACACCTTGAGGCATTTCTTGATCCATTTGAACATCATTTTCAATATTTGGCTCATTTGGAGGAACCGCCTCTTCATTGATGTCACATAAATCAAAATGATCTACAAAATAATAAATACCTTTCCCATCAAGTGGATCATATTCATCAAAGACCACATATTTAGATTCTTCAACAATCAAGGATGATTTGTTAAAGACTCTATAAGCCCTCTTTCTTGTAGAATAGCCTAAAAATATACCTTCATTTGAATTTGAGGCAATTTTATTTAGATTATTCTTTATATTCAATATGAAGCACTTACACCCAAAGACTCTAAAATAAGAGATATTAGGTACACTTCCCATCCAAAGTTCATAAGGAGTTTTATTCAAACAAGGTCTTTTCAAAATACGGTTTTGAATATAGCATGAAGTATTAATGGCTTCCGCCCAAAAATATTTTGGCAAATTATATCCACTCAAAAGAATTCTTGCCATTTCCACGAGTGATTCATTCTTCCTTTCAACTATCCCATCAAATTGGGAAGCTTTAGGAGAAGAGAGCTCAAAGGAAATGTCAAGATTTTTGCAAAACTCTTCAAAGAGTGGATTTATAAAATTTCCAACGTTATTACTTCTTATGCTAACAATGAAATAACCCATTTCATTTTGAACAAATTTTGAAAAACTTTTAAAAGCTTTAAAAGCATCTTCCTTACGAACTAAGAATATTACCCAACAAAATCTAGAGTAATCATCAATTAAGACAAAGGTAAAGTGCTTACCACTCATACTTCCTATGGAAGATGGTCCAAAAACGTCCATATAAATTAATTGAAGGGGAATAGATGAGTTTACACCTTTCTTTTCCTTGAAGGATGATTTGTGTTGCTTCCTACTTTGACATGAAGAACAAACTTTGTCCTTTTCAAGGGACATATCCGGAAGTCCTTTCACTAACTCTTCATCCTTCAAGTTTTCAATCAACTCCATGTTTGCATGAGCAAGCCTTCTATGCCATATCCATGGCTCATTCTTGATAGTCATAAGACACTTGAAAGTATGGTTAGAAATTGAGTTTAAATCAATTATGTAGATGTTGTCATTTCTTTCTCCCCTAAGGATTGTCTTGTTATCACTCACTTGAATGAGGTAACAACCCTTAGAGTCAAAAGTGACCCTTAACCCATTGTCACACAATTGACTTACACTTAACAAGTTGTGCTTCAATCCATCAATTAAAAGAACATTTTTAATACAAGAGGATGAACTAGAAGACTTACCAACATTACCTATACCCATAATTTTGCTTTGAGCATTGTCTCCAAAGATCACATGGCCACCATTCTTTGCTTGAAGTGTTGTGAATAGTCTTGAATTTCCGGTCATATGCCTTGAGCATCCACTATCCACACACCATGATTGATTTCCGTTGATGGCCTTGCCTTTTCCCTATAACATAAGTTCAAGCAATTTTAGGTACCCAAATGTACTTGGGTCCTTGTGGGTTAGTCTTAGTGCCATTCAAATGAACCATGTTCAAATGAATTTTTCTAATATAGCATCTACCATTTGTGTGCCCAACTTCCATACAATAAAAGCATTGAATAGATGACTTAGCCTTCTTAGGCTTGAATCTCAAGGCTTTAGGAGATGGTTGATTACCATGGTCACAAGAGCAACATTTATGATGTTGTCTTGTGTAGGTGTAAGCATTTCTAACCTTAGATTTTTGTCCCTTAAGGTTAGAGTCTCTAGGCTTAGCATTCTTGAGAATGCTTGGTCTAGTAGCTTTGGCCTTTGCACTTGTAGAAATGCTTGGCTTTGGAGCTTGAGGCTTGTCATCCTTAGATGCATTAGCCTTAGCCTTGGAAGTGCTATCATCCTTCTTAGTCATTGAGGGACTAAAGGATGTACACTCCTTAAGAGGATCCATATCAATATGATAAGATTGAGTGGTCCTTGCCCTCTTAAGTGAGATCTTAGGAGGAGGATATGATGAAGAGCTAGCTAAATTTCCCAAATCTTCTTTTGAAAGAATAGTTGATTTTTGAAGCTTGGATAAAGAAGATTTGTACTCATTTACTTCATTCTTTAACTTCTCATTTTCCTTTTTTAAAGTCTCATGGGAAGTAAAGTTTGAAGCATTGATTTGAAGTAAAGATTCTTGTAAAGCTTTATTTTGTAAATTCAAAGAAAAAATTTGTTTTTGAAAATCATTAAGCTTGGCATCAAGAATAGAAAATTCTTCTTTAGATTTTGAAATCTTTCTTTTATAATCATTTACTTTCCTAGCCATAGTCTTCATCATTTCAACCTTCTCATCATCACTATCACTAACATAATCCGAAATGAGAGGAGCATCACTTACCTTGGAGGTGGATTCTTCAAATGCCATGAAGCATTGAGTGTCCTCTCCTTCATCACTTTTAGGATCATCCTTACTTGAGTCATCATCCCAAGTCTTGTGGATTTTTGTTTTGTTCCATCTTGTAGAACTTCTTTTTGAATTAGGACATTCATTTCTCATATGTCCTTTTACTCCACAATGAAAGCACTTCATGTCTTCCTTTTTGAAGGCTCTTTTATGGAACACCTTCTCCTTTCCATTATCAAGCTTTCTTTTTATGAAGATGTTGTATCTCTTGATGAAAGATTCCATCTCTTGATCACTTACATTCTCCCAATCATCATAGAGTGGACTTCTTGGAATGTAGCTTGAATCCTCCATTGCACTTGGATCTTTGAACTCTTGCAATTAAGCAATACTAGAGTACTAAGCTCTGATACCAATTATAAACCAAGAGTGCAACTAGAAGGGGGGGGGGGGGGTTGAATAGTTGCTAATTAAAAATATTACGGATTAAAACGATTGGCAACTATGTTTAGAGAAGAGTAGAGAAGTAGACACAAGATTTTATAGTGGTTCGGTGATTAACACATTCACCTACATCCACTTCCCTCAAACTAGAGGTTTCCACTAAACTTGGAGTTTTGGCAAGTTCACTCCCAACTTAGGTTTTCCAAGGCTAAACCCAAACCAATACAAATGCTTAGTTTTTCACAAAGGGCAAAACTAACAAAACCAACAACAACTCTAGATTTTCACTAAGGCAAATCTAGAAACCTAACAAACTACAACAATTGAGTTTCATGGGCTAACTCACAACCAACAAGTTTTGAAAGGTTTTTCACACAAGTAGTTGAAGTTTGTTTTGAGGGCTTGAATGCTTAAGTTGTTAACCTTCATACATACATAGAGGTATGATATTTATAGTCCTCAAAACAATCTTCCCGTTACTCCTTTTGTGTGACTCAAGGAGCAACAAAAGCAGCATTCCCAATAAAGTGAAATGTTGAAGAGTTCGCGGTCGCCAACTATAGTTGGCACCCGCGAACTATGATTTTGGAAATGGCCCCAACGGCTCTTTTTGCTTAGGTGTCATCTCTTTATTGGTACAAGATATGACCGTTATTCTTGTCTTGTTGTCATCCATACTTCGCACTCGCGAACTCCATCCTTCGCGCTCGCGAGTCGGTTCGCTCCTTCCATTACAAAGGTTGGCATCCGCGAGGCATCCCAGTGAGTTTTGCTGTCTGGAAAAGTTGGCACCCGCGAACTAAAGTTAGCGGTCGCCAACTATAGTTCGCACCCGCGAACATAAGTTGGCACTCGCCAACTTTGTCTGGAAGTCTAAAATTCCAAAACTTGACCTTTTACTAGAGGGGTGCTATAATCATTCCAAGTGTTCTATAATGTCTCTACACACTTAATAAAAAGGTTAGAACACTTTGTGTTGATTGTCATTATCAAAATCGAGGAGATATTGAATTGGATAAAGACCAACAATACCAATCCGGTCAAGAACCGGTCACGACAATTGGTACCAAAGATTTAACATCAGTATCAATGTTACAACAATTGGTATCAGAGCCAATTTGGTTTTCAGATTTAATATGGATTATGATTAATATGGGAAAAATATTATTTGGAGGATTTTGCAATTTGAAGGCGAAATTACTTGACACAAAGAAGATTTTTTTGGAGATATAGAAGCCACCAAATTTTGAAAGTGCCGAAAATCGTTAATTGAAGACAGACTTGGATATTAAAATTCTTAAGGAGAATTTTGTGATGGAGATGCATATGTCACTTTAAACTACAAAGAAAAAAGGTATGACTTTTCTAAACACACTATTTGAGGATTTTATAGAGCCTCTGTAAGATGAATGATTGAGGTAATCTCTTTATACTTTCATGAAATTCATTAATGATTTGAATCTAAAAATTTCTTTTAAAAATTTATTGAATGAAGAGTTCGGTTGGGCATAGTCAGATTTTGATAAAATCATGACATTGCAAAAGGAGATTTTGTTTTGAATAAGTAGCAATCTTAGACACAAGATGGATAACAACGTTTGTAATTTGAACGGCGTCACTATTGGATCACTCATAAGTCAAATTGTTTGGAGATAATTAGATGAGGACTGAATGCTAACAGTTACAGGCGAATCAGGTTAGAGAACCAGTCTATGCTTAAAATTACAGCATAATTGTTTTTGATATGAAATTTATGCAGATTCAGGTTTTTCATATCACATATGTGCCAATTTCGATTGGTTTTCTGACTACAACTGAGTTGATAGTGGAGTGTGGTTATGGCCAACGGTCAATACATGTAGAATTTTGGATTTTGGTCAGTCAAGGACAAGAAGCATAATGAGACAGTTTGAATAATAATGAATGTTCAACATGATTTCTAAATGCACATGTCTTGTATCTCAATATATAAAACTACGAGTTTTATGGATTATTTGACGATGAAGTGAGATTGGATGTTGCACTTGTGATGTATGCTCATTGGGTTAGTCGACTTATGAAGATTACGGGATATGTTATGATCTCAACATTTGTTTTTTGATGTAATCATTATAGGCTACTAATGACGTTTGTTTCTGGTATCAGTTTTAAGACCAACAAAATTCGAAGCTTCGTGAAATTTTGATTGATACACCCAAAGATAATAAATCTTCAAGTCATTCTGGTTTCAGCAAGTTGAAGATGTTCTTGGAGCTTATATGGTCCTCTTCAAAGACCTCTTTTGGAATAAGTTCAGTTTGAACTTAAATGGAGAAGGTGGAACACAACAATAATCACATTTTATTGGAGAATTCAAATCAAGGTGGAGATTGTTAGAACATGCCTAGAATTCTAATTCTAATTTGTATTAGGATTAGGATTCTAATTAGTGAAGTATTTGGGAGAATGATAACTTTATTATCATTGGCTACACTACTAGAAAACAACGTTTTAGCGACGGATTTTAGCGACAGATTCAATTTCCGTCGCTATATTTTTGGTTAGCGACGGATCTAAAATCCATCGCTAAACACCCATTTAAGTTGGCGGGAGTGATCCCACCAACTATTTTGATAAAATTTAGCGACGGATTTAAAATCCGTCGCTAATTATTGGTGGGAATTCTCCCGCCTATTTTATTCCGCAATTAGCGCGGGATTTTAAAATCCGTCGCTAAATTACGCCTTTTGCGACGGAATTTAGCGACAGATTACTGTCAAAAAAAATTAAAGGTATTAAAAAATAATATTTAAGTTTAATAAAAAATAGTAATTAAATTTTTTAATTAAATTTATATTATTTCAATATAACGGTTTTATTTATAAAATAATAAGTAAACCTTATTTATGAAATAATTATTATATATTATTTATTTATTTAAAGTATATAGATATTATAAAAAATTATTAATTATAAAAAAATTATCTTAGAATTCGGGATTAAATTATGGAACAAATGTTTGTTGTTTTTAGTTACATTTAAGTATAATATACATAGATATATAACATGAATATGAGCTGGTTAAGGTGGAGTTATGCACGGAAGAACTACGAGGTTAAAGCGTCTTGAGTGGGAGCAGTGGAAGGATGAGTGACCTACTAGGAAGTTTGCGAAAATCAACAGGTGGGAAGTTTGTGAAAATCAACAAGTGGGTGCCGGTGGGTGATCTAACGCGGGTGGGTGAAGTGATGGAGGGTGCGAATGGGTGATTGATTAAATAAAAAATTTATTTTAGGATTTAATTTTAAAACAAAATTAATTTTTTTAAATTTAGTGACGAATTTAAATCTGTCGCTAATTAGCAACGAATTTAGAATTTTGTCGCTAAAACGGAGACTAAAATTCGTCGCTAAATTTTTTTTCCGTCGTCATCAAACGTTGCGACCACAAATTTAGCGACGGACTGTTTCCATCGCAAATCCGTCACTAAACGTGTTTAGCGATGGCTTTTGGTCATTTGGCGACGGAAAAATCCATCGCTAAATCACTGTTTTTTAGTAGTGCTAATTAGGAAGTATATATCCAATTAGGAATAATACTCCTAATACCATATAGATTATTTATTTTCTATATATAGCATACCTTATTCACCTTTTAGTATACAACAAAAATCGAACACACAATGTAGACATTGATGTGAATAAGGGGAAAAGGGGGCGTATCTGGTGTGAGGAATAAAAGTTAATTCTAACCCTTTCGGATTACTTCTTGTAGAGAGTTAAACACTTTGTGGGTTTTTCTTCTAAGGGCATATTTATTAGAGATGTTCTCTATTTGGTGATTCTCCACTAATTTTATACTCCTTTTGATGATTAGTGGATGGCTCGATTCTTTCACCCGTGGATGTACGCTTTAATACAGAACCACGTAAATCTCTTGTTTTATATATTTATTTTGCTATATTGTTATTTGTTGATCAAATCCATAATTAAATACCTACCGAATGGTTTCGATTCCGCTACGCATACCAATCCGGTCAAGAACCGGTCACGACAATTGGTACCAAAGATGCAACATCGGTATCAATGTTACAACAGTTCGCAACGTTCATGGTATAATAAATTGTGAGCCAGTTGTAATACTAATTGGTTATCGCAAAACAATTTAGTAGGAAAAGAAAAATCATATTGTAGATCATTCAGCAAATAAGATATCCACTAAAGTTC
Organism: Mercurialis annua; assembly: GCF_937616625.2. Lineage (NCBI taxonomy): Eukaryota > Viridiplantae > Streptophyta > Magnoliopsida > Malpighiales > Euphorbiaceae > Mercurialis > Mercurialis annua. The sequence goes on from NC_065575.1 coordinate 34,334,154, forward strand.
ATAAGTAAGAGTAGCTATGGCACGATACTTAGTTATTCAGCCGTAAGCAGAACACCTAATGTCAATACAAGTGGACCAGATTGAATTTGAGAATGCTTTAAGACTGAGATCAGAACTAAAAGAAAAGAATAACACGTTGCTATGTGACTTGAGAATCTTAAAACTCGATGAGCTGCAGTATGATGTAAATTTGTTGGACAACCCAAAAATTGAGATAATTGTTGGACTGCAAATGACAAATCTAGCCTGATAACACAAAGATATAACAGCTTTCTGATGAGCTGCCTATAAGAAGTATTGTCTGACAGAGGTGTGCCATCAGTTTTATTCAGTTTGTGTGAAGTGGTCATAGGTGTAGGAACTAACTTGGCCTGTAAGAAACCCATTTATGTAAGCAAGTCAGTAGTATACTTTCTTTAGCAAAGAAAAATACCTATTGTGGATTGAGCGACTTCAAGTCCAAGGTAATACTTCAAATCACCAAGATCCTTAATACTAAAAGCCCGATAAAGATTGGTTTTACATTTTGTTACCTCTTGTAAATTATTGCTTCCCATAATCAAATCATCTACATATACAAGCAAGACAGTGAAATCATCACTAGAACCTTTGATAGATAAAGAGGGATCTGTAATAGATAGTTTGAATCCATGAGCAAGTACGGCAAAAGTGAGCTTATCGTTCCATTTTCTACTAGCCCGTGTTAAGCCATACAGTGACTATTCAAATTGTATTAGAAGAAGGATGAGTAAAACTAGGTGGCAAGGTCATATACACTTCCTCTTGCAAATATCTACGAGAAAAGCAATGTTAACATCAAGTCGACAAAGAAGCCAACTTTTACTAACTGCTATAGCAAGCAATGTTCGAACTTCGGTCATGTTAACAGCTGAAGTAAACGAGTCAAGATAATTCAAGCCCTATTGTTATGTGTGCCCTTTGGAAACAAACCTTGTTTTGCATCTTTTAACACTGTCATCATATTTGAATTTGACCTTGTAAACCTACTTGTGAAATCCCAAATAAAATCTAAGATGGTGGTGAATTCGATTTGTTTAAAAAAATTAAACATAGTTTGAGTTTAGAGAAGAAAAACAAGAAATTTTACAGTGATTCAGATCATAAACCGATCCTGTGTTCATTATTCAATCTAACATTGAGATTTGATAATCCACCAAATAGGGTGTTTAAGCTAACACCAAATTTAATATAATAGAAATTTTCTGGAGTTGTACTTAATTTTTTTTAAGACTAATCACAAACCTACACTAATAATAGAACAATAAATGTTCACCAACACAAAAACAAAAAGAAATCAATAAATTGATGCACAATTAATAATAATAAAAGAAGAATTAGATGTTTAATAGATGTAGAGGTATAATGGTATATGTAACCTTTACTCTATGGTAATTGACGGAAATTTATAACCCCCCAAAACTCCTCTTAAAAACCATTACACCTCTACATTTCAAATCATTCTAATTGTGTAATATTTCAAATCATTCAACTTACTGTAATGTACCTCTAAGATAAATTGTATACCTTATTTTATATTATAGTAAGTTTTTATTTATTTCCCAAATTTGAATTAGTCTTAAAATATTGTAAAATGGTATACCCTGGTATTGTAATTTTTTTTCTAATTATGTATTTAGAAGGATAATGATATCTTTTTTATTGTTCTTAAATGAAAGAAAAAATGTCAGTTTTAATAACTCATAGAGTACTGGAGAAGATTTGAACCTAAAGAGTCCACCAAAGTCCACCTGAGACAGTGGAAAGAGCCGTACGTAAAAAGGACGCTAGAAGTGAATTTCGAAATGCCACTCCGGCAGTCAAGTCATTTTTTGTAGGAAAAAGAAATAAAAAGTGAAAAAAATACTAAAAAGTGTGAACTAGGTTTTACCTATATTGGGGTATTTATAGAGAATGATTGGCAATGTTTGTTATGAATAGGGTGACGTGGCAGAGTTGGTTACAATTTGTTATTACGTGGCCGATTCGATTATTCTTTCTTATGCCTACGTGATATGCGGGGGCGTTCTATTAGACATCCCCTTATCAGAAGATTTTTTGTGTCAAAAGATTTGTCAGGAGGTTTCTGTAAGTCGGCGCCAAGACCAGCTATCTCGAGCTGGTAATCTTTAATAGTTATAGGGTATATTTCTTGAAAAGGGATATCTCGGCTGTTTTCGGATTTGCTGGTCTCGAGATTGATTAAGTATTTGGAGGCGTGGTGGGTCGTCGTTGATCGGTGGTCTCGGTGTTTTGGTTGGGGTTCTAAATTTGGATCGCGAGTCTCGATTTTGGACCTCGGACTTTAGTTTGGGTCTTTGCATTTGTTCCCCCTATATTATTATCAAGTTTGATCCTAGTATATCCTATGTGGCACTAAAAATAAACCGAAACGTAAACTCAATCAAACAAATTTGATTTAATTTCGATGTATTGAATGGAAACCATAAGTAAACTAATTAAGATTTTTTACTGAACATAAATAAAAATTAAACTAATTTAATTTTAGTTTACTTTTTTAATTCAGTATTTTTGTAATATTATTCTTTCAGTATCTTGAAGAAAATTAACTTTTTTACCAATATGTTTCATTCACTTTAAGTAACTTTATTATAATCATAAAAACAAATAGTTTATTTCACCTCATCAATCTAATGAAAAAGAGCAATGCTATTTAATCCAGTGTTTTAAAAATCAAACCGGTAACTGAACTGGTAAAGTCACTGGGTACCAGTTTGACCGGTTGAACCGATCAACTAAATTTGTAATAAATATAAGGCCTAATTACTTAAAAAAATCCCACCTTGTAATATTTTTTCGTTTATACCCTCACCTAGGAAAAAGTTCATGTGTACCCTTGTTTTGATTTTTCGTTTTCATCTCTACCCTAAAATTAAATTTTTTGACAATTAAATTAATTAAAGGATGAAAACATTATAAATGATTAATAATATTAATGTTTAATTAGAATCTAAGCTAAATATAAAGGATCATTTTAAATATTTTTCCAAATAAAAAGAGGTCAAATTAGCTCTTTAGGGTAGAGACGAAAATGAAAAATCAAAAAAAGGGTACAAATGAACTTTTTTCTAGGTCAGGGTATAAACGAAAAAATATTATAAAGTGGGGGTATTTTAAGTAATTAGGCCTAAATATAAACGATGATGCTATGTTCTATGTTCTTTTAAGAAATTAAATTTTCCTGCAATTTTATATATAAATAAATTAATATTTGATGTTTATTTTTTTGGTCAATACATTTATTGGATCATTCATTATTCCTATATTTAAATTTTATTTTTATTATTTTTCTATTTTTGTGCACGAGAATTTTTTATATAGACTCAGTCTATCACGTCATCTGTGGAGTAAACCAATCATATCATAACATCTCATTAAAATGAGGGTATTCTTGTAATTTCGTTTGTTATTTGCATACACTTTTGAATAATGATATTACAAGAATACCCTCATTTTAATGAGGTGTTATGATACGATTGGTTTAGTCCACGGATAACGTGCTGGACTGAGTCTACCTAAAAATTTCTCTTTTGTGCACATGGAAAAGTAAATGACTAAAAAAAGAAAGAAAATATATTAGCAAATAGGCAAGAAGAGGAGTAAATGTAAATGAGTTAAAAAAAAAAGTAGCGATCGAGAAGGGAATAAGAAAAGGCTAAGTAACAAAAAAATGAAGGGAAAGGCAAGAAAAGGAAGCTGAAGAAGAGCATGAAGGTTTGAATAACACGAAAACTCCATTAAAAATCTGAGATTAAGAGCTTCAAAGTGCAGTGCTAGATTTTATCATTTTATATCTCATGTCCATGTTTTGTTCGTTTAAGTGTTAAATCACTCTTTTAAGGCAAGAAGAAGAAGGGAAAGAAAGTGATGGTTGTTGGAAGAAATTGTAAAAAGAGAAAGAAAATATTGAGGGCTTGAATATAGAGGAGAAACCCGCAGATTCAGAAGCCAAAAGAAACCTTAATTGATGTTTTTCATTTACTTTTTCAAGAACTGGCGGGTTTCTAAAAAAAGAACAGTTCATCGGTTCGATACGGTTCATTCCGGTTGGACCAGATTTCTGGTTCGTATGGATCTTTTGGACCAAACTGAATTTTAAGTCGGGGTTCGACCGGTCGAACCGGCCGGTACGGTCCAATTTTTCAAACACTTATTTAACCCATTAAAATTAGACCAAATGTCGTAAAAAGGCCAAACTTTTCACAAAAGTCCTGACCTTTCAATTTTATCGATTTTGGCCAAAAACTAATTATTTGGTTTCACAAAAGTCATGACTTTCAATTTTATCGATTTTGGCCAAAAATGGATTATTTGGTTTCACAAAAGTCGTGACCTTTCAATATATGTGCATGTCACGTAGGCACCACATAGGCAAATTCAAATCAAATGAGTTGGCCACAATTGAAACCAAATAATCTGTTTTTGGCCAAAATCGACAAAATTAAAAGGTCGGCACTTTTGTGAAACTTTTATAAAAGATTTGGCCTTTTTACGACATTTGGCCTTAAAATTAACCCACTTTATTGTACCGTCTGACGTGTCCACAAATAAATGAATATATTTAAGGAAAATTGCAGAAAATACTCCATTTTCTAAAAGTATTTATAAAAATACTCCATTTTTGAAAATTTATTTTCTTACCTTTTTTCTGAAAATTTATTTTTTTACTCTGAAAATTTGTAAAAATACTCTGCTTTTTTTTTGAAATTGTTTGAAACTGTATTATAAACGGTTTCAAAAATGTCAAGTTAGAAACTTTTTGAAATCTTTTGAAACTGTAATAGACACCGCTTTTTAAAATTATTTTTTAAAAAACCGTTATAAACCGTATGAAACCCCATTTGAAACTGTTTGAAACTGTATTTAAAATTGTATCACAACTGTTTTGGAAACATATTCAAATTGTGTTTTTTTAAAACTGTTTGCAACTGTTTGAAGCTGCGGAGTAAAAAAATAAATATTTAAATTTTTTAAATACGTTTGCAAAATTTCAGTTTTTGAGTTAAATTTTGCAAATATTTTTAGTATTTTAGGTATTTTTGCTAAATTTCCCTATATTTAAAGAGGAAATTTAAGACATACACTTTTGGGAAGGAATTGAGCAAATATAAAACTTCCACGTTAGATGGTACAATAAAATAATTAATTTTGTTGGATTAAATAGCATTTTTCTAATTAAAATGATTTCTTTAATTCAAAATTGTAATGCTGGAAATTATTTAAAGCACTTCTAATTTTCTATTACTGCCAAATTTCTGATTAAGTACATAATCTCATGTTTCCATATTATATAGATCATAAATGACATTTGGTACAATAGTAAATGATTAAGAAGTTTAAAAGAAGATTATGGTTAAAAAAAATGTTCTAGTCATGATTATCTCCGATCATAAAAAATGCCACTGCTGTAATATAAATACCTCTTAATCACATATTTGTCTTTTAAATATTTAAAAAATGAATTACATAACTGCTAAAGTTATAATAAAAATAATTGTGCACAGAAAATATGTTTATTCATTCATATATTAAAAAATGTAGTTTATTTAGTTAAAATTATACTAACTAACTATAATATGCTTATTAATAATTAGTGTATTTTTTTCAATATATTTGCTAATTACTTATTCATAATGACTCATAAGCTACATATAAAATTAATTTCAATATTGCAATTATCAAAGAGTTTCAGTTATTGTGGTGGTCATAAGCATAACCTATTTTAAGCATAACCTATTTTATTCATTTGACTAAACCTAATCCAATTAAGAGTATTTTAAATCTGATTAACTACTTTCTAGAAATAGAAACAAATTCATAATTTAAGACGCTTATAGTAGAAAGGCTAACAGTTTGAAAAAAACCTCCACCTTTTACTCTTTTTTCATTTACATCTTTACGTTGTAAAATCGCCGGATTCACTCAAATTCGCATCTTTCATTTTTAATTTCACCTTTAAGCATTAAATTGACCTCTTTTCACTTAAAAAAAAAAAAACTCAAATCAATATTTTATATTTTGCATATATTCTAAACAACGCTTATTATTATATTTTTAAAAAAACTCTTCTTCTCAAAAAAAATTAAATTCAATAATAGCTTATTTGATACAAATAAATATTATTATGTTATAAATATAACTTTTTTTGTTTTAATTACAACATTAAGAACTATTTATAATATATGTTAAAATATGAAATATTGAAAAAGAGATCAATTTGATGTTTGAGGATGCAATTGAAATCAAAAAAGTGTGGATTTTAATATTTGTGGGTACAATTGAAAACAAAAGATGTGAATTTGAGTGAAATCTCTTCTTATGTTTCGGTTTATTCACCGATCTAAAACGATTTTACAACGTTAGGATGCAAACGAAAATGGACTAATAGGTGGAAGTTTTTTCAGACCATTAGCCGAGTGGAAATCAACCTATCTTTCATGGAAGGAGAAAATAACATTTTTTTAGATAATTATGAAGGGGGAGCGCTTGTGGTAGAATTAATATGAATTTGTACATAACACAGACACACATACACACACACATATATATATTCATCTTTCAATATTTTCTAAATATTTTTTTATAAAATATTGTAAATTTTTAAAAATTACATTTCATATTTGACCACTAAAACATTATTTATTTACTTTTAAGTTTTATTTATATATGCATTTAAAAGAAACATCAAAATTACCCTAAAATCATCAAAACTACGCCGCCGGTATTCCGTGTTCGGTCGCCAAAATTTTAGCTGAAAAAGTGTTTGAACGACGTCGTTGCGGTCAACGATAGTCAACAAGCAGTCAACACATGGTCAAAATGTGACATGTTCATTGTCGAGTAGTGGACTGTTGACTTTGTGTGATTATTATTTCTGTGTATTTTTTAAGTGTTTAGTAGTTGTATCTTAAAATTTTTCTTAGTGTTTTTTGGATATTTTTCAGTGTATATTTGAAATACTAATTCAAAGAGTATACTAAAAATAAACCGAAAAGTAAATTAAAGTAAGCAAATTTGATTTAGTTTCGGTTTATTGAATAGAAACCAAAAGTGAACTAATTAAGATTTCTTATTAAAAGTAAATTAAAATTAAACTGATTTAGTTTTGATTTATTTTATTTTATTTTTGTCCTTCTTAATTAAGTATTTTTGTAATACTAATTTTTTAGTATCTCAAAAAATTTAATTTTTTGCCGATATGTTTGCAATTTTTTTCTCCAATAGTTATGAAAAAATTCCTATATCATAACTATAAAAATATTTAAATTATTTTTTTACAAATTATTAAAATAATAATTATAACTAAATTTTTTGAGTCTCTGAAAAAAATTATTACTTTTTTTTCTTATATCTTTTCCGGCAGCCCTCGATGGCCATCGATGGTTTAATTTTATCATCGACGTCTTTTATTTATTTTGTTTTAATTTCATTAGAATATAATAAATAATCAATCTTTTTTTATCTTTTTCTTGATGAATTAAAATTTATCTACAAATCGCATATTCAATTCAATTGTCAAGAAGCGAAGATAGATTAAAGATCTTTCAACAATAAAATGGAATTATTTACGAGTTATATCAGTTTTATTTATTTTTTATTTTTTGTCTTTTTTTTTAAGTTTTATTTTGTCATTTCTTCGTGAAAGGTTTGTTGTCCTTTTATTTGGAAAAAATTTATTAGTTGGAAAAAATTTATTAGGTAATGGTTGAATCAAATGTTATGAGTTTGCAGATGATTTAAAAAGTTTGATAGAAGAATGATTGAAAACTGTACTTAATTGGCGAAATAATTAATAATTAATTTTTTATTTTTGTAAATAAAATTTGAGAATTAAAAGGATGTTGTCTGTTTCATATCAGGTTATCGAATTTAATATTTGAGTTATCCCAATTTTTTTATAACTATAATTGTTTCATATCGATTAATAAGATTTGATATATTAAAAAAAAAATTGGGTTTTAAATGTTTTTCCATTCTCCTTCCTTATTACCAAACCCAAATCTCGCAATTAAAGATTTGGCGCACTTCTTTCTATCTTACGCCTTATGTGCATTACACCCCCTAAGCAGAACTTACGGCGCTCATCAATTACACGCGCCCCTACATTCGCGTGCTCAAGCCGGTCTTCAAGAACACAACAGCAAGAAAGGTCATCCCTCATAATCATCAACAAAAAACTCAAACTAAAGACGCAGCAGACGCGCGTGTAATACTACACACAGTCGCACAGTGGCGCTATTTTATCAAAAAGCATATCCGTTATTTTGAAAATTTTGAGGACAAATACAAAATAACAACAAAAATTAGGCCAAACAAATAAAAAAATAGTAAAAAAAATTTCCCTCTCGTTTTTTTCTTGTTAATTTGTCTCATTCTCTCTCAAGTTCCAGCTCAAGAGAGGTCCCATGGTGTTTCTCTCTAGGGTTTCGAATAGAGAAGAATGCTGACTAATTTTTTCATCAAGATTTTGTAGAGATTTTTTTTTTTCTTTGTGTAGAATAAATTTGAAATTGAAATTTTCTTGATTTGGAAATGCCGGCACGGCGGTCGAAGTCGGAGAAAGAAGATGACGGGAGGCAGCTCCGGCGTGACCCGTATGAGGTGCTTGGGGTGTCCAAGAACTCGACTGAGCAGGAAATCAAGACTGCCTATCGTAAAATGGCTCTTAAGTATTATTTTTTTAAACCTTGTTCTTAATTTCTTTTAGTCGTTATTAATCTTGAGATTTTGATGTATGAGTGTAACATGAGTATGTTGTGGAAAAAATTAGAGTCACAATAAACCTACAGCTGGTGATCTAAGTGTTGCTGAATTGTATAAAAATGTAAAGGGAAATAAATAGGGTAATTTCGACTATAGGATAAGGATGTCGAAGGAAATGAACAGTGTAATTTGTATAAAAGCAATGAAGCTGTATTTAGGAATTTCAAGAAAGCCGTATGCTGCTGTTACTTATAGGACATTCAATTGCCTTAATTGTGTTAAGGTTACACGTAAAATGCTTATTTTTGGATCGTTGTTCTTATAGACAATTTGATAGAAGATATAATGTTTGTATTGACCCTTTGTAAGGTTTAAGTTCTCTTAATGAATCTATTTCAGATACCATCCTGACAAGAATGCAAATGATCCTGAAGCAGCTGATATGTTTAAAGAAGTTACTTTTTCTTATAACATTTTGTCTGATCCAGACAAACGCTGTCAGTATGACTCAGCTGGTTTTGAGGTGAGCTTTCGAGGATGATTTCTAAATTTTAAATTGCAAATGATATGAAGCTTTGTGTTTCTCTATTTTTTCGCTGATTCCTTTGTTTGTTTCTTAGCTGTCACACATGCTATAAGTTGAATTTTTTAATTCTTTTGTTGGTTTAGTTCTTTAGCTTAATCTTTTGGCTGTAATCAGGCAGTTGAATCAGAAAGTCAAGAATTGGAATTAGATCTGTCAAGCTTGGGCACAGTGAACACTATGTTTGCAGCACTTTTTAGGTAGGTCTTAATATGATTTTCTGGCTTTCTCCTACTTTATAATTCATTCATCGGACATTTGTCTGTCTCTATATATAAATAGTTACTAGTACTTCTATATTGTTTTATTGATGTTGGGGTTAATTTTTGCTACACAGTAAACTCGGTGTGCCAATTAAGACCACTGTATCAGCAACTGTCTTAGAGGAGGCACTTAATGGTATTGTCTCTGTTCGTCCGCTTTTGGTTGGGCAACACATTTCTCGGAAGGTTAGGAATTTATGTCTCAGTTTAATAATCTTTGTTACTAATGTGCTAGAGCTCATTGGTATTATTATATTTTCAAGCAGGTTGAGAAGCAATGTGCTCACTTCTATTCTGTCACAATAACGGAGGAGGAAGCAAGAGCTGGATTTGTCTGTCGAGTGCAATCGTCTGACAAAAGCAAGTTCAAGGTTTGGATAAAATCATAAACATCTGGTGGAAGTATGTTGTCACAAATTCCCATCATAATGCCAGCTAGATATACACACAATTTATTGGCTTCTTATATTTTCATAACAAATAAGTATTTTTTGAGCTAGGGATCCTAGATTCTTTGAGGGGTCTATGTTTATATGAGGTACAAGCTTCAATTCCTATCATTTCTGATTGAAATAGAAAGTAAAGATTGTTCAAACAGATCCTGTCCTGCTACTTAAACATAAATCTCACTCCTAGATATTGAGCTAGAGAGCCACTTCTTATTGAAATAGGATACTAGGAATTATTTTAAGTATTGTATTTTTATTGTGAGATACATTGGTATCTTTGTTGCACCAAGAAAAGCTTTTGCAAGGAAATGGCTTCTAGTTACTTGGTTTAGTTGTTCATGGTGAGATTTCTTTCATTATAGGACTTTTTGATCAAAAGTTAAGAGTTATGGTGCTCTCAAGCTAGCAACAAAAAACTTTATATGCTGCTAAAGGGTTGGTGAATTTAAGATCTAAAGTCATTCTACAATGAAGTATAATTTTTTTACTTGGCTGCCACAAAATAAAGGCCCCTGACCTTGTTTGCAATGGCAATATGGCATGTGAATTAGATGTATTAAGGATTCTGTGCTCGGATTCTTTGCTTGTGGTGGTCTTGACTCTTGAGCCTTATATTTGCAGAGTATCTCTCTGATTGTTCGGTGGAAATTGGATGTATAATAGTGTGGAGAAGATAAAGGTAGGATACAATTGCGTAGACTTCAGAGACAGAGCTGTGATGCTCTGGTTCTGGTGGATTTATGCTGTACTCTAGTATCTCTCTGATTGTTCGGTGGAAATAGGATGTATAATAGTGTGGAGAAGACAAAGGTAGGATACAATTGCGTAGACTTCAGAGACAGAGCTGTGATGCTCTGGTTCTGGTGGATTTATGCTGTGAAGTTTTGTCCCTGTAAACCATCAGAATTTCTCATCAAGGTCATGTATTTTATTGCTCCTTTTGAAATTCACTTTTTTAGTATGGCGGTGCATGTAGAGAGTACTTAGGTGAAAGTTGTAATAGGAGATTGAAGTAACTGACCTTTTTATATTTGTGGTCAAGGGCTGGTAAGGCTAAGTTACAAACAAGAGATTAGCAATTTACGTACTTTCTAGGAAATTGCATAGCCGGGCATGGACTAATAAACTGTCTTTGGAGATTTTTGAGCATTAGCATTGTGAGTTCATTGTGAAATAAGACATGGCTCTGATCTGTTCCATTGCACTGTACGAGGTTGTAGCTGAAGTGAGAGCCTTACTATTTTGTGCTCTTTCAGTGGATTTCAGAAGAGGACGGTATGAAGCGTCCTTAGGAGATGCTGAAAGAAGTTTCTGAAACATTTGTCTCCAATTAAGGCCTTATACTCTCGTATCTTATCTTGGTTACTGAAACTGATTTTCTTTGGGTGTATTAAAAGGTTTATTCTGTTTTTCTTTTTTGTGTGCTTGTACTCTGTATAATCTCTTCTCTTCTGATGTTAAAATAAGACTTCATGATCACTTGGCATGAGGTTTAGAATTCTGAATGGCACATTACTCTCCTGAATTGCTTGTGTGTCCTATGGTTATGCATTCTGAGCAGATTTGACTTTGTTACTCGTGAGCATCATATTATTTTACTAATGCAACCTTCATCTCCTGTATCATTGGTCTTGTTGCTTTGATTTTTTATAACTTCCTGTTTACCAATTTTCAGATTCACAATATTTTCATCCAGTTTCTATGTTTCTACAACAAAGTATTATGCATTACTTAGATGATGTACTAATATATTATTTTGGTGATACAATATCTATTCAAATGTGACTGCCGGAGTCTTACTAGCTGACTACTTGTCTGCAGCTGTTATATTTTGATCAGGAAGAGAATGGTGGACTAAACCTTGCTCTACAGGTAGAAAGCTTTCTTTTCTTGAATAGATTATGTTTTGTAACAAAATTGTTCTTTTTGTATCAAAATCCACATGTTTTCCCCAAATTAAAAATCATGTCCATGTATTTTAACGTATTAATTTGTCAAGTGTTATGCCTTCATCATCATTTTTCCCCACTTTTGGAAGTGTCAATCTTCTAGATGGTCCACTTAGATGAATATTTTGTGAAAAGTGGAATAATATTTAAGAGCTATATTGTAGAAATATACCTCACCTTTGGGCTTCTCCGCGTTTTACATGGTAGTTTTGGTAATCCTTGCTTAGGGATAAGTTTCTTCTTTCTCTTTCTTGTGCTAATTGATCAATGTTTGAGTAAAACTCGACTTCTTCACTCGTATCCATCATCAAAAGATTGAAGAGCACTTTTTTCTAAATATTGGTTCTCTTAGTATATGTTTGTGACTTATCTTTCTGGCCCCAGAATTTGCACTTAACAAGTCTAGAGTGAGAACTTTGTTCTCAAGGCAAACTACAAACTATTAACTAACGCTATTCTCGTGACTCATGGGGTAACTAGCTGAATGCATAGAGTCGTACCATTAAAAGGGTGTGTCTAGGTGAATAATGTGCAGCACCTTCTTAATTTTAAAAATTAATTTTGTTATAATTTTGAGTATTTAAATTTAATTATAATTTTGCTGGATTTAGGAGGAGAGTTTGAAAACAGGAAAAGTGACATCTGCTGGAATGTATTTCCTTTGTTTTCCTGTTTACCGGTTGGATCAGACAGTCAATTCGGTGAGTTGTGATTCAGTAAATGATTGTTATTATGTTTCTCTTATTTAGTTAGCTTATTGTTCTCCATTGTTTCTTCGGAATTCTTGTGTTTTTAGAGTGCAGCTGCAAAGGATGCAGATGCTGCCTTCTTCAAGAAACTGGATGAATTTCAGCCTTGTGAAATAAATGAACTGAAGGCTGGCACCCATATTTTTGCTGTTTATGGTCAACCTTAGAACTTTTGTGCTCTTCTCAGTTTGCTATACCTTCTCAATGATGTTTTTATTTTAATTATGGAACATTCTCATTTATATATATTCTGCCTTCTCAATTATGAAGTTGATTGTAACATTTATATTTCCGACTCTTCCTTCCATGCAGGTGATAATTTTTTCAAGAGTGCAAGTTACTCGATAGAAGCTCTTTGTGCTGCGCCCTTTATTGAAGAAAAAGAGAATCTTAGAGCTGTTGAAGCTCAAATTATTGCAAAAAGGGTTGAAGTGTCCAAGTTTGAATCTGAATATAGAGAGGTATGGTTATTCACTGTATACTTTATGTATAATAATTGGTTCTCTCTCATTTCTAATAATTTTCAACAAATTGTCGGCAGGTATTGGCACAATTTACAGAGATGACCAGTAGATATGCACAAGAAATGCAAGAAGTAAGTAGCCAATGAAAATTTTGATTCTACGTGTCGTGTCACATTTAGATTGAGGTTTAAGTCGTTTGATTATTGCTAATTGCAGATAGATGATCTTCTTAAACAAAGGAACGAAATTCATGCCTCGTACACAGTTGCTCCGCCAATGAAGCGGAGTACAAGTAGGAGCAGAAGTAAGGGTCCCCTTAGGGAGACCAAAGAAGATGGACAGAAAAAAGATAAGAAACCTTCAATTAGGGACAGAACTAAAAAAAAGAAATGGTTCAATATCCATTTAAAAGTTGACAAGAGAAAGCCTTGCTAATACCTAAATGTGGTATGATCTAGAATTTTAATTCTTTTTTCTCAATATCGTACGTGTTTGTGTTAACATAGTGTAGTCACATATTATTTGAATATCATCTAGATGATTTAGGAAGATGAATCCTATACACGGAATTGATAAAACTATGTCTGCACTCACTAACTTGACTGCATTTGATTTAAAGATGAGCTGCATATCAGTGCTATGGTGGAAATGCTCCAATGCTCTCATTGACAGTGTCAAATTCTACGTTTTGTTTTCTCCGCTGTCATTCATCATTTTCTTTGGCCTCTTTGTAACTTGTAAATAAGCTTTACCTGTAAATTCCATAGTTTATTCACAAAAAACATTTCATTAGCTAGGGAGAAATTGGAAGAGTTGCCATTTTTTGTGCATGTGGAGATGTTTTGTACTAGACAATTGTTTTTTAGTAGTTGGACTGGGTTTGCTTCAACATTCATGAAATTGGCAATTGTTTCAGTATAGAGTCTACTGAAGTTCATGAAATTGGCAATAGGGCCACACCACCTGATTACATTTATTAAAGGATTGTAGTCCATAAACTATAGATAGGTGAAATTTACCTATCCCTATCAATTCGGTGCTCTAGGAACTATAGTTGCTCACATCCCCTCAAAATAAAAACCACGGCCATTCCAAGTTCTTGAAAGTTATTCCTTTTAAGAAAACAAAAATAAAATCAAGATCAGTTAGGTTTCGAGTGGTATCGAGGATGACTGAAGACCTACAAACCAAGAGCAATGAGGTCAGAAAAAGAATGGGTTTTCGGCCTTTCATTCCGATGTTCAAGTAAGAAAAGAGAAAAGAGTAAATGATGTGAAAAAAAAGTACTTGATTTGTCCACAAGGTGGTTTATATCAGTGCTTTAAAAATCGGACCAGACCGTCCGGTCGAACCAGTTAATCTGGTAACCGGCCAGTGGTTCGTCTAAAACTGTAAAAAATTGAATCTTTTAGTTAAACCTGGTTGGACTGGATTGAACCGGTTTAAAACCGGAGGTTGAACCGGTGAATCAGATGTTGAATCGGTAAAAAACCGGTGAACCAGAATTTTTTTTAATTTATTAAACCGATTGAATCGGAAACCGTTGGTCCCACAGGTTCGACCACCGGTTTGATTTTAAAAATGGTTTATATAAAAGATCACTGTTTTCATAATCGTACAACTCGCGATTCGAATCGTACGATTAGATTCGATTCACCCATAAAATGATAAGAATCCTTGGGTGAATCAAAGAATGACCTGAATCGCTGTTGAATCGATCAGTTAGGTTATGTTTCGAATCGACCGAAACTGTCAATGCCCAACTTCCCCTAACCTTCGACCGAACCATAGTTATTTTCACTAAACACCAAACTTTATATTGGCCGAAATTTTTGGTCAGTTTTTCAGTTTCGGTTTGCTTTCAAATTTTGGTTTGGATTTATTTTAAAAATTAAATAAAAATCTTAATTTTTTTGGTAAAGTAACAATAAAATCCCGGATTTAGATCAAAAGTAAAAAAAAATACTTAATTTTTTAAAAAAGTTTGGTTTGGTCGCTTCGTTCGGTTATTTCATTTTTACAACCTTCCAAACCGAACTGTTAACTGAAATCCAAAATTTTCAAAATCAATGACCGAGCCAAACTATTTTCACTGAAAAACCGAACTAAACAAACTTTGATCTGGTTCGATTTTTCGATTTTGTTCAGTTTTGCTCAGCGCTATTTATACTTATTCTCATTTCTACACTTATTAATTGAATCAAACAACATATGAAAAATAATCATTTTCGTTTTCGTTTCTATTCTCATTCATTACCTTAAACCAAATGCCCCTTATAGTTCTTTCAGATAATGGATAGAAATAGGTAAATTCAAGGGTAGGATGTACGACCGTCCTCTTACTGCAAGTTACTTTGATTGTTTTTCTAACTCTTGGGTAGAAATTGATAATTTCCAACACAATCTATTTAATTGAAACTACGCCTGTTGTGAAACCAGAAATATTATGCAGGAGGCGAAATTTTGCTTTGTTCAAATGATATGTCGTTCGGCAAGCAGATGTTTTCAATATTTTTGGCAAAATGGCATTGTCATTCGGCCATCTTTTTTAAGTCATTCTGCTCAATAAAAATTAATATAAATATCGATAACATCGTTTTATAAAATACATCTATAGTCTTAGAAAGGTTAAAATACTAAAAACTCCATATTTTTATTTTTCAATCGAAAGAGGAATATTTAACCTCATGGATCAAATAAATTATATCAATATATACTAGAGTCAAACTCGCGAGAAGGTAACTCAACTAATTTTCAAGACTATACATGTTAGAATTATTAACAGTTTACAGACGACTAAATTAATAATTTATTAATTCGATAAATTTTAGTTAATTATTCACTTAAATACATAGCAACTAAATCAATAATTTAAAATTAAACTTCAAGAATCGTTTTGTAACTATTTTCATATCTATCCAGAGTCGTTTCTCTAAATTTTTCAGCAGTGGTTTTGTTTATATTTTCAGATAACAGACAAATTCAGAGATAAAACAATTAATGGTTTAAAAGTATTTTTAACCTTATATGTATAAACTCATCGTTTAAGTATGTTGAAATTATTTGATTGCTTTAAATGTATGCGAGATCCACTATTAACAAAGTAAAAGAAAGATAATCATTCTTAAATTTTTCATTTAATTAAACGCCTGAAATTTTTGAGGACCGTCTTGAAAAATATAATTAGTGGTTATAGACATTCAAAATTGTAAAAGTAATAAAATAAATTTCATAGCTATATCCAGTTTAAAATTTGTGCATGTAATTGGAATACAATCAGTTGTAATGCATTATTTTCTGAAAACCTCATGATCAGATGTTTACGTAGTATTATATGTTTTTTACTTGACTGATCAATCAGATAGAGTTATACGTCAGATCAATCAGATAGAGTTATATGTCAGACATTATACTGTAACGTATGTTTACATATATTTTCAATATTTGATATATGTACGTATAATTGCCAGCATAACTTGATAAATTATATATGATATATAGTTAAATCGATTATTTGAAATAGGCTTAATCACAAAAAAAAAAATCCCACCTTTTAGCCCCTTTTCAAATACACCATGACGTTACAATTTTGCCAGCTGCACCCTAATTCGCACCTTTGGTTTTCAATTCCACCCTCAAGTATTAAATTGATCTCTTCTCTATTTGGAAAAAGTTAAAATAAGTCATCCATTTTTAACTTTCTGTGTGGAAAAGAGTTCAAACGAGTACTTTATAAGGGTTTTTGTAAATTTTTTCCGAGTGAAAGGGGGGTCCAATTTGATTTTAAGGGTGAAATTGAAACCTAAAGTGGCGAATTAGGGTGCAGCTGATAAAATTACAATGCCAGAGTGCAACTGAAAAGAGGCTAAAAGGTAGGATTTTTTTTGGCGATTAAGCCTTTGAAATATGGTAATGCATGGTTACACATATTTTCAGTATTTGATGACATGATGGTGACATGTGGCTCAAAGTGGCAAATTAGCATTATATTTCGACATATAATCTCCCAATAAAATAAAATGATAATTTCTGTCACCCAAAAAATTTTAAAAACAATATAAATTTTGTAATATATAGAAAGTTTGATAACCCACAAAACTTATTATCTCTTTAACCCGCTTAACTTATAAAGAACATGTTAAAACCTGCTTAGTTATTTATTTGTGTTAATGCGTTAACTTACCAGTATGACTCAACTATATCTATATAATAAATATTTAAAATTTTAAGATATTGAAAATAATTAATATTAATATGTATTATAAAATTATAGTATTTAATTGATTATTTAATGAGTTTAATAAATTATTGTAATATGTTTTATTTTAAATGATTTAAACATATGTTTTGTCAACTATGATCTATATGGTCTGCTTTTTTTTTATGGTCTGTTTATTAGTACATGGGCTACACAATTCGTGTCGTATTATATATATTTGAATGAGCCCACGACCGTTTATGACACGTTAACACGAATTTTTAATGTTATTTTTTGATATTTATCGTCCTCTGACTTCTATAATCGTTTCAGCCGTTCTCTTCTCCTGTAAGAGACAGTTTTCCTCTTATTTAATTTTTTTGATTATAAATAGAAGCACCGTAGTAAGAGCTAGGGGCCGGGCGTACCATCACCTAATTCTCTCCTTGAGTGAACCATCATCATTTGATTGTTGATTATGGATTACTTTTTTTTATCTATTTTAATATGTTTTTATTCTTTAATCCTCCAATTCTAATTCTTTTTCATTCATCGATTGTTTTATCGCCTATTTTATAGTTCCGCTACTTAATGCAAATAATAGTTATTTCCATGTCTAGTCACACACTGAATATTAACTTGGTAGAAATTGTCAAGATGTAATTATAAGTCAAAGAACAAAATTTAATTTTCGAGAAACGTAATTTATGTTAAAAGTAAAGAAGAAGAAGAAATTTATTGATGAATAATCGGAAAATCAAGAACGATAGGAATACAAAGAAAATAAGCAATGATCACAATACAAATGAAAGTAGAAAACAAAAACAAACATGGTTGAACATGACCAACTAAAACCACAATAGAAAAAGCATGCTCAAACATGCTTCCGGGAGACGAGTAAAGAAACGACGAAAGCGAAGAATCCGATCATCACCATAGATGGAGACATAAGGGTGCTTGAATTCTGAGGAGGAGATGCTGGAGGCATCACCATGCCATGTTCATGACCTTCGTGAGCAGCAACAACCATGGCGAACATAGCGAAACAGGCCGCGATCATCCTTGAAGCCATCGCAAATTTAATCGAACTAATCAATTTGCAATCAATACTTCAAGGCTGATTGATAATAATGTTTTGAGAATGTGGTGTGTGATAAAATGTACGTTATTGACTTGATTTTATATAGAAATGGAGATGGAATATGAGGCATGACTTGGCCTTTGCCTAGGCCAGTTAGCACGTTATGGCTAAGGTGGTACTAGTACAAGCGGGATAATTAACTATTGTACTAACTTTTCATTATCGTTGAAATCTATATTGCAAACTAATTTAATTTGCAAATAGGGGTGTGTAAAAATCAAAATAAATCGACAAATTGGTTATGTATGACACTGCAAGAAAAAGTTCCAATTAAATTTTAGTATGAATCAAAATGGTACAATTGAATCGAACTGAAAAATTAATTGAATTGATTAAAAAAAACTACATTTTAAAAATAGCCTAATGGTATGAAAAAACCAAATTTTTTTTGACTTTTTAAAAATATATCCAAATCTTTCGAATGTTATAAATTTATCTAAATTTAACAATTTTATTATAAGTCTATCCATTTTACCAAAATTGATTTAATTTATGCTTACAATAGCAATTGAATATGTGAAATTTTTTGAAAATTGAAAAGAAAAAAAATAGTCAATTGGGATACTTAATTATTCGGATAAATTAATTTTGAAAAAATATTAAATCAATTTTAAAAAAATTGAATAAATTTTTAATGAATTAGTTAAATTGAGATAGATTTACAATTTTTAAATGGTTACTTTAGATATATCATTTAATAAGTTAAAAAGGTTTGACTTTTTTTATTCATATACACAACTCAATGAACTCAGATTGTAGTACTATGTATATTGTACTGCATCAATACAAATATGTGTCTCATTAACTTAGTCTTTGCCGCCGTGATAGATAAAAAATACGTGTGTCCAAGTAGGAAAAAACAAATAAATGGTTAATGATTCTGAACAAGAATTTATGAAATGGAAATTAATTAAGAAAAATTGAGACAAATATGATTATTCTTCTTTAATTTGGGAGGCCAAACATGAAATTTTTAATACATAGTTTAAGCAAAGGTCTTTGGAAATTTTTGGTGTCCCCTATGTCATCAAGAATATCAGCTAATGTAATTTAGTAATTTAGCTTTCATTTTTAATTCCATGTTGGTTTTTTTTTCTTCTATTCTCTAGGCTCTCTCATTGTCATGTACCAAATTTCTCTATTTTTTTTATATAAATGTACCAAATTTCAATTAACCAATTTCTTTATAATTGAAAATAAAATTGATGAAGGTTTAATATTCAACTCGAATGCTACAACTCCTCTAATTTTAAATTAAAGATTAATAAAGCTTGCAATTTTCTTACAAAAAGTCAGAAACATCTATGTTGAAAACATTAGTAAATTATTTAAAATATCTTTTGTCTATATCATATATTATTGTTATTGTTGTTCTTTTAATTAAAAGTCAAATGAAATTTTAATTAACAAATTGAACGATCATGGCGTGAGACACCTAAATGCACTCAGGTGATGTGTGGGTTATGCAGTTTTAGTAGTTCTTTTAAAATAATTTATAAATTAATAATTTAAAAAAAGATCTAGCCTGTTATAATGAGTTCATAAGCAAATATATTGAGCTACTCCAGCTTAAGTTTAATCATGTTATCATGGGTACCACCAACATAACAAAAAAAATATGATTTTCATTCAAATAACAACTTAGATATTTGATAAAAGAATTTATAACACGTCTCTATTAGACAGCATATTGGAGCAATAACTTCCTCTTTTTCCAAATCAACAAAAATAGTTATTCAATTTAAATACTTATAAAAGGCTAAATGTATAAAAAAAAAAACATAAAATTATTCAAAAAAAACATGTAAAATCTTTTAAATGTTGCAATTTCTTTAATTTTTTTTAAATCACTTAAATCTTTTTAATTTATTTTTTACCACTTACCCCTTCACGTTTTTAATTTTTTTGATAAGTTTTTTTTTCAAACGTGAGAATTGAATATTTATCTTCTACCTCTCTTTATCATTTTTTTTAAATAATTTTATACGATGTAAAAAGAATTTTTTTTGAATGTTATAAACCCACAAATTATAACCTAAGAAGCCATTAAAGAGCGAGTTTATATCAAAACTGAAGATATTCATTTTATGACAGTATACAGAAAATATACCATATGTATTCAATTTAAGAATTATTATATATATATATTTGCTTTTATCTTATGCTCATTAAATTTTATGATAAAATATTGAAAATATACTATATGTATATAGTTTGAATATTTCCATACATAATTTTTTTATATGTGCTGTGTAAATTATATTTTTAAATATGCAATTTTTTTCTCTCTTGTAAAAATATATTCAGACCTGTAATTTTTAAATCGTTTTTCATTTCGAGTTGTGCTTGTACAATCGATAACAGTTATTTATGTACGAAATACGGATTAAAATTGATAAAAAAGTGAAAGATTGAAAATACAAGATTAGATTCAACGATATCACTGATGAGTTATTGCTCAAATGATGCAAGTGTTGGATATCATTTTTTTAAGTCATGACTCATGAGTTTATTTTCTCCCACAACGCTCCTCTTTTCTAATGGTATTAAAAAGAAACTGTTACAAAGATGAAGAAAAATTTAAAGTTGAAGAGAGAAAAACATTTGAGAGAAAAAGAAGAAAACAATTACTTTTTTTTTTAAAAAAAAAAGGCGTAAAAATGATTCTAATGTATAACACACATCTTGTAACCAAATCATGTATTTTAGATGTAAAAGATGATCCCAATATCTTGAAAATCTATCAAAAACTATAAAAAATTAGACGGTGTTAAACATTAATATAAACAAACTAGAGTTTTTGGATTAGGATTACTTCAAGTTCATTTGAATTTGAGTGGATCAAATTCATAATCTACACAGTTCATTTTAAAATGAATGGTGTATATTAATTTAATAAAAATTGAACTTTTTTGATTTACGCCATTCATTTAGTAATTAACGATGTGGATTAAATGAAAATGACTCATCAAGTCCATTTGAACATAAGGGAATCCCAATCTAGAGTTTATTTTGTGTTTTTAATGTGTTTTTAAGACGTTAGAGTCATTTTTTATATTCGAAATGTAAGATTATTATTATTATAATCTTATATTAATGACTCATAAATAAATATATGGTCCAATATTATATAAACTAATATAATAGTTATTAGTTTTTAATGAATTGAACTATTGGGATAATTCCTTTGTCTCTACCTTAAATTATATATCAAAGTTTTTTTTATACTATCCGTATAATAATATTGGATAGTAGGATGATTGCTTAATTAAAGAAAATAAAAACTAAAGATATGTTATATTTTGGTTAAATAACTTTTTTTATAATTTAATTATAACTTATGGTTAATTAAGAGTTAATATTTGAAACATAACTTCTTTTACAATTTAAGTATTGTATGTTTGGTTGAATTTAAATATACTACGTTTTAGTTTTGTTTCAAATTAAATATTATGCGTTTTATTTTCTTAAATAAAAAGTTAAGAAAAAGAAACATTAGAAAACTAAAAAGCACTATTGTAGACACCTATTTTTCGAACAGGTAAAAAGTGATAAGGAACTGAAGCGTCCGATGATGATTTCTAGAGAAATCTGTCCGGGTGACGAGCTTTTGATTTGCTTGCTGGAATCTAAGCATGCGTAATCTGTGCACAGCTGTAAACTTGGAGGATTAAAACGTAATTTGGCGTGAATAGCCCATAAAAATCCAAGAAGATTGTAATCTAAGTCTAGAAA
The DNA here is from genome assembly GCF_937616625.2 of Mercurialis annua. Classification (NCBI taxonomy): domain Eukaryota; kingdom Viridiplantae; phylum Streptophyta; class Magnoliopsida; order Malpighiales; family Euphorbiaceae; genus Mercurialis; species Mercurialis annua. The sequence goes on from NC_065575.1 coordinate 34,356,427, forward strand.
TTGGACTAATTGCCATATCTTAGAAGTTTATGGGCATTTGCAAGTTTGACGGACTGAAATTGACCTTAACCAAACTCATAGGACCTTAGTAGCTTTTTTTAGCACTTTTAGGCATCAAAATAGACTTTTAGCAATCTTTTACTTAGCTAGCAAGTCAAGATACGAATTTAATTAATTAAATAGAGTTTCATGCTAATCTTAACACCTAATAACTTATCCCTTAACAGTTTAAATCCTAGAAGACTCTAACTAAACCCTAGGCCAACCCTAATCCCTATAAATACAGTCTTAAGCCAGCCTGACTAAAGGTGGCACACAAACCCTAGACAGACATACATAAAATTCGGCCACCATCTTAGTATAGCAAACCCGAAATCACAACACACACACACACATACACATATAAATTCAGTCCTGGAACATCCTTGTACGTGTTAATTCTCCAAGAACGCAGTGCAAGCACCGGATTCAAAGCCGGATTCCACATCCACTTCGTTGGCAAACGAGCCAAGGACTCAGAGCGGTACTTCTGAGGACTCTCTATCATAATTCCTTTGATTTTGCCATTGTACATATGATTGCCATAATTGCTGTAATTTATCTTAGGTTGCATGTTTAGATTATTTTGTTAATTTTGCTATTAAAATTACCACAATAATTAATTCGATGCTTTCAATAACTGCCATAAAATTCGATAAAAAAAACATGTTAATCAATGTAGTTAGTTGTTTTTAATGCTCAGAACCAAAAAATAATCGATTAAGCACCTTAGAATGCATGTCTTTAGGTAGATTTTAGCTAATTTTGCCTTAAGGAAACCCTAAAAACGAGTTGCTGCCCAGAAAACTAATTTTTCATAGATGAGCTTTAAACACTCCGATATGTTTTCTGGATTCCTTGTTCGATTTTATACTGTTTTGACTACTTTTGCATGAAAAACGGAGCTAAAACGAGTGAGAACGAAGCAAAACAAAACGACCCCTGAAACTGCCGACGAACCGCCGCCGCCGCCACTGAAGCCGACGGCGCCGCCGGGATAAAGTGGCTGCGCCGCCACAATGAATTGTCGGCGCCGCCAGGTCAAACTGGCGCCGTGTTCTTCCTCCCTCAGCTCCCCCAGGATTGCTTCCCAGATCTTCCAGACTTCGATCCAAACTTTCAGACGTGTTTTTGGGCTCATCCGGACTCCGATTTAGGCTTAATTTGATTCCAGAACTATTGTTTTAGTTGTAGGACCTGTTTGTAATAGTAAATGGGCTTAACCCGATGTTTTTAGGGCCTCTAAGCCCGCTATTGTAATATGCCCAACCAACCGGGCCCATGAGTCAGAGGCCCAGCAAACCAGCAACTTCCAGAGCCGATTCCGGGCTAACCCAAACTCGAAATCGACTCCGGATCAAAGCACTAGAACCGTATCAACGAGACGCACAACTCTTGTGATTTGACCGAAGGCCAATTATGACCAGACCGATGGTCAAAACCCGCGCGAGTGCCAAGCACTCAAAGTCAACGAGGTTTAAAAGTATCTTTAACCTTGTATGTATATCCAACCGCCCCTGAGCATGCTGATACTGTTTACTGCTTTCCAAAAGCATCCAAATCCAATAATAACAGGTTAAAGGACTAATCACTCAAAATTGGCCCATTAATGCAAATCCAGCCCATCACTTAGACATCGTAGGACTAACATGAAAAAGTAGTAACGGTTGTATAGGTTTTTCAAGATCACCTAATAAAATCAATCAAATCACGCTTATACATCCGGTTTTAGGCTTTGTGCATGTAATCAATCCAGACCAGCCAGACTTATGACTATTTACTAGAAACCTCTAAGGTTAGATGTATGCTTAGGAGTACCTGCTACTTGCCTCAAATGCCGTCCAGATCGAGTCATATGCGCGTCAAACGTGTTTACTGCTTTCATCACTGTTTATTTACAGATTTCATATCATGTGGACTGCATATACTGTTGAGATGAGATATAAAACGAATATGTCCAAAAAATAAAGCCGGTAACAGATAAGCCAAGCACATGAGACTCGGGGAGGTTCACGAACCCTTGTCTTTGGTCCGATGCACGATAGTCTTACCGGAGGCGAGTAAGGCTATACAGTCAGTTAAAAGGCATTTTCTAGATGAACTAGGTGGCGACTCCATTTTTCAAACCATTTCCAGATCGAGAAGTCAGCCATAAGCCTTGGGCGAGCGGCCCCCGAATCCTGCTCCGCTCACAACTATATAAGAAACATGAAAAGGAAACCTTGTACCATTGAAAAAGGTTTACTAAAAGTAAAAGATTAGAGAGAAAAACTATACACTTAAGGATTTAACATCAAGTAAGCCATTGATCAAGGTATGTTTTATTTAATGCTATTGTGTTAGTAAATCTTAAAGCCTTAGTGTTGATTTAATTTTGTAATTGTGATTAAATGAACAAATAATATATGTGTTTCTTACAATAGTTAGAAACATATTATCGTTAAAGTATTTATATATAAACTTACAATTGGTATCAGAGCCTATCAATTACAATTAAATTACATTAAGATTAGGGTTCATCAAAGAAAATTAAAATTGTTTTAAAGAATTTTGAATAGAATTAATATATTCAAATTTCCGCATAATTGTTTAAATTTTATTCTGATTTCTATAATATATATCAAGAAATGATGAGGGCTGAATTGAGCTGTTTAATTGGCATATATTTGTGGATTTTAAATTGATCCTTTTAATAATTTATAGATTGTTGAATAATAGATATTTTGACAATTTATATATTTTGATTTTAATTGTCAATAAAAAAATATTGTTTAATCAAATATAAATGGATGATTTGATTAATTTAATATATGTTATAGTCACTAAAGTGATTAACTTATAAAGTGTATTAAAACATGACATTATATTTAAGTAATAGTTATAATCACCAAAGTGACTTAACTTTTAAAGGCTACTTAAATAATTTAAATATATTTCAATTATTTATGATCAAAGAATGACATAAAAAAAATAGATTATAAAATAATTGAAATTATTAATTATAAATTTAGGAGGTTATCCAAAGATGAACCATTGATATAATTAATAAAATGAAAGAAATTTATTAGCATATTTAATAAATATGGGTGTATATCCAAAGATAACATACATGTTTGTTTATTTGAATATGTTTAATTATTTATTAAAATTATCCATATTTAATTATTATAGTTTGATGTTATATATTTAAGGATCACCCAAAAGTGAACTTAAATATATAGATTATTGCTATATGTTTGAATTCGATGAAAAGAACTCAAAATATTAAATAAGTGAAAATGTATTAATGTTTGCAGCTATGACCAACATTTTTGCTTAGGAAATGGATTGATTAAATTCAATGGATTGAACTTTTCCGACTGGAACAAGCAGATTGAGTTCCAACTAGGCGTAATGGATTTAGACCTAGCTTTGGTTATTGATGAAAAGCCTGCTGTAGCCACTGAGGCTAGTTCTGAAACTGAAAAGTCTCTTTATGAGGCTTGGAAAAGATCAAACAGGCTGACATTGAACCTATTAAGAATGACAATGACAGAAAATGTTAAGCCGCCGATTCCTAGACAGACTGTGCTAAGGATTTTATAAAGAAAATCAAAGAGTATTCACAATCAGACATTACTGATAAATCTATTGTGGGAACTCTGATGAGTGAGCTGACAACAAAGAAATTTGATTAGTCAAAACCAATTCATGATCATGTAACCTCAATGACCAACTTAGTCGCCAAACTTAAGGGAATGGAAATGGATGTGAGTGAATCTTTTCTCGTACAATTCATTATCATCTCTCTTCCTCCTAAATGTGGACAGTTCCAAGTAAACTATAACACACTTAAGGAGAAGTGGAACTTATAAAAAATTAAGGCCATGCTAATCTAGGAAGAAGGGAGATTAAGAAAATTGAAGGATCACACCATCCATCTTTCTGTTTATAATGAGGCTCGCAACAGCAAAGGAAAGAAATAGAAAGGCAAGGGCGAGACTTCTCTAAAAGTGAATGAGGGTCAAATCTAAGAAGAGAAGATTTACTTCTTTTGCAAGAAACCTGGACACTTCAAAAAGGATTGTCATAAACGAAAGGCATGGTTTGAAAAGAAAGGTAAATATTTTATTTCTGTATGCTTTGAATCAAATTTAATTGAAGTGCCCAATAATACTTGGTGGTTAGATTCTGGTGCCACTACTCATGTGTCACATATAATGCATGAATTCCTTTCAATCCAGACTTTAAAAGGAACTGAGAAGTTCCTTTATATGGACAACATAATGAAGGCACGAATAGAAGGAATAGGGACGTATAGATTGATTCTGGACAACGGATGTTGTCTAGATCTTGAAAAGTGTCTCTATGTTCCTGGATGTGCCAGGAATTTAATTTCTGTTTCAAAGTTGGATGAATGTAATTTTCATTTTAAGATTGGTAATGGTTGTTTTTCTATGTATAAACATCAGTACTATTATGGTTGTGGTACATTAATGATGGTTTATATCGTGTCAATCTTGATGTTAATTTTACTGAATCTTTGTTTTATATTGATCATAATATTGGTAGTAAACGTAGTGCATATAACGAATATTCTGCTTTCTTGTGGCATCAAAGATTAGGTCACATATCTAGAGAAAGGTTAATGAGGTTAATAAAAAGTGAAATTTTACCCCAACTAGATTTTAGTGATTGGGATGTGTGTATGGATTGTATCAAAGGTAAACAAAGCAAACACATATTAAAGAATCCAGCCGCAAGAAGTACTAAATTGCTCGAGTTAATACACACTGACATTTGTGGTCCATTTCATATTCCGTCTTGGGGCGGTGAAAAGTATTTTATTACCTTTATTGATGATTATTCACATAATTGTTATCTCTATTTATTGCATGAAAAGTCTCAAGCATTAGACATGTTAAAAGTGTTTATTGATGAGGTTGAAAGGCAATTAGATAGAAAAGTTAAAGTTGTGAGATGTGATAGAGGTGGTGAATATTATGAAAAATATGATGAAAGTGGACAATGTCCTGGTCCATTTGCAAAATTTCTTGAAAGTCGGGGTATTTGTGCACAGTACACAATGCCCGGTACACCACAACAAAATGGTGTAAGTGAAAGGAAAAATCGTAATCTTATGGATATGGTTAGACGCATGATGAGTTATAATAATGTGCCTTTATCTTTATGGATGCATGCATTAAAGACAGCAGTTTATTTGCTTAATAGGGTTCCTAGTAAGGCAGTTCCTATAACACCTTATGAAATGTGGACGGGAAGAAAACCTAGCTTAAGGCATTTGCATGTATGGGGTTGTCAAGCAGAAGTGAGGATTTACAATCCTCATGAAAAGAAACTTGACGAAAGAACCATTAGTGGTTGTTTCATAGGATACCCGGAAAAGTCTAAAGGCTACATATTTTATTGTCCTAACCATACAGCAAGAATAGTTGAATCTGGTAATGCAAGGTTCATTGAGAATGGGGAGAATAGTGGGAGTGACAAACCACGAAAAGTGAATATTCAAGAGATTCAAATAGAAAAGAATCCAACACTTGATATCTCTTCTAGAATTTTCGTTCCTTATGTTGTATCACAGTCACACAACATACAAGAACAACAGGTGAATATTCCAAACTCACCAGTAGAGAATGTTAATGTTGAAGTTGCAAATGAGGAGAATATACCACAAGAATGGGTATTGCGCAGGTCTATAAGAGATAAAAGACCAGCAATTTCAAATGACTATGTGGTATATTCACTTAAACATGAATGCAACTTAAGCAATGATAAAGATCCAGTTTCATTTAAGGAAGCCATAGAATATGAAAATTCTGAAAAGTGGTTAAGTGCTATGAAAGAAGAGTTAAAATCAATGGATGATAATAAAGTCTGAGATTTGATTTTGTTGCCTAAAGGATCCAAGCAAGTTGGATGTAAATGGGTCTTTAAGACCAAAAGGGATTGTAAAGGCAATATTAATAAATATAAAGCCAGACTTGTCGCCAAAGGTTATACTTAGAAAAATGGCATTGACTACAAAGAGACTTTCTCTCTAGTATCGAAGAATCTTTAAGAATTGTTATGGCTTTGGTGGCTCATTATGATCTAGAGCTTCATCAAATAGATGTGAAAACCGCTTTTCTTAATGGTGACTTAGAAGAAGAAGTGTATATGGATCAACCTCAGGGTTTTATCTCTTCAGATACTGAAGGTATGGTGTGTAAATTAAAGAAGTCAATATATGGTTTGAAACAAGCTTCTAGACAATGGTACATTAAGTTTAATGATACCATCTTGTCATACAGTTTTATAGAAAACATTGTTGATCGGTGTATCTATATCAAAGTTAGTGGGAGCAAGTTCATAATTTTAGTATTATATGTTGACGATACTCTTAGCAGCCAATGACTTGGGTATGTTACATGATGTAAAAAAAATACCTCTCTAGTAATTTTGAAATGAAAGATATGGGTGAGGCATCTATGTGATTGGAATAGAAATATTTCGTGATAGATCAAAAGGATTGTTGGGATTGTCTCAGAAAGGATACATAAAGAAAATATTATAGAGATTTATAATGGAAAGTTGCTCATCAACTAAAGTTCCAATTCAGAAAGAGGACAAATTTAGCGAAATGCAATGTCCAAAGAATGATTTGGAAAGAAAAGCAATGGATAAGATTCCTTATGCTTCAGTGGTCGGTAGTCTTATGTATGCTCAGACATGCACTAGACCAGAAATTAGTTTTGTCGTTGGAATGTTAGGTCGTTATCAAAGTAATCCTGGTTTGGATCATTGGAAAGCGGCAAAAAAAGTACTTAGATATTTACAAGACACTAAGGATCACATGCTCACATTTAGGCGATCAAATCACCTAAAAGTGATTGGATATTCGGATTCAGATTATACTGGTTGTGTAGACACTAGAAAGTCTACATTTGGATATTTATTCCAACTAGCAAGAGGAACAATTTCATGAAAATGTGGAAAACAGTCTGTCATTGCTACTTCCACTATGGAGGCAGAATTTGTGGCATGTTTTGAGGCTACAATTCAAGCATTGTGGTTACGGAACTTTATCTCAGGGTTAGGTATTGTCGACAGTATAGATAGACCGCTGAGAATGTTTTGTGATAATTCTGCAGCTGTCTTCTTTGCAAAGAATGATAGATATTCTAAAGGTGATAAACACATGGATTTGAAAATATCTATCGGTTAAAGAAAATGTGCGAAAACATAGAGTGTCATTTGAGCATATAGGTACTGACCTAATGATAGCGGACCCGTTAACTAAGGGATTGGCGCCCATAGTTTTTACAGGTCATGTAGAAAGGATGGGTATTATAGATAAGTCCTTGTTAGCATGATTTTAATTTACATGTACATGTGACTCTTTGCTTGAACATTTTATTTGACACTTATGAATTCAATTAATGTTGTTTTTGCAAACAATTTTACTATGTCATTAGTATTGTTATGTACATTAACAGTTCTATAAAAATTGAAGATTATGAAATACTTCAAATAATGTTAATGTAAAGTTATATGAATGAAACAATTTGTGATACATGGAAGGAATCTTGTCGATCAAATAATTTGTGACCGCCATGATTCAATTGTTTAGATTCATTTAAAGTTGGTAATTTGATAATTTTGACGAGAGGAGCGCGCTTATAGTTATGGTTAAAATGCTGAAATCATCTTATGGGTCAAGTGGGAGAATGTAAGATTATTATTATTATAATCTTATATTAATGACCAATAATTAAATATATGGTCTAATATTATATAAACTAATATAATGGTTATTAGTTTTTAATGAATTGGACTATTGAGATAATTCTTTTGTCTCAACCTTAAATTATATATCAAAGTTCTTTTTACACTATCCGTATAATAATATTGGATAGTAGGATGATTGCTTAATTAAAGAAAATATGTTATATTTTAGTTAAATAAATTTTTTTTAACTTAATTATAACTTATGGTTAATTAAGAGTTATATATTTGAAACATAACTTCTCTTATAATTTAAGTATTGTATTTTTTGTTGAATTTAAATATACTACTTTTTAGTTTTAGTTTCAAATTAAATATTATGCGTTTTAGTTTCTTAAATGAAAAGTTAAGAAAAAGAAACATTAAGAAACTAAAAAGCGCTATATAAGCAACATGAAAAGAAAACCTTGTACCATTGAAAGAAGTTTACTAAAAGTAAAAGGTTAGAGAGAAAAACTATACATTTAAGGATTTAACATCAAATAAGCCATGGATCAAGTTATGTTTTATTTAATGCTATTGTGTTATTAAATCTTAAAGCCTTAATAAATTCTGTTGATTTAATTATGTAATTGTGATTAAATGGACAAATAATATATGTGTTTCTTACAATAGTTAGAAACATATTATTGTTAAAGTATTTATATATAAACTTACACGAGATACACAAGATACTTATAAAAGACGGAGGTGTCACGACCCAAATTCATGGATCGCGACCGGCGCTAGGGAATGGGAGTGGTTGCTCCGAAACCCGTAGCAAGCCTAAAAACCTTTGTAAATTTTTCGCGTTTTAAAACATAAAAAGGTTTGCAACCTCGTTGCAGAAATACTTTAACACCTTTATCAAAAACGCGATCGCAATTCAAGATCATATATCACATATGATCTGTTTTCAGAAAGTATCGTTAAAACTTTTCTCTTGTTTAATGTAAACACATTTCTGAAAACTGAGTCTTAAGACCCTGATTGTATTTAAAGAAACCAGAGCGCAAACATCAATCTCAGTTGACGCACCTGCTCTGTTTCTAATACAATCCTAAAATGCTAAACACATGAAACCAATGTATCACTCAAACACCTGGTCCTAGCATTTTAGAAAACACGCAGCTTTTCAATCATATACATATATAGTAGTTCAAATCAGAGTATATCAAAATAAGTTTGAACTGCTGTAAACAGAAAGACAGACTTCCCAGTATCCAACTACTAGCAGCTCTAGAGGTATGGCTGACATTGACTTCTAGAATTATTATGGAAGTCCGACCTCATACTTGATTACCTGAAAGGTAAACATTGGGGAGGGTCGGAAATATAAATATTTCTGAGTGAGTCTACAATTTTACAATTGAATATTCAAATCGCAAATACATAAAACATTTGTATATGTAAAATATTACCAATTAGTCGATTCAGATGAAACCCTACAAGGCAGACTATTGTATGGGTCTCAACCTACACAACATGGGCCTTAGACCGTGAACTGAATCACTGCCGTCTAAGCCGGGTGTCTGGACCATAACCGTGAAACTGCCATCACAGTACTGCTTGTGACCGTAACCGTTACTGCCGTCTCAGACTGTTAAGTCAGGGTCGCTAGCACTTCCAACGCCCAATGACATTAACTGACCTCTATGTCAGACACAGGCTCGTATCGAGAAACACTACTGGTGATCACACAGTCCTATTGACAACCAATAGGAAGCTTGTTCCAATGGATCTTTCATCGTTAAGTTATACTAGTGCGATTTGTTATTTAAAACAGTTTAAACATAAATATTCAAAAGTAAAAACCACAAAGTAAAACTCACAGTACTGTCGTCCCCATTTTTAAAAACGTAAGCTCCAAGCAAGCTAATGAGCCAAACACGTTGGTGTTTGGCTCACTAGATCAACCACTCGTCGGATCTAATTAAAATTCAAATGTCAAAACTCATTAGACATTGAATTTCTAACTCTAGTCCTATCGTATAAACGATAGACTCAAATACTATTTCTGTTTATAGACAACTCTACAAACGAAGACATAAACTAATCTCAATATTGAACTTCTCGTTCAATATATAAATACCACTCTTGGTATAGACTTCTATTATTTTAATATGTTCACCTTTAAACATTTACTAACTGACGGAAAACACACCGTCCTACTAGACGAAGTCTCCTCGGATTCGCCGCATGAAAAGACCCCGTCGGAGTCGGACTACACGTTCGTGCAGTGCCTGTGCACGTTCGTGCAGTGCCTGTGCACGTTCGTGCACAGCCTTGGCCAGTGCACGTTCGTGCACGGCCTAAGCACGTTCGTGCACTGCTTGGCCAGTGCACGGCCTGTTCACGTTCGTGCACTGCCTATGCACGGTCGTGCACACGTGCAGGCACCGGGATTTCATTCCCGAGCCACTTTCCGACGTGCTTGATTGATTTTTTTCCCGCTCCGAACATTTAACCACAATCCAAACAATTCAATTCTATAATTAAAACGTTGAATCGATACGCACACGATCGATTCAATACGTTTACCGTTTAATATCGAATATATAATAATTATATATCGAAATAAACTTTGTATACGAGATTAATACCTCGATTACTTAAGTAATCATCGAAGAAACGGAGTCGGAATCGCCAAATGGATCGCGTCGCGCGGCCCTCGGCTTGCTATAACTAGCAAGCACGTCAACTATCTTGACGCAGAGAAATGAGATGCCCCCTCACTTCTATATATAGGCATTTGGATTGGCTAAAGTACTATTTGGTATTAGTTCAATCATGCACTTTAATTCTGATTTTAATTAGTTGTCCGTAGTCTAAATGGAGACTAATTCCAAATTTTATAAAACTTTACGCAAAAATCCAATAAAATATAAAACGAATAAAAATATAATTTTTATTCGCATCCGACTTATATTTTATTTTTAATAAATCTCCAAACATTTATTAGGTCCAAATCAGTCCCACTTAAATAAAATTACTACGTCCAAATTTAATAAAAATTGGACCGTAGCTTTTTCGAATTATTTCGCGAATAATGACACCAAAATTATTCGCTCGGGACTTATATATTATTTTATTTTCAATTTAAAAAATCTAATACCATTTAATTAGTTTATAATTAAAACTAATTAAAGTAAAAAATTCAGGGACTAAAGAAAACCTTTTTCCTTATTACCCACCGCCTCCACTATTCTTCTTCTTTTTATTTTTTTTCTTTTATTTTTTTAATATATATATATATATATATCTTAACTTATATTCGTCCATAACTCGTCGAGCTTTCCGAGTTTCGACATTTTAATTTCGGGATTTTGTCCGAAATCTTAAACTTTCCATTTAGAGTGGTACATTGATATATTAATTATCAATATATCAATTTATACGACGCTAAAGAGTATTCTCAAATTTATTACTCACGTCCACACTCGTTTATTAAAATTTAAATTCCCGATTTAAATTTTAAACTCATATTATTACGGATACGTGTAAATTAAATTTACGTATTCTGAATTTATTAAATCACTTCCCGTGATTTAATTTAAAAACCTTAAATAGTTAAACCTTATTATTACCATTTGACTATTAAACTTAGTCTTTCCGAATATTTTTCTTAATATTCGAAACCTCAAAATATTATTTTTAATATTTTGATTACTGCAATTTGATCTCGTGGCATATTCTAATTACTTAAACTTACGGGGTAGTACAGGAGGCCATGAAAATAACATTATATTTGGACCATTTTCCTTTTATTTGAAGAGTATTTTATTTGGTATATGTGTAAATATGTTCTCAAACACAATATTTTTGAAAATCAAATTTGTAAAGAGAATATATTTTATCAAATCAAACTCTCTTAAAATATTTTATGAATGTTGCTTATAATTATTTTTAATATTTATGATAACAGTTCTTATAAAAATCATTTACAATTAGACCTATTCATGGATCAGGGTATCTAGCCCTTCCGTTCGGGTTCGTTCCCATAAGGTCGGGCTTGAATATTTTCTTTTTATCTCAAGTTTGGTCCGAAGCCGAACTAAAAAAAAACCCGTTAATTTATGGGTGGTCTCTTACTTTTACTATAAGTCTGGTCGGAGTCCGCATTCATAGAGTATAAGAGCCGGTGTTAAATCGCAAATGTAAAACTCGAATCGGACTCTAGCGGTGTTTGAACTTACATTAAAATAATTAAAGCCCCACCAAGACTGGCTCGGACTGGGGATGACAATGGGCCCCATCCCCGTCCCCGCCTCTATGTTAAAACCCCATCCCTTTTTATTTGATGGGACGAAACCATTCTCGTCTATGTCTCCGTGGATTTTCTATCTCGATGAGGATTTTCATTTTTCGTATAAAATTTATAATTAAAATAGTATTACCTTTTATGATATTAAAATTTATAATTAAAAGTAAATTAATAAAAAAAATTAAATTAGATTATTTAAAATTATAAATAACATGCTAAAAATCAAAATGTAATTAAAATAATATAAATATAAGTCGGGCTCTATGGGGATCCCCATGGGGTGGAGACTATACTCCCAGTTCTTTTTTTATCCTTGTGGATGGGAATGATCTCTCTCATTTTCGTATTTATGGGTCAATTGGTGAGGATTTCCTGTCCTATTGGGGCGAGTCTTCATGGGAAACGGGGAATACCCGTCTTATTGCTATCTCTAACTTGGACCCAGTCTGAGCCCGACCCATGTTTATTTGCAAGTGAATAAAATTTATTTATGATTTTATTATATGACTTTTATTCATTTTTTTGTAAAACTAGTTAAAATTTAAAACAAATAAGCTATAAATAATGCAACTAAGAACCTCAGTGAGAGTTCGATCCTAGCTATGAATAACTAAATTATAATATTATATTTGAAGATAAAATAATTTTGAAAAATATTAATTGATCGAAGAAAAAAAGAAGAAGGGAGATTTACAAATTTACCTAAAAAATAAAAATATTTACACTTTTTACATCAACAAGGAAAAGTTACAAAAATACCTCTTTTTTCAGATTTATATTTTTACTCTGAGTATTAAAATAATTATGATTTTACTCTGTTATCATATAACTGTTAATGACGTTATCATCTCGGTATCATAATTTTTCTGTAAAAATTATTTTTTGTACTTTGTCATACTATTATCTTTAACATTATCATAACCTGTTTTTATAAATATAATCATATACCATTATCATAACAATATCATAAAATATCATGACGTACTTTATCATAACAGTATATTATCATAATATTATCATAACATACTTTATCATAACTATATCATAACATTTTATTATAATCTTATCATGTTATTATCAAACAGTATTATTATTATCATCAAATTTATCATACTCTTATCATAACGTTATTTATCTTTTAGCATAATTGTACACACTATTATCATAATCATATAATGTTATGATATTGATATGATAATTATCATATATATATATGCTAATGTTAATGATACCGAAATGATAATCAAGCACTTTTCTTGACAGAAAATTGTTTTTCTCTGCAGTTTTATGATACTAATATGATAACATCATAATGATACTGATATGATAATCAGGCGATGTTTTTTTTTACAAAAAATCGTTTTTTCTGCAGAAAATCATTTTTTTCATCATAAAATCGTTTTTAATGCAGATTTCCATATCTTAAACTGAAAAAATCCAAGAACAATTTTTTTAGATCTGAGAATTAAAATAAATCGTAATATCACCACGAGTTAAGAAAAAATCGCTAAAATTAAATATGGAAGAACGGTGAATCGGCGTCGGAGCGAAGACGAAGAGAAGGCGGGGCGAAGGCGGATCGTTGAAGGAAAGGCGGTTGAAGGAACGGTGGCGGATCGTTGAAGAAGAAATATATGGAGAAGAAAAAGAAGATAAAGAAAGAGAAAGAGAAATTGAAAAAAAAAGATACACATGTTAGAGTAAAAATAAAATGTTTAACGTAAAAAATAATAAAATATAAGTATTATTACAATAAAAAAAATTAGTGATAATAACACAGATGAACAATCTCAAAATAGAACATAAACCGAGTAAAGCGCACCATAAAATTACCACGGTTAGCCGAACAAGGCACATCAGATCGTGAATCCTATCCCGGCTAAACCGAGTAAAACATATCACATTGTATCCTCGGTTCACCGAATAAAACACATAGCAAGCACCATGTCGGTCACACCGAGCAACATACATTATAACATCATCTCGGTTCCATCCGAGATCACCTCATACTAAGCACAAAGACAAATCTGTCAGAACGTACCCTGACATTCCAGACAATATCTGCACAGACAAAGAGAATGTAATCAGACCTGGCGGCCCAGACAAAGAGAAACAAAGACATAGTATAAAAGGTTAAGAAAAAGTAGGTAAAAAGGTTAATTTTCTTTTTCTCTCAACTCTTAACTCCTTTTCATTTCTTATTCTTTCTCTCACTAAAATATCAACTGACTAGACCGTCGGAGTGGTTTGCCGGAATCCCATTCCGACACCTTTCTAATGGTTATATTGTGCCTTTCAGGTGCAATTGTGAAGTTTCATCGGATCAGAGTGCAGCCTCCGTTTCACAAGTTATCAATTAGAGTAAAAACAATAAAAGTGCTAAAAAGTGAGATTTTTTTTATATTTTTCTTGTTGAGATAAAATTTACTATTATTTTTAAGGCTAAACCCATTTTGAGGTCCCTAAACTATACAATTTTGGTTCATCAGATCCCTCAACTTCTATTTGGCTTCCTCAGGTCTCTAAACTTTCATTTCATGGTTCATCAGATCTCTCAACTTCTATTTGGCTCCTCAGATCCCTAAACTTTTATTTTTTGGTTCATTAGGTCCTTAAAGGGAGATCCATTTAAGGACTTAATGAAATAAAAAAAAAAACAAAAATTTAACAACCTAAGGAACCAAAAAAACAAAAATTTAAGGATCTGAGAAAGCCAAATAAAAGTTGAAGGACCTGATAAACCAAAAAACTAAAAGTTTAAGGACTTGAGGAAGCCAAATAAAAATTGAAGGACCTAATGAACCAATAAGGTATAGTTTAAAGACCTTAAAATAGATTTAGCCGATTTTTAAAAGGGTTTTTTACACAAACAACCAACTTTCTCGAATATTTTACTTTTATACAGGTCTAACTTTTATATCTCTAAAATACGGTACACGGGTGAAATAATATCTTTTATACAGTTCACATATATACCTCTCCTCTCAAACAAACCCTCACAATTACAATTATTTTCTCTCTCCCCATATTTCTCTCTCAGCTCTCTCTCAACTCAAATTTTTACAAAGTTTCTTATTCTTCTCCACAATCATCTTTGTTCATCTTTAATTTAGTAGATCGGCATCTTCAGATCTGTTTTTCGCGCTCCATCTCCGCCGTTACACCTTTACCTCGCCATCGAAGTCATTTTCTCTGCTCGTTTTTACTATCGCCGTTTTTTATTTTGATTTCATCAGATATGAAGTTCATCGTTTCTATTCTTCTTCTTCGTTTCAGATCTGCAATTTTTTTTTCTGTTTACTTTTTTTTATATAATAGTAAGTTTTCATCATTAAACATGTATAAAGATTATCTTTCATGTTATATAAAATGATTTTATGGTTTTATGGAAGAAAAATCTGTTATTTCTGCATTTTTACTGTGTTTGGTTGTATTTCTGCATTTTTTTTAATTCTGCAGTACGATTTTTTGATGATTGTTGATTGATAAATTATTGTAATATTACGGTGTTGTTGATTTTATGTTGATATTGTGTTGATAATCTGTTGATATTTTTTTTGATTTTGACATTAACAAATAAGATAATACTTTTCGTGAAATAAACTAAAAATATAAAAATTAAACTAAGACTGGATAATGATATGTTAGCATTGAGGAATAAGACAAATAATCATGTTGAATTATTGTAATGTTGCAGTGTTGATATTGTGTTGATTTTCGGTTAATATTAAGTTGATTTTAGCGTTGGTGAAAAGCAAATAATAATGTTGAATTATTGTATTGTTACAATGTTGATATTATGTTGATATCGTGTTGATCTTATGTTAATATTTAGTTGATTTTAGCATTAAAAAAAAGACCACATTGTACGTGAAATAAAATAAAAAAATAAAAATTAAATTGAAAAAATGATGAAAAAAATAAAAATAAGTATAAAAAAAATTTAAAAATTTAAAATAGTTAGTTTATTAAATGTTGTTGATATTGTGTTGATATTAAAACTGACGAAAAATATCAACAAAAGTCAAAATTCAAAACAGTCAAAAATAAAAAAAATTAAATTTAAATATGTCATATATATTAAATGCAGGAATATACTGGTGAAAAAATAAATTAAAAATAATAAAAGAAAATGTTGAAAAGTAAAGTTTAATATAGAAAGTAAATTTTTTTAAAAGATAGTATAAAAAAGAAAAAAAGTTGGTATGAAAAGTAAATATTTAGAAAGGGTAGAAAAAAATAAATATTAGAGAAAAAATAATATTTTATATAATAAACCCTTTTAAAGATAGAGTGTTTTCCCTAATTTTCTCCAAAAAGAACCATAATAAATTGATGGGTTGGGTCCATCTATTAGTTTTAGCCCATCTGACGGAGATGGAAAGGGCTAAAATATCAAAACAAAACCCAGGTTCATCAACACCATGGCACACTAGAATCCTCGTCGCTCGTCGCTGGTCAGGTAGCTGCTGCTGATAATCCCTCTGCTATGAGCATCTAATCCATGGCTTCCACTGCTACTCACTCTCTCTACTTCCATCCTAAGGTAAACCTTGTGTACTTCTCCATTTGCTATCTACTCTTCTTAATTCAACTAAATTCACCATCCTTGTTTTTATCTTTATCTTTTCATCTCAAAGGTTTCACTTAGGTCACAATCTGAACCTCGCGGCGGTCTTCTATCCTTCTCAAATGCTGCTTCCACGGCTTCGTTTTCTTCTACTCCTAGTAGAGTAAGAAGAGCAAGCTGTTCCAGGTCTAGGAGGAGTCTTCTTGTGAAGGCTGTCAGCGGCGGCTCTCAGAGGTCGTCCAATGGCCGGAGAGCTTACCGGCAGTCTCAGGGAGACAGTGCGTTTTCTAACGCTCCTGTCCAAGTCCAGCAGATTGCGTCGTCTATTGTGCCTGCCGGCGCGTTTGTTGTGTTTACTTTCGGTATGAAAACGACCTAGATGCTTGCTATTTTGAAGCTTTTTTGATTACAGCGTGATTCGGATTATTGATTTAATTCTGGCACATGATTTGTTTTAGTTAAATTGCTATGGAATTCATTTAATTATTTATGTTTCTCTTCGTCTGTGGATGCACTAATTTATCAATTCAGCTCACAGTTTTGTGGAAATTGGTGGAGAAAATGATGATGCCAAAGCCGAAAAAGCAACCATTGGTGGAAAAGAAGTCTCCCTCTACGGGAATGAATTGGTCTTTTGCTGCCGGAACTAATTTATTTCCTGGTCTCACTGCAAAGGTTGACAGAGAGTCTAAGCAGAAGCTCAATGAATTTGCCAAAGAACTTAGGTCGTTTGGCGCTGTTGACATGTCAGGTATGTCAGACATGTCACTACTTACATGTTGCTTCTACATAGCGGATTCAGATATTTACCGTGTCAATATAAAGTTTGAACAGGACAGAATTTTATTCCATGAATTGATACAGTCATGCACTCCATTATGATGTTTGAATATTGTCATTAGCTAGGGAGTACAATGAAGTTAGTACCATTTTTCATCTCACAAGTTGTAGAGCTTCAAACTGATATCCATTTAACTTTGACTTGTAAGATTAAGGGAACTGCTTAAGAAAATGCTAATTCAATGTCATTGAGGGTCTTAAGGACCTAAATTGATGTAAGAGAAAAATTTCAAGAATACGGTTCTACATTGCTCCGACTTCTCAACTGCCACCTGCTGCTGTGCTCATTGAGTTGTGTGTTTGATTGTTTCTTACTCTTGTCTGCTGAATTTGTGTATGCTCAACTTTTCTAGTTTGTAGCTATGATATAAATTCATGTCCTCCAATATAATTGTGATATTGACCTTTCAAGCATTTGGCAGGGTGTAACTTTGGAGATGAAGGGCTATTTTTTCTTGCTGAGAGCTTAGCATACAATCAGGTTTGAGTTCTTCATTTGTTTTTTTTTCCAGATTTCTCTGTTATTCTCATAATCTAGGTATTTATTCAGTTTTGTAAGTGCAATCTAAATTTAGTTCCTGATTTTAGTACTACATTGAAAAATTGGTCTATTATGAATGAACTGAAATATGTCTTGACCAATTTTCAGACTTTAGTGGAGGTGAGTTTTGCTGCAAATGGAATAACCGCAGAAGGAGTAAAAGCCTTTGATCGAGTTCTTCAATCAAACATTGCATTGAAGACACTTAACTTATCTGGAAACCCTATTGGAGATGAGGGAGCTAAGGTTAGCCCATATCCACTTCGTTGAAGATTTATATATCTTGTATATTGCTGCTAACAACATTGGGTAGAAAGAAGGTTGTATCTCAGTGTAATATGAGTTATTGATAGTCTTTTTTGAGTTTGTTGATCAGTAAAATTATCCATTTTATTAAGTAACATGTCTATGGTGTGTATTTCTTTAATGCTTTCGGTATTATCCTAGAAGTTAGAATGTTGATGCTGTCTTTTCTTAAGCCTATTATTTTAACTCTATTCTGATATATTTAATTAGATATAGAGGGAATGCAGAGGATGTAAGACAGTCATGATTTTCATGGCTCGCCATCAATGTCTACTTACAGTACAGAGGCTGTTGTGCAAAATTCATATCCTGTTTCTTTTTTAAATATTTTTTCCCCACTCGACAGATTTTAAGTTCCTGCCGTGTTTCACTTTAATTACTATCTAGTTTCCCCATAAAACTATTTTCACTGTCGGCATTACTACGGGAACTGTCATATTTGAATTACTAAATATGGAGAATGATGAGCATGACCACAGACTTTATGAATTTTCTGCTTTCATAATGCATTCCTTTTCTCTCCTTTGCTGCAAACAGAGTCTGTGCGTCATATTAGGAGATAATGCCGGTATTGAAAAGCTCCAGCTGAACAGTACTGACTTGGGTGATGAGGTTGGCTTTCTTTTTGCTTCAAATTTGTGCTTGAGAAGTATGAGATCAAGTTTCCAGAATTCGTATATATTGTTAAAGGCATATATGGTAATCATGTTTGTGAACTATGCTCTTACTGTGCAGGGTGCAAAAGCTATTGCAGATTTGTTGAAAATAAATTCAAATATTCGTGTGATCGAACTTAACAACAACATGATCGACTATTCTGTATGTAGATACAATAACATTTTTAAATAGAATAGGCAAAAATGTCAAAAGTTGCGAAGTTGATTTTGTTTATGAATCATTTTTGGAATTGGAAGTAGGGATTTACAAGTCTGGCTGGAGCGTTTTTGGAGAATGCAACTTTACGAAGTATATATCTAAAGTGAGTAGAAGATCCCAGAATTTTGCCTTTCATTTCACTCTCTTGGGCTACAAATTACAATATAGCATATCTAGTGTATCTACAAAAACTCTTTGAATTTTAACAGGCTGAGCTCTTGAACAGCTTTAGATAAATATTACCAGTGGTGCACTTTCTTTATCTTACTTTTGGATATCTTGCTGACATTCTATCACTGTTAAGCGGCAATTATGGTGGTGCTTTGGGGGCTAATGCTTTGGCTAAAGGACTTGAGGGGAACAAATCTTTACGGGTACATACCACATTAATCTTTTCTATCTCTTTTGTTTTTTTTCATCATCTTCAATGAAAGGAAAATTATTTTTGCTAATGCGTGAAGTCGATCAATATTATTAGTTCTTCAATTTTGGTACCTGGGACAAAATTGAAATTGATTTATCAAATTAGGCCAAATTGATAAACCTTTAAAAGCTTCGTCAAAAGTGGGAAATTTTGAGACATGATATTTAATGGATTGTCAAAACTGAGCCAGGAGATTACTTAATCACTCAGGTGTAGGAGAATCCTAAAGAAATTATTTTCAAACCGGAACTTGAGACCTGATAGAATGGCTTCTTATGGACGTGATTACTGATTATACTGTTCCAGAATCATCAGCTATTCAGAATGATTGAAGTTGCCATTATTTTTGTCTCTATACAGATTAGGCATTGACCCTCCTGTATGAAGTGGTTACGGTAGACAGCTGGGTGTAGATAAACTAGGCAGATTTTCTTCCCACCACGACTTACTTTTCTCTATTCTATTTTAGTTTATTTTCATCTTTAATATTTGTGTGAACTTGATAAGTCATGGCCTCGACTGAAACAATGTAAAAGTAACATGATTGGGAATTTTGAAGGTTGATTGTATGAGACATCATTTTTCTTCCTGCCAAATATTGATTTTCTTCAAGGTCTGAATATACTATGCCAAAATGCCAAAATGCCAAAAATACTGCGTAGGTAGTAGGATTCGAATATGCAATCATGATTATTTTCAAATGATAAAGGATTCTTAGGGGAGTCAATTTTGATCAGGAACTTCACTTGCAAGGAAATTCTATTGGTGATGAAGGAGTTCGTGTCTTGATGTCAGGCTTATCTTCAAGTAAAGGTCTGTCTATTGCTTAATTGTCATTTTAGGTTGATTATAGAACAACTATTTTCACTGTTATATATCGACATGCATGATTGTTTTTCAGCTAAACTTACCCATCTAGACATTGGAAACAACTCAATCAGTGCGAAGGGAGCCTTTCATGTTGCTGAATATCTTAAGAGAAGCAAGAGCTTGTTCTGGATGAATATGTACATGAATGACATAGGCGATGAGGTGATGAAATTACTATCTAGTTATTCACTTGGCTACGTTTTTAACCTAATGCTAGAGATGATTCTGCTTTAAGCCTTAATTGTTTTTTTTGTTCTCGTCCTGATTATATATTAGGGTGCAGAAAAAATTGCGGATGCCCTAAAGCAGAACCGGAGTCTGGCAAATATAGACCTAGTGAGTGAAGAGTTCTCCGCTGTATCCTCACTTCTATGTATGCTTTAATCTCTTCCTGAAGAATTGTTGCGAACTATATCTGTCATCTCTATTTTCTACAGGGTGGAAATAACATACATGCCAAGGGTTTCAGTGAAATAGCTAAAGTTTTGAAGGATAACTCTATCATCACAACAGTGAGCTGTTACTCCTGTGTCATGACGCTATCCTTTTCTTTCTCAATGCTAATTTAGATCATGACATGAGGATCTTTTCTCACAGTTGGAAGCTGGTTATAATCCTATTGGACCTGACGGAGCCAAGGATTTATCGGAAGTTCTTAAGTTTAATGGAAATATCAAAGTATTGAAGCTTGGTTGGTGCCAGGTAAATGTAAATATAGATGTGTGCACGTTCACAAATCATTTGCTTGCTTAATTATTCATCTCTCATGTGGAAAATGTCCTGTAGATAGGAGCAAAAGGAGCAGAGAACATCGCAGACACTTTAAAATACAATAACACCATATCCATTCTAGACTTGCGAGGAAATGGACTCAGAGATGAAGTTTGTTTTTGACCATTGAGATACCTTTATGTGGTAGCTTTCCTTAGCAATCACATCTTATATTTCTTTTTTCTAATTTACAGGGTGCAATCTGCCTGGCTCGGAGCTTGAAAGTGGTCAATGAAGTTCTCACTGAACTTGACTTAGGATTCAATGAAATAAGAGTAAATAATCATTTTTAGAATCTTTGTTGACATGTTGAGACTATCCTGCATTTCTTTTCATATTGTTATTCTGTACAGGATGATGGAGCTTTTGCTATTGCTCAAGCACTCAAGGCTAACGAAGATGTTAAGATTACCTCTTTAAATCTTGCAAATAACTTCCTTACAAAATTTGGACAGGTAAGTGCATTCCCTCCCTATTTCTCAGCACCTGGAAAGTTCATTTTGTTTTGTTCTTCTTTGGTTCGCTTGCATAAGTAGAGTCATTCTGTGCAGAGTGCTCTATCTGATGCAAGAGACCACGTATACGAGATGAATGAGAAGGAAGTGAACATTGTTTTCTAGAAGTGAAGAGCTGAATTAGGGATACAGGAAAATAGCGTCTCAAATGTTAATGACAGGAGTAGCTAGTTCTTCTCCCTCCCCCCTACCCACACACGGCAAGTATAGGTAAGAACTCAAACAGCAAATTGTTTTTGAGCCATAGCCATTAAATTAAGTTGAGCACTTGAGAATTTTGAGAGATCATATAGTTAGCTTCACCACTTTACAGTTTTAAGTCCTTGGAAGCATTTTCCTGAAATTTTTGTCTGAATTTAGATACAAGCTTTCTTGTTTTTGATCAGTCTATTGATAGTAATTGGTTGGCAAAAGTTTGTTATGATTTAGTTCAATCTGCAGATTTCAAAACTGACTGTCTATCTTAGTCTTGTATTGTGCATGGTTCTTAAGTGATTTAATCTTATATTCGTATTTGCTCCTTTTGAAGTATGATAAATATTTTTATTTAAATGTTGACTACCCAGACATGTCCTCGATTGATTAATTATTATCACTACAAGAGGGGATCAAGACCAATAAAGACAGATTTTTGTTTGATCTAACTACAGAAAATTTAATAATTAATCAAGTTAAGAAATATAACTGAGCATAGCTTTTAGAGAGCTCAATCTCACATGAGCAATAGCTCCTTGAGTGGTTTTGAAAAGGTTTATTTTGTTGATGATCAAAAGAGTGGATCTTATGTATATTTCGACTCCGCAGTCAACTGTTGGAAAGTTGGAGCTCATAGGATCTTGAGCGTTTTCTAGCCTTTTCTTCATGATACTGAAACTATATATATGCAGATGAATTAACGATGTTTTAGAACCATAATATATATATATTTCAGATTAGATAGGTCTTGTGGTATGTAGGCCAGTCATTGACTCATTGTAAATTCATATCTAATATTTGTGATTTGGGGTGTGCATTGAGTTAAAACTGAGCCTAATCAAATCAAAATTTTGATTTTTTTAATTGAACCGGTTTTATCAGGATTTTAAATGTTTCAAACTGAAGGTTTATGTTTTTAATTCGGTTTGGTTTGCACCAAATTAAACTGAATTTTTTTCACTATCAAAATCAAACCAAACTAAATTTTTCTGTTTGGTTTGGTTCTGTTTTTGTACACCCCTTGACCTCTTTTTTTGCCATTGGTTTTATATGATGTTATGCTGGTTCCATTTTTCTTATCTTTTCGTTTTTGCATTTATTCTTTTGTTATAGTGCTTGCACAGGTTAACACCAGGGATTATGTGTCAAGTTAACTGATTAGTCAAAAGTTAGATTATAAGCTGTACAAGTACAGTTGCTTATCGACGAGCTGCACTATGTTTTATTTTTGTGCTAGAGGATGGAGTAAATGATTTATTTAGGCTATCATTCTCACCAATGATGAGAATTGTTTACATTGAATATAGGCTAGAGTAGTCCATTGTTTGTATGAAGTACAAAGGCGGTCAGGTATACAACGAATGCTTGGTGAAATCATTTTATGGCAAAATATTACTCGTTTTATGGCCGTCTCATTGTCTCATGGCTGTCTTGTCCGCAAATTCTGTAGTAGTAGACGAACCATGTTCATGTAGTTACCTGTAAGCTTGGCCTAGGATTGGTTGCAGATCCTTGGAACCAGAACTTGAGTTGGTATTTTATATGATTACTTGCACCACATTAGATAATTGAGCCTTCGTGGATCGTGATTTAAAGGTTGCTCTTATATTATACTATTGTCATGCGGATGTGTATACACTGAATTCGTTGTTTTGTAATCATGCTGAGCCAAGAAGCACTTTGCACTTGATCAGTACCAATTACTATGTGATTCTACGCTGTAAATCGGTCGATATTCGTGCTGCAAAGATAGAAAAATGAACACAAATCGAGTGGTTAACTATAACGATGTTATTTTAGGTTTCTATCAGTCTTTTTAAAATATTCTATCATTTTAACCTCATATTTTAAGATAGTAAAATTATTTTGGGAGATGGAATGATAAAAATTAGTAGTAGAGTATATAAAAAGGAAGAGTATGTGGTCCGTCCTTGAGATAAATTAATTCCGAAAGGGATACAGCTCAACATTGCTTGGGTGATGCATGGTATTTGAGAGAAACTATGTAGTGAATGCATCCCCAAATCTGTATTTTATGACAACCACGTCCCTCCAAAATATGCATGATTTTAGCCAACCATGCTTTAGCTGTCATTCACTGCTGTAGCTCAAACCATTTTTTTTTCTTATCAAATAGTGAGTTCATTTGTTCTCTTTTCTTCTTCTGCTTTCTGCATCACTAAAACGCCGTCGTTTAGCATACATATGTGTGTGTTTGTTTGCCATTTGTTGAATGAACTTCTGTATGAAATCTGATTGATCTTTACTTATTCAAAAATGTCTAACCAGGGATGGATGGTACCTTTTTGGCTGTACTCAATTTCTCCATAACGCTGCCCATTTCATTATTATGATTTTTGTTTTAATCTCTCATATATTAGCAATAGTAATTAATATATATGGTCCCTTCCAGACTGTATTACCCATACAAATATATTTGGAACCTTTCAGCCTATGTTTGATTAAGGAAATTTAACAATCAATGAAATACATTGGGATTCCCACCCTTTTGTTTAATAGATTAAGGATATAGTAAGTGAGATGAAAAATTAAGTGCAATTTTCCATTATGTCCCACAAAAAATTTATGTTTCTTGTATATAGAAGAAAAATAAGTGAGAAAATAATTTATTTTTTTTATCAAGATTTGTTTTTACTATTTCTCGTTAACTGGCATAAAGAATTTTAGAAGAAAATTCATTTTGGTGAAACGTGCATTCGTATCATACAAATTCAGTTGTTGCCGAGTTCCTAACTTTATTGTAAGCTACTAAGCGGATAATCGTAGTTAAGTTGTTAACATGCGTACATTTCGCTAAATTGCTTAATGGATCATGCACAATAGTGTTGGAATACTTAATTTTTTTGTATTTTTTGGTACAGTTTCTTCTCCGTTTAACTAACACTCGAGCAAAAATTTTATTAAGCTGTTATTATGTAAGGTATAAATATATCGAGAAAGACTCGAGCATGAACCAACTCTAGACAAGGTAAAACCAAGAACTGAATAAGTCTCAGTTTCAAACATGAATCTTATACTCGAATCAAGATTAAGACCATAAGGATCTTTGAAAAGAATTAGTGTTTCTGCATTACAGGTATACTAACATATTCTTTTAGGTATATAAAAAAAGTATAATTCAACATGTACATGGATTGATTGATTGATAAAAGAAATTATACTTCTTTATGGGTAAATCTCATGTACAATTTTTTCATTTTCATCCAATTCTTCTATTCTTTTGTTTTTCATCACTTTACTTTAGTATTGGAGTGAACGCTTAAAATCTCTTTTTAATCATATTTGATGTTTATTTTTTTATAGAATTCAATTTTAGAAATTCATCCGGACACTTTCGACCCGTAAAATTAATGAATTTTAAATTGATTGAAAAAAATGGATAACCAACGGATAGATAAGCTCGATAATAAAAAGTAGCCCATGGGTAAAATGGTAATAGAGATACCAAAAAAGTCCCCTATAAAGTGCCATACAACACTGCCTGCTTCTCACTACACTTGTACTATCAAAACACAAGCATCATTTTCAGAGTTAAGATTGCTTTTGTTTCAAATGGCATTACGCTCCCTTCTTTTTCTCTCATTTTTTCTCTTCTTCGTCATCCTCCAGGTATACACTTCATCTTTACGTTAACCAAATTTCCTATTTAGAATCAAAATTTGATCCTGATCATGAGCCATGACTCTGGCTTGTATGCTTAATTTGCAGGTTTCATCCGACTCGGAGACCCAAGGCCAAAGCACTAATCAGCTGGTGAAAGGAACCAATAGAAGGCTCTTGCCATTCATGGGTAAGATTCTCATGTTAATCGAAAATGTCGTTTAAATTTAGTTTGAGCTTCCAGATTTAGGCATTCACGGGTCATCTCCAAATGAGTTCTCTCATTAGATGAACTATTTTCTCCTTTACCATTACACTTTTTGAATATAATAATAAAAGAGTAAATTATTTAAAGGCTCCTTAAGTATACCATAATATACAGTTTGGTACCCCTTATTTCAAAAGTTTACTTAATGATCCCTCAGTTTTAATTCCGTTAACTGAGAGATCATTCTGTTAATTTGAGGGACTAAATCGTTTAACGGAATAAAACTCGGGTACTAAATCGTTTAAAAGTGAGGGACCAAATCGTTTAATAAAATTAAAAGTGAGTGACCAAATCGTTCACAAAACTAAAGGTGGGGTACCAAATCGTTTGAAAATAAGTGTCAAATTAACGGAGGGACCTAATAGTTAATAGAATTAAAATTGAAGGACCATTAAATAGACTTTTAAAAAAAGGGGTATCAAACTGTTAATTATGGCATACCTCAGGGATTTTAGCGTAATTTGCTCATTATAAAATTAATTTATAATTTGATACTTATAGTTTATGATAGTATTTAATTAACTTAATTATTAAATAAGTATAGACAAGTTTTACACGTAATAATATTAAAATTATTATTTAATTATTTTTTATAATAAAAATATTAAATTTAATATAAAAATAATATGTAGATAAATTTAAACAGAGAAAATAATATAAAAATATTATATGAATTTTTTACGAAACAACACCATAAAAGCCTAATATAAGTAATTTTACGAGATAATTAAATAAAAATATCATACAATTATCTTTTAAATGATATAAGATTTTATAATTGAAAAAATTAATAGTGTTTTATTTTTTAAAATATAAAAAATACTATTTGTAGAATTCGGGCGAATATGGATATAAATAATTTTGTGGGTGTAATTGGTAAAAAGTGTATAAAATATTAAAACTTGAAAATGATCAAAATATTTAAAAAATAAAAAAAAAAATATTTTTTATGAAAAAATTGATAATTCTTATTAGAGTGAATTTGGTGAAAATTCATCAAATTAAGTGACTCCCCTTAAGATGCTTTAAACTTGATGTCTGTTTTAGTCTTAATTCATCACAAATGCATTTTTTTTTAAGAAAAAAGTTCCAATTCCGAGCTCTGTTTATTTTCTGGCTACGCTACTGGTCGTATAAGATTAAAACAGTGCTAAAATATATAAAGAAGTAGCTGCAATTATAATCCAGATTGTGGAGGGTTGTGCAATGAGAGGTGCAGTTTACACTCGAGGCCAAATGTGTGCAAGAGGGCATGCCGGACTTGCTGCTACAGATGCCAGTGTGTTCCTCCGGGCACCGCCGGAAAGAGAGAACTGTGCGGGAAGTGCTATACGGACATGAAAACTCACGGCAACAAAACCAAGTGCCCTTAGTTTTATTAAACAACCTCTGTGTTTTGTTAAAATTAAATAATCTCCGCTTGCCTTGGCTGGCTTACATATGCATGTATGCATCTCAATGTTTGTAATGAAGTTTCTGTGCAAAAATCTCACTTTTTCTGCCACCGTGCATTTTAGATAAATAATGTAATAAAATCTGTTTATAACAAAGTTATTTTTTTTAGTAAGATGAACAAATTATTACGAGAAAATTACACCAAATCACCCAAAAACTCAAAAGTTTGTATAAATCACCCAATTTTTTATTATTTTTTTTGTAAAAATCTCTCAATTTTAAAATATGCTTTTTATCTCTACCTTTTAATAGTTGTGATTACTATTTTATCCTTATGGTGTATTTTACCTATTGTGTTTCCATTACACCTAATAATTTCTCCTCATTTTACATAAATCGGGCCACTTATAACCGAACCACCACCGGTCGGACTATTATTGGCCGGTCAACGGCCGGACCTCCGCAGTCAACGGCCGGACCACCGCGGTCAATGCCGGTCATCGGCCGGACCACCGCGGTCTACGGCAGTTGGACAATTACTGGTTTGTGGTCTAACATTTTTAATGGTTGGACCAATTTTAGTTAGATAATTAAAAATTAAATAAAACACATTATGTGGTTGAGGCGATTTGAACCCTTAACCTCTTATAAGAGAGTGTGCTTTGCCATTAAGACAAAGGCTGATTCTTGTCAACATTTACTCTATAATATATATATATATATATATATAACTGATTATAAATTAAGATTAATTTATTAGAATGAAATTAATTTATAATGCAAATTAAATATCAACTAAATATCAACTTAAATTAAATTTATTATAAGTTTAAAATTAAATTAGTCTAATTAAATTTATTTATTTATTAAATATTTATACAATAAAAAATAAAATATACATATATTTATATTTTATATAATTTATTAATACATAAGCAAAACTAGTAAAAATATTTCACTTTTTAAAATTGAAAAATATAATGGTTTAATGGTCGTGGTCGGATATATGGTAGTGGGACCCCCGTAGTGTGCGAAAACTCAATATAAAATCAATGACGACTTAATGTCAATTCAATGATAACTTAATGTCAACTTCATTATGTATACTATTAAAAGTAATTTATAATATTACAAATAAACTAATAGTAATTTGAAAGTAAATTATTTAAAGTTTTATTAAAATAAAATAAACCGAAAGTAATTTTAATATATAAGTGAACTGAATATAAACTTAATATTAACTCAATGTCAACTCAATATAAACTCAAAGTAAACTTAATGTGAACTCAATATAAATTCAATATCAATTTAATGTTCACTGAATGTTAACTCAAAGTAAATGTTTTGATAAATAATTATAAATTTAAAATGAAATTATTTTTTATTATTATATAAAATTATTTTTCTATAATTTATACTTTCAAAAATAAACTATAGTAGATTGAAAGTAAATTATTTAAGTTTTTATTACAGTAATTTGTGTAAATTTAATGTCAACTCAATATCGACTCAATGTCAACTCAATGACGACCAAATATCAACTCAATGTAAACCTAATGTCAACTCAATGTAACCTAATGTCAACTCAATGTAAACTTAATCTATTTTAGTAAGTATAATTTTAAAAATTAACTTAATATCATTTCAATGTAAATTTAATATCAACTCAACTTCAACTCAATGTCAACTCAATATAATCCTAATATCAACTCAATGTAAACCTAATATAAATCCGAAGTACTTTTTTAGTAAATTATTTTAATTTTAAAATGTAAATTAATATCAATTCAATGTAAACTTAATAACTTAACGTCGACTCAATGTCAACTCAATGTAAACCTAATATCGACTCAATGTCAACTCAATATCAACTCAATGTAAACCTAATGTCAATCCGAAGTAATGTTTTAGTAAATTATTTTAATTTTCAAATATAACTTAATATCAACTCAATATAAACTTAATAACTCAACGTCAACTCAATGTAAACCTAATGGCGACTCTATGTCAACTCAATGTAAGCCTAATGCCGACTCAATGTCAACCTAATATCAATCCAAAGTAATGTTTTAGTAAATTCTTGTAATTTTGAAATGTTAATTAATATCAACTCAATGCAATCTTAATAACTGAACGTCGACTCAATGTCAAACTAATGTCGACTCAATGTCGACTCAATGTCAACTTAATGTAAACCTAATGTCGACTCAATGTAAATTACATGTCAATTCAAAGTAAATTTTTTAGTAAATTATTATAATTTTAAAAATTGACTTAATATCAACTCAATTAACACATATAATCTGTTTTGAGTTTATGTCGAGTTGATATTAAGTTGATTGTGTTTTTAATACATTAATTTATAAAATCTATTTTAACTTAGTTTACTTTAAGTTAATATTTAATTATAATAAATTATTTCAAATTTTGACAAGCGTAATATCTTATTGGTGTTTTATAATAATGTATTATTTATAATCAACCATTTTAATAGGTTGATATTTAGTTTATATGTTTTTTTTATATATTATTAAAGAGAACAAATATATATATTAAAGAGTAAATAAAAACACAACAAGCATGTCTTGCGTTGGTGGTTAGGCACATAGACAAAGAGTGAGCGGTCATGTGTTCAAACCCTACCAAGAGTAAATTTGTGTTTTATTAATTATTTTAAAATCTCACCACTATAGTTGACCGCCGTTGACCGCTGTTGACATCCGTTGACCCCTGTTAACCCCCGTTGACCGCCGCCGTTGACCTCTGTTGACCGCCGCCGTTGACCTCCGTTGATCGGGTGGTCGGACCGGAATCGGCCGGTGGTCGGTTGTGGTCGGTTGGTTAGTCTAACCAAACTCATATTTGCCACATGTCAACATTTTATTGACTCACATATAGACTAATAAGATATTGACAAATAGTAAGAACAATATTGTTTCATTTTCTTTTATTTTGGGTTATGGGAGATTTTTTGAAAACTTTTCTTTTTTTTTGAGTGATTTTTGCCAAAATTAAAATGTTGAGAGAAAAATGCAATACTATAGCACTTTTGACGGATTTATGTAAAAAATCCAATTATTACTCCCCCCACCCCACCTGAGTTGTGCTCACTTTTTATTATTAAATAATTTTAAAAAATACGGTTAATGTGATGACTTTTTATAATAATATTTTTTTACTTTTCTTGTTATACTCTTGTTTAATATAGTCACTAATTTTTATTTACTGATATATTTCAAGAAATAACAATGAATATTAGTTTATTAGTGAATTTAAATAATAATAATATAAATAAATTGATTTTAAAGATGTTTTTTATTAGGAATGTGCAAAAAAATTTGAAATAAAAAAATAAAAATAATTGACATTTCTATTGAAACATATGGAATAATATTTGCAATTTTTTAGAAAATCTATCATTCTTTATCTTTAAGATTTTTAAATTTCAATAAAGAATGTTACTTGGCCGGGAAAATCTACTTCATTTTTTCATGTTTAAGAAATTGTTATTATATTTTATTATTTCAATTTTTTTATAAATATTTTACATTTTATGTTCAATCTGAAGTACATAAACTTTAAATTTAGGGTTAATTCCATTAAAAATCACGATCTTTACACGAAATTTCATTTTAATCAAATTTTTTAAAAGTTGACATATAAAACCATGATTTTCTTTTCAAATCTATCATTTTAGTTTATTTTTATTGACTAAATTTTTCAATAAACCATTAACAAATTACCTAATTATAAATTGATATCAAATATTATTATTTTTCAGTTAGAGTATGTAGGATTACTAATTTTTAGTCAGAAAAATACACCGATTTTTACTTTGGTGATAGATTTGAAACAAAATGAAAGATCGTGTCTTTAAATGCTAACTTTTTAAAGATCGTGATTAAAATAAAATTTCATGTAAAATTGTGATTTTTTATAAAATTTTTACACTCGGTGGATTTGAAATCCATAAAGTTTAACAAAATTTATAGATTTTTAAACCTTTCAATCCATAATATAGTTCTTTTTGACTTTCTTAGTTGTATTTCTATGGTATGAAAGGTTCAGTTCAGCCACCTTAATGATGCAATGAAAGCCATCTTAAGTTTTGTTGTTTGCTAGCAGTCTCAACATTTATTGTAAAACAAAGTACTGATGTCAATGACAAACCTGTGCAACAGGACTTCATTAATTGCAACCAGTGGTCGCTATCTACAATACAATTCTATTTACTAGTAATATTTATGCAACGGATTTGGTATGTGTGGATTATTAACTGATTATGATTTATTTCGAAAAATCAAAAGGACAATTTAAAAAAAAAAATTATAGATTATTTATAATTAACCAATTTTTTTTGGTGACGAGTACTTACTCTACTGAGCCAAAACTCAATATCATTGTCAATCCCGGAATGTGGACCGCCCGCAAACCCACATACTTGGTAATTCCGGGCTATAATGGCCAGCAATCCAACCTCAACCACTTTATATTAAGAAAGGGCGTAGCCGGAGTTTGAACCCGCGACCTTTGGCGCGCAGATGGCTGATACTTAGACCACTAGACCAAACCCGTGCGTGCATTAACCAATTTTTTAATTTGTGAAAAAAATCTATTTTTTCTATTTTTATGTGATGAAGGGAGTATTTATATTTTTATTAAATCATTAAATAATTTAATTTTAATTTAAAAATAAAAATGAGATTCAATTAAATTCGTTAAACTTGTGAGTTTTGGAGGGATCGAGAAATGCTAGATAATATAATTTGAAATTCGGTTCAAAACTAAATAAGTTAATTTCAATTTTTTCAATGTTCAACTTAACTCGGTTCATTCGTAGAAAATGCTATAACACTCATCTTTTTAACCTACCTTTTATAACTCTTCTTATGTAAATATTTTATATGTTCAATTTTAGAAGTGTATATCTAAAAAATAAAATTTAATTTATCTACTATTTAATTATAAAAGTGAATTAAATAACATTACTCTTCATTTATACCTCTTAATGCAACCTTCACTGAAACCTCATGTGTATGATTTTCTACTTATGTTTAATCAGTTCCGTAGAAAGCGCTAGTGTAGATCTATTTTGGTAGGCCAAAACATCTTTAAGTGCATTGAATGATTGTAGATTTAAATTTTTTTTCCGTAACTAACAATTAACAATTGAAATTGAAAGAGTTAATTATCATTTTTAATCCGATAAAAAAAAATTACCATCTTTAACAAAATAAAAAAACACAGTTTTGTAGAAAGTTCAAAATAAGATGACTCAAAATAAAAAGCCCACCCAAGTAAATTTGATTAGTGTGCCGGATGAGGCTTCAACTCTCATATGCCATTCATTGCATTTTCTAAAGAAAAATGAGGAAATTTCAGGTGGTAATATTTACAAGAGGTATTGGGAAAATAAATTTTAATGTTTCATTTTTTAGTGATTTGAGTCTAACGTTTAAAATTTTACGAAATAAATTCCAACATTTTCAATTTTTATAAATTATAGTTTAAATTCTAATTTCAGCCATTTTGTCATCTTTTTTAGGCTGCAAATTGTAAAAATGCGAAACGTTGGAATTTTATTTGACAAAATGCGAAATGTTGGGATTTTATTTGCAAAATTTTAAAACATTGGAATTTAATATAGTAATATGACTGCCACATAACCAAATAATAACCGGCAAACGGCTTAGGCAACAATTTACAAAAATTGAAAAGGTTAGAATTTGTTTCGTAAAGTTTTAAACGTTAGGCTTAAATTGCAAAAAAAGTGAACGGTAGAATTTGTTTTTCCAGTAACACATTTTACAAATATAGATGTACTATTTTGTATTTACAAGACTACTTTTTCTATTGAAAAATGTATTGTTATTTGTTTTAAATACTGTTAAAGTTGTATTTCAATATCTCACATAACCAATATTGGATGACCGCCAAATTTTGAATGGAGGTGTCTCACCATACTGAACATTTTGGTACCTGTCATTCACTTGAAAACTCACCGAAAATTTTAAAAACCGTTGTTACTCCTCAATTCCGACTATCACTTTCTAACAACTTTTAATGGCGAATTATGATTGTTGTAACGGTTTTCGAGTTTGCTGGTTTTGTTTCCAGAGTTATTTTGGTAAAAACATATACGAAAATGGCCAAATCTTGTTGTCATTTTTGATATGAATTTCATTTTTAATCCACCAATTTTCAGTAATAATATATAAAACTAAATTTTAAAAATATATTTACGAGGTAGAGAGGAAGGATTCTGGAAATTTTGGTTGCCAATGGAGGATATTTGGTTAAATTTTAACGGCGAGATATTTTGTTACTTTTGACGGTTTTGATGATTAAAAGAAAAGAGATGATAGAATATAGATATAAGCAATGACATTTTTTCATTTTGATGCCGACTTTGACGGCGGTAATTATTGTATAAAAGTTCAAATTGATCATCAAACTATTATATATGTTTATTTATTTAGTGTATTATACATTTAATCATATAAGCTAAAACTAATAATATTATGCTAACAATATACCAAAATATAATAGAATTATGTAAACTGTATATCAAAATATAAATAAAATTATAATTAAATATACATACAATATATTTATTTGTAGTAAATTATATAACTAAAAGTATACCAATAATATATTGATAGTTTATAAAATATACTAGAATTGAATTTACATTATTCTAATGTTATATATATATTAAAAATATATTCATACTAATATCACATCAATAGTTTATTAACAATATGCTAAACTAAACAAATAGTATACTAACAATATAAATTTCAAAATATATTAATTTATTAACAGTATTATTAAAATAACTGAAATTATAATAACAGTAAATTCATAATGAATTTTTGTATTTTTTTCGGTGTAATGTCATAAAAATTCACCAATTTTACACATTTTTTCAATTTAATCACGTTCTTTAAAATTTGTCATAAAAATACACCAGCTTTTATTTTCTCCCAAATTCATACACGGTGCTGACGTGGCACTCATTCATTGGTGCAATTTGTTGAGGTGCAAGTCATTATTAACCAATGAATGAGTGATACTTAAGTACCGTGTATGAATTTGGAAAAAAATGAAAGTTGGTGTATTTTTATGAGAAGTTTTAAAGAACTTCATTAAATTGAGAAAACGTGTAAAGTTGGTGAATTTTTATATCATTAACCCTTCGTTTTTATATTTTTAGTATTTTTTATAAATTTTAAACCAGCTCGGTACTTTTTATAAATAAAAACACTCAACTTTTATTTTCATCATTATTTTCATAAATTTAGATATTTTTATAAAAGGCCGTAATAAATTTGAAGCAATTGAGTTTATGATGTATGACTAAGTCTCCTAATGGTTGTTGGGTTTGGAAAAAAATCAATTTTGAGAAATCACGGGGCTTATATTTCAAAAAAAAATCAAAATCATGGGATAAAAAAGAATATTTCAGAATTTTAGTTATAAAAAACATGGGGCTAGGAATATAATATGGGATCTGTTAAAAAGATTAGATGGGGAGTCTTCCCTTCCTTTGCTTGCTTTTAAAGATTTAAATAAGACTCTCATAAGTGATGAAAAGGTTAGGGGCAATGCCTAAGTCCTCGCAACCTATGGAAGCTTTTCATCACGTGCTTGATGTTTGTGGCGTTGTGATATTGGGTTGGTAAGGTAATCCCTTTACATGGGATAATGGTCGTACAGGAGTACATAATATCAAACATTATTGGACAGATTTCTTGCTATATCAGGTTGAAAAAGTATGTTTTTTTTATAATTTTCTTCATCTCAATTGGTCAGAATTTCTTCTGATCATTGCCCCATTATCCTATCTTGATGGCGTTAAAAGGCGTGAGAATAAGAAAAGGTTGTTCCGTTTTGAGGCTATGTGGTTGAAACATCCGGACTACGGTGACGTTGTGAAAGAAGACTGAAGGACAGCTCAAAGGGCTTCTATCCTTGATAAAATTTATGCTTGTTCCTCAAGCTTGGGGGCTTGGAATTATGAAGTCTTCGGAAATGTTTATAAGCAGAAATGTTCTATATCGGGCTACAAAACTATCTTATAATCTACCATGCCAAACGGGCATCGAAGCCCAAGCCTAAGCCTGCCAGAGACCAGCAACTTCCAAAAGTTATTTGGGTTTGTTTGAACTTGGAATCGACCCCGGTTTGGACCAGTGGATTTGTATCGACCAGAAGAAGAGCTTCCATGTTCTGACTGAGTCCAGATTCTGATGACATGGACAGTTAGACAATATACGAGTGCGAGACACTCTGGTTCTTCAAGATTTAAAAGTATCTCTAATCTTGTGTATATATCAACTGCACTTGTGTATGTTTGCAATGTTTATTGCTTTTCAAAGCATGTCCAGATCTAATATTAACAGGCTTAAAAACTAAGCCACTTTAAATTAGCTCCAAATCCACCAAGTCCAACAAATCACTTAGAGATCTTAAGACTTCCATGCAAAAGTAATTAGCGGTTGGATAAATATTCAAGATGAGTTAGATAAAATCAATCTCACAAATATATCCTGTTTAGGCTTTGTGCATGCAAAATGACCAAGACCCCCTATATCTGCTACACAATAAAAATCACAGGATTAGATGCTTGTTTAGGAGTATTTGCTACATGCCTCACATGCAGTCTAGATTAAGTCATATGCGCATCTCATATGTTTTCCAGCTTCCCATATTTGTTTACTTTCCAGCATATTATCCTGTGGAATGCTTATACGATTTAGATGAGATATACCGAATATATGCCCAATAAATGAATGCAATCATACAAGTCAAGTACAAGATTTTTGGTGATATCCATCGAATAAGATAATGGTTTGATGCACGATGATCTCACCCATAAGCGTGTGAAATTATCTAGTCGGTAGAAAAGGCATTTTCTATCTTAACTAGGTGGCGACTCCATTTTTCAATACCTTTCCACATTTGAAGTAAGCCATAAGTATGAGCGAGCAAACCCTGAACCCCGCTCTGCTCATAGTGGCAACTCCACTGGAAAGGACTAAAAAATTATTTTTAAACATTAAAAACCCAAAATGTTTTCAAAGTGTTTTCATAAATAGTTTCCATGGATATAACCACATGACTTGCGCCTTCTCGATCATTTTCATTTACCAGACATATCCACCCTACCACATTGCATTAGATTTCTCTTTTCATCTTACTCTATGTGAGTCCCTTATATCATCCCCGATGCTCATAGCTGATCTTATGTTCTAGCATTGAACTCCAATGCCCAAAGCATCTTATGCGGAGTAGAATCACTCACAACCCAATACCTCGGTCGCTTATTGTAATAACCCCAAAATTTTGAAATAAGAAAATGATGCCACTAGTCCTAAAGTTTTGTAATTTGGACCAAGTAGGTTGGGAAATGGACATCGACGTGAGAATTACTAAAGATAGGTCGAGAAATAATAATAATTTAAAATGAGAATTATTATTATTAATAATAAATAAGAATTTGTGGGAAAAGGATAACCGAAATAATTTGGAAAGTTAGCATGACAGTTAATTAGAAATTTGAGTTTAAGTGCAAATTAACCGTTTTGAGTCAAAGTGGCACTTTATCCATTAAATGATCATTAAAGGGAATGAATCATTCATTTCATTCCTTAAGCTAAAGAAACTCTCTTCTTCTCCGTTTTCCTTCATTTTGTCGTACCCCTCCTCCATGAACACAAGTTCATGATTCTTTCACCAAAATCCATCTTTTTGTATGCAAATTACTCATAAAGCAAAGGTGATCAATCTATGGTAAGTAATTTAAGGTTTCCTTGATTAAGTTTTGATGATTTGATAAAAAAAATCCTAGGGTTCTAAGTCTAAAGATTGAGGATTTGTTTAATTGAATTAGGGGACGCGTTTATAAGCTTGATTCATGAGTTTTGATGGTGAATTGGAGTAAGAAAACCATTCAGCTATGAGGAATCATCAAGGGTAAAAAATTCTGAAAATTCTAAGCTTTGATGTCTGAACCTAAATGATGGTTTAAGCATGTGTGATTGGTATGTTCATAGGTTTGATGATTGGTTTAGTTAGCTAGAGAAATTGTGTTGTGTATTGATGAAAGTTTGATAGAAAATGATGATGAATGGTTCGGCCATGAACCAAATGTTAGAGAGGGGATGCAAATGGTGTTGTTTTAGAGAGGGGATGCAAAACGTGTTGTGATGCTTAATTATGAACACCTAGAATTGAATTATGATAAGTTTAGATTAATTAAGGAGTTAATGATAAATTTGGTAAATTGCTGAATATAGCCCTGTTGCGAGGGTTATATCTCAGGCTATATAGCTCCGAATTAAGTTCCATT
This sequence comes from Mercurialis annua, assembly GCF_937616625.2. Taxonomy (NCBI): domain Eukaryota; kingdom Viridiplantae; phylum Streptophyta; class Magnoliopsida; order Malpighiales; family Euphorbiaceae; genus Mercurialis; species Mercurialis annua. The sequence goes on from NC_065575.1 coordinate 34,394,019, forward strand.
TATTGGTACGGAAACTTAAAGCTATCGTCTAAAAATGTTTAGGTTTAAGTTTCTGTTAGTTCGGCCTCTAAGTGACCCAAACGAAGAACATTAAGTTGTGCGTAGTAGTTCTAAAATTAGGACAGTCACAAGTTATTAACTTAAGGGCTAGTTCCGACACCTTCGGGTGCTAAACTTAGCCCGAGACCTAAACGAAATTCGAAGATGACATTTTGAAATTTAAGAATGCTGGTTTCGTTTAGAGGTCAGACTATTGTACGGTTAGCAAACATAGTCGACTATGAGGTTGATAATGCGAAAAGTTATGCAACTTGTTTATTCTCGAGTCTAAGTGTCTATTGAGTTAGAGTCTCACTCGAGATCTATTTTATAAATGTCATAGGTCCTATAAGGCGACCTACTAGCGGAAAAGGAGTTCAGGGAACTTACGCTATAATAAGCAAAGATTTTGGATGAGCAAGCAGTGAGTATATTTTACTTACTCGCATTATCCTATTAAATGTTATTTAATATACTATATGATTAGTATTAAAATGCATCACTTAAATGTTTGGATTGTTTGGATTGAATTGGATTATTTTGTTTGCTTGAATTGATTGGATTAGTTTGTATCATTTGTATACGACTTAATTGTATTGGCTTGGTTTGGCTTGTATTGTTTATATTGTTTTGTACATGTGAATTGTTAATGTGTGTATGGTTCGTATTAGAAATGTAATCATGAAGTCGAGTCAAGTGTAGACGATAAACATAGAACGAACCCAACTAACTAATAGGGACTTTTGTAGGTGTGATTTGAGTTTGACGTTGTGTGGTGTGACCTAGCATGAGATAACCCGGTTGAATTATGTCGGGACTCATGGCTATAATATTGGTGTGGACGTTTTGTGAAGTTGTATGGTGTGAACTCGGTGGAATTATCCCGAGATTTGGTGTGGAAGTTCTGTGAAGTTGTTTCGTGTGATCTCGGTGGAATTATCCCGAGATTTGGTGTGGAAGTTCTGTGAAGTTGTTTGGTGTGAACTCGGTGGAATTATCCTGAGATTTGGTGTGGAAGTTTTGTGAAGGTGTATGATATAAACTCGGTGGAAGTATCCCGAGAATTGTGTTTGGTTGATTGATCCCAAACTTTGTGTTTGGTGATTAGTCCAGAATTTGTCATGGATTGAAAAGGAAATACCTCCATAAGAATAGGCAAGTACCTAGAGCGACATAAGTCTAAGATTAAGACTTGTTTGAATTGCCGAATTGCCTATCTAAATTGATTAAAAGTCTATGTATATGAAATGATTGTGTTTGCTTAAAATGGTTTTAAGATGCAATGTTATTTTGATAATAGGATAAGTAACGTATAACTCACTCAGTCTCGACTGACCCCTCCCCCCCAACAGTGTATGTTGCAGGTGTGTGGTCTATGACACGACAAACTTCTACCTTAGTTCCAGAAGTCCTTATGTAAAGGAAGAAGGAGTCAACCAATAGTGTTGCAGTAGGGTCGAGTCCTAGTTTATGTATGTTTATTTGTCAAACGGTTTTCATGTATGATAAAACTCTGATATATGTGTGATGTTTTGACTTCCGCTTTTAAAACCGTTTGTTTTGATTGGTACGATACAGAACGAGCTGTACTAGGATGTGTGACATCGCATAGTAAGACTCAGGTTCCTAATGTGACGTTTTCAGGTTTTGAATAGACGTCATTATACATCTAGCCTTGGAAGGAATTTTTAATGAAAACGTTTTATGTATGAAAGAGGATTTGTATGTTCGAATGTTTGCGAAAAAAATTACATGTTTTTAAGGCTTGCTATGGATTTCGCAACTACCATTCCCTTTCCCTAGCGCCGGTCGCGGCTCGAGATTTCAGGTCGTGACACTTATACTCATAATTGAGGAGACCTATCAAAAGGTATATTAGTATGTGGGGACCTTAAACTGGTGATTACCAAAATCATCGACTTAGCCTATATGCATTCCAGCTTAGACACTTCCCTCTAAGACAATACCTAATATAATATGAGGTATGATGTCAATGTAAGGATTCTAAATCAATTTTCAAAATATCTTATTTCAATCTCAGTCCTAGGCTAGACCTAACAACTTTTACCCAGTTTTTAAAAACCAGATTTTCAAAAATACCATGTTAGGTCAGACCTAAATACCATATCCAATCAAGTAATGTCCACTTACTTGGTCAACATCCAATACATATCCAGTCAAGAAAAGTCCATTCACTTAATCAGCCCCTAGGATCAATTATATTCCCGAATTTTGTTTCGGACCGCCATGTCCACTTCCTATATGTTTGCACACCATCCAATTATAAGGACAAATAATTATTACATTGACTATGTTGCTTGTCTATTTTAGGACCTCTAGAAGAGAGCTTGTCGGTACATGTCAACCATAACATTTCAGATGCGGCAATCTAGACCAAAACTCGCTTTATTGCTTTTTATCATACATTTATTGGTGTTTGTATGCCTTAGTGCGTGTGTGTAGAGGTGAGAAAAATAACCGTTTGGCCGAATTAACCGACATAACCAACAAATTTTGATCAGTTTGGTTTTGCTAAAATGGTTAATTCGGTTAATTTGGTTTGTATATAAATTTTTTTGGTTATTCGGTTATTGGTTGATTTTTAATTTTAAATTATCCATATTGATCGAACCGACTGAATTAACCAAAATTTTGATTTTTTTGAATTTTTCCTCATAATTTGTCCGTTTTAACCGAACCGACCGAATTAACCGATCTATTCGGTCGGTTCAGTTTTGAATTTTTTTTCCTACCTTATTTGTTCGGTACAGTTTTTGGTTAAAAATTAAATTCGGTCGATTTGGTTAATGTTATTCGGTCGAATGGTTAATTCGGTTAAGAGTACGTGTGTGAGCATTTCAGATATAATAGAGTGATTGCGGAGCAATTTGGGACTAAAAGTGTGAAGAATCGAAGATTTGACGAAGTTGTGAAGTCTTTAGCGAAGAATGGAAGAGAAACAACCAATTATGCAAGGTGTCAATCGACACCCTCACTGTCTCAATCGAGACATATTGGAGTTCTTACAGAGGGTTTTCTCCAAGGATTCAGCTCGATCGAGATGCTCCCTTTTCCAATCGAGAAGTATGATTTTATTGAAGGTGTAATATCACAAATATTTTAAGATAATTAAGTCGTGTCACGTGTCGTGAATTTTGATAAATTAAATTAAGAAGGATTTAATTTAATAATATCGATAATTTAGAATAATCTTTATTAGCGTGTTAGCGGGATTTAAGGGAAAAGTTTAGAAAATTAATATAACATAAAATATAAATCCCGAGTTAATAACTATTTTGCCAAGGTCCACGAAATACTCTATAGTATTTATGATAAAAATTTTGAGTCAATCGGAGACTGTTTAAAATTTGGACGCGGATAAATTTTGGACTAAATTGTAACTTTTGAAAGTTTTAAAGCGCAAATTAGCCAGCATATATATAATCATTCCTTCATAATGAAGGATCCAGAAGAAAACCATAAGTTCATTTCCTTTTCATCGTCAAATTCATCGTTTTCGTCGCTCGATCTCCGTTTCTCGTCTGTTTCCGACGTTCTATAGCTCGAATCGATCGTATTTCAGTGACAAATCACGGTAAGCACGTCGTTTTACGGTTAACTTGGGTGAATTTGATGATATATCGAGTTAAAGGTTTAGGCCACGGAACGGTTTTATCGTTTTAATGATTTAGGATCGATTTTTAGAGTTTTGATATTGTATTCCGTGTTATAGATGTAGTAGAGTGTTTTTTGGATGTCAGATATGCGAAATTAGGTCTAAAGCACGTCGGAATCGAGCTCAGGGTTGAAAAACCCGTACTGTGCATTGCATAGTTGAACTGTGCGAACGCACAACACACTGTGCGCTCGCACAGGTGCTGTGCAAACCACAGCAGGATTGTGCGATCGCACAGTCAACTGTGCAAACTCCACAGTCTGCTGTGCGAACGCACAGTGAGACGTGCGCTCGCACAACAAGTTGCTCGATCGTTTTATTTCCGAATCTCACCGCGTTTTCGCGTTGAGTTATAGGAATCAATTAGTTATCGTATAATTTGAGTTGTTTGATCTAATGAGGTTAAATGAGAATCGATTTAGAAGAGATTTATGAACCGTAAACGAGTCAGAAATCGTTTATCGAATTTGAATTCATGAGAAGCACGACGGTTAATAAGAATAATAGGTCGTGTCTTAAGTCTAGAGTCGATCTTAGAATAGGATTCTGATGTTAGTCAATTGTTTTGAAATCATTTTAGATCCGGCGAGGCAAGAAGCAGCTGGACCAGGAGCTCGGGAAGCTTGACGTTCTGAGCACCATAGCATTTTTGGGATAGCGTCTTCAGTGAGTTTATATAAATTTACTTTTAAAGTATTTACACAAGAAAATATTTTATATTGCTTTACGCTTGAATTGAATGTTTTCAATGCAATGTTTTTACATGAAATACGTACATTTTTGGTTTGAAACTAGTATTGATCCGATGGAATGTGCTACCTATTGGGCGGCAATAGGACTGCGTTATCACCAATTTTGATTTATTACAGTTGTACATTTGATTATGAATACAAATATAGAAGTTGGATATATATATATATATATATATATATATATATATATATATATATATATATATATATATATATATGAATGTGGATACGAGAGTGAACTCGGTTGAAGTAACCTGAGCCCCGTATCTAGTGGGTTGAACTCGGTTGAGTTATCCCGGAGCCCACAACTTGAGATTAAGAGGTTGGTCGCGGATGATGCGGTTGGGTTATCCCGGGGCCGGACCATTTGGATCAGTTTGATTTGATTATATACGTTTGGCATGTTTGGGGATTAGGGTTTCAATTGGATCTTGTACTTGGCTACACGTGAATTAAATGCTATTGTGTTGTTTTACGTTTTATATGAATACTTATTAGTAAATATATGAACTCACTCAGTATATTCCCATATATTGACCCCTCACTGTTTTCCCTCTCAGGTGAAAAGAGTTTTGAAGCAACGGACTTCTAATCTTGATCCAGAAGTCCAGTATTTTTGAAAGTATGCAAAGATACATTACTATACTTCTAGAGCTGCAGTAGATAGGTGTTTGTGTTTTATTTTTTATCAACGGTTTTCTGTAAATATAACTCTGATGTTTTTAAACTTACGTTTGTATATACGGTACTTGCTGCGTTTTAAAGTTTATTTTCCAGAGGATAATGTATGGCCTGACATGTTCTTTGCGTGACACGAATGTGTGCATGTCATGCATGACGTATGGTATTCGAGAAAAATTTATTTACGTTTTTAGGCTTACTACGGGTTTCGGAGCTACCACTCCCATTCCCTAGCGCCGGTCTCGGCACATGAGATTGGATCGTGACCAAAGGTCTCGAATGAGAACCTATCTGTCTTGATCGAGAAGTTAATTTAAAAAGAAGAATTCCAAGTTGAGCTGAGACAAGATTTAGGGGCTTTGCTTTGGCCCATTTCCATTTTAGTCCTTACTAGGATTGTACTAGAGTTAATTTTCTTCCTCTTTTGGAAGGACCTATATAAGGCACACTTGTATCCATTTTTAGGGTGACACACTTTTTGAGGTTTTGAGAGCCTCCATAAATATTCTCAGCTGTTTTCACTCCATTATTCTTAAACTTTTGTATTGATTTTTGGATATTGATGGAAGTTTTACTCAATTATTGAAGTTATTATTCGAAAGTGACAACTCCGAATATTTATTCACCAATCATGTTTATTTCTTCATATTATCTATTTGTTTGTATTTTTATTAATGAGTAGCTAATCTCCTAGTTTGGGGGTTGATATGGATATATGATTGTTGCATGGTTGGGTTTGAATAGATGCCTTAATTACATATTCTAATTGTTGGGTATAATGCTTATTTTAGATTGATCTCGTAAACCATGGTTTATGTTTAATTAATGAATCGAGAAATTGCTAATTAAATAGACCAAATAATTAGGAATCTAAATTATAACATTGTGAGAGCGAGTTAGGATTTAGATAACCGTAAAGTTGGTTTCACAATAAATTTTTGATTGATTAATTGGTGTTTAATATCACAAGAGTGAGTTAGGCATTAGTTAATTTGTTGTTCAATAGTTTTCTCGTTCTTTGAGCCTCGAGAGAGCAGAAATTGGTGCTTTAGAAAAACTCGGTTCTTATAGTTTTCCATGAAAATTCATCATCCATGAATCAAAAATTATATGAAAGTGTCAACCCATAAGAGTTTAAATCCCATTAGTTTTACCCTAATATTTTCTATTTGTTCTTTTTAATTACTAGTTGCTTAAATTTAGTTTATTGTTTGCATATATGTTAAATGTTGGTTTTGTTTCTTAGTTTTTCAATTTCAGTTTATAACTATTCCAAATCTCTTTTGCTAAACGAATCAAAGATATAAACAAAAGCGGAGTCAAATTGTTTTCGTGGGATCAATATCCGTTCTTATAGATTATACTACTTGCGAGATACCGTAATTGCGGTTTTTTCTAACACCCAATTTTATCACTCATGCATGTATGGCGATTGAAAATAACATGCCCGTTAGTCAAGAAATTGCATAAATAAGCAAAATTAGAGTTCATCATTAACTTTGGAACTTAAAATAAATCACATAAATAAATTGTCCAAAAATATTTAAATGCAAAAAAAATGGAAACTTAAACAAATAAGAATTTTTGGGAGAATGGATCTCCAAATGCTTAAAACATGGGTAGGGTCACTGCTCATGTTCCTTCAAAGGTCTGAAAGAATCATGTGCCTTTCAATTTGATGTATATCTTGCAGTATGCGACGCTCGGACTATTTGGATCGGGCACCCTCTTCACCGCTATTAGTCTTATTAAGTATAAAACTCTTAATTCTTCAAATATGGCAAATGAGATTTTCTCAAATTTAGAGACTTTTTGCTTGAAGCACTTTGCATACCCAAATATTTTTGGATTTTCTTATGGGCAGTGTACCATGCATCCATGAGGAGTCTTAGCATACCGAGATATTTGTTCACATTTTTGAAAATGGTTGTAACTTTATTCCTTCTCTCTTGCTTGAAAGTTTCCATCTCGACCCTCAGTTCAGTAACCATGTTGCCTTTGAAAATTGTTAGTCCATCCTGCGCAGCAGTATATCCTCAGATGGTCTCTGCAAGGACTTTCGCACTTCCTCTCTCTATCAAATCCTGGATAGCGTGCTTCAGGCTTGTGTAGTGCTCCTTAGAGTGTCCGGTTTCCTTGTGGTACTCGCAGAATTCTTCTGAAGATAGTGGTTCCATATGAACCTTCTCCACTAGCCTTCTAAAAATATGGGTGATCGGATTTCCCAATTTGAAAATAGGCTCATATTCCTCCTCTTCAGAATCTGTGTTGTTGGTCTTTGAGAATGCTTGATATTTACTATTCTCCTTTTTAGTTAGATCTAAGGACCCTTCTTCACATTTCTTCTTTTTAACCTCTTTCTCGAATAGCTCTGGAATATCGGGTCGATCTTTCATTTATCGCCTCGTCTAGTGCACAATTTTGACTTCAGGTTGCTTCCATGTCTTGGCTCTGGCTAACCACTTACTGATACTTGACATCTTGGATGTTGTCTGTGTAACCGAAGAGCAGTCGTTAGAATGGCTACATTCACAAAGGGTTAGAACATGATGCATGGCATTCTGGATGCATGTGATGCGTGATATGCATGCTTATGATATGTAAGGTTAGTTAACACATAGCACGTAGCACATAGAACAAGTGATATCGCGGAGACATGTTGTTTCTTCCAACTTATTCCTCCCACACATGGTTTCAGGCAAGGTTTATTTCTAGAAGTTTTGATTTGAACTTCCGCATTTGCAATGCAAAGGTTGACGTGTACTTGCAAGCACTCTTCTAGCATTCCTAAAACAGACAAGCGACATAGGCAATATAAGAATTATTTTTCCCTCTAATTGGAAGGTGTGAAAACACAAACAAGGTGGACCAAGAATGCTGCCGAAAGAAAATATGGAAGTAATTGAGCCTCGATGGCTGATCAAGTAAATGGACTTTACTTGACTGGATTTGGATGTTAAGATTGATCAAATTAATGGACTTCACTTGATTGGAACTAGATATGGTGGTTGACCAAGTAAATGGACTTTATTTGATTTGATATAATTTTTAAGTCTGGCCTGATATGATATTTTTGAAAATCCGATTTTGAAAACTATAAAAGTTATTAGGCCTGACCTAAGATTGAGATTGACACTATATATTTTGAAAATGGATTTAGAATCCCTAAATTGACATCATGCCTCGAATACAAATATTATATTGTTTAATTCATTACATGGTAATGTGTAAGCTGGAATGTATTTAGGCTGAGTCGATGGGTGTTGGTAGTAACCGGTTTAAGGTCCTCCTAGACAAATATACATTTAATAGGTCTCTTCAATCACGAGTATAAGCGACCAAGGTACTGGGCTGTGAGTGATGCTACTTTGCATAAGACGTTCTAGACGTTGGAGTACAGCGCCAAAACGTGAGATTGGCTATGAGCATTGGGGCTGGTATAGGGTCTCCTAGAGACTAAGATGAGAAGATAAAAATCTAATACAATGAAGCAGGTGCAGATATGTCAAGATAATAAGAGTGTTCAATAAGACGCAAGTCATGTGGTTGTATCCATGGCAACTGGCTTTGAAAATATTTTGAGTCTTGATGTTTAAAAACAGTTTTATTGTCCCTAGTGGAGTCGCCGCTATGAGCGGAGCGGGGTTTAGGGGTTGCTCACCCAGGCTTATGGCTGACTTTGGATCTGGAATGGTTTTGAAGATAATGGAGTCTTCACTTAACTAAGCTAGAAAATGCCTTTTCTATTGATTAGATAACCTCACTCGTTTATGGGTGAGATTATCGTGTATCAAACCAAAAGACCGGATTCTTGGACACTAACAACACTCTTGTAATTGACTTATCAAACACTTTTCATATTTGTGTGACATATCTGATTATCTCATATTAACACTCATGTAGTCCATATGCTATCGTACTGGAAGAGTAAACAAGTTTGGAAAGCGATAAACATGTACGATGCGCATATGACTCGATCTGGACTGGCATGTGAGACATATAACATGTACTGCTAAACAAGCAATTATTCCTGGTGGTATCTATCATGTAGCATACAGTGGTGGGTATTTACCATTTTGCATGCACAAAGCCTAAACTGGATATATATGTGAAGTTGATTTACTAAGTCATCTTGAATGTCTATATAACCACTATTACGTTATCATGGGAGTCTTATAATTTCTAAGTGATTTGCTTAACTTGCTGGATTTAATGCTAAGTTAAAGTGGTTAAGTTTATTAGCCAGCTAATATTTGATTGGATACATGTTTTAGAAAGCTATTAAACAATATAAACATACACATGGGTAGTAGATATACATACAAGGTTAGAAATATGTGTCTAGTACTCGTTTATTGTCTAGTAGTTTGTGTGACTGGAATATTGGCTTGGTCAAAAGACAGAAGCTCTTTATCTTGTCGACATGGATCCATTGGTTCAAACTGGGGTCGATTCCGGTTTAAATAAACCCAGAATAGCTTCTGGAAGTTGCTGGTCTCTAGCGGGCTTGTGCTTGAGGGCCCGGTTAGCATGGCAGGTTACAAATTTGGGCTTATGGGCACAAAATAAATTGTTTTTGGCCTATTAAATTTTTCAAATAGGTCTTACAACTCATTACATGTCCGTGGGCTCAAACGGGATCCAATTCCGAGTTGAAACGAACCGAGAAACACAAAAATAAAAATTGGATTGCATCTGAAAGATCTAGAAGCGGATGAAACAAAAAACAGAGGATTATAATGGCGCCAATCAAATTGGCAGTGGTGCCAAAATAGTGTGGTGTTGGCTCCATCATATGATGGCGGCGACGCCACCATATTCTACTTACGGGGTTTGTAGTTTTTGGTTCGGGTTTCATGCAAAAACACTAAAAAATAAATCAAAACGCACAAAACATATACTGGAATGTACTAGAATCAATATACAATGTTTAAAGGGTCAAATGCAAATTAAATCACGAACTTTACCCTGATTTGTAATTACAATACGAACTTTGAAACTTGACAATGTTAGTAACCAACTTCCATTTTTTGGTAAATTGATACACTGAGCTAAAAAAACACTAACGTGGACATTGTAATATCCAGCAACGTATTGTTGCATGATTGGTCGGTGTAGCAATTTTTCAAAAAATGAAAGTTGGCTACTAACACTGCCAAGTTTCAAAGTTCATGTTGTAATTACAAATTACACTAAATTTTGTGATTTAATTTGCAATTAACCCATGTTTAAAACTGAATTAAACACCCTAAATACTTGTTTCTAAGCTGGTTTCATGGAAGTCGTAAAAACAACTAAAAACATGGCAATTTAAGCTTTAAGCATGCGTTCTAAGCATAAGAATCGAACAGTTTTAACATATGAGTTAGAATCGAAATAAATTTTAGAATCTTTATATTTCTAAGTCGTTTTCATGGTAATCATGTAAAAAGCTTAAAAACATAGTAATTATGAGTCTATGACAAAATCACACTTCATGACAGTTTATAGAAAACAACCTAAACATGTAATTTAAAACATGAAATCTAACAGGTTTAAACTAAATATGGCAAAAATGATGAAAAATATAACCGGGTCCTCAAAAGTACTATTATGAGTCCTTGACTCGTTTTCTAGCGATCCGGATGTGGAATCCAACTTAGGATCGATATGCAACAGTGCGTTCTTAACTGGTTGAGCGTCTTTATATTGTTTGATTGACTACTGTGTCTGTGGTTGGGGGGGGGGGGGGGGTGGCTATGCTTGATATTTTTAAGGTTTATGTGTTTTTCTTGGATGACCAATTTACAGATCGACTCTTAGCTAAACTATGTTAGGGTCTTATTTATAGAAGTTTGATTAGGGTTTACAAAGTTAGAATTAAGTTAAATGTCTAAAAGTGAGTATAATGATTAGCTTAAAAGTCTAATTAGAGTTCGGATTATGCAAGTAAGTGTTTAGATTAACTTGAATGTCTATCCTAAGTATTTAATCAATTTAATTGGTATTAATTAGTATATGGCATGCAAACAAGGGTTAAAATGCCATTTTGGTGCCTAGAAGTATCAAAAATAGCTTCCACGACACCAAAAATTTGAGTATGGTAAATTTAATCTGTCAAACTTGTGGTAAATAATTTTTTAAGATATTGCAATTGGTCCATTTTCTTAGGCTTAGTTCACAATTGTTTTGGATTTTTATAGACTATTTGCGGCCAATTACGTTTCAATCCTTTAAGTTTGCAACTGCACATTGATCTAACCAGTTTGAATCCAAACAAGCGGACCACAAACTCATTACCAAGACAAATTACTCTGGAAATTATCACTGCATGCTTAAATCTCTATCTATCCGGAAAATAGAAGTCTACAATAACTTTTACTTAAAAACTCTCTTAATTTAGAAACTGTCTTAAAAATTAGAGTGCTCATCGGACAACCACCGTTCGATCAACAATTTAACTTTGATTTTTCAGGTTAACCCGCCGAGAAGACAAACTCACTACACATAGATACCATGAGCATAAAAATATATACAACAATTTTCTTTTTAGGAATATGTTTATATTTTTGGAGGTTATATATAAAAATAATTTTAATAAAAAGTTTATTTAATAAAAAAATAAATAAATAAATTTATATGTACATAGTAGACAACATCATAAAAATATTTATTAAATCGAATATAATTGAAGTTTATTATTGAAATTACACTTAAAATTTAATTTAATATTTTATTTTCTTATGATTATATAATAAAAAATCTATAAAATTCAAAATGTTTTAATTAACCGATTAACTATTTTAATTTTAAAAATTGTAATATTATAAAGGCCAAATGTTATAAAAAGGCCAAACCTTTCATAAAAATTTCACAAAAGTCCTGACCTTTCAATTTTGTCGATTTTGGCCAAAAATAAATTATTTGGTTTCAATTGTGACCAACTCTCAATTTGATTTCAATTTGCCTATGTGACGCCTATGTGGCGCCTATATGGCATGCCAAATATTGAAAGGTCAGGACTATTGTGAAACCAAATAATCCATTTTTGGCCAAAATCGACAAAATTGAAAGGTCGGAACTTTTGTGAAACCAAATAATCAGTTTTTGGCCAAAATCGACAAAATTAAAAGGTCAGGACTTTTGTAAAACTTTTGTGAAAGATTTGGTCTTTTTACAACATTTGGCCTATTATAAATGATTTATAAACAACACAACACTCAATCGGTGCATACCCATCCTTAATTTGGCGTATCTATTTCAAGCGAATCAGCAATGACGCAACTATGAAGAATCGTAACGGATACACACTGACCGATGCCGTTGCAAACGGCGTCATATAGTGCACGTGGAGCTAGTCGCTGATGACTACTGCTGGTGCTACTGGCTTGCTTACCTCATTGTATATGACGCCATCACCCTATGTCATCTCATTTAATTTATATGTTTATTTTCTATTTATGGTTTGTTGCTTATCTTTCCTGGTTTTGCTCTCTTCTTTTCATACTCTAATTTTGGAAATTACATGGGAAACTCAATAAATTATCACCTATATTCGCTTTAATAAATTATTGTTGGAATCCATCTTTAAATTTTCTTCTTATAGAACTATAACTAATGAATTTAATGCAAAAAATTGAGAAATATTACATCAAATATATGTGATTTCTCATTTTGATCTACTACTTGTTAAAAATGGCTACATATTACAATCTCAAAAAAACTTAAGCTAGCGGGTTAAAATTAAAACTTTTAACATAAATTAAAATTAAAATTAAATTTAAAGATAAGTGATTTTTTTTCATATAAAAATAAGTGATAAGTATTCCTTCCAATATTTGAAACGTCTGTGATAGTTGGGAATGTGATTTTAAAACTGGAGAAATTTTTTTCAGTTAGAAGCTGCTATAGATATTTACGTGGAAATATTACTCACCAGCCTTCTGCCGTTTGGAGTAAATTTTGGAGATTAAGAATCTTATTGCATGTGAAGAATTTCTTGTAGAGAATGTGTTCAGGTTATCTTCCGACAACAAATGCTCTTGCGAGTAAGCACGTTTTCATCAACTCAGCTTGTCCAATTTGCAGTTCGTTTATGGTAATTTCTACACACCTGTTCTGCTTGTACCCTGTTGCAGCGGACTGTTAGAGCGATCTTAAGCTCCGTATTCATAATGGTGCCTCTAGCTATCTTATTGATTGGTGTCTCAACTTGCTATCAATTTTGAAGGAATAGCTATGGGTTGCTAGTATTTATGGTGTAATAGAAATCATGCAATTTGGGCGAAGAAGATAGGGTATGTGTTGTCGGTTTTAAATGATGTTGGATATCAACTGTCTTCTTAGGAGTTGGCAACCTTTGGCAAATCTGATATGAAATCTGCAGTAGTCGAGAGGTGTGACGGTTTGATGAAGTGGAGTTTACCGGTAGTAGGTCGGTGGAAGTACAATATAGACACATCAGTGTTAAGTGATTGAGAGATGATCTAAACAGGTTGAGTGGTTCGAGATAATCATTGTGAGACCATTCAAGCTTGGAATTTGAGTTTGGAGGGTTTGTTCTTGCTAGGGTGTGCTGAAGCTATGGGTATCAGAAAAGCCTTAAGTTGGCTTAAGGGGTGGTGTGATGTAACTATGGAGTCGAATCCTATAGAGGTATATTAGAAACCCATCGCGTGTGAAACATATATTTTAATTGAAAACCATGTTGATTCAGCGAATCAATTTTTTAATTTATCTTTTATTTGCATGAGACTTGCGAATCAATAAACACATATTCTAGTACAAATTGTTCGTCCCATTTCAGGTTATCAAGATTAATTTTATAGTTTTCAGAGTACCTTACAAATGTAATTCTTCTGACTTAATCTAATATTATTATAATCGATTTCAAAAAAATTAATTAAAAAATGAAACAGCGAGTTAGACAAAAAGACAAGAAAATTGGAAAAAAGAAAAGAAAAGGTAACTTGGATAAAAAGAAACGAAGGGACTTAGACAAAAAACGTTTGTCGATAACCTCATACCAATCAATTGAGTATTAATTAATACGTAATTGATTGACCATCAGAAACACATGTTCTGTTAAAAAATGGAATGTTCAAAACAATTGGATGTCCGACTCGAGCCTTTATGGCATGACCAATCAATAAAAAAATAATTTATTCTAAATTTTGATAATCTTATATATAGTAAAAAATAATCATATATTAATATATAAGGGTTAAAATATTATAATTAACATTTTTAAGAAATGTAGTATTTGAGCGATTAATATATATATATCTATATATATATTTGATCATTGAGGTGGGCAAAAAAAAACGACTAAATGAACTGAAATCGAAATCAAATTCTAAAAATAAGGTTAATCGATCAAGAGTTTAGGATTAGGTTTAGATTTGATATTATAAAGTTTTATATTAATGGTTATGGTTTAGAATTTGAAGCTTTAAAAATCACGGTTAATCGAATAATCGGTTTATAAGTATATAAGATATTTCTATTTCTATTTTATAGGCCTATATGTTAAAATAATAGAATAGATCCATCATTTCGTATTAGAATACACATAAATTTAATTCTATCAAATTTAGTTTTTTTTTATATAATTTTACCTTTTATGGTTGTATGGTTAAAATTCGCAAATCAAAAATCCTAACCATTCTAAATGGTTAACTTATTTGAAATTTCAGGTTTTATTTTTTAATTTTAAAAACAATAATATTATGAACTTGTTTGCATATAACAATCATGTATCGGTTAACCAACCTATGCTCACCCCTAACACTCTATGATTCAAGTGACGTATGCAATGGCGCAAAATGTTTGATCCATTTCAGGCCGGGAGTGATTTTTCAATTTTTTAGAGTACCCTACAAATGTAATATTATTATTATTATTATTAGTTTTAAAAAAATTATATTTAAGTTGAAAAATTAAGGGTTAATTCCAATAAAATAAAACATTTACGGGTTTTTGTCAGTTATAATTAAATCTTTTAAAATCGGCTAGTTTAGATCATTTTGGGATACTTGAAATTTTTTCTAACCATTCGTGAGTAAAACCAAAATTTTATTATTTATGAATGGATTGAACGAGCCGATTTTGATTGATATGAGATATTTGAAACCTTTTCTAGTGAAATCAATTAAAATTGGGTAATGTAACCCATTTACGAATAACAAATTTTTTGATTTTATTTACAAATGGCTAGAATAAATTTCAAAAATTTCAAGATGGGCTAAACTAGCCGATTTTGAAAGGTTTGGTTATAACCGACAAAATCCGCAAATATTTGATATATTATAAGGATTAACCCAAAAATTAAATAGCGAGTTAGACAAAAGAATAAGAACTAATTAGTTGGGTCAAAAAAGAAAAAGAAAAAGTAACTTGGACAAAAAAATGAAGTGACTTAGACAAAAGAATTTTATCGATAACTTCATACCAATCAATTGAATGTTGATTAATACGTAATCAATCGAGTGCTATTGAAAAAAATATTTTTCTTCTCAAAAATGTATTGTTCGAAGCAATTGGATATCTTTCTCGGGCTTATATGACATGATCGATCAACAAAAATATAATTAACTCTAAATTTTGATAATTTATATTTATGGTAGGACGCAATCACATATTAATATATGAGAATTAAAAAAAATTATGATTAATCTTTAAAAACGATGTTAAATTTTAGCGTTTAATATTCTATATATGGTAGGATATAATCTTACACTACAAAATGTAAAAACAATTTAGGGCTAACATATTAAAGAAATAATAAATAAATATAGTAAGATATATTAATTAATCTTGTATATATAGTAAAAAAATTAATTTTTTTAATTGTGAATCTGCACGAAACCGGTTCGGAGCTGGTTTTTCGCGGTTCCGGCCTGTGGCCAGCTCTAATTAGTTGGCAATTTCAAATTTGATGAATATATTAAATTAAGAAGTCTATACTATTAAGTATTAACCCGTCATATTTAGAGCCACGTAGGCGTGTGATGCATGTAAAAAAAACTAGTAAACTAAAAAAAATAGAAGCGAAGGAAACTGATCTTCAAATTTGTCACCTATAAATAAGTTGATATTGGTGGAAAAATAATCATACCTAAACCAAAAACCAACGAAGAAAAATGAGAGAAACAACACAATACAAAGGCCACGTTGTGGTGGTTCCATATCCAAGCCAGGGCCACATTAACCCTCTTCTCCAATTTGCTAAACGTTTAGCTTCTAAAGGTGTAACGGCTACTTTTGCTACTACCTACTACACGGTCGACTCGATTTCCGCTCCGAACGTCACCGTTGCGGCCATTTCCGATGGCTTCGACGAGGGCGGGTTCGCCCAAGCGAAGGAAGTCGACTTGTATCTCAAGTCCTTCAAGGCCAATGGTTCGACAACTCTGTCTCGGCTCATCAAAAAGTTTCAGGATTCTGATTTTCCTGTGAATTGCATTGTGTATGATTCATTTCTGCCTTGGGCTCTTGATGTTGCCAGGGAAAACGGAATCTTTGGTGCTCCGTTTTTTACGAATTCGGCTGCGGTTTGTAGCATATTTTGTCAGTTACACCATGGATTGCTTGAGCTGCCAGTTGAGGTGGGGGATAATAATCCTTTGGTGTTACCTGGTCTGCCTCCATTGTACTGCTCTGATTTGCCAACTTTTCTCAAGGTTCCGGAGAGTTATCCGGCTTATTTGGCTATGAAACTGAGTCAGTTTTCTAACTTGGACATGGCTGACTGGATCTTTGTTAACACCTTTCAGGACTTAGAATCCAAGGTTTGTTTCCTTTTCTACATATTAATATCATCAATTTTCTGACCATCTATGATAGTAATCACCAAATATTCATCATAAATACCAAATTGATTAATATTTGGCAAATTTACAATAATTATAGTCAGGAAACTAAATATTTATCTATGAAAAATAATTTGGTGCTCTAAAAGGAATCACCAAATCCAACATCAAAAACATATTTATTTTATTTTTAATATTTCAATTATTTTTAACTCTTAGTTGTACATATGTTACCAATTACACCTAGAAATTTATTTTTATTCATATTCATATTTATTCAAATACTATATATATATATATATATATATCTATACTATATATAAAAGCACGGATGGGGGGGGACAGGCAAATTTACTGGATAATCCTTTTCAGTTTATTACTAAATAAAGGTTTTATAGTCATTAACTAATTAGTTATTTAATTAATTACTATTGTAATTAAAGTTCTAATTAGAATAGGTAGCTAAATTATCTCTAATTTAGTTATTAGTATATAAAAAATAGCTAAATTGTCTTTAAATTAGTAGGAATACCTATCTTTTAGTTTGATTTAACTATAAAATTAAAATATTGTATTTGGTCAATATATTATTATTTAAATTTCTATCTTATTATTTTTAAAGATATAATTAATAAATTTAAGTTAATTATTTAATTATGGTTATTATAAAATCAAAAGAAGAATAAATTTAGTATGGAAAAAAATTTAATAATTGAATATGTTAAAAATTCTTAACTAATTTATATTTATTATAAATAAAAAATTGATATAATTATAATAAATTTACTTTTATGTACATTGACGTGTTACGCTACGAGCCACGTGCATAGCACGTAATGCGAAACTAGTATATATATATATATATATAATATTATGTATATTTTATAAATAAAATGCTATTATATATATTTTATTTCCAGGCTATTGTCTCGTAAAATTATTTATATAATATTTTTATGTTAATTTAGTATTATATTATGAAAAATAAATATTTTAATATTCTCATGTATAAAAGTACTCTATAATATTACCATAAATGATATTTAAATATTTAATTAGATAAAAAATAAAAAATAAATATAAAATTGTGATATAAACAAATAATAATATAATCCATAAAAATGATTTTCGATGAGACTCTTGAAAAAGAGTCATTAAAAATCATTTTGATAGACTCCGTTTGGAGAAGCCCTAAGGGTATGCATTTGGCTCTATCAAATCAACCGAACAAATTTTTTACAATCTATTCAAAATTGAACCAGACGTAATTTACAAAAATGTAAAAAAATTCAATTCCTTGATTTTCTTCAAGTCAATTTGCACTAAAATTGAATTGAAATTTCTTTTACCTCCAAAACCAAACCAAAATATCAAAAATTGTTTATAGTTTCGATTTGAACCAATTTGTCCGTTGATTTTTCGCAGTTTTGTTTACAAAACTAAAATAAAATTCTTTTACGTCCAAAATTGGACAGACCAAAAAAATTGAAAATTGCGTACTTGATTTTGTCCCGTGTTTGCACTCCTATTTACACTATAATTGATGCTAATGATTTAGTTATACGTTCAAACAGGCAATAGATGGCATATCGAAACTTTGGCCTGCAAAACTGATCGGACCGATGGTTCCCTCTTCGTACTTAGACGGTCAT
Source organism: Mercurialis annua (assembly GCF_937616625.2). Classification (NCBI taxonomy): domain Eukaryota; kingdom Viridiplantae; phylum Streptophyta; class Magnoliopsida; order Malpighiales; family Euphorbiaceae; genus Mercurialis; species Mercurialis annua. The sequence continues at coordinate 34,412,608 of NC_065575.1, forward strand.
ATTGACGGTGACAAGGGGTACGGTGCCAGTCTTTGGAAACCACTGGGGGAAGAATGTGTGAAATGGCTGGAGACTAAGCAACCTGAATCAGTCGTATACATTTCCTTTGGGAGCATGGTGTCCTTAACCGTAAAACAGATGGAAGAAATCGCATGGGGCTTGAAGGATAGCGAGTTAAACTTCTTGTGGGTCGTGAGAGAATCGGAGATGAATAAGATTCCGAAGGAATTTATCGACTCGATGACTAACAACAAGGGTCTAATGGTTACATGGTGTAACCAGCTTGAACTGCTGGCACATCCGGCGGTAGGATGCTTCGTGTCGCATTGTGGGTGGAATTCAACTCTCGAAGCGCTCAGCCTGGGCGTACCTATGGTGGCCATACCGCAGTGGACTGACCAGCTGCCTAATGCCAAGTTTATAGAAGAGATTTGGGGAGTTGGGGTTCGAGGAAAAGAGGATGAGAGTGAAGTTGTTAGTAAGGAAGAAGTGATTCGATGTCTGAAAGAAGTAATGGAAGGCGAGACGAGCCAAGAAATCAAGACGAATGCACGAAAATGGAAGCAGCTCGCGAAAGCTACGGTTAGCGAAGGAGGGAGCTCCGATAAGAATATTAATGAATTCGTGGAGCGTTTATCTTTTGCTAACAAGAACCCGGAGGCCAAGGTTTCGTACGAGTTTCCTTAGAGTTTGATTTGATCACCAAACTCTAATTTACATTTTATGTTTTTCAGTTTCTGTAACAGGCAATGCATGTGCCTCTGCTGTAGTGCTCTCTTTAGCTAAATGTCATAAGTATCAGACTGTTCTTTATTTTCACATGAATAAATCCAGACCTTACACAGCATTAATTCTAATGAAAATGTATAAGGGAAATGCAGGCATTAGTTCAGTTATAAGTCTGCTCAGATGTCCGGAAATACCTATCACACATAGGTGTATAAATGAGTAAATTCAACCGCTAAACTACTCCAAATGACACATAAAGTTAGTCAAGATTGACTGGATATGCATTAACTCACACAGCTAGCAGCTAGCTAGTTAGCCCAATTGATCTTTTATTGCTTTATTATTTTTGTAAATTTAGTAAAAGGTCAAAAAAAAACTCATAATTTTTATAAAAATATAGATCAGTTTTTTTTTTTTTGGGTATACTTGCCCTCTTGTTTTCAAATAGAACAAATAACTTTTTTCGTTCAATACCGTTAGAAACACTCGTTAATGGCTTACTGTCTCTCATAATCATATAAGAAAAAAATTTAAAAAAAATTTAATGTTTAAAATATTTACTAAAAAATTGAGAGGGTAATTGTCCCAAAAATAAAACATAAGATTTTTTTATATTTAATTTTAAAATAATACAGGTTTAATTGTTCAATTTTTAAAATACGGGGGCTTAATTGCACTAAAAAATAATAAAAGAGCTGATATGTACTTTTGAGATAAAAATTACATTTTGCCTTTATTATTTAACCTTAGGTGTTGAAGATTTCATTTTTTTTTTAAACTGTGTTGATAATTTCATTTAAGCAGTCAAATAGAGCCCATATTATGCGAGTATCCCATCAAAATTCAAAATTAAAGTTCAATGGAATTCAACTTGAATGAATCTCAAACATAGTTATTCTTCCTCCTAAATTCATTGCAGTATTGGAGTTTCGTTGATATTTTATTGGGTTAATTGCAAATTAATACACGAATTTTATCCTAATTTGCAATTACAACACGAACTTTGAAACTTGACAACTTAATACACCAACTTTCATTTTTTTAGCAAATTAATACACCGACCAATCATACAACAACACTTTGATGTATATGACAAGGTCCACGTTAGTGTTTTTCCAGTTTGTTGTATCAATTCGCCAAAAAATGAAAATCGGTGTACCAATTTGCCAAGTTTTAAAGTTCGTGTTATAATTGCAAATTAGGATAAAGTTTGTGTATTAATTTGCAATTAACCCTATTTCATTTCTTTTCTAAGGGTAATAATGTAATGATCGCTTCATTTACGGGTCTATTTTGTTCAATTCTAGTATACAATTCATTTCTTCTAAATAAATTTTGTTTGAAAACTATTTGAAAATGAATTTTTGTTTTTAATTAGTATTCTGTATTTTAAATATAAAATTAGTTTTAAATAAAATAAAATAAATTAAATATTATATATATATTTGAATGTAAATATAAACACAGTTTAATGGTCTAACTAAATATGGGTTTACTTTTCTGAAAATGGAATTGGACCTTCTAAATCTTCTGAGAAATTACTGGTCAACCTCTAAAATTAACCAATAGAGTGAACTTCTGAAATGAACTTCTAGAGTCAACCTTTAGAGTCAACTTCTGAAATTAACCTCTGAAGTCAACCTTTGTCCAATTAATTACAGTATAATGGTCTTTCAAAGAAAATAGACTTTATAGGCCTTTGGGTCATATTTTTAATTTTTGTTTAAACAGTAGTATTATTAAATAATAAATTCTACAATTAAGTAATTATAATTAATTTTTATTTAGTCTACTTAAATAACAAATTTTATTAAATAATTAATATTTATTTAGTATAATTAAATAAAAAATTATATTAAGTAATTATAATAATGTTTTGTGTAAAAAAATTACACTAAGTAATTTTAAATAATTTTTAGATTATAAAATAAATTAAATCAATTCAGAAAATAAAATAATTAGTTTATAATATTTTAATAATAACTAAAATATTTTTTTATGAATTAAAAAATAGTATCTGTTTTAAAATATAGGGGTTAAATATATTCTGATTTTTTATTATGAGAATTTATATATATATATATATATATATATATATATATATATATATATATATATATATATATATATATATATAACTATCTTATATGTGAGAGGGAATGACAGGTAAAATTACAACATTAATTTTTAATAATTAAAAAAATCACAAAATTAATAACAAATTTTATTCTAATAAAAAGAGAAATTAAATAAGTGTTTGATTTGAATAATGACGAAGAATTTAATTGTTTATTAGATAGGTTTGTCGGACTGTAAAAGTTAAATGAGAAGTTTCAAATCTTTGCACTCTTAATATAACTATAATTAATACTTATACAGCTTATTCTTAGAATTGTCTTTTTCTTATATACAACAAACTACTTATAAAGGGTCTAAAGTTAGCATGAATAATGAAATGTCTAATTTAATATAGTATTAACTAACTAATAAAATTAATAATCAATCCAACTCATAGAATATTTTAACTTATCTCTAACTAATTTAATATTGATTATAAATAAAAGACAATAGTATAATTTCAAATAAATTTAATCTAACTCATAAGAAGTTTTTTAATTCAATTATTTGTTTATTGATATTTATTATAAATAAAACACAATAATATAATTATAGTAAATTTAAAAGAAAATTACTTTAAGACCCCTCACGTTTGTCATAATTCACAGTTTGATACCTCTTGTTTGAAAATCAAACAATTTGGTACCTTAATTTTGATATTGTAAACTATAAGGCCCTTCTGTTAAATATAGGTAGCAAATCATTAACGGAATGAAATGTGAGGTACCAAATTGTTTGCAAAACGTTTGAAAATGAGGTATCAAATCGTTAAAATAATTAAATGTGAGGTCCCAAATCGTTTACATAATTGAAATTGAGGTACCAAATCCATTGAAAGTAAATATCAAATTATTAACGGAACTAAAAGAAGAGCCTTATAGTTTAAAAAATCAAAACTGAGGTACCAAATAGTTTGATTTTCAAACAAGAGGTATCAAACTGTGAATTACGACAAACGTGGGGGCCTGAAAGTAATTTTCTCTAAATTGAAGGGCTAAATACACTAAAAATTACCAAATTTCGCGTGTTTTGCATATTTAACATAAACTTTTAATTTAGGCAAAAAAGTACACGAACTTTTCAATTTTTACAATTAAGACACAGTCACCGTTTTAGATGTAAAACGACATTGTTTTGGATGTAAAACGGCACCGTTTGGATGCAAAACGGCACCATTTTTTTAAAGAAAATGCAAACATGGTCTTAATTGCCAAAAATTGGAAAGTTTGTATATTATTCTGCCAAAATTAAAAATTTATGTTAAATATGCAAACACGCAAAAGTTGGTGACTTTTGATGCATTTAATCTTAAATTTAATAATAATTTCTAACAAAAATTTATAAATAATTTAATTTTGATTATAAATAAAAATAATGATATAATTATATAAATTTATTTAATATATATGCACGCCTATTATCGGCCATTATACTTTAGTATTTAATAATTTATCAATATATAATATATTTAACGGGTCATATAAATATTAGGCTTAATTCCTTAAAAAACCCCCACCTTGCATTTTTTCTTCGTTTATACCCTGACCTTGTAAAAACACCATTTGTACCCAATTTTGGGTTTTTATGTTTCATCCCTACCCAAAAGGATTAAATTGTACTTTTTTCATTTAGAAAAGAGTTTAAAACATACTTTTTTCTATTTTAAAAAATACAAATAAATCCTTAAACTTAAAAAATAATCAAATACACCCAAATAATTAATTAATTTTTTTAATTTTATAAAAAAATTAAAAAATTAAAAAAAATTATTATTATCTTTAATTTTTTTTGTCGGAGATATTTTTTAAAAAAATGAAGAAAAATTAAAAAAATGAAAAAAAATTCAGATATATTTTCTAAAAAAAATATTATTATTTTTAATTTTTTGAAAAAGATGGTATTTTTATACTATTAATAACATTAATATTTAATTAGTATATAAGTTAAAAATGAAGGATTGTTTTAAACTCTTTTTCAAATGAAAAGAGTACAATTTAATGCTTTTGGGTAGAGATGAAACATAAAAACTCAAAATTGGGTACAAATGGTGCTTTTACAAGGTCAGGGTATAAACGAAAAAAAAATACAAGGTGGGGGTTTTTTAAGGAATTAAGCCTAAATATTATTATTACAAATCACAATATATGTGGAAATAAAAACATAAAATTTAAAAATAATTTTGAATAACTAAAGAATAATTTATTTCTATTTATTAAAAATATTGTATTTAATTAATATTTAATGCATACAACGGGCTATTATATTTAATTAATATCACTCACGTACTATAATTTGATTTAAATAAAAAAATTGTTTATTTAGTAATTGAATTAATATATATTGCATACAACGGGCCATATAATTGTCGCTAACGTACGTAGCACGTGGCCAGGAGTATAATTTAAATAAGATAATATAAATAAAATTATAATAGATTAATTAAGAGTTTAACTCTAACTCACATTAAGAACTACCAAATAAGTAGGTGTTTAATTTCAATAAGTTAATATGAATAAAGATACTATAAATTATAGATAACGAGTTGTATAAATAATATTATAAAAAATTACTAAAATAAGTATTAAAAACTAAAATGTTTGATTTAGTATTTTAATTTTTGTTAATTATATAACGGGTCATATAAATGTCGCTCACGTGCGTAGCACGTGGCAAAACAATAGTAATAATAATAACTATTTTATATATGGGAAAGGGGGTGAGGATATGCAAAACTACAATAATAGATTTCGTTAAGAGTATAATATATAATTAAAAAAATAAAACTAATAAAATAATATAATATAAAAATGAATTAGTATTTAATTAAATTGAAATATTGTTAAAGAGTAAGAGGTTTAATTTCTATAGGATTCTAATACTAATATTACGATGTAACAGAATTTTATAAAATTAATCAATTAGATAATAGAATTGATTAATAGTCCTTGATTTGGGTTAGGATTACTAATATAATAATTAAAATCAAAATGCAATTCTATTAGCAAGTCAACCAAACATTGATTCCAAATTATACTAATTTCGATTAATATAATAATTGAACATTAAACTCCTCCTTCCCCAAACTATCAAAAAAACAATTAGCATACACTTAGACCTCAAACACCACTAACTACGATATTATTACTTTTTACTACAACCAAATATTATTAATAAAACTATGAACGAAGGATCACTTTATCCCCTAAACTTGGCACAATGTATAAAAAACGTTCAAATTAAGAAAACCGGATCACTTTTATCTTCAACTTGACAAAACCGGCTCAAAAATCCCCTTTGTGTTGACATGGCACTTAATTGGAAAATAAAATTTATAAAAATCATAATTAATTCTAATTAATTACACTTAAATACTAATTAATTCTAATTAAAATTTTAGAGATCCTTTTAAACTTTTTTCAAATTCTCAATTTTTTTTCTCTTCTCTTCAAACCGACCAACCACCAACCACCATACCTCCACTGTCCACCGCCTAAAACCGATCAGGCACCGCCCAAAACCGACCAACCACCCAAAACCGACGAACCACAGCCGTTCAGTACCGATTGGGTTCGTCTCCAACAGATCCGTTGAGATCTGTTAGAGACGAATTGGGTTCGTCTCCAACTATTGAAGACGAACTCATCTGGGTTCGTCTTCAGCCGTCTCTGATTGAAGACGAACACAGATGGGTTCGTCTTCAACATAGATGTTTCGTCTCTGTGAGAGACGACAACCTCGTCTCTTCAGAGACGAGCTCGTCGTCTCTGCTTGCTGCCGAGACGATGAGCGGCTGCCAGATTCTTCTCCGGCAGCTGCTCATCGGTTTCTAAAAAAAATTGCATTTTTTTGTATAAAATACATAAATATTCTTTATATTTTTAGTTAATAAAAATTTGATATATAAAGTTTTATAATTAATTTGATTTTTTTATGGATTAATTTGAAAAAAAAAATTAGGATCATTTGAAACCTTTTTTCATTAAAAACCACCTTAAGAGAAAAATACTGGACTGTATCTCACTCTTTTAGGTGAAAGTGGGGAGGGGTGTTTTTATACCGATTTTGACAATTTCAGGGTAAAAGTGATCCCATTTCGCTAATTTGAACATTTTTGATACTTTTATGCCAAGTTCGAGGGGTAAAGTGATCCTTTGTTCATAAAAGTATCATCAAATTTTATAAATTAAGCTTTTAATAATTGGGCCATGTATATGTAATCTTATATAAAATTGTCATCTACGTCTCTATAATTTATTACTCGACATAATACTACCGGATAATTAACAAAATTAAAACAAACATATAAGGAATGACTCCCTTCAAGTTCAAATTTTCATCATTTTTCTCAAGTTCACTTAATTTTTTAACACTTAAATAAAATGACATTTAATTTTTTCATTTAATAAAAAATAAAAAATAGAATGATCTATATATTTTAAATATAACTTACCATGTGTATATACATGACGGATCATGCAAATGTCACTTGTGTACTATAATTTTAATCTAATATTAAAAACTAATAATGTATTTATATCTAAATATTTAATAATTTAACTAATACTTAAACTAAATAATGAGTCATATAATTATCACTTACATGCGTATCCATACACATAAAAAAAATCATTCATAATAATTTATTAACAACTAAACTATTTCATTTTTTATTTTACTTATTATTAAATATATATATCGGGTCATGTTAATGTCGTTCACATGCGTAGCACGTGGCTTAACGCTAGTACTATATATAAAAACATGAATGGGGGGCAGGCACATTTACCTAATAATTCTATAAAATTAATTATTAAATAAAGATTTTATAATAATTAACTAATTAATTATTTAATTAATTACTAATATTATAATTGCAGTTCTAATTAGAATAGAACTGCATAATAATATAAATTTCCTTTTTCCTAACTAATTTTCTCCTTTTATGTTCAAATAAAATAAAATTGTCCAAATTGACAAATACTTTCATTATTTGCTTTTTTTTTCTTATACGTTTTAATTGCAATTTTCCTTTTCTTTTACGGTTAAATAAAATAAAATGTTACTGGCGCATGAGATTGTGAGAAACTATCATAGAGGGGATGGGAGTTCTTGTGCCATTAAAGTGGACATCCAGAAAGCTTATGACTCAGTGAGCTGGGACTTCATTGAGGAGGTGCTAATTCGCCTGAATTTCCCTAACAGCTTCATTAAGCTGGTCATTAGTTGTATTAGATCCCCTATGTACTCAGTTATGATTAATGGAGAATTTGATGGGTATTTTGCAGGAGGGAGAGGTTTAAGGCAAAGGGACCCCATAGCCCTTTTGATTTTTGTCTTATGTATGGAGTATCTCTCCAGAATTATGAAGTATAGTACAAACAGTTGGTCCAGTTTTAAATTTCACAAAGGTTGCAATAGTTTGAAGTTGAACCACCTGTGTTTTGCTGATGATCTCTTTCTTTTTAGCAGTGATGATGAAAACTCAATTAAGATTATTAAGAGAGCTTTGAAGGTGTTCTCTGAAGCTTCTGGTCTGAACCCCAACTTGAACAAGAGCTCTGTTTTCTTTAATGTTAAAGATGTTGCCAAGAAGAGAAGAATTTTAAATATCCTTGGGTTTCAAGATGGAACTCTTCCTGTGAAGTACCTAGGTGATCTTTTGGTGTCTTCTAGGCTCTCTAAGACTCATTGCTCTGCTCTTATTAATAGAATGACTGTCAGGATTGCTAGTTGGGCTGCTAAGTCTCCTTCTTATGCTGGGAGACTCCAGTTGATCACTTCAGTTCTTTGGAGCATGAATGTTTTCTGGTGTGCCATGTTCATTATCCCTAAAGCAGTTATCAAAGTTGTGGAGAATGTGTGCAAGAATTACCTTTGGCATGGAGCTAATTCTGTCAAGAAAAGAGGTCTTGTGATATGGGATGAAGTGTGCAGCCCTAAAAGTCAAGGAGGTCTGGGCATCAAGCCCTTGAGGATCTGGAATTCTGTTGCTATTTCTAAGCATGTTTGGGGTATTATCTCCCAGAAACCCTCTATTTGGGCTAATTGGGTGAATGATAACAAGTTGAAAAGACTAAGTTTCTAGGGAATAACTAAGCTGAATGATTGTTCTTGGAGTTGGAGACAGATGCTCAACTTAAGGCCTATTATGATGAAGTTAATTGAGTATAAGCTTGGTAAAGGGAATCAATTCTTCTTCTGGCATGACTCATGGCTTAAGGGAGAGTCTTTAAGAGTTAGATATGTCAATCTTTCTTTCCTTGATGCTGATATTCCTTCTAATGCCAAAGTTAATCAGTTCTGGAGGAATAACTGCTGGAATCTGCCTATCCCTATTATTGAAGATGCTGATAATGCTTGGAAGTTCATTAGTGATAACTTCAAGGTTAGAACTGAAGAGGATGATCTTGTTAAGTGGAAAGCCAATCCTAATGGTAAGTTCTCTATCAAGAGTGCCTTCAAAACTTTTGTGGAGGATAAAACCAAAGTGCCCTGGTACTCTCTTATTTGGTCTGCTGGATACATTTCTAGATTTGCTTTTCTGCTCTGGTTGGTGATAAAAGGCAAGATCCTGACCAAGGACAAGCTTCTGTCTTGGGGAATGATCAGTGATGATGTGTGTAGTCTTTACAAAGAGAAAAAGGAGTCCATAAACCATCTGTTCTTTGAATGTGTTTAGTCTAATTCCATTATGAAGAAATTCTTGACTTGGTTAGACATTAGCAGAAATGTTTATCCCTGGAAAAGAGAGATTAGCTGGTTCGTTAGAAGGGTTAAAGGTAGATATGTGATTGCTAAGAAGAGAAAAATTAGCATTGCAGCCACTGTTTATAAATTTGGAGAGCTAGGAATGAGGCAGTGTTCAATCAAAAGATTATGAATCCTTTTCAAGTCTCTGAGGGGATCAAATTCTCTGTGGAAGCTAGATTATTTACATTGGTTGATGATAAACCTATTTTAGGCTCGGGATTGAATAAGCATGTTATATAAACTGTTGAATATTATAACTGTTAGTTTTAGGCTGAAGTCTCGGTTGCCCCCGAGCATTGGTTTTCTGCAGGTTTATGTTTTTATGTGATATATGGAAGGCTAGCTACGGGTTTCGGTACTACATCACCCATACCCTAGCGCCGGTTGCGATTCATGAAAATGGGTCGTGACAAACTTGGTATCAGAGCTTTGGTTTCAAACCAAGGCCATTTTGCATGTTATGTGTTTACTGCTTAAAGGCATGTTAAGTGCTGTTGTTGTGTCATAGGATCTACTGCGGAATTAGGATTCAAGTCTTGTCTTTAAAACGTCATCTTTTGGTTTTCAAAACTTTCTACCTTCACCTATAGGAATGTTGAGTGTCGGTCTTATGTGTTACTGATGCTTTACTTTGGAATGTTTATTGCTTATACATTGGGTGATTTGTTGGCTGTTGTACCATATATGAGATATACTTTCGGTGATGTTTTGTTGGTGTTGTACCTTATATGGTGTTTACTTCGGGTGATGCTTTGTTGGCTGTTGTGCCCTTTATGATGTTTACCTTGGGTGATTAGTTGTTGGCTTTTACGCCTTTGGATGATTTTGATTATAATTTGATTGCTTTCACCTTGTTGGTGAGTACAGTTTGGTTTGGTTGTGTTATTGAGTGCTAAATACGTTGGCACGTATTATGATATGTTAGGCGTTGGCCTTGTGTGGTTTCTAAAAGATTTCGTGTCAAATCTTTAAGCATGTTTTGTGGGTTTATGCTGTTTGACCGCACGATGGTTTTATAGTTTTATTAAGAAAATTATTTTGATTTGGTTATTATTTTGACACGAGGGCCGGATGAGCGGTCTGGTCATAGTACATTGAAAAATGTGATTTTTGGTTACTTTGCAAGTAAAATGAGTTTCTCGTATCTTAGAATGTTACGTTAGACTTGGTGTTGACAAACGGTTGTTTTTAAAATAATATTATTTATGAGCTTTTCCCACCGTATTGAGAATTTAATATTTTTTGGCTGTTATTTTACCATGTTGTGGTATGTCGACGTTTGAAGCGTCGTTTGGTCATATATTTGGTAATTATGTTTGGCTTGCTTAGGTGTTTACAAAATGATTGTTTGAGATCAAAGATTTTCTCACTTAAGATTTTGAGTTGATTTCGATTCTTGGGTTGCTTGAGCTCTTATTTTGAAAAGGTTGAGATTGTTTTTTTTTAATTTTATTTAAAAGACTTTTTCCGAATTTATAAATATTTTGAATAAGTTTTAAAAATGGTGGTTTTGGGATTGACTTAGGTCACCCAAATTTGGGAGTTGAGCTTGGTAGTTGTAATGACTCGGCTAACTAGATGGTTTTATGGATTGAGATACTTTGGAAATTTTAAAGCAATTGTTTAATTGAGGAGATATTTTCGGATATTGATTTTGCTTTTAACCGTGGGGCTCAACTAAAATTTGGAAGTCTTCTGGTTGACTATAAACTTCAAAATGAATTTTGATACGTACTTTTAAAAGATGATATATTATAGGTTTATTTTGTTACGGAGATTCGAAATTTATTGTATCATGTCTTGATTCGTCCTTTAAGTATGTTTGGGTTATTGTGCTTAATGGCGTGCTTGGGAGGTTTATGGTTTGTATACCTCACATGTTTGGTTGAACTATGTTAATTGTTTTTGTTTTATCTCTTCGTGCGGAGTAGCACGTGAGATGAATTATTTCACGTGGTCATGGTTGGCTTACCTTGGTGTATGGTTTTATTTTATGAGTAGGACCTTCATTTAGACCCTGTATTGCTTTAGTTTCGGTTTTGGATTATGCTGGGTTTGGTGTGTTATTTTGTGGATTTGAGATTTTGGGGTTTCGATATGAGTAAGATGAAGAAAGTGTTTCTTTGGTGGTTTTTGATTATCTTGGACAAAGATGTTGGAAATTCTTATTCGAAGAGATAGATCGGTGTATTAATACACTGGCGTTTTCATCCAGATTGGATGATGCGATGCGGGAACTGGTGGTTTGTTTTGTAGAAACGTAGGTGATATATTGTTTTTCCTTGAGTTAAGTTTAAGCTTAGTGAAAGTTTTTTGTCGCATAAGAGATTTTATAGTAGTTATCGGTTTGAATTGTTATGTTAGTATCACATGATTTGGTAGATTGCAAGTAAGGATTGAGAAATGTTTTTGAGGTTATCGAGTGCACATCTCACAGAGTGAAACGTCTAGCAAATGTTTTATTAATAAACTGATTTCAAATGAAACTTATTGAAAGTATTTGAAATGTTTTTATCACGTAATTGTGCCCAGACATATCATGAACATGCATTTTTGTATGTCACGAATAGGGGATTTCATTGAGCACTAAGTATGTTCACTAAATAATAAGAAAATAAGTAATTTGTACATGCATAATAGTACATGCATCACGTGCATTGAAATGGTTAGAGTTGGATGCAACTATTTGGGGATGAAAGGTGTCATCACCCTGGCGCACAATTATGTAAAATGGATTTCGGGAATAAAGAATTTTTGAGAAAAATGTTTTGAAACGAACTCGCGAGTCACTTTGGGATAAATATATTTATAAGGTTGGATTTCAAATGATTTTGAAACTGTTACTGAAGGGTAGCTAGACAAAATACTCTGTGATGATGGTGGTGAATTGAGGATGATTATGTTATGAGTGATTGGTTTGTTGTATAACAAATTTTGTACTTGGTAGGGAGTAAGAATGAATATAACATTGCACTCGAGTTATATTTATAATAAGTATGATAGGATTTTGAGGTCGGTTTGGAAGGCCTTTGTGTTAGCTTACGATTTATGAATTGAGGTTATTAGATTAAGGGATTTGGTTATGCTCGACGTGTGTGTTTACGCCGTGATTTTAAAGGAAGTTTGTTTTTACATATTCGTTTTTGTATAATGTTTTGGTATACTCGTATAAAAATATTGTGTGAAAAAAAAAGATTTTCTTTACAAATATTTTCTATTTTGACAAAAGGATAAATTTTTATCAAGCATTGATTTAAAGAGAATAAAAATTTTGTTAGTTGAACTATTTTATATATTTGCAAACTTATATTGAAACTAAGGTGTAACTCCGGAATTCAAAATACGGATATTTTGAAAATGTTGATGTGTTCACAAATTGGAGGTTTTTCCAATAGTAAAAGTATTTTGATTTTAAATATAAAAGGAGTTATAAGATATTAAAATCTTTTAAAGAGAAGTGGGAAGTTGTAATGTTTTGTGATTTGAACTATTTCTCTATAAGTTTGGTTTTGAGCATAACCAATGACCCGATTACAGCGAATGTGATCTAGGTGATCTCTTCTTAGCAAGGTTACAGTTATTTTTGGTGAAACAATTTTGAGAATTTTAGTTTGGTTCGGATTTATGAGTTAGTTGATTTGAGAATCGCGATGAGTAGGTTTCGACAACAAAGGTTGGTTGGTCAATACTGATTGTGAATTTTTGTTGTAAAAAATTTGATTTCGCTTCATCTAATTGTTGAACCTTTTGTGTGCGGCATAAAAATTTGGTTTGTGTAAAAAAAAATTGTATGTATGTTGGTGTTAGTTACTTTGGGTAACTTCGGGCTGTATGTTTTCTTATTGTATGAGTGGAAGGATCTTTCTGAATTAGTCGGTTTGTATGTAACTTGGAGATTCGTTATCATAGGTTAAAGTGATTTATTCTTTGGAATATCAGTATGTGAGTATGTGTTTATTGATTCGTTAAGGTTGATGGTCTTGTCGAGCTTAGTCCTTGTCGTGTGTACAACTCGAATTTCATGATGTTTTAAAGTTGGCTGATTTATATTGGCGAGAACCTTATCTAGTTAATTTTGGACTAGACCGTTCATTTGATATAACGAGTTATTTATATCTTTGATATGCGATAATAGGCGTAGAGATGTTAAGTAGGTGGCGAGGATTGCATGATGTTATTAATGGGGATTTCGAGGTTTTCATTTGAAGTGTTAGATTTTGGTATTGTAAGAATTGCGATTTGAGTTTCGGGCTTGTCCTTGCACCTTGTCAAGGTTGTCTTGATTGCTGTTAGAACTCGAACGAGTTTAGTAACCTTCCTTGTGAGCATGTTTAATGTTTATAGTTGAATAATCTTGGAGGTTTATATTTTGTTTAATCAAGTAATAGTTGGAGTATTGAACTGTTGAATTTATAATTTTGCGCATACGTGGTGTGGAAATTTGAGTTGTTGTTTTATGTAAGTGGTGATTTGAGTTATCATTCGAGGTACAACGTGTCGAGTTGTGGTTATGCAAGTGCGTAGGTTGATGAGTGGAGGAATGCCTATGGTTTGAGTTTTATTCGGTTATATAGTTGGGGAGTATACGTAGGGGACGAAGTCCATTATGTGCAATCGTTATCTTTCATTCCTTGAGGTACGTGGGGTTTAGCGCTGCTTCGAATGTTCGATGCTATTTTAGTACTTTGGATTTGTGTTATATGTTCTACTTTGGTTGCTTTGTGCGCGTATATTGTGTTTTGTGCTTTGTATTAAAATCGAGGACGATTTTGTTTTTAAGTTGGAGAGAATGTAACACCCCGTATTTTTTCGGCTTGTTACGATGAGTTTTTCAATGTGTTTTGGGTTAATATTTGGTGGTTTAGTTCCTTGGAACTTTGGTTTAGGTTGCACAATAGTTATTTCGATGTTTGGGCTTGTTTTGAGTGTGGTTCGGGCCGTGTGGATCGACCTTGGGCTTAAGGCCCAGAAAATCAATAATTTTGGAAGCAGGGGGTGTATCACGGGCGTGACAGGAGCATCACGGTCGTGATACACCATCACGGGCGCGATTCAGTCATCTCGAGCGCGACGCGGCACTGTAGGGTTCGCTGTTTTGTTATAAATAGCTCCTTAACTCGATTCTTTCAGCCCTTTTTCATCCTATCAGACCTAATGCGACCCTACACTCAGATAAACCCTATTTTTATCATTCCTTTATGATCCTTGATGATTTTTAACAATTGATTGGTGATTGTTTATCCGTTTTGCGATTTCTACGCGTTTTGCTTGTGGTGTTCTTCGTTGGTGTGATTGTGACTCTTGTTGCTTCTGGTCCAGACCCTTACCTAGGGTTTAATACTTATATAATCTTGTTATTCTCCATTCTAAGGTAATTATTTCCATCTCTTATGTATTGGTGAATCGTTGTCTTGTGTTTTGCGTAGAATTGCATGATTTAGGGTGTTTTGGAGTTTGGAACTTTATGATTAATGGTCTGAGATTTATGATTTGAATATTATGTTTTAAATGGAGTTTAATATGATTATAATATGATGTATCATGATTGGAATTGGATTTGCATGATTTAAACAACGAATTGGCTAATTCTAGGTTTGTATGAAATTGATTCGTTTAGTGATTTGTTAAAGTGTTGAATCTGAGTTATTTGGGATATTATGTGGTTATACTACAATAGCTAATGATCTTATGAGTTAGGATCTTGAAGTGAGATTTGGGTTTGATCTATGTTGTAAAAATCTCTACGATTTGCGAAATTGACAATTTTACGAAAGTTAAACGCTACGATTGCAAATTGGTTTTCAAATGCTATACCTACTGATCTAATATTTTCTATATGATGTTTTGATGTTTTTAAATCAGTAGTAACATACTTTGGTTCATCGATTGTTGGTTTTGAATCGTTTGGCTAGTTTAGGCAATTTTCGGCAAATTGCCAAATTTGATTATTTGAGTGCTTTGTCTTAATATTGGTTTTGATCAAATTGTTAATGGATGTAAATACGTTTTATAAACTATTTTGGACATTTATAAAATGTTAGTTTTATCTTATGTTGTTTGGTAATCGATGGTTGAAATGGTATATAAGTTATGGTCAATTTTACAAAGGTGTTATGTATAAGTTAATATTTCAGATTTAAGTTTAAACCTTTAAAAGGTGTTTAAATCCAATTGATTTCATTTAAGGTGACATTTTTAAGTGATGTATACTTTGGGTGAAACTTGCCAAGTGTTGGCAAGCTATGTGGCTTATTGCTTTTAAGGTTGGCATTGTTAAGCTAGGGATTGAGTTCTTACTTTCAAATGACTTTGGTTTTATTTAAGGATTGGTTTTAAACTCTGGTTTTCACTTTGGCTTATGGTTGGGTCGGGTTAGACTTGGGTCGCCCGACTTGTTGTGTTGAGCTATACTGCAGTTAAGGCTAACACACTACTTTGGAAAACTCTTTGGTTTAAAAGAACTATTTAAGTTATGGAAAGGACTTCTGTTTTGCTTTTAAGGATAAGAACTCATCTAAGCTAACTTGCCTAAATTGTTTAAAGTGAATGATATGAATTCTTTGGTTTGTTTGGTACATGGATGTTTACCTTACTTGGGTTGTACTTTAGTTGTGTTCAAGATGCTAGTCCTATGTGGAGTTTAGTATTCTTAGAGTTAGGGATTGTTCGGATTTTGACTTATATATGTTTTAGACCCGTCCACTGCTCGTGCTTCGGAGTCTACGCAGGGTTAGCTGTTTGCCAAGTTTTACGTGGACAAGCAAGCAGTGAGTTTGTACTTGCTATTTACCGCTTTATTAAGTAAATTGCTATTTTAATATTAAGTATATATACAGTACGTATATTTCGAACTGTTTTTGTATTATGGCTCTTAGTTGGAACATGCTACCTAATGGGCATCATTAGGACTGCGTGCGCACCGGTAATGATCTGGGAAAGGTAATTATGGTAATGTGGTAACTCGGTGTGAGCATAGCTCTCGGGACCAAGTAGAGTAACTCGGTGTAGCTCAGCTCTCGGGACTCTGGTATAAGTGTGGTCAGTGGTAACTCGGTGTAGCTCAGCTCTCGGGACCAGACCTGTTGGATTATGTTTATTATTTAGAATTGTGGATTAGGGTTCCAACTATTATTCGTAATATCGTATTTAAACGTTTTAAACGGTTTCAAAGGTTTTCCACTTAATAAATGTAGATAGTGGTATAAACTCATCTCAGTATATCTGACCCCGTTGTTTTCCCAATTTTCCCCAGGGTTATGATCTGAGAGAGTCTGGTGATCTCCGCATTTACTTTTCCTCGGAGGTTTCTTTTATTTTTAATAAAACTATAAACTGTTTTATTCTTAGACCGCAGTAGTAATTAGACGTCTTTATTATTATTATATTTTTGTCGGATTGGTTCGACTGATTTTATTGCTTTGGCATGTTATATTATTTACATTGGTTGATGATAAACCTATTTTAGGCTCGGGATTGAATAAGCATGTTATATAAACTGTTGAATATTATAACTGTTAGTTTTAGGCTGAAGTCTCGGTTGCCCCCGAGCATTGGTTTTCTGCAGGTTTATGTGTTTATGTGATATATGGAAGGCTAGCTACGGGTTTCGGTACTACATCACCCATACCCTAGCGCCGGTTGCGATTCATGAAAATGGGTCGTGACAGTTAGACATTAGCAGAAATGTTTATCCCTGGAAAAGAGAGATTAGCTGGTTCGTGAGAAGGGTTAAAGGTAGATATGTGATTGCTAAGAAGAGAAAAATTAGCATTGCAGCCACTGTTTATAAATTTGGAGAGGTAGGAATGAGGCAGTGTTCAATCAAAAGATTATGAATCCTTTTCAAGTCTCTGAGGGGATCAAATTCTCTGTGGAAGCTAGATTGAATTTCCTGTTTTATGCCTTCTGTTTTATGCTGTTTTGCCTTTGCTGTTGAGGCTTGGCTCTTGTCTGGTTTGTGTTTCTTTAGGGTCCCTTTTGGCCTGGGCTAGTCTGTTAGCCTCACCCTGTTTGTGGATCTTGCTGTTGTTTTCCCTATTTGATGGCTGTTTTTGGCCTTGCAATATATTTGCTCCCTTTGGTTTTTGACCAAAATAAAATAAAATTTTACAAACAATCAAATTTCAAATGGTAAATCCCCATTCCTATTTTTTTGGCTTCTTTTACGTTTCAGTAGCATCAAAATACTCATAATTTAGGTCATACAGTAAGTCAGTAAAATCTTTGCATGAATAAATACAGGCATGCTCTTTTTATACACGTAAGCCCTACTATTTGTATCACTATTTCCCTATTTCGTATATTCACTTTCTATTTCTTTTAAATTAAATTAGTAAACTAATAATATAATAGTGGTAATTTTCTGAAATACATGTTTTGATAATTTATTTACACCTTTACCTGTCAAGTTTTGATTTTTCTTTTTTACCTTTTTTTATTTACGAAAAATACCTTTTTGTTTTTTTAATTTCAAAAATATCTTTTTTTCGGTTTGCAATTTCGGTTTTCTGTTTGTTCGGTTCGGTCGGCCGAAGCGACCGAACCGATCAAACCGACCGACAATTTTTTTATATAGTATAAGATTAGTGTATATATAGTGTCAATTTTTACTTTTTATAGATTTTTTTTCTGGAATTCTTTTATATTTTTTATAGTGTAACAGTAGTGTATATATAGTATTTTTATGGTGTTTATGTATTGTAAGATTAGTGTATAAGTAGTGTATAAATAGTGTATATATAGTGTATAAATAGTGTACATATAGTGTATAAGTAGTGTATATATAGTGTATAAGTAGGTATTTATGGCATTTTGTAGTGTTTTTTGTGGTTTACACCATGAAACATTGCAAATACACCATAAACAATGTGCCATAAATATACTAAAAACGGCAGAAATACACTATAAATACACCAAAAATACACTAAAACGTAAATATATTATAAAATTACTACAAATGCACCATAAATCAATTTTTTCTTTACAAAATCAGTAGCAATAAACAAATTTTTGAATAAGAGAAGACAAAATAGATAATTATATAAATAATAGAACAATTTTATAAATAAAAAATAATAGATCTATAATAATTTATTTACAAAATATTTAAATTATTACAAAAGATTTAAAAAATTACACAAATCTAAAACCGAGTCGAGAAATCCATAACGCGAACGGAAGAGACGAACGGACTAGCGCGAACGAAAAGTCGAACGGAAAAACGATCGGAAACGACGAGAAATCCATCGGAAGTAGACGAACGGAAGCGCGACCGGAAACACGAACGGAAAAGACGAATGAAAAAAATAATCGGAGGAGATAAACTGAAAATCAAATGAAAAAAAAAGAAAAAAAAAAGAGAAGAAGAGAAAAAAAAAGGTGGCTGTGTAAAATTTTAACCTAAAATGAAATAACCCTTCTTTATATAGTGGATATTTTTGATAAATAAATTAGCTTATTAGGTAACATAGGATAAGAAGAAAAAATAGGTTAAAATAGTGTAAATATTTTATCCAAAACAAGTATTTAATAAATAATCCCAATATAATATGCAAGCTCTATATAATATCATTTATATTGTATATAAGTATTATTGTGTCTACTTTTTAATATGATAAATAAGAAAAATTGTTTGTAATTAACTACCATTTGAATTTAATAATCAGAATTATAGTATTAACTAAAATAAACTATTATATTAAAATAAATTAGAAAATTAAATAATTGAAATAATTGTATAAAATACTAATTAAAATAAACTATTTTGACTATTTAATGATTACTAATTTAATTATTTTTTTAATTGTATATAATTCTAAATAAGATAAACTATTTTAATGAACTAATATTTTAATTTTTATTTTAAATTTTTTATTAAAATTATCTATAATTATAAAATTTGAGTACCAAAGAATTTTTTAAAATAATTAAAATAGTCATCTAAATTTTTTAATAAAGTAAACTATTTTAAATTTTATTTGATAATTTGACGAGTCACACTACAAGCCACGTACGAAACATGTAAAATGACACTAGTATTGTTTCCCTGTTTTTTAAGAAAACGGTTGGTGCCTTTGAAGTGTGTGCGGGCGTGCCAGAGGTTGGACCTCAAATTGAAAATTAAAAATTGATCAAGCGACTGTGACTGATTTTCAAAGGACGTAAAAAATCTAAACGGTTCGTAAAGAAAAACTCTTGAAGAAACTTTGAAAATAAGAATAAACTTCTGCAATTGAAATCTAAAATTCAACACTGTAAATGAACTACTGCTGAAATAATGTTAAAAACAAAAGATTGAAATTACGGAAGCTGTAAAGTGTTTACAAAGGATTTTATAAAATAAAAGTTTTTGGTGTTGATAATCTCCTGAGAGTATTGAGTTTTTGTTGGATTTGGCTGGGGTCTCAAATCGTCGTCTTCTTCTCTCTTTTATAGCGTCTGTAGAAACTGCTTGATGATAACTGCCTCTTTAACTGCCCACGTCTTCACAGCGCTTCCCACTTCTAAAAACTGCTCCTGAAACATCGCTTTATAAAAAGCACGTGACTTCCTGGACTTTGGCCAATTGAATTTCTGGGCTTCAGCCTTTTGAGCTCCTAACGGGCTTCTGGCCTTTTTAGCTTCCACTTCTGCTCCCCGAGTTATATTGTTTGAACTTAACCTCTGAAATTCTCTTTTCCTCAAAGGTCAGGTCAAGGTCAAAAACCTCTGAGATGTCAAACCTTTGAAATTAATTTCTCAAAGGTCAAATCTCTTGAAATTAACCTCTGAAAGGTCAAATCTCTTGAAATTAATTTCTCAAAGGTCAAATCTCTTGAAATTAACCTCTGAAAGTCAAATCTCTTGAAATTAATTTCTCAAAGGTCAAATCTCTTAAAATTAACTTCTGAAAGTCAAATCTCTTGAAATTAATTTCTCAAAGGTGAAATCTCTTGAAATTAACCTCTGAAAGTCAAATCTCTTGAAATTATCCACGTAGCTTTTTCTATCTTTTTAGGGCTTTTTACACAAACAACCTATTTTGTCAATTTCTTATCTTTTATACGGGTCCAAATTTGTCTTTTCTAAACTACCATGTGCGGCCTATTTTATTACTTTTATACGGACTCTATATATTAAACCCTAACAGCATACAAATCATAATTTCATTTATTTTCTCTCTCCTCATCATTCAATTCTCTCTTCCTCTCAGTTCATCTTCCTCTCTTTTTTACCGTTCGCCGTCTTCTGCTGAGCCGTCCTCTGTTCCTCCGCTCCTCCGTCATCGTTCTCATCATCGCCTCCGTTGTCATCTTTGTTAACGCCATCATCTCCTCTGCTCATCGTCGTCATCTATTTGATTTCAGATCTATAATTTATTCATTGTTCTTCTTCTTCTTCTTTTTTATTTTCAGATCTACAATTTTTTACTGTTATTTCACCATTAAACATGTATAGAGATTATATTTTAAGAATATGATGCTAATTTCATGTTATGTAATATAAATTTATGATTATATGGAATAAATTTTTATTATTTCTGCATTTTTTGTGTTTGATTGTATTTCTGTGTTTTTTTATTCTGCAGTTCGATTTATTGATGATGGTTGATTCCTGAAATATTATAATATTACAATGTTGTTGATTTTATGTTGATTTTGTGTTGATAATCAGTTGGTATTTCCTTAATTTTAACATTGAAAAAATTTATTCTAAAAAAAACATTAGCAAATTAGATAATTTTGTGCGTGAAATAAACTAAAAAAACAAAATTTAAATGATATTAGATAAGGATATGTTAGCATTATCATGTTGACATGTTGTTGATTTCTTGTTGATATTTTATAGATTTTCACAATTTTTCAAAAAATTATGTTATATTTTATTCCTTATGTTGATTCGTTGTTGATTTATTGTTGACATTATGTTGATATATATTTCAACTTTTTTTGATTTTCAATTTTATGTTGACATGTTGTTGATATACTGTTGATAACATGTTGATTTTCCAATCATTGAAAGAAAAATAAAGTTAGTCTTAAATTGATGTATTAATGAACTATTGATATGTTTTTAATAATATGTTGATTGTTTTTGACTTAAATCAATCAATATTCTCATTTTACAAACATCTTGACTAAATTAGCATTAATTGTTGATTCGATATTGATTAATTGTTGACATTATGTTGATAAGTATTTCTACTTTTTTGATTTTCAATTTTATGTTGACATGTTGTTGATATACTGTTGATAACATGTTGATTTTTCAATCATTAAAAGAAAAGTAAAGTTAGTGTTAAATTGTTGTATTGATGACCTGTTGACATGTTTTTAATAATATGTTGATTGTTTTTTGCTTAAATCAATCGATGCTCTCATTTTACAATTAAATTAGCATTAATTGTTGATATCATGTTGACATTATGTTGATAATTTGTTAATATGATAGTAGTAATTCTACTAAAGAACAACAAAGGTACAAAATGTTTTAAATAAATGAATCAGATAAAGATATTAGCATAGTAAGTAATCAAAACAATATGAAAAAACAACAACAATAATTCAAATGAAAAAATAAAATTATTATTAAATATAAAAATAAAAATATATTAAATATACACCAACACAACAGTTCACAAATTAAAAAAATTTATTTCAAAATATTTTTTTCCTCAATTCTCTTTGCAGCTGTACAGTTTCTTCAAAATCACTGGTATAACTATTTTGCGTTCCAACTCTCATACCTAACTAAATTTCGACAAAGACGGTTATGATACAGTTTCATTTCACCTAACGAAAGTTTATTTCACAGCCAATATTATCTTATTTGTCAATGTTAAAAATAAAAAGAATCAGTAGATATCAACATAATATCAACATAAAGTCAACATAAAATCAACAACACTGTAACATTACAATAATTCAGCAATCAATCATCATCAACAAATCATTCTGCAGAATAAAAAAAATGCAGAAATACAACAAAACACAAAAAAATGCAGAAATAACAGAATTTTATTATATAAAATCACAAAATTATTCTATATAACATGAAATAAGTATTAGATTCTTTAAAGATACCCTTTATACATGTTTAATGGTGAATCAACAGTAAAAGATAAACAAATTATAGATCTGAAAATAAAAAAAAGAACAAAAAATTTCAGATCTAAAATTAAAAAGATAAAAGAAAGATGACGCGGCGAGACAAAGGCGGAACAATGGAGGCGAAACGGCGGAGGCGGAACAGCGAAGGCAGAACGGCGGAACGGAGGAGGCGGAACGGCGAAGGCAGAACGGCGGAACGGAGGAGGCGGAATAGCGGAAGCGAAGGAGCAGAAATCGTGAAAATTTTCTTTCACAGCTCAAAAGAAATCGTGGAGAAGAAGAATGATTGAGAGAAATGAGAAAAATCGTATAAAAAAAAGAAATTTGAAGTACAAGTTATCAAAGTAAGAAAATGAGATAGGTAAAGTAAAGATTTAACTTGTCCTGTATAAAAATAAATGGGCTGCCAAAATCAGTATTTTATATAAAAGAGAAAATTACACCATATATCTCATTTTTCTAAAAATATACATTAGCGACTCAAAAAAAAATTATATGCAGAAATCTCTCAATTGATTTTAAAATTTTTCATTTATACCTCATTCTAATCTTAATACCATTTTACCCCTGACCTTCCACTAACAACAGTTATTCTTTTGTTCCTCAATACCCACGTCATTCCTTCTTCTCAAACCTTACTCACGTGTCCCAAGCTTCTCCATTTTTTTCAAATTTTAAAAACTGAATAACTTCTACTAAATATCTTACATATATTACCTGATTCGACGAATAACTTGAAAATCAGCGAAAGTAAATCGGTTTTATGGAAGAAGGTGACGAAAGTGACGAGATCTTGCAAACAGCAAAGATATGTGCTTGTTTGTGGAGCAAAATGAATAATCATCGAAAAAGGGAAAAGAACCGAATCTGAAGCCATTGGTGGCAGATAAATCAGAGATGGAAGATGGCAAGTTTTCAGCTTCGGTCTCAAAAGAGCAAGATGAGAAAAAGGTCAAGAGGAAGAGATTAAAGTGCTCCAGTGGTTTGCATTGAAGATGTCTGTAGATTTTGTTTAGAGTTTTCAAGAGGGCAAGCAAATTGGACATCAATTGCTCCGTTAGTGGCTCTATTCGTACCAAATTTTGCAGATTTCTTGTCATTAGATTTGGTGAGGAGTAGTGTTTGTTGTACTCTGGAATTTGTGTTGTTTGCTCTGTTTCATTTGAAGGTGTTTAAGGATGAAATGAGCTGGAAAGTTTTGAGCTTTGTATTCATAAAAAAAAAAAGATTAAGCTTTGATTGTGTGATTTTAATTTTTGGTGTGATATATAGCTGCAATCACTGGAACTTGATCTTCTTTGTTGGAGATTTTTACTTTTAGATTCTTCTGTATTTAACCTTCTATGTCATTGTTGTTCCTTTTTACCTAAATTAGTGAAGATGTTCAAATTTATTCAAGAGATACAAGACGAAATTAATGTAGATTTATTATTCTCTATTGGTAAACATCAATGGTTATGTACAAGAATAAACTACTTGCTAGTTTCTTCTTTTAAAAATTATGTTCTTTTATCTGAAATGACGTTGTTGTAGGAAATATAAAAGTTGAAAATTTGTTTGTATTTTATGCCTTTTCATTTATATCTTATTTATTGGAGAAATTCTTAGGTAGACTCAGTCCACCACGTCATCCATGGACTAAGCCAATCATATCATAACACCTCATTAAAATGAGGGTATTCTTGTAATATCATTATCCAAAAGTGTATGCAAATAACAAACGAAATTACAAGAATACCCTCATTTTAATGAGGTGTTATGATATGATTGGCTTAGTCCACGGATGACGTGGTAGACCGAGTCTATATAAGAATTTCTCTATTGATTGTAACCTATTATCAACCATAAATAAACTTCAAATCAACTCTTAATTTGTTAACATTTATGAGTAATTAATATTTATTTTATCTTTTTATTATACTTTAAGTACAAATATAATAAACTAATTATAAAACTGACTTAAATTATATTGAATTTTTTGTATTAATTTATCATGTGTTTAAGTAAACCATAAATCAACTTATTGTCAATTTTAACTTTTCAATATACGTGTATTAGTTTATCGTGTGTTCATATAATCATAGATTGACTTTTTGTCGTTTTTAGATTTTAATTATACATTTACTAGTTTATCATGTATTTTTGCAACCATGAAACAACTCATTGATAGTGTATATATAACCGTGAATCAATTTATTGTCAACTTTAAATTTTGAATAAACATTTATCAGTTCATCGTGTGTTTTTATTTTTTAAAATTTCTATTTTGTTCCCGTTCAGACACTTATTTAAAGCTAATGATGGAGGAACAATGTTATTTTCTTTTAATTGTTGAAGATTTTTCTTCTTTTGGTATTAATTAGACAATGATAATATATAATACTCCTATTACAATTTTTTTCCTTGGAAATGGACAGTTTATTATCAACTTTTAATTATTTAACATGTATACTTAATTGATAAAGTTCAACTCTACAAATATCAACTGGCAATCAACCAAATGTCAACTGACAATCAACCAAATATCAACCATTTATTTTTATTTTTCTTCCGCGACACAGTTCAAAACTGTTATTATTATTGTCACCCTTTTTAAAGTTGACAAGTGTCGATTTCGGCTGTTTTAATGAGTTCTATTTAATATTATAATTTGACAAATTTTAAATATCATTCAAATGTCAATCAAAAATGAACCAAATGTCAACTCATTGTCAACCGTACAACATGTATGAATAGTGTTCATGTAATTATGAATCAACTCATTGTCAACTTTAAATTTTAAATATATATATATATATATATATATATATATATATATATATATATATATTTCCGAGATCAACCGAATAAAAAAATCGGCGGCTAAATGATATGATCAATTAAAAAGGAATCTCGTTGAAAAAATTTCTTTGTAATTTGGCCAAATTTTAAAAATCAACCAAATATCAACAAAAAATCAACCAAATGTCAATTGCAGATCAACCGAATGTCAACCAAAAATCAACTGAATGTTAATTGAAGGTCAACCAAATGCCAATTGCGGATCAACCGAATGTCAACTAAAGATCCATTGAATATTAACTGAAGGTCAACCAAATGTCAAATGCTTTTCACTGACACATCATTGAGGACATAAATTAGTTTTAACTTGGATGGTGCAATTTTAATATTTTGAACTAATAAATGTACCTAATTATGAA
Organism: Mercurialis annua; assembly: GCF_937616625.2. Lineage (NCBI taxonomy): Eukaryota > Viridiplantae > Streptophyta > Magnoliopsida > Malpighiales > Euphorbiaceae > Mercurialis > Mercurialis annua. The sequence goes on from NC_065575.1 coordinate 34,438,493, forward strand.
TCAACTCGTTGTCAACTTTATATTTTAAAGATATACATATTAGTTTATAATACGGTTTTATAACCATAAATCAACTTGTTGTCGATGTTTAATTTAAAATATACATTTATTAATTTAGTATATGTTTACATAACAATTAATCAACTCATCATACATTTATTAGTTCATGGTTTATTTATATAATCATGAATTGTCTTTCGTCAACTTTAACCTTTTAATATATATTTATTAGTTTATCATGTGTTTTAATACCAAAAAACAGGCTTATTGTCAAATCTGTAATAGATATTGATAGTTTTTAGGTAAACATGAATTTAAATTTTAAATATCTATTTATTAGTTTATTATGTACTTTTTGTTAGCATAAATTAACTCATTATCAACTTTAAATTTTAGATACTACTATTAGTTACTAGTTGATGACATATTTAAAATAAACTTAAATTATTTAAAGTAATTTATTTAAAATAAACCTATTAAGTAAAAAACAATTAATAGCGTGTTGATTGTAAATGTAAAGTAAATCTCATTTTCATAAAAATAAAAGACCAATTTCAAATAAAATTAAACACAAGTTCCAACCAACATTTGGTAATTGGAAATTTCAACTGATTATTTTGAATATTACACTATTGGAATCAAATCCATGGGACATGCAGTGGAAGTTTTTTCTTCTTCGCCATTAAATTGTACTGATATATATGGTTGAATTGTTTGCTAGTAGCTCAAAAACACATACTCATATCTGTACAGATTCATCAAATAAAACACGCAAATCAAATAAAAATAGAGATGAGGAACCAGAGACATTTGAAAAGATGAAGATGCTTGTAAAAATGAAGGTTGAAGACGATCAACAACAGTAGAGGATATCAACAGCTCCTCTTTCCTCACAGACGATTTCATTTATAACTTTACTTTTTCCACACAATAGGTTCTTTTTCCGATAAACTAATAATCCTTCAAACTGATAATCTAATCTGTTTTAAATCAAATCATTACTATTGGGCGGCGGAGGCGATGGTGTTCCTCGTAGTGGGAGTGGGACATCGGCGAAGGAGTTCGAGGCGGTGGGACTGGATTGTTTGGTAGCGGTTTAGGAGTTGGTATCTCTGAAGGTGGTCGGAGTGTCGGCCTGAGGTGAGCGGAGGTTGCCGTACAAAGTTCTTCTCAGCAGGTATATTGAGAAGGAGAGCACAAATATCCTATCTTAAGAGTAAGGAAGGGCAGAATTGTCCATTTTAATAATACACTTCCGTGTTTTTGGATTTGGGGTAGTTATGAAAACTTATTTTTTTTTTTGAGAGATTTTTGCATATTTCTAATAGGTGATGTAATTATAAAAACAAATGGACAATTTGGGTGATTTGTGTGGTTAGCCCTATATAAAAAGCTCATCCTTTTAGGGCTTTTATGGCCCGAACCATATTTTTAATTTTGGCATAAACAAGAATATATATATATATATATATATATATATATATATAAATATATATATAAAAAAAGTTTGATGTGTCAGATCCTTGGTCACGCGTCATTTTCTTGGCCTACCGCAGAATGCGCATCATCGTTGATTTCGCCAACTAATCAACGGCCATATTGTATCTCTGACGTGGATTTCTGACGCTGATGTCACACCCACCAGAACCAGTCACATGCAAGCTTTTATCTCTTCGTTTTCTTTTAATGTATCAAATTTCAATAAAATATGCAATAAATCCACGATGAGTCACAATGTCCAACAAGATGCTAGTAATTACTAATTATATATCACTTGATCTTCAAAAAAAACACCTCATTGTTTAAAGTTTACTTTAAAATATTAAAAAATATCAATTTTAACTAATTTTATAAATTTCAATTTTAATCTTAGTTAGTCATTTGAATTAAAATTAAAAAAATTCATATATTTTTTTTTCACATTTGAAATTATAGAAAATAAAAAAACAAATTCGTAAATAAAATAATATAAATATATTTAAATTCTCTTCCACTCTAATTTAAATAAATAAATTAATTAAAAAATAAAAATAAAATAAAATTGACAATTTTAAAAATTTGAGCAAATGAAATGAAAATAAAATGAGGTATTTTTTTAATGATTAACCATTATGTCAAAAAAGAAATATTAGTTATACTTTATGTAAAAAGTATAAACATAAGAAATTAATATTTTTAATATTTTTAATATTTTTGTTTAAATTTTTTACTCTTTTAATTTTCAAATGATTTAATAATTACTATTTTTGAAATATGAAAACATTAATATTTGGTAATTTTTTATAGTGTTCAGTAGATTAAAATAATGGATCATGTATAAATAGACACTTCTTTTTTGGCTAAGCCTATTTGAGAGTATTTGTACTTTAAACTATTCTTTCCGGAGATTCTTTTACTTCAAATTTATTGATTGATCTCTGTATTTATTTATTTTTTGATTTTTATGTCCTTTTGCATGACTAGAAGGAAAACAATTATAAGTAAAGGGACTAAAAAAACTAAAAATTATTTGAAAATTAAAAAATATATAAATGGAGAGACCAAGTAATATGAAATTGAAGAATAACAACCTCCGAAAAAAGAGTTTAAAGTATAAAAATCTTTAAATGAATTTAGCTTTTTTAGACAGATAAAAAAAAGCTAATGGAATGAAGAGTTCAATGATGAACTTAAAAGATACATATCTAAATGACGAGTTAGTGATTTGCTTGACTAGATTCAAGAGGATAAAATTGACGTACAACGGAAAATTGAAAGAGTGAAATGTATTTGTCGTAAATAATCCACAAAATACGAAGGGATTGTAGGTGAAAAGTCCAAAAAAATTGGACTAATCCCAATTCTTTTAAAGTTTATGAGTCAATTTATATACTTATCTAGTTGATATATACAATTTTAAATCACAGTAGCCCTGCAAGTTATTTTTGACACCTCTAAAAACTAAAAAAGCTCTTTAACCATATTTTCAAACTATTTATTAATAAATGTGAAAATATTATTTAAAATAATAAATAAATACCTGAATAATTAAGTTCAATTCTAGTCCAAATCTTAACTTACTTAAAAAATTGGAAGTACCACACTTAAGTCACATAATTAAAGATGGACAATTATTAATCAAAAATAATAAAAAGCACTAATTATTTTTGTGCATGCATAATTTTGACAATTTTGATAGACTAATCGTCGACTGATTTATAATCGGTTATGACTTGATAATCCAATAGAGACGCAACAACTTTCGAGAATATATATATCACCAATTTTAGCAATATGGATTGAAACAAGTCCATAGACCCAAGAGGATTCCAATCCTGGACTGAAGGAATCTTCTCCCGGAATTGCCCCATATCTCATCTCAAACTAATATTCATAAAAAAAACTGCCAGGATTAAGACAAAAAGAACAGTGCTTAAATAAAAAGAAACAAAGGTCACGTTAGTCAAGGGAATCACTGAAGATTATTTGACAGAAGAACATAGATTAACCGTGCCACCAGCGCTATGCACGCCGAAATAATAGAAAAGGTCAGCTCAATCTATTATATAGAGGGACACCTCACCACAAGAAGCACGAGTGAAAAAAGAGTATACTATATAAACCAATTTATCCTCAAACCCTAAGTTACTCCTTTTTTTATCTCTAATGTTTTTATTCTTGCTTAACTCTTCTTTTTCACCAAATACTTATTCGAGCTCCAGAAAATTCTTTCGATGTTTTTTCTAAATTTGTTCTTTGTTCTCAGGTCCCAGGTTTCTAGTAAATCATCCCTCTATTTTCAGTGATTTATCACATGGCACCATTTATGAAAAACTTGTTGTCATTTGGTTGGAAAATATTTATTTTTACCAACAAAGAAGAGCTCATGGAAATAGATAGATTAAATGCTAATTGGAACTTGTCTAGATTTGAAAATCATCTTATTGGAAGCTATTTTTATGTGAAAAATAGAAAGAGAAACTTGGAATGCTAAACCATTCATAGGATATTTACTTTGTCTGGGAGAGCCCTATGTGGACAAGTCATGGAATGACGAGGAGGAAGAAACAGAAGTGCTCGTCAAAGTCTACATGCACAGATACTTTAAAAATGATAACTTTCACGATTGAAGATAAAACAAAATAAAAATATCAGGATGCTTTGATAATATCAGTAAAGATGGAAAACATTTGGGTGCAGAAAATTCTTATTGATCAAGGGAGCTCAATAAACCTTTTATCTCAGAAGGTCTATTTTGGAATTAGAGGAACACGTGAAAATTTACAACTGGAGTACACTCTAATTTTGGGAATTATGAGTGAACTAGTATATCCAAATAGACATCGACAAGCTATGATATCGATAGAATTGGCTTAACGTGGTTTAGTCAACATATAAATATCGAAATTAATCGGATAGCAAGTCGTGAGTTATATTTTACTTTTCCGTATTATTATATAAAAAATATTTGATATAGTGTAACTATTAGTATCAAATGCATCACATATTATATGATTTGTTTGAATCGTATATTGTTTTGCTGATTGTTTTTTAAGTATGAAAACCGGTGTACAATCCAAGGAAATAAGCTACCTATTGGGTGTCAATAGGGTGTGTGATCACCATTTTCAGATAAGTCTTAGCAAATAGAAATAGACTAACTCCTTTGCGTTAGACTCGAGGTTAAACTCGGTGGAACTGTCACGACCCAAATTTATGGATCGCGACCGGCGCTAGGGAATGGGAGTGGTTGCTCCGAAACCCGTAGCAAGCCTAAAAACCATTATAAATTTTTCGCAATTCAAGACCATACATCACGTATGATCTGTCATCAGAAAACATCGTTAAAACTTTTCCCTTGTTTAACGAAAACATATTTCTAAACTTTCCTTTGCGTATCAATACTCATTACATACTCTAATTGAGTATTTCTAGTTTATACTCTCTCTGAATTAATCACTTCATATTGGTCTCATTCTTGGTTGAGCCAATAGAATTCCAAGGTTTGAGACCTTACGTCTAATACCTGACAATACCTTGCATGATCGCTAGTACAGTAGTGTAGTATGCATATGATTTCTGCAAACCTCCACACTTCCACTGCACTACTCAAATTAACAATTCACTAACTACTAACTTTACAGTTAGATCACATAATCTCTACATGATATCCTTCTTATGTCAAAGATTCAACTTTCATTGACTTTTGATCCGTAGGCAATTTACTCGTTGTATAATACAAGTAGTGCCTCTTCACTCTTATCACCATACCTCTTATTCTTATAAATAATTCGCACTTTATATCACACTACTAGTGTCTTTTGACTTTTAGTGCGACTATCACTTTTGTCAATTCTAACTCATAAATTGACAATTTTCCTCGCGTTTTTTCAGCCATCGAGGAACATTTTCTATAACTCGATTATGTTATATATCATAACATATCTTAAATTGATTCTTTAATACGTCATATGTATCTTATGAATAGTGCTAACACTTGCACTATTGCCAGTCATTTCTTTATAAATCTCCACATCCTATCTCACGTTGATTTGCCTATTCAACTTTCGCACTTTCTTGTTTGAATTCCATAACTAATGCAAAGATTTTTGAAAAATCTTGCAAGCAGTGTTCGCAGTCCTTTGCGAAACTCAAGAAATTACTAATTTCTTTAACCATGCTGGTTACTTCCACTTATTAATCTCATTGATCTTTCTCAGATCAACTAGATATCATCTAAGATTTCTAGTGTTTCCAAATTGTCACTTACATTTGGAAATTTTAACTTGATTCTGATATTCTCACAGAATTTATAACAGTGGTCGCACACATTGTGCTTCTCTTTCCTTTATTATTCACACATATTAATCGTCCATTAACACTACTTCTAGGAATAATCTAGAAATAGCTTAAATCCTTGTTCTTATATATCTCATAAGAACAGCTGAAGTGTTCGCTCACTCCATGTGCACATCAGAACTAGTAGTACTCATACTACGTTCTGCAACTCCACTTGTACTTAGTTCTGAAAAATCCATCACTTGGATCTATCTTACGCTATCTTCATGATAGACCTTAGTTTAACTTCTTTTGTGTCCACGTTTAACAAACGTGTTAGACATATTTCTAATATACTTCTCTATTCCCCTGCGTGCAATACTCGTTTGCACATTTATAGTTGTGTCTACTATTGACACTTTCACCATCAGTGTACCTTATCTCAATCTTAATTGAGCCTAAATTAGCGACTTTACTTATATCATAGCTAGGAAAAGTCAAATTTACTATTGCACGTATCGATAAAACATTTCCATGTTATTCTTGATATCGATACACACCAATCGCAACCTATATTTTCTCTTCTTATTCTGCGTCTATAGCTTATATAGTTCTTTAACATAAGCTCTTAAACTCTGTACTTCTTTTCCATATACTTTCTCTTTTAATGTAATAAGCGATTTACCTTTCACTCGTACGCCCATTTTATCGTAACTCGTTTCATACGACGTTACTTTCTATAACACTTCCGTATCTCCTCATATATCTTTACTAATAGCTTTATCCCTTCACGGGTCTGTAATCCTTTTTCTTTCATTATCGCGGAACTCTTATCTAGATATATATATATCCTCATCATATTGTTTATCTCAAACTATGACTTACTCAGAATCTTTCATTCATTCTGATGCATAAAATCCTCAGATCTTACATCATTGATCTGACTATCGCTATGTATCACCTCTTAACTTTATACATATATAGCTTTCTTGCTCACAGCTAAGAGTCATTCTCAATGCTCTATAGCCATTACTACAATTAATTAACTGACTATCAACTTCTCGCTCCGTTTTCAAAACATTCATATTAAAAATAAAACATATGTTTCACACTTTCCACTTTTGGTCGGCCATACTTTAAATATTTCAGGCCCGACATTCAGAATACATGTACTCTACATGTATATTCCGCACCAGTCAGCCAAGATTTTATAGTCACAAGGCCCGGTTATCGGAATTTTCAAAATTTGAAACCACTGTTTTACAACAGTTTTCAAATTCATTTACATATATATGGAGCTTACATTGATAATCCCAAATTAATTAAACTCTATACTTTATACTTTTATCACTTGCACTTTTGGCTCACTACCAAAATTCACACAAGTTTCCCATCGTTACTCTCAAAAACAGCCATCGTCTAACTCTCTATTCGACGATTGCAACGGTTAACCTCTAGGCAACCATCTTAGGAATATCATATTCCAAAATTAAACCGATCGGTTCAATTAAAAGTTATGAGGGTTTTACTACACCCTGTCTGTTTTTAAACATCATCTGAAACCCGCTTCTATACACTATCTCCATCTACTATAGTTATACTTCGAATCGCTTGTCTTTCACTTACCTTGAGTCTTCCTAAACTCAAGTTACACTAATCGCTAGTGAGAAGTCACGTATATCTAACGTCTTAATCAACTAGTGGATTAGTAGGTTTATCCCTCCTTTCTTACTCCTAGTGTCTCAGGGTATAATTCCCTAGACATCTTATTTAAGGATATTCCTATCCTTAACTTGGCATAACTCGGATATATATCTCTATCCGATAGAAGTTGTAGTTCGTTTAACTACAACTAGCTGTGTACTTCCTAGTCACACTGTATTCTCCAACTTCCATTCTCATATGCATATGTTTCCCTCCTCGAGAATCGCTTACTACTTGATCTCGAGTATTTACTTTTGTTAGAGAGTTCTGGTCTAGGTATACTTACAAGAAAAACAAATTTGTTTGAAATAATTCAATCACCTTTGGCGCCATTTCAAAACAATTTGTTTTAAAAATCACTTTTAAAACATTTGCATAGCTGTGCATAGGGTGATGACGTCTCATGTCTAGGCACAATTATGCTTTTAAAATCATTTAAATGAATAACCATAACAGGTTATATCATTTGGTTTTTGTAAGTTTCCTCCTGACCCTAAACTCTGTAACCAGTAAAATTTCTCCACAACTACTCCACTTCTCTAAATTCGTACTTCTTCTGCCAATCATCTCCTTGTACTACTATCGAATGACTTCGACAGTGTCTTCACGTTATTTCCATGCTTGATATTCAAGCATCGCTATCGAGTTGTCTAGACGACTCGCACGCGTATATTGCAGTCTTATATCCCAAAAGGGAAGGCTGAGAACCTATGAAACATACGAATATATGTAGGAGACATGACTCGAATCCTATGTGCTGCAGTAGTTCCTATGAGTACCTATGACATCTACCCCGTACTTTATTTCCATGTATCAGCAATGTTATTAAATTCTCGAGTCCGAGAACTATTGCTCTGATACCAAGTTTGTCACGACCCAAATTTATGGATCGCGACCGGCGCTAGGGAATGGGAGTGGTTGCTCCGAAACCCGTAGCAAGCCTAAAAACCATTATAAATTTTTCGCAATTCAAGACCATACATCACGTATGATCTGTCATCAGAAAACATCGTTAAAACTTTTCCCTTGTTTAACGAAAACAAATTTCTGAAAATTGGGTTCGTAAAACCCCGATTGTGTTTCAAGAAATCAGAGCGCAAACATCATCTATTTCCAATACAATCCTAAAATGCTAAAATCATGAAACCAGCATATCTTTCAAACAACTGGTCACAACATTTTAGAAAACACGCAGCTTTTCAATCATATACATATACATTAGTTCAAATCAGAGTATATCAAAATAAGTTGAACTGTTGTAAATTAAAGGACAGACTTCCCAGTACTCGACTACTTACAGCTCTAGAGGTATGACTGACGACTTCCGGAATTATTGTGGAAGTCCGACCTCGTACTTGATAACCTGAAAAGGTGAACATTGGGGAGGGTCAGAAATATTGAGTGAGTCTACATATTTACAATTGAATATTTAAATCGCATATGTGTAAAGCATTTGTACACATAAAAATATTACCAATTAATCGATCCAGATGAAACCCTACAAGGCAGACTATTGTGTGGGTCTCAACCTACACAACATGGGCCTTAGACCGTGAACTGAATCACTGCCGTCTAAGCCGGGTGTTTGGACCGTAACCGTGAAACTGCCATCACAATATTCCCTGTGACCGTAACTGTTACTGCCGTCTCAGACTGTTAAGTCAGGGTCGCTAGCACTTCCGACGCCCAATGACATTAACTGACCTCTATGTCAGACACAGTCTCGTATCTAGCGTACTACTGGTGATCACACAGTCCTATTGAAAACCAATAGGAAGTTTGTTCCAATGGATCTTTCATGGTTAATTACACTAGTGCGATTTATTATTTAAAAACAGTTTAAATATAAATATTCAAAAGTAAAAACCACAAAGTAAAACTCACAAAACCGGTGTCCCCCAAAAGCGTATGCTCCTGTTAGCCCACTAGTCAAACACCCTGGTGTTCTGACTTGGCAGATCGACTATTCGTCGTATCTAATTAGAATTCAAATGTCGAAACAATATCAGACATCGAATTCCTAACTTTAGTTCTATCGTATAAACGATAGACTTTTAAATAATTGTCGTTTATAAACGACTCTTTTATTATATCTAATTCTATTAGATATAACTTATTATCCCTTTTTCTATTTATCGATTTAATCGATCGATGAATTAATTAAAATGTCGTAACGTTTTAATAAACCAATTAATTTATATTTTATTTCTCCTTTTCTTTAAATAGGTTAAAATAACCTATAACTTAATTAAAACGTTGTAACGTTTTAATAGTTCGAATATCTCTTTTTTATAACGTTTAAATCTTTTAAACGTATTACTCCACTTTTTAATATTCGCGTACGTCCTTTTTGGATCGATTATAATAAATCGGATTAAATCGAACCTGATCAAATCAATCCAAATTAATCAAACCGGATCGAACCAAACCAAATCTGATAAAAGCCCAAATTGATCCCTCGATCAACCCACTGTGCGTCCGCACAGTGTGTACTGTGCGTTCGCACAGTATGTGTACTGTGCTTGCGCACAGTGCACGAACAGCCCTGGAATCCGTAATTTCGGGCCTCCCGACCTACTTTCCGCGTCAAATTTCAATTCGAACATCAATACGACACTCAACTCAATCCAATTCCGCAATTTAAATTTTAAACCGACACGAATTCGATCGATTTGATACGATCGATGTTATAAATTTAATTATAATTCAAATTATTAATAACCGAATTCAAATTAACGGTTATTACCTCGATTACGTGCGGATTGTCAAAGAAATCGGAGTCGGAATCGCAAAACGGATCGCGCCGCGCGAAACCTAATTTCCGCTCCTCTGTTGAAAGGAAGCAGGCAGCTCCCATATTCATTTGCTGCGCAAATGAAGTCTCTGCCTCCAAAACCTAATCCTAATGTTATATATATAGTTTTGGTTAAAGTGCGATTTAGTATTAGCTCAACCATGCACTTTCACTCTGATTTTAATTAGTCGTCCGTAATTCAAATGGAGACTAATTCCAAATTCCGCGAAACTTTACCCAAAAATCTAATAAAATATAAAACGAATAAAAATATAATTTTTATTCGAATCCGACTTATATTTTTATTTTTAATAAATCCCGGAAGATTTATTAGGTTCAAATCAGTCCCGCTTAATTATGTCCAAATTTCATAAAAAATTGACGGTAGCTTCGTCAAATTATTTCGCGAATATTAACACCAAAGTTATTCGCTCGGGACTTATAAATTAATTTATTTTAATTTGGACTAACGAATAACATTTAATTAGTTTATAATTAAAACTAATTAAAGTAAAGAATCCAGGGACTTAATCAGACAATTTTCCTTAACTTGGCGCCCAAACTGCACCGCCTCATTCATTTTTTATTCTTTTTATTTTTATTTAATATATATATATATATATATATATATATATATATATATATATATCTTAATTTATATTTCGTCCATAACTCGTCGAGCTTTCCGAGTTTCGATATTTTAATTTTGAGGTTTTGTCCGAAATAATAAACTCTCCAATTAGAGTGGTATATTGATATATTTATTATCAATATATTTTTATTTACGACGTCCAGTCGTATTCTCTATTATATTAATCCCGTTAATATCCTTTATTAAAATTTAAATTCTCAAGTTAAATTTTAAACTCGTATTATCACGATATTCTTTTACGGATACGTACAAATTAAATTTACGTTTAAATTAAGTTTACGTATTTCGAATTTATTAAATCACTTCCGGTGATTTAATTTAATATCCTTTAATAGTCAAATCTTACTATTACCATTTGACTATTAAAATTAGTCTTTCCGAATATTTTTCTTAATATTCGAAATCTCAAAATATTATTTTTAATATTTTGATTACTCCAATTTGACCTCGTGGCATAATTAATTACTTAAAATTATGGGGTATTGTTGGCAAATAATCGCAAGTGTACGATATCGCGCAAGTAATATAACTTGGAAGACCAAGTATCGATCCCACAAGGAACAATGAACTAAACAACTAATTTCTAATATTCTTTAATTGGCTAGTAGGAAAATAAATGGATTTGTGTAAACTAATTATAATCTAAGTGAATTTAACTCAAGTAATTAGACTAAAAATCTGAAATCAAACAAATAAATTGAAGAATAAACAATAATGGTAAAAAGCTCAAGAATTGATAATTCCAAATAAACTAGTAGAAGAATGGATCAAAATTTATCTAGTGATTTTATTGTGAATCGAGCTATTCTAATGCACCGAATCCCGCTCTCTCAAGCCTCAAAGATTCAAATAAAATCACAACCTAATTAGCTAATCAATTATTAACTTGCTCTCACAATATTAAAACTGAATTAAATAACTAAATTGTAATTATGAAGCAAACTCAACGACTACCTAAATTCCAACCCGCTCTCACGGTGTTTTCCTCTAAGTTTTTAATTACCTATGTCTATTTAATTAACAATCTCTCAATTAGTTAATTAAACACAAAATCATGAACTAAGTGATCAAATTAATTCAAGCATTAATCTTAGTAATTAAAACACAATTTTACTCACTTAATAAATCCTAATCCAATTCGAAAACTAGTCTAAGTGTTCATATCAATCCCCGAACAAAGGATTTAGTTACACATGCTTAAGCTTAAATTAAACAAAGAAGAAGATGAAGAATTAAACATAATTAGAACAATAAATACCGGAGTTGTCAATTTCGGAAGAATCGTCTAGATTAAACTTGAAATCTTCACAATCGTTCTTTGCAGAAACTAATAATAAACTACTTATAAACTGCTGAGAAATAGAAGCTAAAACGCTATTTTAAGAGAATGAAAATAAAACTAAAGTAGTCTAAATTATTCTACGTACTAAATTGAGTCTAGTACAAGGTCTTTATATAGTAGGAGAAGTTCCGGAGTCTTCTAATTCGTATTGCAAATCAATTTGTAATAGGAGTTGTAATTGTGAGTTGAGGAAGAATTTCACTCCAAATCAAATCCTGAAGCATGCGTGTTTTACTCTTGTCCCGTTCGGGAAGCCCTTGGTTCCGTTCGTGACATGCCTAATTTTCTTCTTTCCCGAACGGAACAAACCATTCACGTTCGAAAAAACTGTAGACCGAAAGCTTTGATATCAGATTCCTTCTTGAGTCCCGAACGGGACAAGGCTTTTCCGTTCGGGACTCATGCTCACTCTGCATGTTTTCCGTTCGGGACTCATCTTTTTCGAACGGAACAATCCTTTTTTCCTCAATCTCGTTCGTGAACTTCAATTCCTTCGTCCGCAAGCTACGCTTTTTACTCGTACACGCAATCCACCATAATTTTGCCCCAAATAGTCGGTTTTCACCTAATTTCCACTGAAACACTAACAAACACTATTAAACGTAAAAACGCTAAATAATGTATAAAAACAATACTACACATAATGAAAACCGACTAAAATCGACCCTAAATATAGGAGTAAAATACTCCTATCAAACCTCCTCACACTTAACCTTTGCTTGTCCTCAAGCAAGAAATAAATCTTACTCTACAAAATATGTTAGAAATCATTAGCATATAACTCAATAATAAATCAATCAAAGAAATTCCCGACCCTATGAATAATATGAAAAACAACCTTCTAAAACCGACAACTAAATAATGATGCAATCAAATAACAATAATAATTTTATGACATAATTCAATATAACAACGGTTACTAACTCATTAGTACAAGGTCAAATTGAATCACACTTCAAGCTTCACTATCACTTGCGGGACATGGAAAATAATCAATTTTTCACTTAAGCAAATCATAGCACAATTTAGTAGAATCCGAGCTAATGGCATCAATATAATAACAAGTGTTTAGGGTATATAACAAAGAAAGCTCACAATTGAAAACATGAATACTCACCATAAGCTTGCTCATAGTCCCGGACTCCGCTACTTGATTCGGTAGTCAACAAAAATCATATGGTCTTTTATTGGGTTGTAATGTGGCTAAGGTAAAGGGTAGGTAAAAAGGTTAAACAAAGGCTAATTATCAACTTAATATACTATTCATTACTACTATTAACTTCTAGGTTGATCTAACTCCGGTTCTTCGTTTATGTGAACTTATAACTTTCTTTTCTTTTTGAATTACGCTCTACTCATTGCTCTTTGCAATCTCATAATTTTTCTTCTTCTTTTTTCCTTTTGAAGCTTTTGCTTGCAAATTTTTATCTTTCTTTTGTTTTTTTTTTTCTCAATCTTTTTCAAGACGCAATCTTTATCTTTTAAGCATAATATAGTTCACTTTCTCTTTTCACTAATCTAGAGTTATTAATCCCCTATATTCATCATAATCATAACAAATAATATATAAAGTCGATAAGGTAAACAAAAGAGGTAAAGCATAGAACGGTAAAGGGTAAAATACGGTAAAAACAATAAAAAGGTTTAAGGCTCAAATTGGTGTAATCTAAGGGATAAAGGGTAGTCTATTTAGTGGTCTAAAAGAAAGGGTATACCTAATTGCCATAATCATCTAATTGTTGAAAACTCAATCGTGTAACTTTAAACGGACACCGAGCAAGTTCTAGGAATAAAACATGAAATCAATACTCACAACAAGGAAATTAAGCTCAAAACTCTCAAAAGTGTGTAGTGTTATGCCATAAACTCAATTCCTACTTAAATTATGCTACTCATGCCAAAAGTTTAAAAACGACTATAAAAATAAACAATCGACATGTCATGAATCCGCATCAAGTCATTCAATTATGTTTCAACGATTTGAACAAGTCTAAATTTTGAATTCACCCTTATTTCATCGGATTATGTCAACGAATTATTAAGTCATTAAGCAAGTATCGCTTATCAATTGTCGAATTAAGAAAATGCGTTCATACATTCATTGATTCGGGGAAATCTAAGATTGACAAATTAATTAAGATACATACCAAATCAACTAACACTTTCATATTTAAAAGACAACGATTTAAAACGATACAAGACCTTGAAATAAACTAATTTAACACCTAATACAATCTACTAAAAAGAAAATAACACCCTAATAAAAATAAACTAAAACTGAAAATAAAGATAAATCACCGAAAAATAACCCAAACGAAAAATAAATTTTTCTTCCCCCCTCCTCACACTATTTCTAGCTATGACCCCAAAGCTAAGAAATAAGATAAAAATAGAAAATTGAAAAGAGTTTGGGTTTAGAAAAAACAAATCTCGCTCTAGTCAAAGGCCGGTGGATCCGGTGATGGTTCCGGTGATGGATAACGCTCTCCGCCGGCGGCATTAAAGTAACCCTGAAGAAAATCCTCTTGCCGATTAAGTCGTGCTCGCATTCGATCTTGCCTCCATTGTAGTTGTGCAAGACCAACATGTTGTTCACGTCGGATGTCTTCAAGTAATTTTTGGTTAGTTTCCCAACCAACCCGGTTTTGCTCCCATCCGATCCGGTTTTGCTCAACCAACTCAGAAAACCGTTGGTCAAACCCGGAAACATGAGCCGCTTCTCCGGCTTGAGAAGTTCCCGCGGGTTCCTCCCCCGCTCTTCTTTCTTCTCCACCTTCTACTTCCCGTGCTACCTCTTCTCGCCTTGTTCGTGCCACCAATCGTACCCTTCTATTATAGGGAATAACTCTTCCCTTCTTCACAAACCCGGCAACATCCAAATGGTTCATATTAAGAGACCGTGCTAGAATGGTCTCAAAAGTCGCCAAAGTAGACGCCGTAGGCATACAATTGTATTTCTCCGCCAAAGCACGAATAATGAAACCATAGCCAATCTTGGATAATTCGGATGGAACTTCCCTCAATCGCTTCAAAAGACGATACGCCGTGTTGACTTGGTATGCTTCTATCTCCGGATGCAAAATAGCATTCAAAGCTAAAAGATCACTCTTGGCCACCTTCGTATATTCACCACGCCCGCCAAACGAGTGCCCAAACCACTTCACAAACACCACGATAGCGATGTCTTTGATTTCATTAATTTTGGACCCCCTTGTCCGATAATCATCACGATCCGTCAATTCCCTCCATATCTCCACTTGATCAAAATTTTGATCCCAATCTATCAACCCCGTTCCCCTCATTCCAAACATTTCCGCCAAATCTTCAACACTAAGTGTGTGGCTAGTGTTGTTGATGCGGAAAGAAATAGATGAAGGAGAACCGCTAACCGGTTTGAGAGTAGAGAAGAATTCACGAGTAAGTTCATCGTAAGAGTGATGACTAACCTTTGCCAATGCCGACAACCCCAAAATATCCAAATAACGCTCCACCTCATCCTTGATGCCAAGGCTCTCCATATCATCAAAATCGATTTGGAATGGAATTACCATTTCCCTTTCTTTGATACTCAAATATAAATCACCTTCCTCCTCCGTATGGATTTGGAAAGGTGCGTTATAGCGAGTAGTCAATATCGCCGAGGTGTTAACCCGAGATGAGGATGAAGCGGTTGATTTAGTACGTACCCTTCCCACGGCCGGTAAGGGTGGATTCGCCGCTTCTTGATTTCTCGTGCTTGAACGACGGATTGGTTGATTTTCGGCATTCTTGCTTCGCACCATGATTGCGGAATGAGAGTATTTCTAATAAATTTGGAGAATAAGAAAAGAAGAATATTAGAAGAAGAATATATGTGAAATAGAAAGTAGAAAAATGCAGGGTATTTATAGGAAAAATAAATCAAATCTCAAGATTTCCCTCCACTAATTTCAAACTCTCCATTTAATAACTTGAAATTGATTTAACGGTTTAGATCGAAGCCATGTAATCAATCCAAGTGAAATTGAAACACTAATGAATGGTTCGGATTTGCCACATCATCAATCCAAGTGAAAAATTCAAATTTTTACAAAGCACAAATCTCAAAGAAACACAAGTTTCAAAAGAAACACAAATCTCAAAAGAAACACAAGTCCCAAGAAATCTACTACACTTTAATTCAAAATTCAAAATTCAAATTTTTCAAAATTTTTGATGTTTCCCGAACGGGACTAATTTAATCCCGAACGGGATTAGGCTTAATTCTTGTCCCGTTCGAAACAAGGCAAAATTTCCTTGTTTCCCGAACGGAACTATGGCTTTCCGAACGGGACAAAGGCAAATTTTGCCTAGTCCCGAACGGAAGTACCCTTTCCCGTTCGGAAAAGCTAGAAGCCGAGGGCTCTTTCTCGAACGGGAAAAGTGTGTCCCGTATGGGACAAAGGCAAAATTTGCCTAGTCCCGAACGGAATGACCCTTTCCCGTTCGAAAAAATTGAGGGCTGAGGACTGCTTCCCGAACGGGAATAGCCTTTCCCGAACGGGACAAAGGCAAATTTTTGCCTTTTTCGAACGGGAAAGGTTTTTCACGAACGAAAACCTCCTGAAATATTGTATATACCTGCATAAACACACAAAAACACACCCCAGAATTAAACGGAAATAAATAAACAAATTAAAAATTAAATACGCATAAAAGGAAAATAAAATAAATAAAACAAAACACGTAACCTCTCGAGATTGCCTCTCGAGTGCGCTTTATTTTTGGTCAAAAGCTAGACCGTGGCCCGGAATTTATGTAGGAGTGGTGAACGTGATTTGTTCCACTACTTGATCCGTCAAAGGTCCAAGATACGGCTTGCACCGTTGTCCATTTACTTTGAAGATTTCACCACTAGAGTTCTCCAATTCCAAAGCTCCATGACTTGCCACCGTTCGAATTTTGAAAGGACCGCTCCAACGGGATTTTAATTTCCCGGGAAATAATTTGAGGCGCGAGTTGTAGAGCAAGACAAAAGAGCCCTCCACAAACGTTTTAGGCACGATATGAGCGTCATGCCATCGTTTCGTCTTTTCTTTGTAAAGCTTGGCGTTTTCATAGGCATTTAACCGAAATTCGTCCAACTCATTGAGTTGAAGCATACGTTTCTCCCCCGCCGCTTTAAGGTCAAAATTGAGCTTTTTAATGGCCCAATACGCTCTATGTTCAAGTTCCACCGGAAGATGGCATGCTTTCCCAAAAACAATACGATATGGAGACATTCCGAGGGGCGTTTTAAAAGCCGTACGATATGCCCATAATGCATCATCTAATTTCAGTGACCAATCTTTCCTTGTGTTATTAACCGTTTTCTCTAGAATTCTCTTTAGCTCACGGTTAGAAACTTCAACTTGCCCGCTTGTTTGAGGATGGTACGGAGTAGCGACCCGATGATAGACTTTATATTTCCGCATCAAGGCATCGAATTGCCTATTGCAAAAGTGAGATCCACCGTCGCTTATTATTGCTCTAGGAGTCCCGTATCGATTCATCAAACGTTTGAGAAAATCCAACACTACTTTGGCATCGTTAGTGGGTAATGCTTCCGCCTCTACCCATTTTGAAACGTAATCTACGCACACCAATATGTATTGCTTTCCAAACGACATAGGAAAAGGACCCATGAAGTCTATTCCCCATACATCGAAAAGTTCCACCTCTTGGATGTTGGTAAGCGGCATTTCATCTCTCTTAGATATGTTCCCCACTCTTTGGCATCGATCGCAATGACTAACAAAGTCTTTTGCATCACGAAATAGCGTAGGCCAAAAGAATCCGCACTCTAGTACACGAGCGGCGGTCCTTGATGTACCATAGTGACCTGCATAATCCGAGGAATGGCATTGACTAAGTATAGGCATCATCTCTTGTAGTGGTACACATCTCCTCAAAATCCCATCTCCACACACCTTGAAGAGGTACGGTTCCTCCCATAGAAACCGTTTAGCATCGCTTAAGAACTTCTTCCTTTGGTGGTAAGTCAAATCCGGTGGCATTATTTCGGAAGATAGATAGTTTGCGATATCCGCATACCATGGCGTTTCCACTTCCGAAAGTACCATCAACATCTCGTCCGGAAACGTTTCATTAATCTCTACGCCACTTATAATTGGTTCCGGAATCTCTAACCTTGACAAGTGATCGGCGACGACGTTCTCCGTTCCTTTCTTGTCGCGAATTTCGATGTCAAACTCTTGCATAAGAAGCACCCATCGGATTAGTCTCGGTTTAGCATCTTGCTTTGCAAAAAGGTATCGAAGGGCCGCATGGTCCGTATAGATGATAACCTTAGAGCAAAGTAAGTACGACCGAAATTTATCCAATGCGAACACCACCGCAAGCATCTCTTTTTCGGTGGTGGTGTAATTGAGTTGAGCACCCGCCAATGTTCGGCTCGCATAGTATATCACGTGAAGCTTTTTCTCCCTCCGTTGCCCCAATACGCACCCGAGTGCTATATCACTTGCATCACACATGAGTTCGAAAGGAAGAGTCCAATCGGGTGATGAAATAATTGGGGCTGAGATAAGGGCTTCTTTCAACCTAGCAAAAGCATCAAGGCAATCATTAGTAAATTCATAAGGAATATCTTTAACAAGTAAATTAGTTAAAGGACGAGCAATGGAAGAGAAATTTTTGATGAATCGTCGATAAAACCCGGCGTGCCCTAAGAAAGCACGAACTCCTTTTACGGTAGTTGGTGGTGGTAATTTCTCGATGATTTCCGTTTTTGCTCTATCTACTTCAATGCCGTCCTTGGAAATTTTATGTCCCAAGACAATTCCTTCCTCTACCATGAAATGGCACTTCTCCCAATTCAAGACTAGATTGGTCTCCTCACACCGGGCCAACACTCTTTCAAGATTATTTAAGCATATCTCAAAAGAGTCCCCGAATACCGAAAAATCATCCATGAAGACCTCCATAATATCTTCAATCATATCGGCGAAGATGGAAGTCATACATCGTTGAAATGTTGCCGGTGCATTACAAAGACCAAATGGCATTCTCCGATAAGCAAACGTTCCATAAGGACATGTGAAAGTTGCTTTCTCTTGGTCATCCGGGAAGATAAGAATTTGATTGTACCCGGAATATCCATCGAGAAAACAATAATAAGCGTGGCCCGCTACCCGCTCCAACATTTGATCGATAAATGGTAACGGAAAATGGTCCTTCCTCGTCTCCGTATTCAACTTGCGGTAGTCAATACAAACACGCCATCCCGTTACCGTCCTAGTGGAAATTTGCTCACCCTTCTCGTTCTCAATCACCGTCATCCCCCCTTTCTTTGGAACGCATTGGATGGGACTAACCCACGCACTATCGGATATGGGGTATATAATTCCGGCGTCGAGAAGTTTTACTATCTCCTTGTGCACGACCTCCTTCATATTTGGATTCAAACGCCGTTGTCTTTGAGCCGATGTTCTTGACTCGTTTTCTAGGTGGATCTTGTGCATGACCACCGAGGGACTAATTCCTCGGATGTCCGAAATTTGCCAACCGATCGCCAATATATGTTGCTTCACCACTTTGACAACTCTCGCTTCTTGTGTTTCCGACAAGTTGTTTGAGATGATGATGGGAAGAGTCATGTTGTCGCCTAAAAACGCATACCGTAAGTGAGATGGTAACGTTTTAAGCTCAACCTTTGGTGGAGAGATAGAAGAAGGTGGTGTCACGCTCTCTCTTCTAATCAAATTTTCGGCTTTCGGCTCATCTTCTTTGGAATATTCTTCCTCGGAAGTTGCTTGTGTCTCCTCGGAATGGAATATGACTTTTGAAACCGGGAAAAGTTCTTCCACAATTCCATCAACCATATCCAATTTCATGCATTCCACCTCCTCAAAAGTGTTGCGCATAATCCTTTTCATATCAAACTCCACTTTGTCATCATCGATACGCAAAGTGAGTCGTCCGGCGTGCACATCTATCAATGCCCTCCCCGTGTTCATGAAAGGACGCCCAAGAATCATAGGGCATGTTTTATCCACCGCATAGTCAAGTACGACAAAATCCACCGGAAAGATGAATTTGTCTACTTTGACTAGAACATCTTCTACCACTCCGTATGGCTTTTTTAGGGAGTGGTCCGCCAATTGAAGCATCATTGATGTTTGCTTCAAAGTTTGATCACCAAAAATATCCCTGAAAAGAAACAAAGGCATTAGATTGATACTTGCCCCTAAATCACATAGACAATTAATTGAATTTAAATCGCCTATTTTGCATGGAATTGTAAAACTCCCTGGGTCCTTAAGCTTGGTGGGCAAGTCACTAAGGATGAGTGAGCTACAATTTTCCGTTAGGGAAATTGTGCCTTTGTCGTCCCAACTCCTTTTCTTCGTTATGATTTCTTTGAGGAACTTCGCGTATTGAGGCATCTCACGCAAAGCATCCGCAAAGCTTATATTGATTTGGAGTTTCTTGAAAATTTCCAGAAATTTATGGAATTTTTGGTTATCCGGCGTCTTCTTCAATCGTCCCGGGAAAGGGACCTTTGGCACAAATGGAGGAGGAGGTGGCGGTTTTACATATGGAAGTTCGGTTACTTCCTCCTCATTTGTTCCCGTTGTTAGATCGATCGCTTTCTCTTTACTTGCATGTGGATCATCAAGTTCTTTCCCGCTTCGGAGTTCAATGGCTTTTACTTGCTCCCTTGGATTTGACTCCGTTGTAGACGGTAAACCCCCTTGAGCTCTATTTTGAAGCGAGATGGCAAGTTGAGAAATTTGAGTCTCGAGATGGTGATTGACGGAAGCTTGGTTCTTAAAACCGGTTCTAACTTCCTCAATAAGCTTGTCAATCTTGCTCCCCTCATCCGTATTCCGATTTTGAAAACCGGGTGGGGGTTGTGGTCGGTAGTTGTTGAAGTTGCCTTGGTTTTGTGGACCACGGTTTCCTCCTTGAAAATTTGCTCCTCCCATATTTGGGTTGGCATTGGCTTGACCCGCATTTTCCCTCCACGAAAAATTAGGATGATTCCTCCACCCCGGATTATAGGTGTTGGAATATGGGTCATTGCCTTGCCTTTGCCCATTGACATAGTTGACTTGCTCATTTGAGTTTTGATGTAGGACGGGGCAATCCATTCCCGAATGATCGTGCCCATCACAAGTCTCGCAACCCATTTGAACTACCGCAAGTTGAGCATTCCTTTGATTTGCTTGTTGTTTGTACATCTCGAGTTGTGCTAGAAGTGTCGCATTCTTCGCTTTCATTGCTTCAAATTCTTGGGTTTGCTCGAGGGTCATGATACCCTTTTGAGGTGGTTGCCTCAACCGCTCGGTTGACCAAGAACAACTATTTGTAGCGAGTTCCTCTAGCAAGTTATTGGCCTCATCATAAGTTTTCTTCATAAGTGATCCTCCCGATGCCGCATCAATTGTTGCCCGTGTAGCCTCATTGGTACCATTGTAGAAAATAGAGACAAGATGCTCCCTTCCTAGATGATGATGCGGACAATTTCTTTGAAGCTCTTTGAAACGTTCCCAAGCTTGGTATAGAGATTCACCATGTAATTGGAGAAAATCTATAATTTCCTTGGTCATCCTCGCGGTCTTACCCATAGAGAAATACTTATTGAGAAAAGCTTGTGCCAATTGATTCCATGTTGTGATTGAGGTGCTTGGAAGTGATTGAATCCAATTCCTCGCCTTATCCCTTAAAGAGAAAGGGAAAAGACGAAGCTTGATTTGATCCTCCGTCACATTATGGATTTTGAATGTGTTGCATACCTCCGTGAATTTTGAAAGATGGGCGTTTGGATCCTCGCGTTCCAACCTATAAAATTGACAACGACTCTCAAGTAGTTGAATCGTTCCCGGCTTGATTTCAAAATTGTTAGCGAGTATAGGAGGTGCAAAGCATCCATAGTTGGCGTTGTCTACGTTGGGTAAGAAGAATTCACCCAAGGTACGTCTTGCGGGAAGAGGGGCGACCCTCTCGTTTGGCCTATTAAGAGCTAGGCCATCATGTAGTGGTGGTGGAACAATCCCCTCGTGATTCAACGGAGGGTTACGGTCGTCCTCCATTGTTTTGGATTTCCGCGCTGTTTTTCGGATACTTCTTTCGAAGGATGTTAAATCTGACTGAAACGGTTCTAGCGGTTTTCTGGCACGTCGTGTATTAGGCATACACTAACCAAAACTCCTGCGCAAACAAAAACAAGAAAACCAACGTAAAATCCAAGAATCACAAAGTATAAAAATAACTAAATTTAAATAGAACTAACTCAATCTAAGAATAAGATACTTTTAATTAATTTAATTGCAATTGCTCCCCGGCAACGGCGCCAAAAACTTGTTGGCAAATAATCGCAAGTGTACGATATCGCGCAAGTAATATAACTTGGAAGACCAAGTATCGATCCCACAAGGAACAATGAACTAAACAACTAATTTCTAATATTCTTTAATTGGCTAGTAGGAAAATAAATGGATTTGTGTAAACTAATTATAATCTAAGTGAATTTAACTCAAGTAATTAGACTAAAAATCTGAAATCAAACAAATAAATTGAAGAATAAACAATAATGGTAAAAAGCTCAAGAATTGATAATTCCAAATAAACTAGTAGAAGAATGGATCAAAATTTATCTAGTGATTTTATTGTGAATCGAGCTATTCTAATGCACCGAATCCCGCTCTCTCAAGCCTCAAAGATTCAAATAAAATCACAACCTAATTAGCTAATCAATTATTAACTTGCTCTCACAATATTAAAACTGAATTAAATAACTAAATTGTAATTATGAAGCAAACTCAACGACTACCTAAATTCCAACCCGCTCTCACGGTGTTTTCCTCTAAGTTTTTAATTACCTATGTCTATTTAATTAACAATCTCTCAATTAGTTAATTAAACACAAAATCATGAACTAAGTGATCAAATTAATTCAAGCATTAATCTTAGTAATTAAAACACAATTTTACTCACTTAATAAATCCTAATCCAATTCGAAAACTAGTCTAAGTGTTCATATCAATCCCCGAACAAAGGATTTAGTTACACATGCTTAAGCTTAAATTAAACAAAGAAGAAGATGAAGAATTAAACATAATTAGAACAATAAATACCGGAGTTGTCAATTTCGGAAGAATCGTCTAGATTAAACTTGAAATCTTCACAATCGTTCTTTGCAGAAACTAATAATAAACTACTTATAAACTGCTGAGAAATAGAAGCTAAAACGCTATTTTAAGAGAATGAAAATAAAACTAAAGTAGTCTAAATTATTCTACGTACTAAATTGAGTCTAGTACAAGGTCTTTATATAGTAGGAGAAGTTCCGGAGTCTTCTAATTCGTATTGCAAATCAATTTGTAATAGGAGTTGTAATTGTGAGTTGAGGAAGAATTTCACTCCAAATCAAATCCTGAAGCATGCGTGTTTTACTCTTGTCCCGTTCGGGAAGCCCTTGGTTCCGTTCGTGACATGCCTAATTTTCTTCTTTCCCGAACGGAACAAACCATTCACGTTCGAAAAAACTGTAGACCGAAAGCTTTGATATCAGATTCCTTCTTGAGTCCCGAACGGGACAAGGCTTTTCCGTTCGGGACTCATGCTCACTCTGCATGTTTTCCGTTCGGGACTCATCTTTTTCGAACGGAACAATCCTTTT
Source organism: Mercurialis annua (assembly GCF_937616625.2). Lineage (NCBI taxonomy): Eukaryota > Viridiplantae > Streptophyta > Magnoliopsida > Malpighiales > Euphorbiaceae > Mercurialis > Mercurialis annua. Next base: position 34,462,386 of record NC_065575.1, read on the forward strand.
TTCCTCAATCTCGTTCGTGAACTTCAATTCCTTCGTCCGCAAGCTACGCTTTTTACTCGTACACGCAATCCACCATAATTTTGCCCCAAATAGTCGGTTTTCACCTAATTTCCACTGAAACACTAACAAACACTATTAAACGTAAAAACGCTAAATAATGTATAAAAACAATACTACACATAATGAAAACCGACTAAAATCGACCCTAAATATAGGAGTAAAATACTCCTATCAGGTATTACAGAAACTATCTCGGGACCAATGTCTAGTGAGTTGAACTCGGTGGAACTATCTTAGGACTTACATCTTGATAGTTTGATAATAAGTAATGTTACTAGTTTAACTAGGCCAAACTATCTCGGGAATGTATCACTTTGTATCGGTTAAACTCGGCAAACTATCTCGGGACCTTACCAAAAGGATTTGAGAAATTAAAATCGCTCGTTATTACTAGCCACTAGGAAATACCTATCTAATGATCGTTTGTAAGATTAGGGTTTTGATCGGATCAAATACTTGGCTCAAATTTTATATTTGTATAAATGCTTTGTTTAAAATGTGATGTTATTTTTATAATACCTTTAGTAATGTATAATCTCACTCAGCATAGTTTGACCCAATTGTTGTTAAACATTTTCAGGTGCTTAGAGTTTGGACTTGACTTTTGGCATGTATAGTTCCCGAATTATGTAGTGTTGCAGTAGTAGGTTTCTTTTGACAGAGTCGTGACCTGAGATAATAATGTATTGTATAGCATTGTGTATACTTTCTGTTGTGTATATATCGTTTTGTAAGCTACGTCAGACGTTGTTTTGTGCCACGAAGTTAGTTGCCCGTGATGCGACCTAGATACGCTGGTAAGTCGCGACCGGCGCTAGGGAATGGGAATGGTTGTTCCGAAACCCGTAGCAAGCCTAGAATCTCTAGAAATTTTTCGAAGATATTATTAGAAGATCGTACCTCGCGTACAATCCGTTTTCAGAAAATACTGTTAAAACTTATCTCATTTAATGTAACTCGATTTCTGAAAAAATACATATAAACGAAATCTGATTTTCAAAAGCACTGGTTGGATAACCTCATTATCTCAACCCTAACTTCCTTCTGAAAACCTAGCGTATGGGCATTGGAAAGCCAGGGACTTATCTTTTGCTTGCCTCAACACATATGCATCCCCGTTTCCAACCACACGCCACTGTTAATATGTTTAATAAAATATAGCGGACACCTCTGCGTCTCGCAACGGTGGTATTAAACATATTAAATACACATCGGACCGGTTACACGTAGCCGGAGTATATAAAGCATACTGTTTTTGACCCTCATAAAAACACACGAGGCCGATTCGGTAACTAGATGCAATATGTCACTAAGCAGCCACCCGAAAGGTACACACACATGCACTAGATCCTATCAGAGTATCTAAACAGAAGACTAGTGGCACGGCTGCTGGCACATAACACTTATACTATTGCAGCACACTAAGATTACAAAATCCTATGTACATTACCAAAGAAGAGCTTTCCTGAAGAAGGGATGTGAAAGCTCGACTAACTTCAAAGCTCATTTCCTGAAAATTGAGAAACAACAATGGGATCAGAAATATAAATATTTCTGAGTGAGTAAACAGTTTACAGGTAAACACCAAAATCGCATCATATATATAAAACGGTTATATATATAAAATATTACCAATTTATCGATCCATCTGAAACCCTAGTCCATAATTATCCTAACAGACACACTCATCTCATGAGCTTATAGACACCAGAATAAAGACCGTGAACTGAATCACTACCGTCCAATCCTGTATATCTGGTACCTGGACCGTAATCAGAAACTGATTTCGCGGTTTATTCCGCGACCGTAACTGTATTACTGCCGTCTCAGGGTTTACCCGTGAAGTCAGGGCATTTACTTTTCCAATGACTTACACGACATGCATACCTCTATACCTCGACAGAAGTACATCTAAAAATCGGTGTTAGTGATCACACAACCCTATTATTGCCCATAGGTAGCTCGTTCCAATGGACCTCTCTTGGCTAGTTTATACTACTGCGATTTATGGATTTAAAATAATTGAATACTGATATTCAAAAGTAAACACGTAAACTCACAGTACTGCTAAGTTACAACTTAGCACCGTTGTAGGTCCTGAAACCTAGGTCCAAACAGAACATTTAATTCTCATAACACATAACATTTATGGTCTCTTTATTTTTTTAAAAAATCATATAAATCGTTTTCATCTCGAGAAAACGTTTAGACTTCACTCTAGAAGTCCTTTTAGGTATAGCTATACCTAATTAAAATCATTTAATAGTATAAACTTTATTGCCAAAGCAATTCACAGTCATATACTAATTATTTAGCAACATCATTTGCTAAATCTTTTAAACCGGTTAAACATCGACTTTAACTCTTTTAAAGTCCTTTTTAAACGTTTAACTTTACTTTTAAAATCTCATTCTAAAAGTCTTTGGTTTAGGTTTAAAAATATTTATTTAAAATATTTTAGGTTCGGTCAGACAACACGTCGAGTTACTAGGCGAAAATATCTCGGAATCACCCCTCGAAAGTCCGATAATTAAGTCCGAAAAAGTCCTCACGTGCGCGTCGCGCCAAGTCACTGTGCGTCCGCACGTGACTAGCTGTGCGTTCGCACGCATAGCTGACTAGCTGTGCGTTCGCACAGCCACTGCTGTGCAGGCGCACAGCATGCCAGTCTCGGGAATTTCGATTCCCGGGCCATTCCGACATGCTATAAATTTTAAAACGCTGTAAAAACGCTATTTTAACGTTCTAGTTCACATATACGCAATCCAATTATAATTCGGACGTATAAATCGATCGTTCGATACGGTAACCGCTTTAAACGAATATATATTCGAATTATATCGAAATATATTAAAATATACATTTAATACGGGTTTAGTACCTCGATTACTTGAGTAATCGTCGAAGAAACGGAGTTAGAATCGAGAAACGGACGGAACGGATTGGAATCGCCCAAAACCTAACTCACGTCTTCTGTTGAGAGGAAGCAGCTCATTTTTGCGAAGCAAAAATGAGAAATGAGTCTCTGTACTCATTTATCAAACTCATATAACATATATATATAAGGAAAGGTTAATTTATCACTTTAACTCAAATTCTTAAATAGTCGTCCGTAACTTAAACGGAAACGACTTCCGAATTTCGTGAAACTTTACTCAAATATCTAATAAAATATAATAAGAATAAAAATATAATTTTTATTTTTATCCGACTTATATTTTATTCTTAATAAATCTCTGAAAATTTATTAGGTCCAAATTAGTTCCACTTGATTAAACTTTCTACGTCCAAATTCTATGAAACTTTGACGATAGCTTCATCAAATTATTTCGCGAATAATGACACCAAAATTATTCGCTCGGGACTTATATATTATTTTATTTTAATTTGAACTAACGAATAATACTTAATCAATTTATAACTAAAATTAATTAAGTTAAAGAATCCAAGGACCAAAGAAAATATTTTTCCTTCTTACTCACCACGGATACCACTGCCTCTCTCATATTCTTATTTCTTTTTTTGTATTATTATTTTTATTAATATATATATATATACATATATATATATATATATATATATATATATATATATATATATATATATATATATATATATATATATTAACTTATATTCGTTAATTTCACGTCGAGACCTCCGAGTTTCGACATTTTAATTTTGGGGTTTTGTCCGAAATATTAAACTCTCCAATTAGAGTGGTATATTGATATATTAATTATCAATATATTTTATCTTACGACTCTAGACGTATTTCTTATTCAAGTATCCCTGTTCATATTCTTTTATTAAAATTTAAATCCCCGATTTAAATTTAAACTTATATTATTACGATATACTTTTAGGGATACTTATAAATTAAATTAAATTTACGTATTCCCGACTAATAAATCCTTACACATGGCTTATAAGAATACGGGGTATTACAGCTGGTATATGTTTGTATATTGTCCGGCTAGTACGTATGTGGTACGGGAGTGATACGCCCTTATGTTTTGTATCGATCGAACTAATGTTATATGTTTACATGTCTTATTCCATTTGTACGGTCATTATATATTTGATTGTTTGCGAAAAAGTTTTAACAGTTTTAGGCTTGTTATGGGTTTGGAGCTACCACTCCCGTTCCCTAGCGCCTGACAAAATTGGTATCAGAGTAGTTGATCCAATTACCACTACGAGTATATTATTTGAGTACAGTTGGTCTAGGATACCACTGTTGGTTTGTGATTGAGTACCTAGGAACTACTACAACGTTAGAGTCGAACCTTGTTGATTGTATTTGTTTTATTTGGTAAGCTATCTATCGTTATATAGAACGTATGAATGTGACATTTTCTTAAATGTTTAAGTGTTTGTGATATGCATAGATAGTGAACTGGGCTTTAAGTTATATAGTGCATATCATAAATTAATTTATCGTTTATTGTGGAAAAGAGGTTCAGACAGTATCTCATGCCTAGGAATTGTTTATGTTTCAACATGTCTAGGCAAAATAGAGCTCATCTACATGTGTCCTAGATACACTAGTATATGATGTATATCGTCGGGCTAGTACGTACGTGGTACGAAAGTGATACGTCCTTATGTTTTGTATCGATCGAATTAGTGTATATATGTTTATATGTTCATTATATGTTTGATTGTTTGCGAATTTTTTAAATGGTTTTAGCCTTTCTACGGGTTTTGAAGCTACCCCTCTCATTCTATAGCGGCGGTCACGATTCATAAATTGGGTCGTGACAAACATATCCCTCAAATGTTGTTTCATTGTCTTATTTGGGACTTTCTTAAAGGTGTCGAATTTGATAGTCAGCTATTTAAATCTGGAGACAATACTTCTCACGTAAAGTGACCCACTTAGCATTAGTAGTAGAATACTATTAATACTGAAACACCAAATCATCATTCATGGAACTGGTAAGGATTCCTTTTACAGTTGAATCCTTTTTCTTCCAAATAGTATATGTAGCCATGTCGCGCTTAAATTGTACATCATTGACATTCCCTCATCAGCCATTGGTTCGTCTATTGCATTATTAACAACATCAAGAGCTTCTTGATTCTCAAGCACATACTGCATTTTCAAATGTCATATGTTATAGTTGTCAGAATTAAATTTTACAATCTTGTTAAGTTCGGCTATGATGTTTTTTAAAGGCATTTCAATTCGATAATAATCACTAAGAGACATATTTAATACAAAAATTAATCTATTATGTAATTATACACATCATCATCATATTAATCTAGTCGCAATTACAAAATAAGTTATTGAAATTTTTTCATATGAACTAGAACCAAAAGTTCACTATGTTCCCAATGAAATTCATTATTTGTTTTAAATTTGCGCCATTTAATTTTTAAATGAGAATAACAAAATTCTACCAATCATAGAATGCCCATTTCATGAAATATTTATTGGAATAATAATAATTATTATCCATAATATTTCAACAATCATGAAATATTTATAAAACATTTATACACACCATAACTTAAGAATAGTAACCAATTTTTTTTTATTTAATCAGGATATAAATAAAAATTTAGAAAATTCAATATTATTATTAATAATTTTCTAATATTTTAATACAATTTCAATAAATTTTTCAATTGAAAATTCTTTAAAAGTGAATTTTAATTGATTAAATAATTTATAAAGTTCAAAATAAATAAGCAGAAAAGTAATTTTTTCCCTCTGAAACTCAACCTTATTTAAAATATATAAAACATTTTTCCAAATTTAATTTATGTCAAAAATATTTATTTTGAATTTTATATTTAATAATAATTATATCCAAAATTAAATAATATCTATTTTAGAAAATATGTAAAATATGTCTAAAATTTAGAAATTAATTTTAAGATTTTTCAGTGGTTTTATGATAATTTTTGGACTTCATGATGACATTGCACGCGTCCCAAGGCGTCGTCACTGCGCATGGGGCTTGTGTCTGCGCTTGCTGCCGCGTTTTACATCTGCATGTGCATGCACCGCGTTTTACATCTGTAAATTTGCGCCATTTTCATTTTCAGTTCTGTATCCCCCCCACCCTTTTTATTTGTTGCTATTTTATGTTCCACGGTACAATCAGAATTAAATTCTAACATCGTTACATGAGTATCTGAATTAGAAATTTTATTTTTAAGAGAATGTGATATGCACTTTATCTTTAATTATCACATTCCTAATCTGAAAAGTTTTTAAATTTTACATTTCATGAAAGCATGTTCAAAGATTCATAACTTTCATTATACTAATCAGTTTTTTATGATTTTTATGTCATTTTAAAAATGACATTACGTAGTTTGCATATATAAAATTTATAAAAAAATTACCAGTCATGTAAACTTTCCGAAAAGCATGCCAAAGTTTCTGAAAACACATAAAAAATTAAAATTTCCATAATTGTAATTTTAACTACCTAACTTTGAATAATCATAATTTTCTCTACACTAATTCAAAATTCATGTTTTTTATATCGTATTAAAACTTGAACAACATACTTTAAAAATATATAAGTTACATATCATAAAACAAAGAATTTGGACATTTAAATTGTATACAAAATAGAGCAAATTATAATACATACGATATAGAAGTTCCATTTTTCAAATATCATAAATTTCAATTAATCAAAACATGGAATTCAATATATAACTCCAATATCAATGTTGGAATATGCGGAAAATAAATAAAATCATTCTAGACATATCTCTTGTTAATTTCACAAGTTTAATTAAATTTTTGCTATGTCTCAAATATTTTCACAATGAAAAATATGTATGATTCACCACCTAATGCACCTTAATTGTATATATTTTTTAAAGAGATTAAAATAATAATTTTTTTCGTTAGTTATCTATCTTCAATACATGTATATATTAACAGGGTCGGCCTTAAATGAACTCAGACCCTAGACAAATATTTTAATATTTGTTTTATAAAACTATTTATTTTTGTCAAACCGTTTATAAAAATAAGCTCAGTTTTTTTGTTTACAAAAATACGCTCTTTTTACTTTGTTTTTGCAAAAGTACACTCTCGGTGAGTTATTGATAAATTTTAGTAGGTCGTTGATATATTTTTAGTAGATTTTGATAACGTTTCTTTGTAAAAATCATATTTATTCATCAAAAAAGAAATCATATTTTTATAAAAAAATATATATGGTGCAATTTACTCTTTTTTTTTTCTATTAGATAGATAAATATATAGATTGGCCCTAAACGATTATCTATATTACTAAAAAGTATAATTAATTTTTAATATAGATTACAATACTTATCACTAAAAGTGGGGCCTTTAAGATCTGTTTCCCTAATTACTAAAAAGTCTAATTAAATTTTTAAACAATAATTATACCTATCATTAAAAGGATGAAAAAAATATTTCAAAAAAAATTAATATTTTATTGTTTTACTAGATCCCATACAAATATGAGGCCTCTAATATTTGTGGCTCTATAAATAAATCTAGTGGCATGTACTTAAAGACTGGACATATATATAAACAATTTAAAAATTTCATGAACTAAGTGTAAATTTTGTGATTCAGTTATATTTTATTACTCTTTTCATGTATGCTCATATAATTAGTTTTTTTTTTTATAAATAAACTCATATAATTAGTTGGATTCAGATTAATCCGTTTCGGATGACATGCCCAAATATCAACATGTACTATATCAACAGATTCATTATTTTTAATTTTATTAATAGTTGGGCGATTCTAAAATGGTTAAAAATATTAATTTGATTTACTTTTAAAAAGTTAAAATACTAATTTAAATGAAACTAAATTTCAGATATTAAAGTAGAAAATTTGAAAAGTTCAAACATCTATAGTTAAATTCAGGGCTAATATCATAAAAAATCACAATTTCAACACAAAATTTCATTTTAATCACAATTTTTAAAAATTGTATATAAAACAACGACCTTTTATTTTTTTATGGCCTAATTACTTAAAAAAACCCTAACTTGTAACTTTTTTTCATTTATACCCTGACCTAGGAAAAAGTTCAATTGTACCATATTTTGAGTTTCATGTTTCGTCTCTACCCTAAAAAGTTAATTTGACCTCTTTTTATTTAAAAAAATACTCAAAATGATCCTTTATGTTTAACCTATATTCTAATTAAACATTAATGTTATTAAATACTCTCTTCCTCACAAAATTCAACAAATAATAATAATTTATAATGATTATAAATAACTTTTTAAAATTAAAAATTACTAAAAAAACTATTTAAAGTTTCCAGTGGTATCAGGACAAATTTTTTTTTTTTTGCCAGAAATAACAATATATAAATATATAAAAAAGAAAGGCCATCTCATGAAAATGATGAACCAATCTTAAACAGAGAAAATAAAAGTGGACTTCGCAGCTACTAATTGAGCCATCCAAATACACATTCGTTTAACAAATATAACAATGCATGAAAATTTGTTAAACGAACGGTAGCAAAATACATTGATAAAACTTAAAAATGGAAATTACTTACTGTTAGTAGCGAGTAAAGTAATATAAGTATAACTTGCTTTTGTAGAACACAAATGTCGTGATCATTCAGAACAAGACATACCAGCTCGTACCTGATCAGTCAAATAAAATAATATATAAAAAATTCAATTTAATCTTACCTGATAGTAGATGTGTTCCACCAATTGACGACGGAGAATAAGAAGTGCTTGAGATGCCTCTTTTTAGAAATATATGTCCAAAAAAAACACAAAAAACACAAACAAAAAAAAATTAGTAATTGAAATTTATAAATTAATATAATTTTTAACATTTGGATTGTTTTGGATATACCCATAAGGGGGAATAGTGAGTAATATAATTTTTAACATTTGGATTGTTTTGGATACACCCAGACGGAGTTGAGTACTTCTTCTTTGCTTCATTTAACTTTTCATTGAAAAAGCAATGGGTTTCTTCTTTTGAGATAACAGAGCCCTTCATCAATGTACTTTAACCTCATAAGGAGAACTTTAACCTCACAAGAAGTACTTTAACCTCACAAGGAGTAAAAAACCTCACAAGAAGTACAATAACCTCACAAGGAGTACATTAACTTCACAATTTTGCGTTCATAAAAAACACCCCGATAAATATATAAAAATCAATTATTTTATAATAGAAGAACAAAATGTTAAAGAGTGAGACGGAAGGTGATTACAAAATATTATAGTGAAAGGAATATTTAAAGGCGATTACAATTAGATAATATTATAATTTACAGCGGTTACTAGAAAAATGCAAGATTTTAAAACTAAATTTGCACTTTTAACACATTACTTAGTAAATCTCTTGAATAGAAAAAACACATCAATAATGGTACAATGGAGACAATATGATAATAATGTTACAGTGCGATGAAAAAGAAAATCGTCTTTTGCATTTTTCACACAAATTCAAAAGACACAAATTTAAAGGACATTACTGGTTCAACTTCTTAGAATTAGAATGTTTTCTATTTTTGGAAGAAATAATCACCTAATTTTTTTTAATGAATTCAAATCCAAATCTAAATTATACCCATAACAATTTGGTATAATTATTAACTCCACCAAATTTGATGATGATTTTAAAAAACAGTTATAGATTTCATGAACTAGTTACCGTTTCTTAGGTAAATTAACAATTGAACAATTATACCAAAGTGAGGATAATTAACGTTTAATTCAAAAAAAATTAGTAAATCTCCAAAAGAATATAACCAATGAAATTGAAAGAACCTGACCAGATGTATGGCCTTCGTCATTACCATAGTGGCGCCTGAAATCCAAGTCTTGAGAGTTGGTTTAAGAAACTGTTCACCATTATTCCTTGTAACGGAGTTGCAGCAACGGTTTGAACTTTCAGCACTATTCTTGGCCCGATTCATGTCCTTTCCGACGTGCCGCATGTTGTTGGTGATGGGGGTGATCATTGGAGTTAGCTGGAGAGTGGTAGTACATGCGACTTCTCCACCGTTATTCGTTTATGAACAAATGACCGTTCGAACCCATGTGGTTCGTCTTTAGCGGTTCCTCTTTCCAAAGTAAACCGTAGATTTAGTCCAATCTGATGAAGAAGAAGTAGGTGTTGTCGGATTTATACAGAGAAGATGATGTTTGTGGTTTCCGGTGAGAAGAACGACGAATGCGAAGAAGGAAAAGAAGAAAGAAGAAACGACGGTTTTCGGTGAGAAGAAGAAAGGAATAACCGTCACCACATTAATGGTTGAAAAAAAACGACGTCAAATCTGGCTACATTGTTTTCATTGCTTAAATTGGGGTTAAAAATTATGGGGGTCACTGAACTTTCAAAAATTTACAAAATGGTCACCAAACTTCAAAACGTAATAAAATGGTCACCGTACTCTTACTTATTGAACCTCCGATGGTCTGTAAATGAATTCCGGCCAAAAAAAGCATAGGTGGCAACCGGTTGCTGACTCACCTCCACACCTTATTTTACATGTCATTTACCTTTAATTATTTTACACCTCACCAATACACATAATTTCCCCCCCTTTTTCCACTTATAACGATTTGTTTTCCCACCCATTCATTTTTTTGCACTTCAGTTTCTCTCAAACCCTTTCCATCATTTCAGTTTCTCTCAAACCATTTCCACCATTTCAGTTTCTCTCAAACTCTGGTGTACTGATCGTTATCTTGCAATGGCTATGGCTCCGTGGGTCGTACGATTTGACCGTGAAGATGGTCCTTTATTTAGTAAGTCAATCTTGTCTGTGATATCTTTTTATGTTTTTGATTATTTTCGAAATAGTGTTGTGTATGAAGTTAAGGGTATTCTGAATAAGGGTTTTGTCTGAAATTAGGGTAATTTTGAAATTAGGGTTATGAAGATGTTAGGGTTATGTTTTGAAACTAGGGTTATGTTTTGAAATTAGGGTGTTATTTTGAAATTGGGGTTGCATTTTGCAATTAGAGATGTGTTCTTACTGGTAGCATTTATGGTGTTGTGATTGCAGCTCCCCAGTCTGAATATTTTACAATTCGATATTTCAAAGTCACTATGGACACTGTCGGTGAGATAACACAAAGAGTATTATGATACATTGACTGGTTTTGTGCAGATCACCTGTCAAGAATTGAAATTATAAGTACGGGACAAGTTTTAGGAGTAGGAGATGGTGATTTCAAGTACTTCCGGATGCTTCCTGGTGATAATCCCTTGAGGGAGTTGGTGACTGACAATGATGTGCTGAGAATGGCTGAATCTGTTGGTCCTTCTAGGATTGTAATTGTTGAGTCTAGGCTCCAGACCCCGGTACCAGTTGTGAATTGGGATGGACCACAAATTGTGGATATCAGCAATAGTGATCTCTATGATTCTGATTATTCATTCAATGATGACGAGGATATAGAGGACATTGTGTCACTGGACTCTGAATCTTTCAATGGAGAAGAATCTGAAAATGCTCCACAAAATGATGCTTCTGCAGGTAGCAACTTACCTGAGTGTGTTGCCAAAGAGTGTTGCCAATGAGGGAGTTGCAGAAGAACATGTACTGGATTGTCCTTCATCTGAATATGCACTTTCAGAGCAGTTGGTGTCATGCTCTGATAGTGACAACGAAGGGCTGTCCAGGCCAAGGTTTGCAGATTTTATGGAAGAGAATATGAGTGATCCTAAGTTGGAAGTGGGGATGATGTTCAGCAGCTTTCGACAATTTAAAGAGGCTTGCAAAAACTATGGAATTAGGAATAGATATGTCATTAATTTCAAGCCAAATAACAAGCAGAGATGCAAGGCAAAGTGCAAGAAAACATGTCCATTCTACCTGTGGGCTTCTGTCATAAGTGCAGACAATCCAACTGTGCAGATCAAAACAGGAATTCTGACCCATACATGTGCTAGGGATCACAACATCAGACATGTAAATACAAAGTGGCTGTCCAAGGAGTACCTTGAGCAATTTAGGGCAGACCCAACATGGAAGCTAGAAGGGATTATGCAGGCAGTTAGGGAATATCAGAAATGTGAAATCTCAAAGGTTGTTGCTTACAGAGCAAAGAAGGCAGCTCTAGAATTTATCAATGGGGATGAGACAGAGCAAATTAGTTTACTTTATGACTACAGGCTTGAGCTTATGAGGACACACCCTACATCAACAATCATGTTCAAGCAAGACAATGCTGTGTTTAGGGGAATGTATGTTTGCTTGGCACCCTTGAGAGATGGATTTAAAGATGGGTGTAGAAATGTGATTTCTATTTATGGATGCTGGCTGAAGGGTCTTTTTGGTATGCAACTCTTAACTGCTGTTGGGATAGATGCAAATGACTGCATCTATCCAGATGCATGGGCAGTTGTTGAAAGTGAAACCAAAGAAAGCTGGATGTGGTTCCTGGGATTGCTCGCAGATGATCTGGACATCAATCATAGCAGAGATTGGGCATTTATGAGCGACAGACAGAAGGTATGTCCATATAAGTTTTTTAGTTTCAATGTTATTGTGCTTTGATTGCTTGTGTTATTTTGTGTGACTTGTCTTATTTTTTTGGTTTGTGACTTGTCTTATTTTTTGTTTGGTGACTTGTGTTATTTTATTTTGGTCTGTGACTTGTGAAATTAGGGACTGATTCCTGCAGTTGAAGCCCTTTTTCCAAATGCTGAACACAGATTTTGTGTGAGGCACATCCTAACTAACTATAGACAGAGGTTTAAGGGAAAGGCCCTAAAAGATGGTTTATGGAGATGTGCTAGGTCTAGTTATGAGGTTAAGTTTAATGAGGAGATGAAACTGTTAGGTGAAATGTCTGTTGGTGCATCTACTTATCTAGGAAAAATTACTAATGGTAAGTAGGCTAGGTATCAGTTTGATGAAAGATTTAAGTGTGACATGCTATTAAACAATCCATGTGAGTGTTTTAATAGTTTCATTCTAGATGCTAGGACAAAAGGGTTCATAAATATGAATGAAATTATTAGGACTTTGCTAATGAAAATAATCCAAAAGAAAAGGAGTGTGATGCTGAGATCAGTGGAGGAATTTTGTCCTAAAATTTTAAAGAAATTGGAGAAAGCTAAGCAGATTAGCTGGTACTATAGGACAGATTGGTCTGGTGGGGACAAATACCAAGTTATATGGAGTGATAGGCAGTTTGTTGTGGACAAGAAAGAGCAAACATGCTCCTGCAGAAGATGGCAATTGACTGGTATACCTTGCCACCATGCCATTTCTGCCATGAACCTAAATAATGAGAAAAGCCCTGAAAGGTATCTTCATTACTGCTACAAGGTATCAACTTACTTGAGGATTTACAGCCATTTCCTCAATCCTACAAATGGAAAGCAAATGTGGCCTAAGAGCAATTTGCCAAGTATCATAGCTCCAGAACCAGTTAACTTGAAAAGAGGAAGGAAAGCATTATTACGAAAGAGGGAAGCTGGTGAAATTCAACGTGGAGGACATGGCCTTAGAGTAGAAGGAGAGGCCTTAGAACCTGTAAGGATTACAAGAAAGGGTCGTATCATGAGGTGCACAAACTGTGGAGGAAGAGGCCATAATAAGAGAAGCTGCACAGGTCAGACTATGGCACATTCAAGAGTACCTAGAAGGCAAAATGGTGGAGTTGCAAGAGGACCAACATGTCAAACTGCTGGGGTTGCAAGAGGATCTGCAAGTCAGAATCTTGGCCCACCTTTGACAGTCCAGTGGATGCCTGATGTAAGATACAAACATGCTTATGATTTGTTATTTATGATTTGTGACTTGTGTCCATATAATGTAATGTATATTTGTCCTATTTGTAGGTTCAAGTAGGTATCCTAATGCACAACCACCACCTGCACTTGAAGCACCTCCTGCACCTCCTGCAACTGAAGCACCTCCTGCACCCGAAGAACAAATTCCTGATATTATAACACAGGAAATCCCTCTATCACAGGTAGGCATATTTGACAATCAAATTTTAACACATTCCATTACATACTTGTAAATATGATTGGTAATTTCTTGAGTTTTAGATGCAGGGCTTAACACCAGAGGAGGATCCCTTGTTAGGGAAATGGAAGAATTTGACTGAAATTGTAGATCTGGTACATGGTGTGGTTATAGGGACTGAGGCAGATCCAAATAGGATATGCACTAAGCCAACGTCAAGGAGGTTGTTTGCAAATGATAAGCTCAAGGGAAAGGGGCCAATACCTGTATCAAATGCATTGAAGATAAAGGAGGCAGCAGCTGAGCTCAAAGGGAAGGAGGTACCACCAGCAGCAACAGCATCAAAGGCAGTGAAGGCAAAGGCAGCATCTGCAGCAAAGCTCAAAGGAAAGAAGGTACAACAGAAAGATGATATGGCATCACTCAGAGCTCCCCTGTCTACTTTTAAGAAGGATAGAGAGGAGAAGAAAAGGAAGATCTGGATACCAACAGGAAAATGAAGACTTTATATTGTTCTTTTGCTGCATTTACTCATACATATGTTGGTAGAGGCCACTAGTAATATTGGGGACCATCTTGACTGTCTTGCCAGCCTTGTGTGCTGTGCTATTTTGTTGGTTGTGCTATTTTATTGCTAGTATGAGTAAATGTAGGGCCAACTCTTTTGAATACTTTAGATTTTCTCCCTGTATGGTGCAAGTGGAGAGAACATGATGTTTATGTACACTTATTTTTATAATATTAACTTATATTTTCCTTATTTCAAGGTATAAGTGTTTGGTGAATGTTAATACTAATTACAGTTGATCTTAAAGTAACAATACACATGACAGCAAAGATAACAGAACCGTTTTCATTATATTAAATTCCATTACATCCAACATCAAGTCACCATTGTACACACAAACATACATTTTTTTCTTATTCTAAGCTAATGCAGAGCATAGTCAATTTCCATTACAACCAGATGCAGAGCAAACAGCAGCTGAATCCATGACAGCTTCTTAGTCTTCTGTTCCTTGCGCTTGTGCTCAAAACATGTATCTTCTTTGTGCAGCAGCCCCACAATTTTATATGGCATTGGAGGATCAAACCACTGAAAGAAATCACATCCTCCTCCAATCTAACATCAAAATTGAACAAAATGAAAAACGACAAAGATTGAAAAATCACTTACAACAAAATGAAAAATCTCAGACCCTCCTCAACTATAACATGATTCGACACAAAATTGAACAAAATTCAAATATACCCAATAATAATTTACCTCGTATCTGTTACAACCAAAAAATCTTCGACCTGGGTTTGCTTCAGTCCAAGACGTTCGCAGAATTGACAACTCGCCACATCTACACTTGGGAAGATAGAATCTGTCAGCCATCAGTAAGGGACTAGCGATTACAGTTGCAGATTTTGTTGAGTTGATAATGGTCGGGATAAGGATTTTGTTGAGTTGATAATGGTCGAGGTAGGAATTACAGTTAGGGGTTTTGCTGGGTTTCTTTTGCGATTTAGGGTTAGGGATTATGGGATTGGGGATTTTTTTGTAAGTGATTTAAAGAGAGGATGGTGATGTGTATTGGTGAGGTGTAAAATAATTAAAGGTAAATGACATGTAAAATAAGGTGTGGAGGTGAGTCAGCAACCGGCTGCCACATATGCTTTTTTTGGCCGGAATTCATTTACAGACCATCGGAGGTTCAATAAGTAAGAGTACAGTAACCATTTTGTTACGTTTTGAAGTTTGGTGACCATTTTATAACTTTTGGAAAGTTCAGTGACCCCCATAATCTTTAACCCTTTAAATTGCTTTGCTCGTATCAGGACAAAATTAAAGTTTAGGTTTTTTAATCATTTTGGTATAGGGGTAAGGTTAAAATTTAATTATATGGAAAAGTAATTAGGCATAAGCGACTGTAAAAAACCCACGATCATTTATACTCCCTTATTCTTCCATCTCCTCCTATCACCGCCTCCACTACCCGTCGTCGCACCGCCCAAAAGCGCATCACAAGCTCTGGTCTCCGATGAGTTGTCTTTCTTGCCCTTGGTATTGTATTTTTGTGAAATTTGATTTTGATACATGTCCAGTAATTTTAACTGCCAATTTCGAATTTTTTGGTTGATTTTAATTTCAAATTCTCCATTTAGCTACTAAAGATTACTATCAATTTCGATTCTCTGCTTTAAAGATTAATGTACTGCGGATTTTAATTTCAATTGATTTTGTTCAATTTGTTGTTGCCATTTTTTGTTCATAACAATAATTAATTATTAGTTATAAGGTATGAGTATTGTATTGTATGAATATGTTGATTATGCAGGATGAGTGTAGTCACTGATTCACCTGTGTGCTCTTCGCATTCATCAAGCAGTGATGATTTTGCTACTTTTTGGACTTGTCTGGACACTTTTAAAGTTAGAGAACATGTTTATATTTTTCTAAATAGAAAAAAATATAATATAGCCCTTCTATTTAGTTGTTTTTAACATTTTCTCATTAAATTAATTAAAGGGTTAATGTCAAAAAAAATCACGAACTTTACACGTTTTCTCATTTTAATTACGCAGTTTAAATTTTCTCATTTTCATGCACAACTACCACTTTTTCTCAAATTCATGCACGGTGCTGAGGTGACACTCATTCATTGGTGTAAAATGATCTCCACCTCAGCAAATTAAACTAATGGGGTCATGACACCTCAGCACCGTGTATGAATTTGAGAAAAAGTGATAGTTCATGCATAAAAATGAGAAAATTTAAACTGCGTGATTAAAATGAGAAAACATGTAAAGTTGGTGGATTTTTATGACATTAACCCTTAATTAAATTGTCAATTTTATCCTCATTAGGGAAAGAGACGAAACATGAAAACTCAAAATAGGGTACAATTGAATTTTTTTTCTAGGCCAGAATATAAACGAAAAAAGTTATAAATTGAGGGGTTGTTAAGTAATTAGGCCCTTTTTAAAATGCATTATTTCAGTATATTTTTTTGACTAAATTTTTTTATTAAACTATTAATTAAAGACTTAGATTATAAATCGATATTAAATATTGTCTTTCGGTTAAAATATGTAGGATCAATAATTTTTAGTCAGAAAAAATACACCGATTTTATTTTAGTGATAAATTTAAAATAAAATAAAAAATCGTGTCTTTAAATGCCAAGTTTTAAAAGTTGCGACTAAAATAAAATTTTATGTAAAGGTTATAATTTTTTTATCCATTTTGCATTGAAGGTTTGAAACAAAGATAACAAATGAAAACACGTGTACTACATCACGTGAATATTTTGGAAAAGACACGTGGGCCAGTTAAGATCTCCAGAAAGTCTAAGGGGCATAATAGCTGAGCTGGCCACGCAACACCCATTGGAATGAGGCCCACCCGATATTTAAGTCCATCTACGTGGGACACGTCACCATCGGACCACATCAGACCGACATAAATAAAAACTAACTGGGACCACTTCCTTTGATACGTGTTAAAATTAAGATGCTTTTTGTAATGAACACATGCCTCGTTGGCAGACATACTCTGCTCTCTCCATGTGCGTGGCGAGTCTTTGATCCATTGGATTAAATCTATTTTGACCGTTGGATTATGAAACGTCATACGTGGGTCCTATGCTTGGTAAAGTGGTTTTAGGGTTCAGTGAGGGAATGGATGGTTTGGATTAGAGACAGCGTGATATTGGAGTCTCGTGGTGCGTCAGACGTGGAGTGCTGTCCGCGTAGGATGAAAAGTTTCAAAATAAGTATGCCATCGCATTATAATATTTCTAATGATAATCTTTATTATAAATAAAACATTTTTTAATGAATAAAACGTCTTTTTAATGATATTAAATATAAATTAATATATATTTAATGGAGTTTTTAAATTTAAAAATAAAAGTGCTTAAAATTTTAAAAATTAAAAATAAACAAAAAGAAAAAATATTACAGTATCTTTTAAATTACGGAAAGTTAATTTGCTTCTCTATCGCATGTCGATCTTACTACGTTTTTGTACGTGCTGTCTGCTATCTAGTTTGGTAGTAGGTTTTAAGGAGAATATGGAGGAAGGGTTGGTTGAAGCCTGTTCAAAACTGAGGCTAACAGAAGAGGAGCAGGGTTCCATCACACTCGAAGATGTTGTGGACGATGATGCGAATGAGAAGGCGGACCTGAGCCTGGTAGGGAGATTGTTAACGCGTAAACCCTATAATTTAAACCATCTCAGGAATGCATTAACAAGTGCGTGGAGATTGGCAAGAGGGTTTTCATTGAAAGACATAGGGGAGGAACTGTTTGTATGTGAATTTGCGTTGAAAAGTGACAGGAACAGAATTTTGCGTGAGGCTCCGTGGAATTTTGACAAACAACTTATTCTCTTTGAACCGATGTCTGGAAACATGCAACCCAATAACATGATCATCAACCACTGTTCCGTATGGGCTCGTGTTTATAATTTACCATTGAACTGCAGGGGTAGGGCTGCAGTTAGCAAGGTGGGATCAAAAATTGGTCGAGTGATTGGTATAGATGATGGGGGAGAACAGTGAATGCTATCGGTACAGTAGAGTCCGAGTCCAGGTGGATGTTTCGAAACCCATGATACGAGGAACGAAAGTCATAAACCCTCTGGGAGAGAACTGTTGGGTTCCGTTCAAATACGAACGAATTCAAAATTTCTGCTATTGGTGTGGATTATTAGACCATCTGGTTGCTGACTGTGAGACTAAGCCGGAGGAGATAGAGGACTCAGATTGGCCTTACGGGCCAGGTTTGCGTGCGACTCCTCGCAAACGTACCTTAATGGGTAGTAAGAGTTATGGGGCATACCGTAATAAGGGAAGAGAAGGTCCTTCGATGTCAGGCTCCATGTCAACTAGTAATGATACAGCACATAATGTGAGAAGGGGTTTGAATCTTGATGAGAACCTGATGGATGCAGATAGGGGTTAGGATCTGGTACAGCATTACGAACCTGAGGTGCAGGATGTTAGGCAGGTAGATGAGATTGCTGAGTTGGTTGATGGTACGGAGGCACAATTGGATGGACTTGTTGAGGTGAGAATTCAACAAGTGCAGCCACAATCTAAAAACGACACTACAACTGATACTGCTGTTGGGCATTCAGGCTCAATGAAAAAAGGGGAAAAAACAAAGTAAGGAGGGCTCTTGGATACGTAATAAAACAGCTAGGGCTGTTGTGATTAGAGGTGATGAAGGAAATAGTAAGAAAATCACGAAGAGGGCTCGGAGTATGGCAGGTGTAGAGGATGGTGTGAATTCGGACAACTTTTTCTCGAAGAAAGTCAGAGATGGGTTGACGAATCAGTTTGAAAATTTTGAGATATCGGCGGAGACTGTAAGCCAGTCTCGCCGGATGCAATGAAAATCTTTAGTTGGAACCTCCAGGGGTTGGGGAATCCTTGGACGGTACGGGCGCTTAAATTATTTGTGACAAATAATTCCCCAGATATTGTGTTTTTAATGGAAACTAAATTAAACAATAGCGAGTTTAATTCTATTAGAAGTAGTTTTAATTTCTTTAATTTTGTCGTTGTTGATTCGGATGATAGGAGAGGTGGGCTTGTATTGGGTTGGAAGAATGGCTTTGATGTTAAGGTCATTAGTTCTTCTCTTAATCACATTGAATTTACTGTTCTGGATGTTATCACCAATGCTTTGTGGAAGTGTGTAGCAGTTTATGGATGGCCAGAAAACCAACTTAAAGTTCGTACTTGTGATTTAATGAAACGGTTAAGGGGAGCTGCTAACCAACAAGTTCTGATGTTTGGGGACTTTAACCTCCACCTGTTTTCTGAAGAAAAGGAGGGGGGTCGATGTAGTGACCAGCGAGAGATGGATATGTTCAAGGATACGATTGATGAGTGTTGCATGGAGGACCTGGGGTTCTCTGGGGGCCGTTTCACCTGGACCAATCGCCGCAAGGATGAAGATCTGGTCCAAATTAGGCTTGACAGGTTTTTGGCTAATCAAAAATGGCAAGAGATGTACCCGGGATGGCAAGTCACGCATTTAGCTCGGTATAAATCTGATCACAACCCGATTGTCCTTTGTACTACTCTTCCGAAGCAAATGGGAAGTAAGCCAGCTAGAGTTTTTCGTTTCGAGCAAATGTGGATGAGACACGACCAATTTGATGATGTTGTGGTTCAAGCGTGGGATAATGGCCGCAGTAATTCAGAATATATGGCAAGGGTTGATATGTGCTGCGCAAGATTGAAGGATTGGGCTCACAATAACTTCGGAAATCTTACTAAACAGCTGAAAGAGAAGTTAGCTGAACTTAGCGTGGTGCAGAACAGTAGTGGGTGTGATGCTAATAATAGACGGGCTGCTTCCATTTCGACTGAGCTTGATGAGCTTTTGGCGAAAGAAGAGTTGATGTGGAAACAACGATCCCGTGCGGATTGGCTCAGAGAAGGCGACCGAAATACGAAGTTTTTCCACCATAAAGCTTCTAATCGAAAGAAAAATAATACAATCCAACGAATCCGAGATAGTAATGGTGACTGGAAGAGTGGTAATGATATTCCTGCCGTGGTTGAAGACTACTTTCGCCATATTTTTACTACTTCGGATCCTTCAGACCAAGACATGGTTACCGATTGTATTGACTCTGTCCTTTCCGTAGAACAAATCCTTGAGCTGCAAAGACCCTTTCGAGATGATGATATTAAAGCGGCGTTGAAACAAATGGGTCCTTTAAAGGCGCCGGGCCCTGACGGTTTGCATGTCCTGTTCTATAATTCTTATTGGCATATTATTGGTCGTGATGTTATGGATTGTGCTCTTGATTTTTTGAATACAGGTGTGATGCCTAGTAAGATTAATCATACGTTCATTACGCTCATTCCTAAGATGGCTGGCCCCGAATCTATGAAAGATTTTCGCCCTATCAGCCTTTGCAATGTGATTTATAAGTTGATTGCTAAAGTATTGGCGAACAGACTAAAATGTCTCCTCCCTGACATTATTGATGAAGCTCAAAGCGCCTTCGTTCCTGGTAGAATGATTACAGATAATGCTATGATAGCATTTGAGATGTTTCACTCTAAAGCAAAGCGGTCTCAAGGGAAAGCTGGGACAGTTGCCCTTAAGCTTGACATGAGCAAAGCTTATGACAGAGTGGAATGGAGTTTTATTGTGCAGGTTATGGTTAAAATGGAGTTCCCCAATCACTTTATTAAACTTATTATGGCTTGCATTTCAACTGTGTCGTTCTCTTTCCTTGTGAATGGGTCTCCGGTTGGTAACCTATTCCCACAGCGTGGTCTTCGTCAAGGTGACCCACTCTCTCCGTATCTCTTTCTCCTTTGTTCAGAGGGTTTTTCAGCTATGTTGAGGAAAGGTGTTCGTAACAAAGTCATATCCGGCGGCAGAGTGTGTAGAGGTGGTCCCCAGATTAATCATTTATTTTTTGCTGACGATAGTGTGCTGTTTATTAAGGCTACCGTCAAGGAGAGTCAGGCGCTGAAAGGTGTTATTGCAGCCTACGAGAAGGCATCGGGTCAGGTTATCAATGTTGACAAGTCGGAGATCTTCTTTAGCGCTGGGGTGTCCGAAGTAAACAAAGTAGCGGTGCAGGAGGTGTTGGGCTTTAAGATGGTGGATTGTTTTAAAAAGTATCTAGGGATGCCGACTATGGTAGGTCGTTCCAAGAAACCTATTTTTGCTTTCCTCCGTGACCGGCTTCATAAGAGAGTTCTAGGATGGAAGGAAAAATATCTTTCTAAGGCAGGCCGTGAAGTTCTTATTAAATCCATAGCGCAGTCAATTCCCACTTATATTATGAGCTGTTTCGCTCTTCCAATTTCTTTCTGTGATGAGATGCGGGGAATTATTTCTAGATTCTGGTGGAGTGGGACAGAAGATAAGAAGAAAATCCCTTGGGTTAGTTGGAACTCCATATGCAAGACAAAGAAGAAGGGTGGTCTTGGTTTTCGCAACCTCCGGGCTTTCAATCTCGCAATGCTCGCCAAGCAAGCATGGAAACTGCTTCAATCGCCTAATTCCCTTTGTTCAAGGGTGCTGAAAGCAAAATACTATCCAACTACTGACTTTGCCCAAGCTGGCCCCCGTCGACAATCGAGTTACATTTGGCAAAGCATTTTGGAGGGGAAACGTGTTCTAGACTCGGGTTTAGCTTGGAGGATTGGCAATGGTGAGAATGTTAGAGTGATGGAGGATAACTGGATTACATCTACTGCGTATATGAAGCCGCTTGGATACAGGAATATACCTGAAGGTTGCATGGTAAATGCTTTTATTTCAAATGGTGAGTGGGATGTTGATAAACTGGCTAGTTGCTTTTCTCCTAATGATTTAGCTAATATTATTAAGATCCCTCTGAGCAGACGACTCCCTCCGGATAAACTATTCTGGTTTCCTAACAGAAATGGGTTTTACTCTGTCAAAACCGGTTACCACCAAGCATGTAAGTTGCTGAGTAGAAACCATGCATCCACCTCTACCAACTCTTCAAATTCTGATTTGTGGGGAAGAATTTGGAAATGTCCTGTGCAACCGAAAGTGCGTCATTTTCTATGGAGAATAAATCACAATGCTCTCCCATGCAATGTGAATTTATCTATTCGTATCCCTAATGCCCCTAAGCTGTGTCCGAGATGTGGTTATGAGGAGGAGACACAAATCCATGCGCTGAAGGATTGTGATGCCGTTCGTGGACTTTGGCTGCTGTCCCCTCTTAACTTGAGAGTTGATATCTTTCAATGCAGGTCACTACCGGAGTGGCTCTCTCAGATGTTCAATATGCTCAAAGAGGATGATATTCAGATTTTTATCATGAGCTTATGGACACTATGGAATGATAGGAACAATATAGTTTTTGGCAATAAAAGACTTCCACCGGAGTTGTTGTTCCAGCAGATGTTATCATCTCAATGCATTCGGTCTTCTTCTGATAGGGTGTCAACAAGGCTGAAACCTGCTGAAGCTCTAGCTTGGACTCCTCCGCCTGCGTTAACGATAAAAGTAAATACAGACGCAGCTGTTTCGGCTAGAACTAACAGATCGGTGGTTAGTGCTATCTGTAGAAATGAAACGGGTGCAGTGCTCAGATGGGGAGTTGAGGTTCTGAATGGTATTACGGATGTTGAAGTTGCAGAAGCCAGGGCTGTGCTGTTGGGGTTAAAGATTTCTGCCCATATCCCTGGCGACCAGGTGGTTGTGGAATCTGACGCTATGAATGTCATTCACAGGCTGAATGACGCACAGAGTGCCATTGATCCGGTTCAGATCATTGTTGATGATTGTTTACTGGAATCGTTTTCGCGTAGGGTTCAGTTCCGTCATGTTCGAAGGAGTTGTAACCAAGTAGCCCATGCTTTAGCTAAATGGGGTGTTTTTTTCGGTAAAGATTGTATTGTTGACGGTGAAGTCCCTTTCCCGATCAATGAACTTATTAATTCTGTTGCGTGATTAATAAAGGTCAATCTTTCTTCTCAAAAAAAAAAGTCACTCTTTGTATTTAATTTCATAAAAAAAAAAGTATGTTGGAACATATTTTCACAAACAACTTATTTATAATTGGGAAATTCTATTTGCCCGAAATTATTTGGACACAAAATGACCAGAAAGGACTTTTCTGCAAATTTTTAAACCAGCCATAATAAAGGCTTTTACCGAAAAATTGTAATCCTCACCAACATTAACCATTATTTGCATCCCAAAAAAATAGAATAGCTGATGGCATTTCGATATCAACACTACTCTTTCTTTTGCCTATTTCACTTTTTCTTCATTATTATTTTGAAAGCTATTTTTCATTATTGATATTATAAATAATACTATAATTTCAAAAATTTATCATCCATATTTTAAATTTGAAAAACCTGTTATATTTAGTAAATTGTTTTTAGAAAAAAATAAGATAAGTTATTTATCAAAATATTGATTTATTAAAAAAATTAAATATACTTAACTAACTAAATTCATGTGTTTTAATTTAATTTTTTTATTGTAAAAGTAATATTTGTGTCATATTTACTAAAATTAAGACATATTCTCTTTGTCCGCAAAACGACAGACTTATTTGATATATATATATATATATATATATATATATATATATATATATATATATATATATATATATATATATATAAATTAGTTAGAAATATACTAGTAGCAGATAAAACTTTTGTTAAATAATTAATACATTACTCTTTCTAATGTTTTTTATTAAATGCTACTCTTTCTGTTTGTTTATTTGTCGATCTGGCCAAAATTATATTTATTAAGAAATTGTCAATTTTAACTTAAATTACAAGTATAAATAATAATATTACTCTATTAATAAATAAATAAATATTTTGTAAATTAAATTATAAAGTCATTGGATAAAAAATTTCGGTCATCGAACTATAGTTTTTTATAAAACAGCAACAAAATTATAAAAAATTGTATAATAATTATCGAATTAGAGTTTTTTTTATAAAACAGACACGGAACTATAAAAAATTACAAAGCGGCTATTGAACTATTATTTTTTTACAAAACAATTACAGTTTTTGATGATGTGGACAAAAAACAGATATATGAACAAAGGGTTTACCCAACCCCCAAACTTGTGTCTTGAGATCAAATAAATGATTTTTAACCTTTTTAATCAATTAAATTCTCAAATTTGTGTTTCGGGTCCAATTAATATATCACTTTAATCAATGAGATCTCCAAATTTATGTCTAAGGGCTTAAATAAGTCGGCATTTGAGGTATACATAGAGATTATTTGACCTAAATTAAAAGATTTTAGAGATCTAGTTGGCTAAAAAAGTTTAAAACAATTATTTGATCCCG
Organism: Mercurialis annua; assembly: GCF_937616625.2. Classification (NCBI taxonomy): domain Eukaryota; kingdom Viridiplantae; phylum Streptophyta; class Magnoliopsida; order Malpighiales; family Euphorbiaceae; genus Mercurialis; species Mercurialis annua. Next base: position 34,487,212 of record NC_065575.1, read on the forward strand.
AAACACAAATTTAAAAGTTGGGTTGACCATTTCTTCAAATATATATAATAATGCAATAAATTGGTAACTATTTTGTAACTTTTTATAATTCAGTAATTATTTTATAAAAATATTATAATCTGGTGAGCTTACATATATTTAACTCAAATTTATTAAGAAGGGATAACTTTGAAAAATAATAATTAACAATATTTTAAAATTTTAAAAAGATTAAAAAAAATTAGACAAATAAATATTAGATGGACAAATAATAAATAAAATAAATAATTTAAAATGACTTATAAATATATCTAAAAGTATTTTAAAATAAAAACTTTCAAAAAAATTAATTATTGTTATTATTAAAGCCACACAATTTTAAATCCAAAGCGCATGTGAGTTGGCAAGTTGTTCTCCTAACTTAAGTGAGGTCACGAATTCGAACCGTATTCGTGTATACAGGCGTTTAAAATTTAGGATCGGCGCAAGGAACTTACCCCGCTCGAGTAGAGATTAGTCTGAATATGAAAGATTTAAAAGCGTCGTTACGTAGTTAGAAATCGTTCATGAAACCTCATGGTCATACAACAAAAAGCCACACAGTTTTATTTAATTGACTAAAACTAATTTAATTGAGGATATTTTAAATATTTATAGAGTTATTCAATTTATAGAAATAGAAACAAATTTGAAATTTGGAATGCTCAAAATAAAAACCAGTCTATTTAAATAGATAGAATGATTAATAACTTTCTAATTAATAGATGGATCACATATATTATTCTTGCTTAACTCAAATTATTGAATTATTTTGCTTTTAAAATATCTAAAAAATAAAATTATCTATATATAAACTGATAATTTTATATAATTGAAAATTTTAATAAATTTTTAATACATTAGATGTCTTCTTTTGATAGTTCAGCTCAATTATCGTTCTAAGCAATAAAGAACCCACTAGAAATTTTAATGTGCTATTATAATTATCATATATCAAAAAAATAAAAAAAATATGCCGTCGATTTTTCTATAAAAATTTAAAATAATTAAATATTTAATTGATTAATTATCATATATTTTTATTAATTATAGTATAGTATATAAAAATCAATGAAAATATAATATTGTAATTTAATTAACTAAATAGAATTAATTATAATGTTATTATAAATTAATTTTAAAAATATTAATACAATTAAATAATTATTAAATATCAAATATATTTATGTTTTTTTTAAATTTTATTTTCATTTAGATTAAGACCAACAAAACTTTGAAAGTTCCATAATAAATGACGTGATACTAATTTTCCACTAGACTTTGCAGTATCATTAAATTAATAAATCATATGCACTTTAATTAAAGTGTTGATACAAGTAGTCTTCTTGAAAATTTCATTCCATCAGTAAAATCTTTTATTATTTTTACAAAAGTATCCCTATCACAAGCTTTGATTGCATTAATACCCCTTCGGGCCATTCGTGTCCAGAATTTTTCTGGCCAAATAGCACTACCCTTTATAATTAAGAAATTTTGTTAAAGAGTTCATTATAATGCTCTCAACTTTTATTTTTTACGTGTCATTTGTCGTTTCAACATATGAGTAATGGAGATATTTACAAATTTTAATTTGAAAAAACTATACTCCCTCAGTCCCGTTTAAGAAGGGATAAGTGACTTTTTTACATATATTAAGAAAGCATTAATTATTATAGTGTTTTCTTATTTTACCCCTATTTATGATAGTGTTGTATTTTGTGTATAGACTAATAGTCATTAATTGTGAAAAGAGAAAAGGGGGTATAAAAGGAAAATTCATATAAATTGACACAAAAAACACGATATGCCCTTTTTAAGTGGGACAAATAAAAATGGAATATGTTCCTTCTTAAATGAGACGGAGGGAGTATGTGGTAATTTTCTGAAATATATGTTTTGGTCATTTATTTACAATTTTTACCTGTCAAGTTTTGATTTTTTTTTTCTGATTTTTTTATTTACAAAAAATATATTTTTTTTAATTTCACAAATACCTCTTTCGGTTTCCAATTTTGGTTTTTGGTTTTTTCGGTTCGGTTGACCGAACTGACCGATTGCACAACCCTATTTTTCAGTTTAATAATTTATTTATTTTATAGATTTTTTCCTGGAATTTTTTTTATTTTTTTATAGTGTATATATAGTGTTTTTATGGTGTTTTTATAGTGTAAGATTAGTGTATATATAGTGTATTTATGGCATTTTGTAGTGTTTTTTATGGTCTATACCATGAAACACTGCAAATACACCATATACACTGCAGATACACCATAAATACTGTAAATGCACCATAAATATACTAAAAAACGGCAGAAATACACTATAAATACACCAAAAATACACTAAAACATAAATATATTATATAATTACTACAAATGCACCATAAATCAATTTGTTCTTTATAATATCAGTAGCAACAAACAAATTTATGAACAAGAGAATAAAAAATAAAAAATTATATGAATAATAGAACAATTCTATATACAAAAAATTATAAATTTATAATAATTTATTTATAAAATGTTTAAATCATTATAAAAACATAAAAAATTACACAAATCTAAAAACGAGTCGAGAAATTCATAGCGCGAACGGAAGAAACGAATGAACTAGCGCGAACAGAAAAGCGATCGGAAACGACGAGAAATCTATCAGAAGTAGACGAACAGAAGCGCGAATGAAAAGACAAAGGGAAAAATAATCGGAGGAGACAAACTGAAAGTCAAATGAAAAAGAAGAAGAAAAGAAGAGAGAACTTTGAAAAAGAAGAGAGAAAAAAGAGTAGTTATGTAAAAATTTAACCTAAAATGAGATAAGGTTTCTTTATATAGTGGGTATTTTTGGTAAATAAATTAGAGAAATAGGAAGCGTATAGAAATAAGGAAAAGATGAACTAAAATGGTGTAAATACTTTGTCAAAAATAGGTATTTGAAAAATAAGTCTTAATTCCTTAAAAAAAAACCCATTTTACATTTTTTCTTCGTTTATACCCTTATCTTGTAAAAACACCAAGTACCCAATTTTGGGTTCTTATGTTTCATCCCTACCCAAAAGCATTAAATTGTACTCTTTTTATTTGAAAAAAAGTTTAAAATATACTTTTTTCTATTTTTAAAAATACAAATAAATCTTTAAATTTTAAAAATAATCAAATACATCCAAATAATTAATTAATTTTCTTAATTTTATGAAATAAAAAAATTAAAAAACTTTTTTTATTATTTTTAATTTTTTTATCGGGAATATTTAAGAAAAAATAAAAATATTCAGAAATATTCAGAAATATTTTTTAAAAAAATTAAAAAAAATTATTATTATTTTTAATTTTTTGAAGAAGAAGGTATTTTTGTACTATTAGTAACATTAATATCTAATTAGTATATAAGTTAAAAATGAATGATTGTTTTAAACTCTTTTTCAAATGAAAAGAGTACAATTTAATACTTTTAGGTAGAGATGAAACATAAAAACTCAAAATTGGGTACAAATGGTGTTTTTACAAGGTCAGGGTATAAACGAAAAAAAAATGTAAGGTGGGGTTTTTTAAGGAATTAAGCTGAAAAATAATCCCAAACTACATTGTATATGCGTTTCGATTTTGGATTTTTTTTACAAAAAAAAACACATTTAAAAGTATGTTTTTTATATAAAAATATGTCCTTTTTAAATTTTATTATAAATTTACCAAATATCTACAAATACTCTACCAACAAAGTACTTTTATTAAAAAAATGACTAGGAATATTTTTATAAAAATAAATGACCGTATTTCTGCAAACATTTTGCCAAAATTTGTACTTTTTTATAAAAAGCTTCTTATCTTTATAGTCTTATTTATTTTAAATTTATCTCGTTTTTGCATACAAATTTACACATAATGTTCACTTCCAATAATATCTACTTCATAATTATCAATTTTTTTTTAAACGTATAAGTAGTGGAGTGGTCAATTATTGATAAAAAAAATTTTAGTATTATTAATTGGCTCCTTCAAATTTCCTGACAAGGGCAGATTTGAGATTTTGTTAGAGTATTGTTTTTACAAAACTTTAACAAAATCAGTCAAATAACGATCTGAATATTTTATTATAATATATAAACAATATAAGTTAACAAAATTTATATTAGAAACATGTCTAAAGATAAAAAAAAATAAGTTTTATGGCTTATAAATGAACATAATTTGTTTTTGAAAACTACCAGTTTAAGTTTATAAAAAAATCAAATGCAAATAAATAAAGAAAATAAAATTGATGATGTCTCGATATTGATTGGATCCTTATAAGTATTGTTCTTCAAAATTTATATTAGAAACATGTCTAAAGATAAAAAAAAAAAATAAGTTTTATGGCTTATAAATGAACATAATTTGTTTTTGAAAACTACCAGTTTAAGTTTATAAAAAATCAAATGCAAATAAATAAAGAAAATAAAATTGATGAATCCTTATAAGTATTGTTCTTCATTCTTAACTTATTTTATGTTAATTTGATTAATGAATTTCAATGTAAATTTTTGTATAGTTGGCAGATAATTCATTGAATATAAGCTTAATTATTATAAAAAAATTACTTTATATTTACGCATCAGGTAAGTTATATCCAAAGTTATATCCAAACTCTTAAAATCGGCATAATCAGTTGGTTTTGTGATATTATGTTTCTTGTAGCCATTTTCAAGAAAAAATTACATCAAGTCATTTAAAATTTCAAAAATTTATATTAATCACTCAATTTAAAAAAAATATTCAATTGTAAAACATTTTTTTCATCTCTACTTTTTAATAGCTGTAATGAGTATTTTATCCATATGTTGTATTTTATCTATTATGTTTCCATTAAACTCAATAATTTTCCATTTTTTATATAAACCGGACGACTTTTAACCGAACCACTACTGGTCGAACCATTGTTGTTCGTATCACTGTCGGTCAATGCCAGTCAACGGTCAAACCACTACCGGCCAACGGCGGTCAACGGCCAATCAACTCCAGACCACCATCGGTCAATGCCGGTCGGACCACCACTGGTCGGACCAATAGTGATTTGTGGTCTAACCATTTTTAATGGTTGAACTAATATTAGTTAGATAATTAAAAATTAAATAAAACATCATTTTTTGGTTAAGGGGACTTAAGTCCTTAACCTTTTATAAGAAAGAGCTTGTGCTTTACCATCAAGACAAAGGTTAATTGATGGATACTGAATCCTACGATAGTTACAATGGAGCCGAGTCACAGAAGATCCATTCTCACGTGATATCGGCTCCCAATAAAGACCTGAATATATGAAGAAGGTGCCGAATCCCTTGAGATCCGCCAACATATCAATGAAGACCGAATCCCTTAGGATCCGCCCAAAGCGCGTTAATCCGGGATTCGGGTAGATCGCCATATCTAGAAGTATCTTCCCATTTGGACACAATCTCCAACATGGAAAGATAAGCTCTATCTTAGGAAGACGAGACTATTTAGGAAGACGTTCTTAAATAGGACTCATTTCTGAATCAGGTAAATCACGACAAATCAGGGTGAATCTCTACAAAGTAGCTCGATCCCTACAAAGTAGGATTCGCTTACCTACTATGACTCTACAAGGTATATATTCATCTACTATAAAAGGAGCATGAGGTATGCCTAGAATCACAATTACATTCATATACTGAAAACGCTGCTCAAAGCTCTAAACTGACTTTAGCATCGGAGAGTTAATCAGACAACCACCGTCCGGTTAGCTTCTACCCTGTTTTGCAGGTCTCATTCACCGGTTCAGAAGGCAAACTCCATCAATTGGCGCCATCTGTGGGAATAACTTAACTCAACTTCAATTCGAAGGAGCTTTTCTGAACTCAAAACAAATTTCATTGAAGAATATGACTGAAGATGGTCTCCATAACTCCAAAAGGCACGCCGGAAATAATCAAACAGTCAATGAATCCAAAAGGCACGCCGGAAATAATCAACGTTACTGAAGATGGTCTCCATAACTCCGGGGGGAAAAGTGACACCGGAGGGCCCTCTTTTTCAACACCTCAATATCAAACTAATCCGATGAGAGGAAGCAACCCAATTGCTTTCAACCTGAGCACTAAAGAACAACCAACGCCAGGCATGGCAGCACAAGATTTATACAATGAGATGCTGAAAAAGGTACTAGAATATGTCCAGGCAAATCTGGATAGATTGGCTAGTGAAGCAAAAAGAACGAATGATAGGCACGAAGAAACTATGAAAATCCTGAGGGATAATTTCAGTCCGACAGCACCAAGAAGAAGAGGGAGAACAGAAAACACAAATCCAAGCCGCCAAGAGCCAAGGGGAGAAAATAACAGAAGCAGAGAACCCTGAAACGGAGGAAATGAGGAAAGAGACGAGACGAGAAATCGACGGAAAAATGGAAACAGGAGTGACGAAGAAAGCTCTGGCAATCAAAATAATGGAAAAGACAAATCCAACGAGCAATCCCCTGAAACACCCAGAAATGAGCAAAATCAAGGCGATGCCCGAAGCGGGTTAAACTCAAAAAGAGAAGAACGAAGGGAGAAGGAGAAAGAAGATGCCCCACCAAAAAGCAAGCGACGACAAAGAGGCGGTAAAAGAGCAGCCAAAGAAAAAACACCAAGAAGGGGAGGGCGAGTCCTCAGAATCGCCCCAGAAGAGTAAAGCCGCATACGTAGTTGAGGAAGATTTGGAAAAGAAGATCGCCAAAGCACTCAAAAAGCTGAAGTCGGAGGAGTTGGATATAGACGATCTCAGGCTGAAGGGATCGCCCCTTTTATCCAAGATCATGGAGGAAACCATCCCATATAGCATGAAGCTACCAGTTCTGCCAACCTTCAACGGAGAAGGAGATCCCCGAGATCACACCTCCAGATTCACAGCCACCATGGGGCTACTCAGCGTATCCGACGCTATTTTATGCAGGATTTTTCCAACCACGCTCACGGGCACCGCCCAGAGGTGGTACAACAAACTGAAACCAGGATCCATCAAGAGCTCCGCTTCGCTTTCAATAGAATTTCTCAACAGATACCTCACAAACATACCAACAAAAACTACCACCAGCATCCTAAGATCATGCATTCAAGAAGAAGGAGAAACCTTACGAAGCTACATCGAACGGTTCAACAAGCAAGCTATGAAGATTGACAGCCTAAACGTCGACATGGCGACCGAAGCATTGCGAGAAGGAACACGATTCAAAAAACTGGTAGACAAGCTGCTGGTTAATAAACCCACGAATTTCTCGAACTTGATGGGCATAGTCCAAAAATACTTCGAGCTAGACGAAGGGCGAAGGGCGATTCGTGGAAAAGAAGCGAAAGGAAAAGAATCGAAAGAGAAATCCAAGAGAAGTCGAAGTCAAAATCCGACGATAAGAGAGGAAGGCCAGAAGAAAATAGGCGATTCGCCCCCCAAACAAGATACGAACCAAGATATGACCCCAGAGACGACGAAAAAAACTTCACACCGTTGAACACCAGCCGAACTAATGTCCTCATGTGGATCAAAGAAAACGTCAAAAACGTGGTATGGCCACCGAAGATGAAAGCCGAGATAAGGGACACGAGAAAATACTGCAAATTTCACGAAGACTATGGTGAAACGGACAGCTGCAGAGATTTGAAGGTCGAAATTGAGAGAATGATTGACACAGGTGAATTAAGGAAATTCGTGGCCCGAAAAGAGAAAAGCAATGACAAAGGGGAAAAGAGAAGCAGAGATGACAAAGCAAAAGAAAAAGAAGATGAACGCCCATCCAAAATATTGGAAACCATACACATGATCAATGGAGGTGGACACAGCAGCTCTACAATTAGGAGAAAGCAAAGGAGAGAAGTGATGAACATCAGAGAAACTCACATGACACCTGTAATCTTTGATGTTGAAGATTATGAACATGTCAACGCACCCCACAATGATGCCTTGGTAGTGACTACTATCATTGAGAATTGGAACATGGAGCGAATCCTAATCGATGAAGGAAGCGCAGTGAACCTTATGACAAAAGCGGCGTACAAAATGCTTGGAGGAACCGCATCAAGGTTGCGCCGAGTCCCGATTCCACTATCAGGACTCGGTGGCCCCTCCATCAATCCGCTAGGAGCAGTTACCTTGGAAGTGATAATCGGCCCAGAGAGAGGAATCAACAAGAAAGTTATGTCGCTATTTAACATAGTAGACATGGAGCTAACATACAACGCCATACTCGGAAGACCCTTCCTTCATGACTCAGCTGCGGTGACTAGCATAAGAGCATTGGCAATGAAAATACCAACCGAGAAAGGAGTAGTGACGCTGAGAGGAGATCAGAATATCGCTAAGAAATGCTACGACGAGTCCGTAGTAGATCTTCAAGAGAACAAGACCGAGAAGAAGGAAGAATAGGAAAGAAAAACGACCCATCGCCAGTAACGATTTTACATCTTACCCGATGGTGTCAAAACTATCTTTAATGTTTTGTATGCAGTCATTTTATCAATAAAAGTTCCATTTCCCTACTATATGATTGGCCAGACGAATCACTAAAGAAATAAAAATCAAGAACTGCCATGAATGATTAAATCAAAGATGAGCAATAACGAAATTATGAGTTTAGATTAACTCATAAAAAGGCAAATCGCCAAAAAAGAGTTTAGATTAACTCAAAACAGAACAAAATTACGAGTGTTAACTCAAATAAAAGAGTTTAGATTAACTCGGCCAAAACAAAAAGCGCTAAAACGGGGTTTAGAGTAACTCCTAAAGCGAAACAAATATCTAAATCAAGCATCGACTCGGAAACATTAAATAAAACAGAAGCAAACACTTATATTGGAGCAAAAATAAGATATATTTATAAATCGCGAATTACAAATTAAAATCAAGATACAAAAAGAAAAAACAAAATACAAAAGAAGAAACAAAATCTATTTAGCACGATCCTTAGACATTCTATCAAGAAGATCGCGAGCGATGGCTTGAGGATCCAACCCGTTGACTCCAGAAAGATCAATGTTTGGATTCTGCTCCAAAAGCTTCCTCCCAATTGCAAGGCGATACTCACTAATCAAAGCAGAATAAAAAGCCTTCGTATCAAGTAAATGGATATGAAGCCCTTTTACCTCGGATCTTAGCTTATTTCTCTCCTCGCCAACGAGGGTATTAATTCGAATAAGGTCTTTGATCTCCCGAGTCAAGTCATTAGTTTTCTTCTCGATCACTTTGACTTGGCGATCATTAATCGCATCCTGCGCCTTGAGTTGCAATAAAAGCGAATCATGCTCCTCTAGGGATGCCTTCAACTTCGCCCTCTCAGACTCAGACGTGCCAGAAGAGAAGATAGACGCTCGACCTCCTCCTCAGCACACTGGCAGCGATCATTCAACACCAAAACAGACTGGAGAGCCTACAACACAGAAAAACAAGTCATCAAATATAAATAATGAAATAGCGAATCCAAAAAATAGTATACTCAAATAAAAATCAACTTACAGAAAAGCCATGAAAACAAGCAAGATCGGAGAGTTCCTGCCCTGGCCCGGAGTAGAACCAAGTAATGTCGTCGGGAATCGCCAAAGTCCTGATGTATTCCGCCAACACCCTAGGATTCAGCAAACTTGCCGGATCGTGACCTTCAACCCACTGCACCAGATTGGGAGCAGACGAAGAACCTCCGGGAAGACTCTCCCTTGAAGGAGAGTCATTACTCACTCGACGTCTTTTCCTAGAAGGAGAATCCATATTTTGACTCGGGGAAATCTCTTCTGAATCAACAACAATCAATTCGCCCGAATTCACCTCCCGGGCCTCTTCCGGAACATCCAATGAAGCTGGAGGGGGGAGTGGAGATATAACAGCCTCATCACCTATCGGTTCTTCAACCGCATCGCCATCATCTATGACGATAACACCATCGCCAGCAAGCAACACTGCCTTGGCAGGAATTACAGCAACTTCGGCGCCATCTCCCGGAATAGGCTCGGCGATGTGAGCATTCGGAACCGCCCATTGGAATATCCAAATCTACTTTAAATCCGGAAAGGAAATCGTCAGAAGAAGAAGACATCCTACAAAAAGAAAAGAAACACCAAGTAAACTTAAAACAATAAATATACCTTGAAGAAAAGAATAACGAAGATCCGCCAGGCCTCGAGAAGGATCCTCCAAAGGAAACCATCGATGCCGAAGATGACTATTAAATAAAACATCTAAAATAGGACGTTGAAAGACACTATGAAATGATAAATTAGAAGCAAGGATCGACTCAGATAAACTTAAAGAAGACGGACAGCTCCAGACTTGATGAGTAGAAAAACCATCCGAAAAATGAAGAAAAGCAAAATTATGATAAACTACAAAGAAACGCCTTCTCCAGCAGCTGTTCAAACAAGGAAGATAAATATGGGACCGCCCTTTCCTACCAAGAGCAAACACGAAACAACCATCGCATTTCCTAAAATCTACAAAATAATACAACACATTAAGAGAAGGGATATAGCCCCGAAGCCTAATAGATCCAAGGGAAATCTAAGACCAGCAGCGAACTGCTCTTCAAAAACAATCACCCTACAAGATGAACCAGGAGAATCGGAAGCGGCCATATCGGCACCAGGTAATATTACCCTATAGTCAAATGGAAAACTATACTTTAAATAAATATCCAAGACTTCGCTCCTACGAAGCCCTGATCTGGTAATGGCCATGGTAGTGCATGCATCTTCCACTCGACTAAGAGGCATCCTAGAACAGGAAATCACAAACACAAATACAAATTAAAGATCAAATAGAGAATATATTGAAGAACATATTGAAGAACACCAAGGACAATAAAATATTTCCCAAAACAACAATTGCAGGAAGAGAAGGAAAACAGAAAAGCATCTTCAACATCTTCAAAACACAACAAACAAAGAGAAAAAACATACCTGAGAATCTGGAGAAGCAAATTGTGAAGAGTAGAATAAACAAATGAAGAACAAGGAGAAGATAATTGAAGAAATGAGAGTAATTTCGAAATAGAAGTGAAAAGAGAAAATAAAAATATGAAGAGTTTAAATACGAAGAGTTTCAAAATGACAAACATTTATCAAATCATTAAATAATGACACGTGGCAAGACAGAAAATCTTACTGGAGAAGAAAAGCAACTCACCAATATTTGAAACGACTCGCCCAGAATATAAAAAGACTCAGCTCCAAGAGAGCTAAAATCTACTAAGGCATGAATACCAATTACTTCAGCTCACTTGCGGGGGGGGGGGGGGGGGGGGCTAATGATGGATACCGAATCCTACGATAGTTACAATGGAGTCAAGTCACAGGAGATCCACTCTCAGGTGATACCGGACTCCTAATAAAGACCTGAATATATGAAGAAGGCGTCGAATCCCTTGAGATCCGCCAACATATCAATGAAGACCGAATCCCTTAGGATCCGCCCAAAGCGCGTTAATCCGGGATTCGGGTAGATCGCCACATCTAGAAGTATCTTCCCATTTGGACACAATCTCCAACATGGAAAGATAAGCTCTATCTTAGGAAGACAAGATTATTTAGAGAGACGTTCTTAAATAGGACTCATGTCTGAATAAGGTAGATCACGACAAATCAGGGTGAATCTCTACAAAGTAGCTCGATCCCTACAAAGTAGAATTCACTTACCTACTATGACTCTACAAGGTATATATTCATCTACTATAAAAGGAGCATGAGGTATGCCTAAAATCACAATTACATTCATATACTGAAAACGCTGCTCAAAGCTCTAAACTGACTTTAGCATCGGAGAGTTAATCGGACAATCACCGTCCGGTTAGCTTCTACCATGTTTTGCAGGTCTCATTCACCGGTTCAGAAGGCAGACTCCATCATTAATTATTATCAACATTTACTCTATAATATATAACTGATTATTAATTTAGATTAACTTATTAGAATGAAATTAATTTTATAATGAAAATTAAATATCAAATAAATATCAACTTAAATTAAATTTATTATAAATTTAAATTAAATTAGTCTAATTCAATTTATTTATTAAATATTTACACAATAAAAAAATAAAATATACATATATTTATATTTTACATTCTTTATTAATGTATGAGTAAGACTAGTAAGATATTCCACTTCTTAAACTTGAAAAATATAATGGTTTGATGGCCGTGGTTGGATACGTGGTAGTTGGACCGGATGTGGTGTGCAAAAACTCAATATAAACTCAATGACGACTTAATGTCGACTCAATAAAAATTTTATTATTTATACCATTAAAAATAATTTATAGAATGACAAATAAACTAATAGTAATTTGAAAGTAACTTATTTAAGGTGTTATAAAAATGAACCAAAGTAAATTTAAAATAAGTGAACTGAATATAAACTCAATATGAACTCAATATCAACTCAATATAAACTCAAAGTAAACTTAATGTGAACTCAATATAAATTTAATGTCAACTTAATGTAAATTTAATTCACTGAATGTAAACTTAAAGTAAATATTTTGATAAATAATTATAAATTTAAAATGAATTTATTTTTTATTATTATAATAAATTATTTTCTATAATTGATACTTTAAAAAATAAACTAATAGTAGATTGAAAGCAAATTATTTAAAAATTTCACAGTGATTTGTGTAAATTTAATGTCAACTCAACGTCGAATCAATGTCAACCCATGTAAACCTAATGTCCACTCAATGTAAACTTAATATAAAATAAATGTCAATCCGAAGTAAAAATTTTAGTAAATTATTATAATTTTAAAAATTAACTTAATATCAACTCAATGTAAATTTAATATCAACTCAACGTCGACTTAATGTCAACTCAATGTAAACCTAATGTCAACTCAATATAAACCTAATGTCAACTCAATGTAAACCTAATATTAGCTAAACTTGATGTAAACTATATGTCAATTCAAAGTAATTTTTTTAGTAAATTATTATTTTATAAAATCATAAATTAATTACAAAATTTAAAAAAAAAACGTCTGATTAAGTTCAAATTAAATTATTATTTTTGGAAATCATTTATTTTAAGTTAGACAATTTTCTCTGACTATCATCATTGAACATCAGCCATCCTTAAAAATATGCATTAAAATTATAGTGCTTATATATAGTTCAATAAAAAAATAATTAATAATCAAAGTATTCAATTAAATTATTAAAAGGGAAATTTAGGTATTTACTCCAAAAATAAAAATATTTGCACATTTTACCTCAACACGGAAAAGTTGCGGAAAATACCTCACGTTTTTTCAGATTTATGTTTTTACTCTGGGTTTAAAAATATTTAGGATTTTACTCCGTTATCATCTGGTTATCATAAATCCTTCTGTAATTATATTTTTACGAACGTTATCATCCAATTATCATAACCTTATCATATTTCATTATCATCTAGTTATCTTACTGCAGTATTATGATAATGATATGATAATGTATTGATACTGACATGATAATCAGACACTGTTTTATCATAACATAATTATAGATATTATCATAACATTATCATCTTGGTACCATAAATATTATCATCTCGGTATCATATGATAATGTTATGATAACGATATATAATAATATTATGATAATGATATGATAATCAAACATTATTTTCTGCAGATTTTTTTCCTGCAATGTTATGATAACTACATGATAATACAGTGATACTCATATGATAATCAGAGGATGTTTTTCTATATAAAAATTATTTTTTCTGCAGTGTTATGATAATGTGATGATAATGTAGTGATACTCATATGATAATTAGATGCAGTTTTGTTTGCAGAAAATCGTTTTTTGTGCAGAAAATCGTTTTTTCATCATAAAATTGTTTTTCATGCAGATTTTTAGATCTAAAATTGACAAAAAAAAAAACAAAGAGTAATTTATTTAGATCTAAAAGTTAACATAAATCGTATTAATCAACTCGAATTCAGAAAAAACTTTCTAAAATCAAATATGAAACGAACAGAGAGCGACAGTAGTATGATGACGGAGCGGCGGCGGACTGATGACGGAGCGACGAAGAAGAAGAGAACAAAAATGAAAAAGAAGAAGAAGAAGAAGAAGAAGAAGAAGAAGGAAGAAAAAGAGAGAAAAAAGTAACAGTTGTCACGTAGAGTAAAAAAAATATAGTTAGAATAAAATAATAATAAAAGTTAGGCATAATTATAATGTAAATATGCGTTAGAGTAAAAAAATAAAACAATAAAAAGGTGAGGTATTTTCTTCATCTTTTCCTTATTGAGGTAGGAAATCAAATTATTTTTAAAAACAGAGTATTTATCCTAATTTTCTCTTATTAAAATATTTTGAGAAGATAATAAAAATATTCAAAAAATGGAAGAAAATAACAAAAATGCTAAGTTTGTTGAAATATTACATGAGCACCTCAAAAAGCTGAAACTTTACATTTAATACCTTCCCAATGAGGATGCAACACATGGCACACACAAAACAAGTCAAAAAAGTCAAAAACGCGTCAGAATAGGTCAAAAACGCGTCAAAAACGCGTCTGACATGTGTCTGCCACGCGCATAAGAGCTGTGCACCAATCACGCGTCAGTTTGTCAAAACTATTCAAACATGTATCATTTATGTATCTGTTATGTATCAGATATGTATCAAGGACATATTTGATTATTATTTTTTCATTTTTCTTTAACAAAAATAAATAAATAAATAAATATATTATTAATATGTATTATTTATGTGTCTCGAAGGTGTATGTACAATATATTTTAAATTAAAAGATATATGTATCACATATTTTAATTAAAATTCACGCATTAAATAATATCAATAGCCTCTTATAATAATCCATCAATTTTAATATAAAAATTACAATGTATAAATTATACATCAAACATGTATCTATAATGTATCATAACTTAACATTTATGTTATAACAAAATTACAGTTTAAAAAAAATTTAGTCTGCAATGTATCATAAGAGGGAATGCTTTACTCATGTTCTCATTTTCTAACACTCTCTCGAGCATAATAATTAAATTGACTTGTGATCAAAGATGAACTAGCGTTAACATATAATTATCACTTGTATGGGCTACTCCAGTAGTTTAAAAATCGATTGATGTATCTACGATGTATCAAAAATGCATCGGTAATGTATTATTGATGTATTTATGATGTATCAATAATGTATCTATAATGTACCGGTGGTACATCTATGACGTATCATGTGATGTATTTGTAATGTATCATTGATGTATTCAATATGTATATACATGATATATAAATACACAAATAATATCTTTCTCTGCTACTGTAATCTAGAATATTAAATACACTATTGTGCCATCAATTATATATAAACATAGAGCAAAAAATCAGAAAAAAATACAATAGATATCATGTAATGCGTACAAAATACACAAAAAATGCGTTTTTGATAATTATTTATACATAATGCATATCAAAATACACAATAATATATATTAAATATAATTTTAATAATACATATACGATACATAAATAATACATATTAATATAATTTTAATAATCCATCTATTTTAATATAAAAATTACAATGTATAAATTATACATCAAACATTTATCTATAATGTATCATAATTTAACGCGTACGTTATAAAAAATTACAATTTTAAAAAAATTGAGTCTGCAATGTATCATAAGATGATATGTTTTTACTGATGGTCTCATTTTCTAATACTCTCTCGAGCGTAATAATTAAATCGACTTGTGATCAAAGATGAACTCGTGTTAACATATAATTATCACTTGTATAGGCTAGTTCACTAGTATACAAATCTATCGGTCTATCTATTATGTATTAACGATGTATCGGTAATGTATTATTGATATATTTATGATGTATCTGTAATGTATCTACAATATACCGGTGGTACATTAATGACGTATCAGGTGATGTATCTAATGTATCATTGATGTATCTAATATGTATTTCGAATGTAATACGACCATTTCTTCTCTTTTCCAACACAATATTTTTTTGTTTCAATGTGTAATTAAAAAATAATTAGATTTTAATTTATTAAAGGCTAAATTTTTAAAAAATACCAAATCTTTGCGATTTTTGTCAGCTATGACCAAACCTTTCAAAATTTGTAAATATAACCCGTTTTGGCAAATTATGTTCCTTTTATAGCCAAATTCGAAGCAAACCGATTTATTTGCCAACATGACGACCGTGTATATAAGATTAATCACAATAAAATATCAAATATTTGCGTGTTTTACATAATAAAAGATTTAATCACAATAAAAAAGCAAACCAATTCAAAAATAGCTATAAAAGGAACATAATTTGTCAAAATGGGTTATATTTACAAATGTTGAAAGATTTGGTCATAACTGACAAAAATCGCAAAAGTTTGGTATTTTCTTAGGGTTTGACATTTATTAAATTGTTCTTAGTACCATATAGAAAAAAAAAATATATAAACAATACATCTATAATACATAAATAATACATATCAAATATAATTTTAATAATAAATTTATTTATATTATGCATCAAACTTTTTTTTTGCGCAACACATTTCATAAAGGAATTATCCAAGGATAGTGTACACATACTTTTCCATAAGTAATTGAAAAAAAAAATACGAGCCCATTAAAATACATACATGTATAATATTTATTAACTGAATGTATGTATCCTTTTATGATCTAAGCTTGATAAAAAGAAGAATAAAAGAGCAAAATCCGGCAATAATAGTTGCAAAAATTGAAATGGCAGTAGACTTGTAGCATTAGGGTGTCGCCTAATATTATTATATACCACCTTTCATTATTACCACAAATAACATAAAACGACCACCCCACTAACTCACTTCCACACTCTCTCTCTCCCTCTACTTCAACCACAACCCGCCGCTCATTTTCTTCTCCGTCTCATCCACTTACACTCCGTTTATCATTTCCCGACTATGTAAAATCCCAACGGCAAACAAACCAACACTTGGAATATCTTCTCACATAAACATAAGCAAAACACTCTTTCAATGGCTTGGTTTGGTGTCGTTCGATTCGGTTTGGTTCACATTGCTCTGTTTTCAAGCCTTTGTTTTGCAGCAGACCCAACTATCAACTATGACATGAAACTCTCTTACATTTCCGCCTCTCCTCTTGGTGTTCCACAGCAGGTCTGTTAATCGATTAATGACAGGTTTTTTAGTGGGTTTGAAATTTTCTTTTAGTGGGTTTTAAAATATTTTATTCTTACAGGTAATAGCAGTAAATGGGCAGTTCCCTGGTCCTATTATTAATTCTACTACAAACAACAATGTTGTTGTTAATGTCCATAACAATTTGGATGAGAATCTCCTAATGACTTGGTACGTTTTTATTTGTACCAGTCAAGCTGACAGTTCTTGTTTTTTAAATTTACAATACCTGATTGTTGAGAAATTTGAGATGGTTATATTTTTTTTTAATTACAGGTCTGGCATCCAAATGCGACGGAATTCATGGCTGTTTATGAGAGAGAAAGAGGAAAAGACTAATGGGGAAGAAACTGACAATCATAACACGTGTTAATTTCCTTTTTTAATAATATGCCACATGTAAGGCTGAAATTAAGTATGTATGTTATGTAAAAAATTACCGCTTTCAGCTCTTTAGTGTAAATGCCAACTTAGCATTTGATGAAAAAAATTAACACACTTAGCATTTATGAAAGAAATCTCCGCTTTTAGAATTCTTTTGTAATTTTTCCAAATATTTTTTATTCATGATCCATCTATTTTTTTTAGGACCGGTCCATCTATTTAATGACAATTTACATATCACTTTTAAACGTCGTTAACCATCGCCGGGTGATTAAAATTCCTAGTATTAAATTTTAGCAACCGGTCGTCACCAAACATCACCTAATGTTTCCAAAACTAGCAGGGGCAAAGCTAGAAATTAATATAAAGGGGGCAAAAAAAATTTAAATTTACTACTATATAAAATTTAAAATATAAAATTAGATCATTTACCAAAAAAAAAGTATAAAATTAGATTGTAAGTTGGTCAATAACCTTTGGATGAACCTCTTATATGTTTGTCTTGATAAAAGATAAACAAAAATTACTCATATTTTTATTTTCAAAGGTGGTCAATTAACCACCTTCGCTTGGGATAATTATACAATACAACTGTTGCGCCATGTCATTCGTGCAACAAATCAATTAAGCGTTAGCCATGTGGAAAATTAAATAATAAAAATAATAAGTAATAATTAAAAAATTTCCTATCGTAAATGTTAATTGGCTTGATGTAAAAATAACGTGCCACACTGGTTGCATGGGATAAACACTCTTTTGCTTGTGGTACCTTCGCCTCTGAAAACTACTATTCTCGATTTTAAATAAATGTATAAATAAAAAACAATAACAATT
The DNA here is from genome assembly GCF_937616625.2 of Mercurialis annua. Classification (NCBI taxonomy): domain Eukaryota; kingdom Viridiplantae; phylum Streptophyta; class Magnoliopsida; order Malpighiales; family Euphorbiaceae; genus Mercurialis; species Mercurialis annua. The sequence continues at coordinate 34,505,612 of NC_065575.1, forward strand.
TAAGAATATTTAAGCAAAAATGTAGTAAGTATACTTTAAAAAAAAATTAAAAGTACTTTTAAAAAACTTAAGACGAGGTGAAATATATTTTTCTTTTAATTTTAATTTATTATTAAATTTAATAATAAATTAAGATATTACCATTTTGATTAATAGGTAAAATTAAAAAAATAATTAGAATTTGATAAAAAGAAGAAAATTTTAAACTTTATGGTCATTTAAATAAGAAAAGTTATTTAAAAGAGAAATTGAAACAAAAACAAACAGCTATTTATGGATTAATTTAGTTTAAGAGCCATGTAAGCATCCAATTTGTCAAAGGTGTGGGCCGGAAATGGATTCCAAATAGCTTATTCATTGTAGTTTAACTTTTTATTATATAAAATCTAATTTATTTAAAATTAAAAGAAAAGAGACCACGTAAGCCACATGACGGGTGGAATAGGTTGGACCGGGAAATCAGACGCGTAGATCGAGTCAGTAAAGAGCACGTGTACGGCTATGGTGACGTTGGAATAAATTAATGGCCAGCGCGAAAAACGATGGGCCAGCTCAACAACCACCACATCTCCCTGTATATACGGTGTACGTATACATTTCTTATGTATGGAACACGTGTCCAATGACGTGGATGTTGCCTTGGCGCTCCCTTCTTCTTCAACCCTTTCTCTCTGTCTGCCAAAACAAAAAATATTATTACAAATTAAATTCACTTTTTTCACTCTCTGTTCAGACCAAAAAATGCAGAACCTCGGAAATTACTAATTTCGACATAACTGAAGTATTCTGTCTCTTTTAGCAAATTTTTCGTTTTATGATCCAAGGTATGTACAATTTTTGTTTTCTATTTTTGATTGTGTAAAGTATTGTTTGGTTGCCTAGAAAATGTAGGAAACAAAGGGAAATATAGAAATTATGGTACGTGTATATATTTTAATTTAGCTGATGAAATTTTGCAGTTCGATTAGTGTTTGATTAATTTTGTTTTCTTTGATAAATTTGTATATAATTAAATATGTTAAAGAAAGGATCAAATTGTAATTAAAACTTTGTAGATCTCTTGAATTTAAATGAGTTCTAATTATTAGGGTAAGAAAATAGGAAATTTTAATTAGCTGATGAAATCAGTTGAGTCCTAGACCAGAGTGGTTTGCCTTGTGTTCGAAGGGGTATTTTTGTCTTTTAATTTCGGGATTATCATGCCGAGAAAGATTTTGGTGTTGCTTAGTCATCCATGTCTGTCGCTTTTTTACTGTGCGATGGCATATTAGAAAGACTTTAATGCCCTTGTTTTTCAAAATATTTTCAACGCAGTCCCTCTTCGTCTTCTGCCGTGATTCTCTGTAGACTGCAACTTTTGTCAATTGGATTTCTCCATAGACTGTAATAACTTTTGTGGATTGGATTCTTAGCTAGAGAGCTTGAATTTTGCTTAATTTTGGATGTCTGAAAATTTAATTGCTGCAACCTTGTCTGCCATTGGTGCAGGTGACTGAGGTTTCTCAACGGATAAAATTTTGCGAATTGATTTAGGGTTTTCCCATTATTGCTGGACAATGGGAAACAGTGACGACGGAAAATCCGCTAAGCCTGAAAAATTATCCTCACCTGCCCCACCGGTAAGATGGAAAAAATTAAGACAAAAATTGTTACTTACTTCAAATCTAGAATTGTACTAGTCCAGTGCTGGCCCCTTCCAATTGGGGCTGGGCAAAAACCAAATCAGACTGAAAAAGAAACCGAACCTGATCGATGTTTGTTGTTTGGTTCGGTTATTCAGTGAAAACGATTGCCAGTTTGGAGAATTTTGCTGTTCAATTAACAGATCGATCAGACGATTTGTAAATCTTAAATAATAGAAAAAGTAAAGAAACTGAACTTTCCAAAATTATGAAGCCTTTTGTTTGATCTTGTATCCGAATTCTGAGCTTTTCTTTTACTTTACCTATGTTTTTAAGGCTTTTGTTTGATTTTGGATCAAAATTTCTGGACAAGTCAATAAGTGCAAACCAAATAATAAAACCGAAATCAAACCTAATTGACCGAAAAATTCGGTGTTTGATAAAATTTGACGGTTTGGTCGTCCATTTATAAAACTTCTGCACAGTCGGTTTTGACCAATGCTCAGCCCTGCTCCTAATAATTCACTTTTATTCTTTCTTTTTCGAGAAATTTTCAGGTCATCTCCTTGTTTGAGTTATACTGTAGCTTGTGCACTGAAACTTTGAATACAGATATTTTGCAATTGACTTCTGAATATTGGTCACTCCTTTTGTATTGACAGGATCAGGCCAATATTCATGTCTATCCTGATTGGGCAGCCATGCAGGTTATCTTCTTCTGCATGCATTTCTTTCTCTCTTTTTCATTTGCTAAAATCTTAGCAGAAAGTTCATTCATTAGAATTAATGGATGTTTATAGATACTTTAATTGATTTGAAGTTATTTTTATTCTTTTTAGGCATATTATGGCCCAAGAGTCGCTCTTCCACCATATTATAACTCGGCCATGGCGTCTGGCCATGCCCCTCATCCATATATGTGGGGAGCACCGCAGGTCTGAGTTAAATTTTCTGTTAATAGTTCTGACCAGTGACCATGCTTATGTTGTTTGCGTGCAATGAGAACTAATAAAGTAAATCAAGCACTAAGATGATTTATTACTTTTTGCAGCATATGATGCCACCTTATGCACCCGCTTATGCTGCAGTGTACCCCCATGGAGGGGTTTATGCACATCCGGCCGTACCTGTTGTAAGTCTTCATTTTCTCCCTATACCGTAAGAATTGAGTCTCTGTTTCCCTAGGATCTCTAGTCTGTTTTGCCCATCATGAGTACTTATTCTATGTATCTTGAAGGCTTATCTGTATAAATCGAAATTGATAGTATGACACCCTTATAATTCATTTTCTGTGAAATAGGGATCACAGCCTCCCGGGCATGGTTTCCCACCATCACCTGCTGTAAGTGAAGCCTTGTTTCTGATATTTCCTTCTGTGATCTTCCACTTCCAGTTTTGTTCCTCGATTTACATAATAAATTTGCCAATGAACTAAAATGAATAAGAATTGAGCAGTGTGAAAAGAAAAAATATGTCTATTATTGCTATTTCACAGATTAGCGCCATATATAATATGATTCTTATGTAAAATCGCAGGCTGTATCACATCCAGAGGTAGGTAAGTCCGCAGAAAATGGAGATCGGGGCTTAATTAAGAAGCTAAAAGGATTTGATGGGCTTGCAATGTCAATAGGCAACAGTAATAATAAGGCAGAGAGTGCAGAGGGAGGGGAACGCAGGCTGTCTCAGAGGTTTGGGACTAACATTTCTGTTTTGGGAGACACTCCCTACTTCCTTAGCGAGGTGCCCACTCAAGTGGGTTTTTTAGTTGTATGCTTTTCGGCTAATTAAACTTTTAAATCTTGTGACCATGTGAGCAGTTCAGAGACTGAAGGTTCCACTGATGGGAGTGATGGTAATACAGCTGGGGTAAGAGCTCTTATTTGTAAATAGAATCTTTGATTTTTTACGCATTCTTTATTCTATCTGAACAACTTGCTAAATCCGACACCTTGACTTATGTCCTTTATCAGGGAAGGAAAAGGAGACGTGAGGTGACATCAAGCGATGGTAAAAGATCATACTTTATCAAAAATATTATGCATATCGTAATTAAGTGTAGGGTTGATAAATGGCATCAATCTTTTAATTCCTCTTATGTATTTATGCATGATCACTTTGATGGGTTCGTCAATGACGAGCAGTCTCTCTTTTGCATAAATGAAGTGCCTCCTTTATAAATTTAATTTATACATGGGTCTCTATGTAATCAGGTGAAGAGAGAAGGACTGGAACGCATGTCAATTCTCTTTTGACTAGAGGGGCAAATACATCTTCTGATAAGTCGATGGTTGCTGCTACGGGTGTTTCAGGAAAGTCGGTGGGAGCTATTATTTCACCTGGCATGAACACAGCATTGGAGCTCCAGAACTCTCCTGCGAATTCTAATAAGACAAATGATGCTAATGCTCAACCTTGTGCAGTTCTACCTCCAGAAGTTTGGGTCCATGTATGTACACCAACACTGTCGAGTCTTTTTGAAATATTTCTTTTATTTGTCTCTGGTATATTTAATTGTCAAGTTCTGAATGCACTTCTCTGCTTTGAGAAGTTTCATTTTGAATTAGAAGTTTATAACAATACATGCATCATATTAAGCAGTGGTCTATGATTTCTGGATTGTTGTTTAGAATGAGAGGGAGCTGAAACGAGAGAGGAGGAAACAATCAAATCGAGAATCTGCTAGAAGGTCAAGATTGAGGAAACAGGTTAGCTAATAATAATCTACCCTGGGTTTGAACATTTTCATCTTGTATATAAATTCAATAGCTGAAACTATTCTTTACTCTTCCTCGAACCAGGCTGAGGCTGAAGAACTTTCTCGCAAAGTGGAATCCTTGACCTCGGAAAATCTGACACTAAAATCAGAAATACATCAAATGTCTGAGAAATCGGAGAAACTAAGACTTGAAAATGCAGCGTTACTGGTGTGCTTTTAGCATCCTTTCTGCTAATTTTAGTTACAACTGCTTTCCTCCATGTGGCTGATATTTGAAGTATTTCGATGTACAGGAGAAACTAAAAAATGCAGATGTAGAACAAACACGAGAGATTATGTTGAGCAGCAGTGATGTGCCAAGGGCCTCCGCTGTTAGTACTGAGAATCTGCTCTCCAGAGTTGAAAATTCAGCCTCTGGTCATAGAAACACAGGAGAAGATGATGGTGATATATATGAAAGAAGCTCGAATTCCGGGGCCAAGCTGCATCAACTGTTGGGCACAAGTCCGAGGGCTGATGCTGTGGCTGCTGGCTAATTTTAGAAACTAGTTTGGTAAATTAGAGGAAACTAGGTAGTTTTGGCATATTACGAGTCCAAAATTACTTCTAACATCTAGACCAAGAAGAGGGACGGAATATCGGAATAGGCTATGCATCTCTGGAACTTGTAATCTACCTGTAAGTTTAGCTTTCTCATGGGAGAAATGTATTTTATTCGGAACATGAGGTTGGCGAGATTGTTATCAAAGGTAATGTAAATTGAAGAGGATTAGGATTTGGAGTAGGAACTCTTAAAATACATCTGTTTGTGCCATTATTACAGATGTAGAAATTTTATGATATAAATGCTTGACAAATTGAGTGATTCTATGAAGTTGGAGAATTGCTTAATGTCTTATGCTGTGAGACACAGAGGTCTGTAATTGAACTGCGCACTGAGTTGGACTGCTGAAGTTCAGTTCATTGAGAAACATCCCGGTTAATAGACACCGAAAGTACCCAAACTATATGGATTCTCATTTAGTGGTCGAACTTTGATTATTTTTTTTTATTTTTATTTTGTGTTTTGGCTATTAAACTTTAAATTTATTTCAACAAAAAAATTTAGGTTAAAAAGGGTGATGCGGCAGCCAAATTTTGTAACCAAATTGTATAAAAAAAATCGGTGGCCAAATTGAAAAGAAATTAAAGTTTAATAATTGAATTGAAAAAAGTTTAAACTTTCCAAAATAAAAAGGCTTAATTCCTTAAAAAACCCCCACCTTGCACTTTTTTTTCGTTTATACCCTGACCTTGTAAAAACACCATTTGTACCCAATTTTAGGTTTTTATGTTTCATCTCTACCCAAAAGCATTAAATTGTACTTTTTTCATTTGGAAAAAAGTTTAAAACATACTTTTTTCTATTTTAAAATATACAAATAAATTCTTAAACTTAAAAAAATAATCAAATACATCCAAATAATTAATTAATTTTTTTAATTTGATAAAATAAAAAAAAAATAAAAAAAAATTATTATTATTTAATTTTTTTTGTCGGAAATATTTTTAAAAAAGTTGAAAAAATTAAAAAAAATTCGAAATATTTTTTAAAAAAATTTTAAAAAAATTATTATTATTTTTAATTTTTTGAAAAAGATGGTATTTTTGTACTGTTAATAACATTAATATCTAATTTGTATATAAGTTAAAAATGAAGGATTGTTTTAAACTTTTTTTCAAATGAAAAGAGTACAATTTAATGCTTTTGGATAGAGATGAAACATAAAAACTCAAAATTGGGTACAAATGGTGTTTTTACAAGGTCAGGGTATAAACGAAAAAAAATGCAAGGTGGGGGTTTTTTAAGAAATTAAGCCAAATAAAAATATTAAAATAGTTTGTATATTCCAAATGTCTATTATCGGAAATATACTACTTAAACTATATTCTATTTATAAACTATTCTATTTTTAAAATTTAAATTGGTATATAATTTTTTTGACTCTTTTACATTTCATATTTTAATGGTTAAATGTTGTAAAAAGGCCAAATCTTTCACAAAAGTTTCACAAAAGTCCTGACCTTTCAATTTTATCGATTTTGGCCAAAAATGAATTATTTGGTTTCACAAAAGTCTTGACCTTTCAATTTTGTCGATTTTGGCCAAAAATGAATTATTTGGTTTCACAAAAGTCCCGACCTTTCAATATTTGGCATCACATAGGCGCCACATAGGCAAATTGAAATCAAATTGAGAGTTGGCCACAATTAAAACTAAATAATTTGTTTTTGGCCAAAATCGATAAAATTGAAAAGTCGGAACTTTTGTGAAACTTTTATAAAAGGTTTGGCTTTTTTTACGACATTTGGCCTATTTTAATATTGAACTCAAATACATAAAAGAGATACATATGTGTGTAGGGATTGATCAATGTAAGAAAAAAATCCTAGCCTCTCTTCTCTCTTTTTTTTTTTAAAAAAAAAACCCTAGCCGTTTATAACTCTTTTCTCAATTCTTCTTTAACTGCCGTTAATGGTTTAGGTATGCCGTTGACGGTAGCCATTTTTTTTATATTATTTTAATTTCATATAGTATAATAACTAGCCAATTCTTTTTTATTTATTTTTTGAGAGATTAATATTTATCGACGAAGCGTAAATCCAATTCAAACTTTCATAAATCAAGAATCGAAGATAGATTGGAAATCTTTCAACAACAAAGATGAAATCGTCCATGAACTATAATAGTTTTTTTTATTGTTTTAGTATTTTATTTTGTTTTGAGAATTCTATATTTTTCTTTCTATATGAAGGGTTTGTTGTCCTTTCTATGTTAAAGGTTATGTTCATTCCATGTGAAAGGTTGTTGTCCATTCCATGTGAAAGGTAGTTGTCCTTTTTTTTATGAAGGGTGTTCATGTGTTGGTTGTATCCGATGTCGCAGTTGTAGTTTCTGATTTTATAAATCAGTTTGCGGGTGATGGTGAAGATTGAACGAAGACGACACTTTATTGGCGAAACAGTTAGATAATTTATTTTTTATTTTCGTAAGTAGATCTGCGAATCAGACAACATGTTGTCTGCTTCATGTTAGATCATCGGGTTTAGTTTTTAAATTTTCCCGAATTTCTTACAAATGTAACTTCATATTCGTTTATTGAAGTTTGATGAATTCTCAAAAAAAAAATGTGTGTGGGGATTGATTATGGTTCTCAAAAGTACCGTTATAAGTTATGAGATCGTTTTTCCAGTGCCGTATGCAGAATCTAAAATAGAATGTTGTGCATTAGTAGATTTTTGAAGTTTTAAAACATTAAAACATGATTTGATTGAGTGCTGAGTGTTAATAGTGGCTGAGATTTTAAGATTTGTATATCAATAATTCTTTTAATTATTTAATTTAGGATCATAATTGTCCACCTTTAATTATGTACACATAAAAATAACAGAAGTATAGCTGCAGCTACTTTTTCAAGACTCTTCAATCTGTCTCGTCAAAAGGAAGCTTCAGTCAGCATGGTTCGCTGCAACGGTTGGCTCTAGCGTCGGAGATTGCGCCTGGTTGAGAAGGATGATCTTGAGCAGATGCAAAGTTGGTTAGCATGTGTGGTTCTCAGTTATAGCAGCAGTGACAAAGTTTTGTGGAATTCTGGAAACTCGGGATTCACTCCTAACTCCTTTGTAAAATTACAGCAAACTCAAACTCTTCCTATCAAGCCGTTTCACACAATTTGGAATTCTATTTCGCCGCATCACGTGAAATTCTTCTTATGGACTGCTATGCATGAACGAGTATCATCTCTAACTTTTCTTGCTTCTAAAAATATTAATTCAATTGATATTATAAGCCGCAATTTTTGCGGTCATCCTGAAGTTCAAGACCACATCCCATGCACTGTTCTTTCGCAAATTCAGTCTGGAATTTAGTCCTATCTAAATTTGGTCTGTATTGGGTTATGCTGAGGTGGTTTGCTGATTTCTGGTTGCAGTGGAGGCATTTGTTTCATGTTGGAAAGTACTTCAAACTTTGGTGCTTGACCTGGGATTCAGTAATTTGGGAACTTTGGAAAGCTCGCAACCGAAGAGTGTTCCAAAATAAAGAAACGAACTTTCACACGTTAGTTCAATTGAATTTCACCAAGTCGGTCTTCTTTTTTAAATGGGCTTAATGCCTTAAAAAAACCCCGACCTTTTATCCCCTTTTCAATTCTACCATGACGTTGAAAAATTGTCAATTTTACCCCAGTTTGAATTTTTTCATTTCAATTGTACCCTAAAGTATAAAATTGACCTTTGTTTATTTGACAAAAATTAAATATTTTTTTTTTAAAAATGGTCAATTTAATATAAAAGTTAATCTAATGCAAAAACGGTCAATTTAGCGAATTTTTGTCAAATAAAAAAAGATTAATTTTATGCTTTAGGGTACAACTGAAATGAAAAAATGTAAAATATGGTAAAATTGGCAGATTTGCAACGTCAGGATAGGATTAAAAAGGGGATGAAAGGTCAGAGTTTTTTAAAACATTAAGCCATTTTAAATGTACTGATCCTATATTCCTTATTCTACATTTTTTTTTTCAGGAATCCAAACTATATTATATTAAACATTTCTTCGTTTCCTCCTATCTCAGATCCGTAGCCATTTAGTGCACATCTATGTCACTTTTTGTGCGAAAGTTCTTGAGTTAGGTTTGTCACTTGTTGTGACTTTTTAATATAATTATATTCATAAAAGGGGGGCACGTATAATATATAGAGGTAGCCAGAGTTAGGGTTAGGTATAGATATATGCAGTTCTAGCATTTTATATAAAAATTTCGCATTTATCATTTTATGCTATGAAAAAAGTGGCGAGAAGATTGTTTTGATTATTAAAAGTGTTAAAAAGGGTTTTCAGTGCTAATAAAGTTGGAGTTTGGAAAGTTTGGTCCATCAAATTTATAATTCGCACATAAACTTCTAAAACACTGTAATTAATCCAAATTCTTAAACTTTTATCGCAATCCCTTTGGATTTGTATGAGTTATTGCGACAAATACGCTCAAGTCATTCAAGCTTGCTGCTATACATCAATCTAGTCCACTTGAATTCAAACAAGTGAATCGGTAACTCGTCACCCGAACAGGTGTTTCTGCAATTTTTTATTGGGTGCTTCAGCTTCTTCAAAAAAAGATGTTTGTATTTTGTAACGTTTCTTATAGTCACTGTTATTAAAAGTCAGTACATAATGTACGTAACAATAACAACACTGATTTGGTAACAGTTTTGAAACTGTCGAAACAAATAACAATATATATGATATTGCATCGGTTAAATTTTTGAGGAATTTTTTTGGAGGAGTTTTTTTAAAAAATTATTTAAGATAGACACATAATCACCAAAATCATGTGTATGTATTTGTATTTGTATATATGCATGCATGCGGTAACTGTAAAAATAAAATTTGGGACAATAGATAACTAGTACGATATAAATTTATGGATTAACCCATTTTAAAATTTCTTTACTTTACGAGTTTTATTTATTTAGTCTCTAAAATGTCAAATTAAAGGACCATGTAATTATAAAAACACAAAGTTGAGAAATCAAATAAAATAAAAAACGTAAAGTTAAAGAACCAGATAAGTCCAAATAGAAGTTTAGGGGCTAGAAAAATAAAAAACGTTAAGCTAAAAGATTAAATAAATTCAAATTAAAATTTAGAGACCAAATAAACAAAACCTGTAAAATTGAAGGACCTTAAATGAGTTAATCGTAATTTTATATAAGTATACTTTATGTACCATACCATTCATATAAATGGATTGCTGTTAGTAATTCCACCTGCTAACTGAGATAGAATATTGCTGGTTGAAAACTATTTCCAAACCCCCTCTTAGGCCTTGGCTTGTCCGGGGCCTTCGAGAATTTCTGGAAGGGCTCCCTTCGGGGTAAAGCCCTACAATTCTCAGTATAACTGCTTCTCTTGGTTTATATATTTTGATATCTTAATTTTGTTTATTATAATTGAGAGTTTACTTGAATCTAAGAGTTTACAAATGCTGTTTAATCTTATTAACCAAACCAATCAAAAACTAAACTAATGGAATCAATTTGAACTAAATCAATCAAATTGGCCAAAAACTTTAGAATACAAAATCAAACAGAAATTTAATTGCTGAAGTTGGTAAACTGATAAAATTTTAAAGAATAGTAATAAAAATAAAAATTTGATTGCTTCAGTTACCGAATTTTAAAAAAATTAACTATAACCAAACCCGATTTTTATTGATCAAACGGACCAAACTAACTGAATTAACTAAAATCTTTAGCCAAACTTAATCAAATAGATAATTTAATTCTATTAATTTAGTTTAACCAATTTTTTTTGCTCACATCAACCCTAGGTTACTCGAATCTACACCAAAATGTTGTTCTTAATTTCTATAATATTTCTCATGGAAATAAAATGGTGCCTGCAAAAGAAATTCTGAAACTGAATCAAGATTTTTTGTGTGTTTAATTTTAGAAATTCATTTGATATAAATATAATTAATTTTACTAATTTTTTAAAATAAAATTATGAAATGCATAGATACGATAAATAAATTTGTCTTTGACAAAATAAATAAATTTATAAGCTTAGTATGTGATTAAGATTATCATAATATGTCAGAGTTGGGCTGTTTATCATATCAAGTATAAGCTTCTATTTTATTTGTATCTGTGGTCAAAATATTAGGGCAGATACGTAGTGTTAATCTTGTTTTGCAATAATTAATGGTTGAGAATGTTTGGTTGTTTTAGCTTGTAGTGAGTTTGCACTATTTAATGATGTTCTATGTTGTTCTTGGTGCATTCTTCAGCAAAGCAATAATATGGCAATCTTAATATTAAAAAGTTGGTTTTGTACCTCGTAAAGATTCTGGCCCTAAGAAAGACAAAAAAAAGTCGAAGAAAATCAGAAATTTAATCAATACCCACTAATCCCCGGACGATTCATAGAGTACATCCCATTTGGCCATTTTTGTTGTAAGTTGAATCAGTTTTTAAGAACCAAATGGCACTGGCTGATTCCACCGGTTTTGACAGAAAACTGGAGGATAATACGGTTTGATTCCTCTTAAAAGTTGATAATGTCGTTCAACCTCTTTATGGCGGAAAAAATCGCAAGAACCTGCTGAACCGTAAAAATTAACCAGCGTCATTATAAATTTTATTTATTTTAACTGCAAAAGCCCAAATAAGATCAGCCACACCGATTCGGTTTTTAGAACACTTAGTTGAATAAGTCTATGCCTATGGGAATTCATGATAAAATGATTCACATTGGTTAAGAGATGCGAGAAGAGAACTATAGCTAGGCAAGACAAAAACCAGAGCCTGCTATACATCCCACATTGATAGCCAATGAAACAGTAATGACTAAGAGAACCTATAAAATAGAAATCGCAGTATGATATTAAGCATACCTTTCTCGGCCTTTTGGCTAAGATCAAGTGTAGTATCTGTTCTTATCAGTTTAATATCTGATATGTGGGTCATTGGCCCACACGATATTAAATTTATTTTTTAAGGGGGAAGGTTCACCACAGTAGCTTGCTGCTGGAACCCTCATGAGTCGCTTGTGCGTTGCACTACTGCACTAGCCTGGCTCACCCCACCAATTCTAGTTAAATTAGTAAGTGACCTGTTTAATTGCTCACTATCTGTCTCCAATCAGTATTTGGGAGTTGTCTGCATCATGGCCAAAACAGAATTATGTTTGAATGAAGAAGTGTTTTGTTTGAACTATCCAGGTTTGTAGGTGTCTTAAATTAAGGTAAAAGAGTTGAACTAATTTAGATTTCCATTAAGAAACTCGTTGATCATTTAAACTTCAAAGTGTAAATTTCAGAAAGCCACCCCATTAACAGCTTTAAATATGAGTGCTCTCCATTTTCTTATTCAGTTCCCGTTCCTCCAATAGTACAAGTCCTTATACAGTGACAAAGCCAAACCATTATTTTAGGCAGGGTACAATGTAATTAAAAAATAATAATTGTAATATGATAAAAATTATACACTAAAAAAATATAATTATTAAAAATTAAGGTGGAAAACTTTTTTATAATTTAGGTCTAATATTTCAAATAAATTATTTATTTTAATTTTTTTAAATGGAAAAGAGTTTAGATAATTTATTTATACGAGCTTTTTTTAAAAAAAATCGAATGCAAAAGACTTTAATGTATAAAATTTGGTACAATTAAAATTCAAAGATGTGAATTTAGGTAATTGACGATTCTACATGCCGGAGAGAAATTAAAAAAGTGATAAAAGGTTAAGATTTTTCAATTTAAATATATAATTTATAGTTTTCTAATATTTTAAAATTTGTTTTTTTTATGGTAGGGCCGAAGCACTGTATGGCCTTACCTTGACTTCTTCTCTGTCCTTATATGATGAGCAGCTCAATCTCCTCATAATCACTGATGAACAAAAGAAGAGAACATGTGTTCGGAATCTACGTGAATTGGACTATTTGTGAATTATTTGAGGTTGGCTCAAAAAAATTAGTCGAGCTCGAGCTATTCAAATTTAATTTCGAATTGAGGACGAATATCAATTAGAGAGGCTCGCGAGTTTAAATGAAATCACATCTAAGATAATACATTTTTTTATCATATTTACTTTTTTTATTTCTCTCTAAATTTTGATGCATGTCATATTAGTTAGTTAAATATTTATTTTATAGTAAAAAAACTTAAAATATATTAAATATTACTCCATCCATTCGTAATTAGTTAACGTTTTTTTAGAGTTGTGCACACATATTAAAAATGAAATTAATACATTATAAAGTTCCTATTTTATCCTTATTACATCCAAATGTTGTTTGCATAAAGAAAAAGTGAGAAGGATTTTCTCATTGTTTCTTTTAGAAGGTACAGCTGCAAATCAACCATTTTCTTTTTTTTTATCTCTTTTTTTTTGCAATTTGGGTATTTTTAGAAACTCATAAAGGATGATCTGAAAACGGTCCTTTTCTCTCTCCTATTTTTTTCTCTCAGCGCTTCCGTTGGTTGCTCGATGGCGAGGAAAAGGTCAGTGAAAACAACCGTTTCTAGTACTCAGGTGGTCGTTAAATCTGCTCCTGCTACTAACACTGTGATTGGGTATGTTAAGAGGGGTTGATTGGTAATAATAATTTAGTCTCTGTTAACCTAACTAATGAAATGGGTTTGGTGGAATCTGTAGATCTGGTAGAGGATTGTATTAATGAGGCGGTTGAAGTGAAAGATAAGACTGGACCGGTGATTCAAGCACCAAGGAAATGGAATGAACTATTCTCTGATAACAGATCGAGAAGTACTGAGAGTGAGTTGAAATTTGACCCTCCGTCAGTCAAAGATGGGAAAAGATTTGTGAGTCATAATTCGAAAGGTACTGTAGTGGAAGGGGATCGTTGGAAGTATTCTATAGTAGGGTGTGTCTTTGAATTATTCCCTAAGATAAAGAGAATAATGGCATTTGTGAGGAATCGATGGAATAAATATGGGATTAAAACTAACAAACAGTTTGGATCTATTTTTCTCTCTCCTCCTCTGAACGCATGTGAAAAACGGTTATTGTTCTTGCTCATGTTCATGCTACAATGGCGAGGAAGAGAGCTCTGAAAAAAGTTAGTACTCCGGTTATTCATGATCAGAAGGTGTCCGGTGAGGTTGTAAGCAATTTGAATTTTGATTTGGATCCAAAATCTGCGTCTTCGCTTGAGCAATTGGGATTTGTCTAGGGAGTTGAAGATTTGGAGGTTAGTGAAAACCCTAATTTGATTACTGCTGAGAAAGATGATGAGATTGGTGATGACGAAGTGATTACTGATGAGATTGGTGATGACGAAGTGATTGTTGAAGAGATTGGTGATGATGAAACGGTTATGGGCAAGAAAACTAGTGAGAAAACGAAGGAATCAAGGAATTGGAGTTCTCTGTTCTCTTACTCTGAAAATCGATCTAGGAATGCTGGGAGTGAATTGAAATATATTCCTCCTTCTGTTAAAGATGGTGACAGATTTGTGACCTTCAATTCGAAGGAAACAGTGAAGGAAGAAGATAGATGGAGGAATGCTCTTGTAGGTTGTGTGCTTGGTATGTTCCCAAAGTATGAAAGGATCTCAGCTTTTGTCAAGAATAGATGGGGTAATTCAGGTCTACAAAGCATAATCAGAATTAATGCTTCAATGTTCCTGTTTGAGTTTAGCACAGAGGAGGATTGTAACAAGGTTTTAGGTTCAGGGCCTTTTACTTTTGATCAGAAACCTCTCTTACTGAAGAAGTGGCATCCGAGAATAATAATGGATCCAGCTGAGATCAAGTCGGTTCCAATATGGATCCAACTGCCAGGATTACCTTGGGAGTTCTGGTCCCCTGAGATCCTAAGTAAAATTGGTAGTTTTTGTGGGACACCTCTATTTTGTGACCAATGCACGATCAATAGAACCAGACTGGGATATGCCAGAATTTTGGTGGAAATGGATGTGTTAGGTTGCTTTCCTGAGAGTGTAGACATGATGGATGAAATGGGGAACTGCTTTAAACAGATGATTTTCTATGAATGGAGACCCATCTTTTGTGAAAAATGTAAGAGAATAGGGCACAGCAAGAAATTTTGTAGAGTGATGCAGAAGGAAAAAGTGGTAGAAAAACCTGTGAAGATAGACATGGAAAATAATGATGACCAAGGCATAATGGTTGTAGAGAATGAGGTGCAAATTACAGGAATTCAGATCAAGGAGGCTCCTAAAACAAATCAAAGCATTAAGGTAGATTCCAATCCTTTTAATGCTTTGGTTATTGGATCTGAAAAGCCCATGATTGAAGAATATAAAGATGATAGTAATGGCAAGAATGGAAAAAGTGGAGATACTGGATATAAAGATGGAAGTAAGATGAAGATGGGGACCATTGGTGAGGGCAGGTTGCGACCTGCCAAGCCACCAAAAAACCTGGGATGATTGGTTGCTGGAACATCAGAGGGATCAACTTGTCCCTCAAACAATCAGAGGTTTGTACTCTGATTACATCTAATAAGTTGTATGTAGTAGGTCTAGTTGAAACTAGAGTTAACAGTAATAATGCAGATAAAATTTTGAGTTCAATATTGAATAGATTGCCTGGTTGGGAAATTATACATAATTACTCTTGTTCTTCAATGGGTAGGATTTGGATTTTGTTTAATACAAACAAGGTTTCTAGGAACCCTCTGGTTAAACACAATCAGTTTATTCATAGTAAGATAGTTATGGGAAGTATGGTGCTGATGTGCACAGTGGTTTATGGCTCATATATAGCTGAGCAAAGAATAGAGCTGTGGGAGCAACTTCAGATCATTAGTGAGAATATTAGAGACAATTGGATCATTATAGGAGATTTCAATGCTGTAATGTCCAATAATGATAGAATTGGTGGTAATGCCATAGATACTAAAGCTGGGGAAGAGTTCAGGAATTGGACTTCTCAATCCAAGGTAACTGAGCTAAAGAAGCAGGGCAACCAATTTACTTGGTGCAATAATCAAAGAGGGAGTAATAGGATTTGGAGGAAGTTAGATTGGTGTTTTGTTAATGACTTATGGCTGTGTCAGTGGGTGGATTCCTATTATGAAACCTTAAATTCTAGGGTCTCTGATCATACTCCATTGGTGATAAGGCTGGGAAATAGGGATAACAACAGAAAGAGTCCTTTCAGATTCTTTAATGTATGGTGCAATCACACAAAGTTTTAGGAAACTGTGAGGCAGACTTGGAACAGTATTGTGATGGGCAGCTGCATGTACAAAGTTTACCAGAAGTTGAAAGTTCTCAGAAGGGAATTGAGAACTCTGAACAAAAGTGAATTTAGTGATATCACTTTCAAAGGGAAGTCAACAAAAGATTTACTAGGTAAGCTTCAGAGTGATCTAATTAAAGACCCTTTCAATGAAATCCTGCATGATGAGGAGAGAGCAGTGAGTGCTCATCTTCTTAAAATCATGAATTGGGAAGAAAGCATCTTGAGACAAAAGTCCAGAGTCAACTGGATCAAGCTTGGAGATCACAACTCCAAATTTTTTCACAGGAGTCTTCTGCAAAGACAAGCCAGGAAGAAAATTAATGCTTTAAAGCTTAATGATGGCTCTGTGTGTAATGACTCCAACAGAATCAAAGAGGATATTATCAAGCATTTTGAGAACTTCATTGGTACTAAATCTGCTAATAGAAAGTACTCTGACCCCAATTTGCTGACAGAAGGTCTTGTGCTAGATGATAATGAAAGAAATGAGCTTAGCAGAGAAGTCTCTACTGATGAAGTCAAGGAGGCTATCTTTTCCATCAATGAAGATAAGGCCCCAGGGCCTGATGGATATTCTAGTGCTTTTTTCAAAAAAAGCTGGAATATAGTGGGGGAAGACATTACAAGGGCTATTCTGGAGTTTTTCAAAACTGGGAATATGTTGAGACAAGCTAATTCAACAATAATCACTTTAATCCCTAAAGTTGATTGTCCTAGCACCATTGGAGATTACAGGCCAATAGCATGTTGCAATGTGATATACAAGGGAATTTCCAAGATAATTACAAAAAGGATCAGTAAAGTGTTGAGCAGGATCATAAACCCTTCTCAATCAGCTTTTGTGCCAGGTAGAAGCATTGCAGACAACATCCTCCTTGCTCATGAAGTTGTGAGAAACTACCACAGAAGTGAGGGGAACAATTGTGCTATCAAGGTGGATATCCAAAAAGCTTATGATTCTCTAAGCTGGGACTTTATAGAAGAAGTCCTGATTGGATTAAGATTCCCAGATAAGATCATCAAGCTAATAATGACCTGCATCAGGTCCTCAATGTTTTCAGTTATGGTGAATGGTGAAATCACAGGCTACTTTGCAGGAGGCAGAGGCCTCAGACAAGGGGATCCAATATCCCCCTTAATTTTTGTTATGTGCATGGAGTATTTCTCCAGATCAATGATCAGGAATACCAAAGAAGGCACTGGATTCAAATTCCACAAGAGCTGTAAGTCCATAAACCTGAACCATCTCTGTTTTGCTGAATGACATTTTGAGAATTATAGGGTTTCAGGAGGGATCTCTGCCTGTTAAGTATTTGGGGCTTCCCTTGATAACATCTAGACTCTCTAAAGATCACTGCAATGGTCTCATCCAGAGGATAACTAGTAGAGTGAGCTCTTGGTCCTCAAAGAGCCTCTCCTATGCTGGAAGACTCCAGCTCATCAACTCAGTTCTTCTCAGTATGAAAGTATACTGGTGCTCAGTATTCATGCTGCCCAAAGCTGTGATCAAGGGAGTGGAAAGCATTTGCAGGAACTTTCTTTGGAGCAACAACAACTCTAATAGGAAGAATAGTTTAGTCAATTGGAGTAAAGTCTGCAATAGCAAGATGTCAGGTGGGCTTGGTGTAAAATCTATCTTAATCTGGAACAAAGCTGCTTTAGTCAAACATATATGGGGTCTCATTTCTCAGAAAGCTTCTCTATGGGATTCCTGGGTTAATGCCAACAAGCTGAAGAGACTCATCTTTTGGGGAATAGACAAACCATTTGACTGTTCTTGGGTGTGGAGACAGATCCTTAAAATCAGGAACTCAGTTAATCACCTGTTTCAGTATGAATTGGGGGATGGAAAACAATTTTCCTTCTGGTTTGACCCCTGGATAAATGGAAGATCCCTGAGAGACATATTTCCTGCAATCAGCTTGAAGGATGCTGATATTCCAAAAATGGCAAAAGTTTCTGAGTTGTGGAGAGGTAACAGGTGGGTCCTACCAGACCCTATGGATGATCAAACTTTGAATGCCTGGAACTTAATTGAAAACAATTTCAGCATCAGAATAGAGAATAGAGATATCATTAGATGGAAAGGGAGCAACAATGGTATTTTCTCTGTGAGCAGTGCCTGGAAAAGCATGACCCCTGTGCTTAACAGAGTCCCTTGGTACAACATAGTATGGTTTGCAGGAATGATCCTCAGGCACTCCTTTATAACCTGGCTTGCAATCTTGGGGAAGCTCAATAAAAAAGACAAGATGTTGAAATGGGGAGTCATCTCTACAAATGTCTGTGCTTTATGTAATCAGAAGGAGGAAAATGCAGATCATCTCTTTTTTGGCTGCAGTTTCTCTTCTGAAGTTTGGAAGAGGACTTTGAGGAATTCTGGTGAAAACAGAATTGGTTTCACTTGGAGAAGAGAAATAAGCTTCTTGACAAGAAGGGCCAGAGGAAAGTCTAGAAGAGCAAAATCCAGAAGATTATGGTTCAATGTCACTGTTTACCACTTATGGAAATGCAGGAATGATGCTGTCTTCAATCAGGGAGTCCAGAATTGTTCCAATATTTGTGCCAGAATAGCTAGTGACGTAAAAAATAGACTGAGCTAATCTGTTGGGGTTTGTGGTTATCTGTATGGGCAATCCTTGTGGTTAGTATAAAGTGGGTAGGCTGTGAGTGCCTTTAGGCCTGCTGGCCTATTGTGTTTCCTATCTGGGCTTGTAATACTTGGGTCTTTTTTGCAATATATTTGCTCTTGGGTTGATTGACCAAAAAAAAAATATGGGATTAAAAATGTAATCAGAATTAATGGATCCATGTATTTGTTTGAATTTGGATCAAAAGAAGAGTGTAATAAGGTGATGGGAGCAGGTCCTTATACTTTTGATCATAGGCCATTGATGTTGAATAAATTGCAACCCCGTATGTCAATAGATCCTAATGAAATCAGATCTGTTCCAATGTAGATACATCTCCCAGGGCTTCCATGGGAGTTCTGGTCACTAACAATTCTCAGTAAGATAGGCAGTTTCCGTGGAACGCCTTTGTATTGTGATCAATGCACGATTAATCATACAAAACTGGGATTTGTTAGAAACTTGGTTGAGATGGGTGCAACATGATCATTCCCTGAAGAGGTAGAGCTACAAAATGAGAATGGAAATGTGTTCAAACAGATAATCTATTATGAATGAAAACCTCTTACTTGTGAGAAATATTATAGAATGGAGCATTCAAAAGCAAATTGCAAAGTAACTCAGGATTACAGGAAAACAATAGCAAAAGCTAAAGAAGCTGCTATAGAAGAGGAAAGGAGAATTAGTGAGCTGGAAGAGAATCATGTAGAACTTGCTGAAAAAGGTAATAATGCTAACCTTGAGAAAGTTATGGAAGTTAATAAGATTATGATATCTGATAATCAGAACCTGGAAAATAAGAAAAATAAGTTTGATAATGGAAAAGCTCTAGTGATTAATAACTCATTTAGACCATTGGTGAATTATGCTGAGAGTAGTGATGATATAACTATGAGCTTGAATAAGTTTGGCAATAATGGAAAGGCTGGTTCAATAGGAGATGGGAGGATAGCTAAGCTTAACTCTAGGATGATGGATATTGATAGATGATTACCATGTGGAATATTAAAGGGATTAATAACCCTCTAAAGTAATCTGAGATGATCTCTCTGATTGGAAAAATAAGTTGAGTTTAGTGGGTATTATAGAATCCAGGGTGAATGAAAATCAGTTTAATAAAGTGTGTAGTAGTATGGCTAAGAAACAGAATTTGGATGTTATTCATAATTAATGTTGTTCCAGTATGGGGAAAGTATGGGTATTATTTAACAAAGATTGCTTGAAGGTGACTTTTATAAAGAAGCATAAGCAGTTTATTCATGTAAAGTTTGAAATTGATCAGACATAGGTATTTTGCTCTATTAGTTATGGCTCTTACATAGCTAATGAGAGATTCGAATTGTGGGATAATTTGATCCAATCGGGAGAAAATAATGATAAGAGTTGGATAATAGCTGGAGATTTAATGCTGTTATGTATAATAATAATAATAGATTGGGGGGGGGTGATGAGATTGATACTCAAGCGGCAAAGGAATTCATTAAGTGCATTAAAAACTCTAACATGTTTGAGTTGAAGAGAATAGGTAAGGACTTCACTTGGTGTAATAATCAGTGTGTTGACAGTATAATTTGGAGAAAATTAGATTGGTGTTTTGTCAGTGATATGTGGATAGAGGACTGGGCAGACTCTTTTATGAATGTTATTGATTTAGGGGTTTCTGATCAAAACCCTCTAATGGTAAACATGAAAGTGAGCTTTTATGACAGAAAGTCTCCTTTCAAATATTTTAATATTTGGGGAGAGCATCCCAAGTTTAATGAAATTATGGATAATGGTTGGAAAAAAAAGGCCTGTCAGCAGTATGTATAAGATTATCTAGAAACTTAAGTGGTTAAAAACTGATTTCAGAGAGCTGAATAAGAACAAGTATAGTGATATCTCTAAGAGAGTTAACACTTTAAAAGAGATGGTGAGCAAATTGCAAAATGTTATGTTGCAAGATCCTTTTAACTCTACTCTTCATGATGAGGAAAAAGCTTGTTCTAAACACTTAATGAAGATGATGGCTTGGGAGGAAATATTTTAAGGCAAAAGTGTAGAATCCAGTGGATTAGGATGTGGGATCAGAATAATAAGTTTTTTCATAGATGTGTCAAGTAAAGGAAATCTAAACTCAAAATTATCAGTTTGAAGCTTTGTGATGGGCAACCTAAACTCGGTCTCACACAATTACTAAATAAACGAATCAATTAACTCAACTTATTAAACTAATCTTAAGAACATTTGATTTTTTGCTCATTCTCATGTTATTAATTATTAGATTGTTGATTATTAGGTCTATTACAAAAACATCCTCTCGAGACAATTTTCACAACACAAAGGCAGAGTTTAATTGACCAAACTAATCAAAGCATTAAGCACAAGCAATCAACATACAAAATCAGCAACAACCATACTTCATTAACTCGAATTAACATAATTCAATGTTAATCCCGAACTTAGGGTTTAGTTATATATCACTAAAGCAAAAACAAAAACAAAAAATGATAAAAGAAGTCATTAGGAAAGAGTACAAACACATGAAGGTGAGATACACAATGTTATTGACTCCATATAACTCGATCTTCAATCAAATGTTGCTAGTTACAATTAAGAACTACATTAATCTACACTAGTCTACTCTGGCCTATTTGTTTCTAGGTTAACAATTGGTAGGTGATACATTAATTATGAAATGTATGCGTTTTATACCCTTCGTCTTCTTATTAGGGCTTCCTCTATTGTTTTCATATGTTGTCCTTGAATTTTTATTGCATCCTTAGGGTAAAATTGGTGTTTTGCAAGGCTTGCCATAGCGAGCCTCCTTCCTTCTACAGCTCACGAGGCGAGGTCCTAGCTCGCGATCACGAGCACTTGATCAGAACTCTTGCTTTTAGGCTGACGAACGCGAGCACCTGTAAGGTTTAATTATTGCGAGCGGCCTTCCAAAACTGCCGAAATCTCTCTAGTTGACGCTCAGTCAATGCATGATGCTCTTGTAACCTCCGGAATGCTACAATTAAGCCAAAAACTCTTTGATTTTGCGTAATTGGTCCTGCAAAGCTCAAATATACCAATAAGATATAAAATGCTCTCAAATGAACAATAATTTCACAAATAACAACGAAAAAACACATAAGAATAAGAGTATTTCTACTCCTATCAGCGTTGTTTATTGCTTTAAATGTATGCTAGATGCGTTATTAATAGGTTAATTAAGATAATCATGTTAATTTGGCTCTAAATCAATCAAATGTATAGAAAATTTAGAACTACCATGAACTTATAATTAGTGATTTTATAGGTAGTAAACACAGTAATCAAATAAAATAAATCTCACATTTACTTTGATTTAGACTTTGTGCATGCAATTTGAATAAAAACAACATCAACTTGTTATTTACTAGAAATAATAAAATTAGATGTTTATTTAGGAATACATTGTTTCTTGTTTGCTATATCAGTTCAGATTGAGTCATATGTAAAATATTACATGATTTCTAATTTTATCCAGTAATTCCAGCATTTATTATTTCAAGTTGTTCTTTAATGTATGATGAGATGATATATATGTTATTGCCTGCAAACATGATAAATATTTACCAAAAGTACACTTCTAAATCAATAAAATCAACAAATGCAAAATCTCTCGCGTTGTTTGTGTCCACGAACTCAGTCTTTCAGTTTGATGCACGAGTGAGACATTATTACCGTCAGAAAAAAATATTCCTATCATGACTAGATGTCGACTCCCTTCATTGTTTACCAACACGACTATCATGGGCCTGAATAAATTTGGCACTTCTCTTCCCGCTCTCAGGTTTGTAAAATATAACTCTATTTGTGATCGAAAAATTTATAAAGGGCGTAACTTTTCCCGCCCTATATTATATAGGGGCACAATTGCTCTTTATCCAAAAAAATAAGACTTAAGTGGCAATTTGCCCCTCAACTTGTAAACAATGTGCAATTATCATATAAATTAACTTTGTGGGCAAATTAGTCACGAATTTGATAATTATGGACAATTAGTTTACAAGTTGAGGGGGCAAATTGTCAATCTAGGGAATAATTAGCTTACAGGTTGAGGAGGGCAAATTTTCAAAAGGGTTAATTCCATATAAAATCACCACCTTTACACGTTTTTTCATTTTAATCACGTTCTTTAAAAAGTGTTAAATAAAATCATCACCTTTCATTTTTTTGCAAATGTATCACGAAGTGAAAATTCGGTGTATATTTGTTGACTTGACAACCAAAATCAACAAAAAAAGAGTAAGAGGAATGTATATTGTGTGTTAATAGGGCATTAGTCAGATTAAAATATTTATTTGGGAGGAAAAAGACATCAAATTTTACTCATCGATGATAGATTTGCAAAAAAATGAAAGACGACGATTTTATTTGACACTTTTTAAAAAACGTGATTAAAATGAAAAAACGTGTAAAGGTGGTGATTTTATATGGAATTAACCCTTTTCAAAATAAGATTAATTGCCCTTAATTAACAAGTTCATGACTAATTTGTCCATAAAGTTAATTTATGTGCTAATTGTCCATTTTATTACAAGTTCAAGGGGTAAATTGCAAAGTCCAAAAAAATAATAATCCATTTCATAGGCCTAATTCCTTAAAAACCCCCCACCTTGAACTTTTTTTGCGTTTATACACCGACCTAGGAATTTTTTTAATTATACCCTATTTCGGATTTTCAAATTTCACCTCTATCCCGAAGTACTAAAATGATCTCTCTTAAAATAGTCATTCATTTTTAGTCTATATTCTAATTAGACGTTAATGTTATTAATTATACAAAAACACCTTCTTCTTTAAAAAATTAACTAATAATAATAATTATTTAATTATATTAATTATTAATAATTTTTTAAAATAAAAAACCGTAAAAACAATTTTAATTTACATAAAATAAAATATATTTATTTTTTTATTTTTTTTCCGATTTTTTTTTCGAAGCCCGAGCTCCTCCTCATTCAGATCTGCTCCATCCTTCCATCCATGGAAGGAAAGATCTGCGAGCTCCTTCCTTCCATGGAAGAAGAAGAGCTCCTCCATGAAAGGAGGAGTACAAAAGCCGATCTTTTTTTATATAAAATTTAATGGTGGACTCTTAAATCGGAGAAATATGGTGGTAAATCGATTTTTTTAAAATGATTTAATTTTTTAATAAAATATTTTATAAACTATTAATTAGAGAACTTATTTAAATATTTTTATAGCTGAAAGATTTATTTGTATTTTTCCAAATAAAAAAAAACATGATATAACCCTTATATTTGTTATTATTAACGTTTTTATTTTTACTCTTATATTTGTTAATGTCAATTGTATTCTTAGTAGGGATAGAGGTGAAACCTGAAACCCGAAATAGGGTATAATTAAAAAATTTACTAAATCGGAGTATAAACGCAAAAAAATTTAAGGTGAGGGTTTTTAAGTAATTAGGCGATGAATGTATAGTCTCAATCTTCAATATTCTTAATTTTAAAATTTTAACCGTTTGTACGTCTGGTATTTCCACGGTCTTAGATCTCTGCTTCTCTGTCATTCTCTTGAGATTATTATTCACTTGCACTCTACTCTGCTTTTCTTTGCATTCTCTTAGTGTCAACTACAATGTATTTAGTTTTTCATTGTTTAAGTTGTTTAGTTTTTAATGGGGTTTTTAAATCTTTCACTATTTTATACAATTTGAAGGGCATTGAAAGGTTTTCTGTTCCATGATTTACTTACCATTCTGAGTTTTGTTGTTTTGAAGTGGGTTTTCTCATAGTTTTTACTCATAAAGTGTATTTTTTTGTGTTGGAACTGTCTAAAAAATTTAGATTAGGTCTTTTTTTTGTCTTTTCTTTTGAGTGATAAGGAAAAAAAGGAAGAAAATTTGGTTAGATTGTTGCATAAAAAGTTATGATTGTTTGATTGTCTTGTTGTGATGCAAATGTGACAAGTTTCTGGTGATTTTTATATCAGTTATAGGTAGGTGTTGGCCTATGCTGCTGCCAAATGTTTCAATTTTTGGTTTATTTTGTACCATTTTTTTATCTTGCATAATAGTTTATTAGGAGTTCTCTAGATCCAAGGTGGAGTAGTGGGGGTTGTGCTTTTGAACTCACAAGATTCTCAAGATTCTTGTGGAGTAGTGAGGTCTTGGGGATTCAATTTGTGTGGATATCTTACCAATATTGGAGCTTTAGGAAGCTTTATTAAAGATTAGAGGTCCCATAGGAATCTATTTTAGGTAGTGTTACTGTGTTAGGATTGGAAAGGGAGATAATTTTTAGAGATTTGAGTTCTCTCTTAGTGAAGATGGGGCATTCTGCAGCTATCTGGGATCACAAGGCAGCCTTTGAGATTATAAAGGACTGGAATGGTATTGACCAAGTGGTGCTTCGAAATCCACAAGGTGCTTCTGCTAGGGTGAGATTCTCTTCATTATATATGCTTCTAGGTAGCATAGATACGCGTAAACGGGACACTTGGACGCTGATACGCGAAATGGCGTTATTTTAAAGTTTTTATGTTCAAAATGAAGTTTATTGTCGGAAATTGTCCGTTACGTTTCCAAAACGGAAAATGTTGATTGAATGAAGTGTATGTGCTACCTTTGCTTCATAGAGTTATTAGTTTTAAGCTATTTGCATGGAAACTTATCGAGTTATGTTTTTGTTAAATCTTATGAAATTTTGAAATTTTATATTTATATATGTTCTTACTAAAAACATATCATTTTTTGTTTTAGCGTTTACCCGTTTCAGAATTTATGATTCGGTGCAATATAGGCTTTAAGTCATGAATTCACTAATCAATATTTATTACTGATGCAAAATGATGTATGTTCTGTTTAATCTGAGTTAGAGTTGGTGCAATTTGATGAGTTTCTGGTTTTCTGGTAATAGGTAAGCCTGCATGGAGGACAAGTGGTTTCATGGAGGAATGAACATGGGGAAGAGCTTCTATTTACCAGTAGCAAGGTCTTTTTTTTCAAAATTGTGACTTTTATTTGATCTGCCATTTAATAATGGTTTATTGTGTTTGGTAGATGTCTTGCCTTTGATATTTAGTTAGGTGAATGTCTTAATTTTTGTTGTGAGGCCATCATCCAGTAATTGACATTTAACACGGTGGTTCAGTACCAGTCAAATGTTTTGAGAGCTTGAATCTTTTTGACAAATACTAGAATTTGCTTCTTACATATATGAATATGTTTATCTGGCTAATTGCCAAGCTGTTTATTTAAGGAGAAATGGGGTACTGTAGAAGGCTATTTAATTTTGAACCAGACACCTTTAGGTTGTCTCTGTCCCAGTTACTGGACCATCTTAATTTTGTGATTGTGTTTAAGCTTCTTGATAGGCTATAAGGACCCTTTGCTTTGGTACCAGTTGTTGCTTTATTTAATTTGTTTTAATAATACGCATTAACAGTCTGAAGGATCATCTGATGTAGTTGAAATAACTGAAATTGTAGTTGTTCAATCACGTCATTTTTCATCTTTCTTGCAAAGGCAACATGCCGGCGAGCTATTTCTTATTCTTTTTCTCCATGAATTGTATGTTTGTAACAATGGGGATAAAAAATTTCTCTATTGCAATCGATCGACCAGGGAATCAAAATCATTGGATTGTATTTAGCATTTAGCTTCTAAACAGGCTATCCTGTACATGACCTGTTATTGATAATAACTCTTAGCTGCTAGAGAGTTCTGAGTCTGATTCAATTTGTATTGCTGCATTCGATGTAGGCAATCTTTAAACCACCAAAAGCAATGAGGGGAGGGATCCCTATATGTTTCCCTCAGGTATTGATAATTCCCTTAATGTATATACGAACTTAAATCATATCCTCGATGTATCTTGCTTATACATGCTGTTTAACTTCTCATGAAGTTTGGTAACTGCGGATCACTTGAGCAACATGGTTTTGCTAAGAACAAGATATGGATCATAGATGAGAATCCTCCTCCTTTACTTCCAAATGACTCCCATGGAAAATCCTTTGTTGACCTACTGCTTAAATCATCCGAAGAAGATTTGAAGTCTTGGCCCAATAGGTATAACCGGGAATTATTTAAACAGTTGCTCTTTATGTTTAAAAAGAGGAAATCTGCATGATTGAGCTTCTTATTGACTACTGCTATTCACTACAAATCTCTAATTTATGCCTTTTGCTGTTATTCAAGTATTTGTTTTAGGCTATATAGCACGGACATTTCATTCAATCAACATTTTCCGTCTTGAAAATGTGTCAGAAACTTGATTTTTAACATAGGAACCTTGAAATAACTTCGTTTCGCATTGCCTTGTTTCCCCTTATCTGTGTCCGTGCTACATAGGTTTTAGGTGTCCTAAATGTTTTCAAATTTTGTAATGGATGGCTATAATATCAAAGTGATATGCTCTTAATTGTTCTCCATCTTTCCCATTTCAGTTTCGAGTTACGTCTTAGGGTGTCACTAGCATCGACAGGAGACTTGGCATTAATATCAAGAGTCAGGAACATCAATGGCAAGCCATTCAGTTTCTCATTTGCATATCACACATATCTATCAGTATCCGACATAAGGTATGGCTTCTTTACTAAACTTGAAATGACACACAATAGTAACTATTTTGTAAAAGAATAACTTTTTTAATATGTTTTCTTATGGGACTGGCTTATTGATAAAAATGCAAAGGGAGAAATTATAATGTGAAATCTAATGACAGCCAACATGAAGTCATCGGAGAAATTGCATATCACACATAATAGGATGTGATTTTGAATAAACTCCTATGGAATCGTACTGGAAATTGTAACTATAGATACATTTCACTTCTTTCTAAGTATGTAAACTGAGTGTTGATTGTAACTTCAGTGAAGTGAGGATAGAAGGATTGGAGACGCTGGATTACCTAGACAATCTTTGCCGTAGAGAAAGATTTACAGAACAAGGAGATGCCTTAACTTTTGAATCAGAGGTATTCATTTTTCTATAAACTAGTTCTAATTTGAGTTTGGTCATGTTTGGCCATGACTGAGATAGCTGGTACATTCAACACAATCCCATCAACTTGCATGGTTTTGGATTTCGTTCTGCTTCAAGATTATCTCATATTATATTATCCATTCGTTTTTTATTTGTTGTATAACTCTGACATGTCGGGCAGGTGGACCGAATTTATCTGAGCTCTCCAAATGCAATTGCAGTACTTGACCATGAAAAGAAACGGACATTCGTGATTCACAAGGAAGGATTACCCGACGTTGGTAAGCTACCATGTAAAAACTTGCTGGAGTTTGATTAAATTTTCTTGTTAATTATTGCAGAAAGGGACACGATATGATTTATTATGATGTAATTACTTTCTGGTGTCTGTATATATGGTGGAAAACAGTGGTCTGGAATCCATGGGAAAAGAGATCGAAAGCCATGATGGATTTTGGAGACGAGGAGTATAAGCAAATGCTGTGTGTTGATGGAGCAGTAATTGAGAAACCTGTCACATTGAAGCCAGGGGAAGAATGGACTGGTCGGTTAGAGCTGTCGGTGGTGCCTTCGAGTTTCTGCAGCGAACACTTGGATCTTCAGAGACGAGGTTTCTGAACTAAAGTAATCATCAACACTTTTCATGTTTCTTCAAGATCCTTTTTCTTCTACGATTTGGGTGTTTTACTATAGCACATTTAATAGGTGTAATGAAACAACTAAATTTTGGTTCTTTCATGTTGCTGTCCAATTTCACTGTGACTGTCAACTGGTCTCACCGTGTCATAAACTTATCGTATATTCATTTAAAATTAGATGTATCTTTGTAATTCGAACACGACTTTTTAACTAGCCATGTCAAAATATCAAAAATCCAAACGCGTCACGTTTATTTAACATATAGTTAACCCATTTACTAAATTGTATGTTTAACATGTTTATTAATAATATAGTTAACCAATATAACATTTTTTAATTAAATGAGCATAATCAAACAACAAATTTTCAAAATAACTATAAATCTTAATACAAAAAAATAATTGATTAGTTATATGTATTATAAGAGTACAATATCACATATAATAATTTAATTAATTTTTTTTGCCGGAAAGATTAATATCTTCATTGATAATTCGACTATAAATGTCTCAAATCTAGCCACATCAATTGTGCTAGATATTACAGTAACATTCTAAGGGTTTTTCGGCTACTAAGAGCCACCCAATCAACTCATCAAACACTAAATCTAATAATAGATCTAGTCAAATGAGTATAATACTACAAATTTAAATGATTACAACAATTAAAGCCATAGATCCAAACATCTAAAAACTAAAATTAATTGCAAACATTAGAATCTGTAAAACAAATCTTCCAAACGGAGACGCCGGAAACACGTCTAGAAACGCCGGAGACATGAAAATAACGTCGGAGCCGCTGGAGAGACTGGAGCTATCGGAGCCGCCGAAGCCGGAAACCATAAAAGAAAAAGACTAACGAAAACCCATTTAGGGTAGATAAACTAAGAACTTAAAAATTAATTTCTTCACAATAACATGTGAAAAGACCAACAAACTAAAAATCTAAGGTAAACAAGCCGTTTATTTATTTAAAATAGAAGAAATTAAAGGGTGGGGAGATGATTTTTGGCCAAAAAAGGCCAAAAAACCATCTCCCCTTGCAAGGTGTGAAATGCGGCTGCAAGGAGTTGAGGGTTTGAGAGGGAGAGAGGGGCTATAATAATTTAATTAATTAACATATATTTTTTTTGGGTTAATGTCATAAAAATTCACTAACTTTACATGTTTTCTCATTTTAATCACGCAGTTTAAATTTTTTCATTTTCATGCACGAACTACTATTTTTTTTCAAATTCATGCACGGTGCTGAGGTGTCACGGCTCCATTGGTGTAATGCGCTGAGGTGGAGGTCATTTTACACCAATGAATGAGTGCCACCTCAGCGCCGTGCATGAATTTGAGAAAAAAGTGTTAGTTCGTGCATGAAAATGAGAAAATTTAAACTGCGTGATTAAAATGAGAAAACGTGTAAAGTTCGTGATTTTTTTTGACATTAACCCTTTTTTATATGAATAATTAACATAATTAATAAACATGTTTAAGCGTTTTAGGCGAATTTAATCTGTTTAACATGCTATTTCATTGTGTTATACATGGATTAATCGTTTTATAAATCGAATCTATAAAAACTCAAATTTCGTGTTGTGTCATACGAACAAAATTGTGTAGAAAAACTTTAAGTTGAACTCGCTATTGCATAAATGAGTTGGCCCGAGACGGAAAAGACAAATCGTCTAGTTTCAGGAACATTTCTGGAGATTCTGTAATGGGTCTTTGCTGGCTTATATAAATGACAGTCCTGTAAATTTGAGAGATCCCTTCTTCTGTGCTTTTCTCACCGTTTGTCGTTTAGGTAAACGACAGTCTTTTGGGATAACGGCGATGAGACCCCTGTCCCACGTGGACGAACATGCAGCATTCAACATCTTTCTTGGACACTTCAAATATACCCAAAAGCTCTAGCTATCAGCCAATGCCTTCCGTCTGGTGGCTGTTACCAAGGGTAATTCGCTTAATACATAGTTTGACCCCTGAACTTGTACTCTTTTACCCATCTAACTTCCAAACTTAATGTCTCACCTATCGAACCCCTGAACTTATTAAATAACCCGATTTGACCCCCGAACTTGATAAATACGTAAATACTGAACCCCTCCGTACACAATTTCTTTTAGAACGTTTCAAGTGACAGGTGGACACGAAGGGTTCAATATTTGCATATTTATCAAGTTCAAGGGTCAAATCGGATTATTTAACAAGTTCATAGGTTCGATAGGTGAGACGTTAAATTTAGGGGTTAGATGGGTAAAAGGGTACAAATTCAGAGGTCAAACTATATATTAAGCCAAGGGTAATTCTAATCATTTTCATTTAAATATAGGAATGTCAAAACGGGTCATTTGACTCGATAACACGATTTACTTAACTTGTAAATTTGACGAACTCGAACATTGATTAAAAGTATTTATTTTACAAACAATTTTAAAATATAATTTATATCTTTTATTTATATTTCATTTTATTAAATATTCTAAATTTATTTTCTAATTAATTATTTTGTAAATTATATTTAAATATTTCAATAATAAAAAAAATTATTAAAAAAAAATAAGTTTTAGATAATTCTTTTTAAAATGGAACATTATAAAAATAACAATGAAATTTTAAAAAGTGAGGAACATATGAGCTGCGTCCTGTCCGCTTAGAAAAAAAAAACCCCTTCCGTTTGTTTCTCTCAAAGAGAATAGACGAGCATTCTTTCTTTGAGAGAACATACGAGCTCTGTCCTGTCCGCTTAGAAAAAAAATCATATAAAATAAATTATTCTATTGTTTTAGACTCTTAGACCATCTCCAACTTATACTCATTTTTGAGTATGGGTCTTGTTTTTCAACTCAACCTCATACCCACTTCTCATCCCATTTCTTTATTTATGAATAATAACAACTCATTTCTTGGTATGCACTGTTCACACAAACTCATTTTTTGGTTAATTGAATATTTACTTTTTAATTACAATTTATATATCTAACTTTGTAAACGTTTATTTTCGTCCAACTTTTCATTAAAATACTAATTAAATTTTTAATAATTTAATCCAAATTATTTTTATTGGTAAAAATAAAATAAATAAATTAAATTATTTAAATTAAATACATAAAATTTAAAAACATATTTTTTATTTAAACATAAAAATTATATTACATTAATATTTGATTGTAATGTGTTATTTTATTATTAATATTTAAATGTAATGTGTTATTTTAATTTTAATTTTAATTTTATTATTTCAATTTTAATTATTATTTGTTTACTTTTTATAATTGAACATTAAATAATATTTATAAAAAAATAATATTTAATTTAATATTATTTAAGCATTATTAAATAAATTAATAGATGAGGATATATATGTTTAAAATATAAATATAGATGTGAAATGATAAATGGTTAAATGTAGTAGTATTGGATATAAAAGAGAATATATAGAGAATATTTTTTGGTGTAAAAATGGGGTAATGAGTTGGAGTAAAAACACCGTAAAAAAACACAAAAGTGTTTAAATTGAAACTCAAAATGAATTTTGGGTTGGAGATGCCCTTAGAGAGAACAGACAAAACAGATCCGCATGTTCTCTATAAAAGAACAGACGGGGTTGTTCTTATGTTCTTAGAGAGAACAGATCTCTCTAAGAACATATATCTATTCTTGCACAGACATCATTGGAAGACTGTAATTTGGGCTAGCGGCAGTGACGGAGATTCGGAAGCGATTTTCGAAGGAGGGCCGGTGGTGGTTTGTGGTGAAATAGGTTGGATTTAAGTTTAGTTGGTTTAGTGTTAATTAGAAAAAGGAGGACAAAAAAATATTTAAATATTTAAAAATATAAAATAGGTAAATATTATAAACATTAAGGTTATATTTGAACTTTTCTTATAAGGCTAAGAGAGCCACGTCATATTTGAACTTTTCCTATAACTGCCTGAAAATTATTTTGCTTCTAAATTCTTTGACTTTGTTGACTAACACAAAAAATGGGCGGAAGGACTAAACTGTTGACGAAAATAAAAATGAAAAATCATATCGTTTAATTTTAAAACAGAAAGGACTAAAATGTGAATTATGGACCTTATAGTAATTTACTCTTTGTTTTTTTAAAAAAATTGACGATCAATTAAAAGTATAATAAACTTTTTGATATAGTATGCAGAAAGCTAAATTTTACTTTTCACTCTTTATAATTTCAAAGATTATTTTATATTTGATTACTGAAATTATAAATTTCAAAATATAATTTTTGAAACTAAATTAAATTAAACTAAATTTAAAATTGAGTGTTTAATATATTTAATTTTTTATTTTTACTATAAAAATAGCATTAAAGATGGTCTAAACCGGAATAAAAAAAATTATTTTGAAAATCAACTTACTACCATTAGATTAAATCTAAAACAATTATATTTATATGTAGTTTAGAAAAATTTGAAAATCACTCTTGATAACTTGACATGGAATAGCTGTATTATACTAAAATATATGTTGTTTGATTTGCATATTGTCTTATAAAAATAAAAGATAAAATAAATATTATGTTGCTAATTTCAAACAGTTTTCGACCAGCACTTCAACTTCAATCAAATTCGGATTCCGATGCTCATATCATCCGATTCAATGATCACATTGTACAAATCTTTGATCCATTTGAAGTCTTCTTTACTTAAAGTTTTAATTTTCTAAAATGGATTTTATTTGGAATTATGGATCGAATGAAAGAAATCTATTAGGGGAAAGCAAATGCCTAATAATTACGAAATGGTAGGATAATAGTAGATTCTAAAAAAATAAAACGCGTCTCTTTACAATTTTACAAACTACAAATACAAAAACAGCCAAAAAAAATCCTTCCCGCCATGTCAGCAACTGAACGCCGCGCGTGAATCTCGCCAACCGAATTTCTTCTTACCACTGCCAACCTCCTTCCCTTTCCTTAAACAGACAATTCCAATCTCCCCCCACTTCATTTTTTTAAGATTGATTTTCTCATTCTGATTCCATCATCGTCCCGATCGTTCCAATCCTGATCGTCCAGTCATAATTCATTAATTTCAATCCGAGTTCTGCTCAAAATCCAGAATTCGTGATCAACATCAATGGCAGCAAACGAGCAACCGGCAAAACCGGTTCTCCAAAAACCGCCTGGTTTCAGAGATACCAACGCCTCTGGCGGCAAACCAATCCCGAGACCGCCCGCGGTCCGAAAAGCCCCGCTTCCAGCGTCATTCCAACCAAGGAGACGGCAAAAAAGCTTAACCCGTATATGCTGCTGCATTTTTTTCCTCATCTTTTTATTACTAGTAATCCTCGTCATACTCGCGGCCGGGTTTTTTTACATCTGGTTCGATCCACGACTCCCTGCTTTTCACCTCCAATCATTCAAGATCTCCTCATTAAACGTCACGTCGAAACTCGACGGAACTTATCTGAACGCGGCCACGGTGGCGAGGGTCGAAGTCAGGAACCCGAATTCCAAGCTAAAATATCTATATGGCGAGACGAATGTGGACATTACATTGGGTGGGGATGAGAGTACGCCATTGGGTTCGAAGATTTTGCCGGGATTCGTTCAGAATAAATTGAATACGACTAGTTTAAAGATCGAGACGAGTATGAAGAACGAGCTGATTCAAGACGAAGTGGGATCGAGATTAAAATCGGGATTTAGAAGTAAAGAACTGGTGGTGAATGTTCGGGTTAAGACTAAAGTTGGAGTGGATGTTGAAGGGTTGGAGAGTGGGATGTTAGGAGTGGATGTGTTTTGTGGTGGTATTACTTTGAAGGATATTGATGGTGGTGATATGCCTAAATGTGGTATTCGGACTCTTAAATGGTAATTATTTTCATCTTTTAATCTTCATTTTTTATTTTCTGGGACTTTTTTGCTTGAATTTTGATTTGTGTACTGCAATTTTTATATGACATTTGATGATTTTGAGTAGTAATTAGGCAATGTCTAGATGATTGTATACCTGGATTTTAAAGGTTTTTAACAAGGAATTGGAGTTTTTGAAGTGTTTTCGAAACGGAAACGGAAATGAAACGTAATCGGTGGATTCAAATGTTCATATTTTTCAAAATTAAGTTAGGAGCAAAAGTTGAAAGTAATTTCTATTATATAGCACGGATGCGAATATAAAAAACTGAACACTTGAAAACATACACGGTGAGACTGTGTTATTTTTAAATTTTCTATTTTCAAAATGAAATTCCGTGTCCAAAATGCTAATTTTTTTCTCGAAAACTTGATTAAATGAAATGCCCGTAGTTTTATCTAAGATTTTTGAAACTCAACCCTATGACATTTAAGGTTGTGTGTTGATCCAATGCTATGCAAATGGTCTTGTTTCTGATGATTAGTTTAGAATTGGTCTTCTTAATGTCCAAATTTACTATTTTGAATTTGGTATTAGTGAATTTGGTATTATATACTGACTTAAAATGTTGATTTGGGTGCAGGATCAACATAAATTGACAAAAAAAAGTGCAAGAAGGAGAATGAATCTGATTGCAGAAATTTAAAAGATAAAGACTGATGATAGAACATATCAAATTGCAGGCAATATTGGTCCTTTTTAATTTTGATCATATTAAATATTTGTAATTATTCACAGATCATATGGGAGATCTAAGAGTATCATCAGACAACATGGGTCCAGAAGTCTTAATTTTTGGTTCCATAATCAATCATGAATTATGTAATGTAATTGGGGATGGGAATGGGATACATGCAAAAGTAGATAATTTTTTTTAATTATTTGTTTAATTAATTAACTAATGGTGGTTGATTTGTGTATATTTTCTTTTTGTTTTGAGAATCTTCTTGTCGATGTGGGGCTGCAGCATGGGGCTTGTCTATGTTTGTCCTGCTTACCATTTTTGCATTTCTTTTTCTTTTTTCTTATATGTATTTCTATACTTTACATAAAAATACATGAATGACACACAAATTTAGCAAGTAATTTTTTGTAATTTCATTACTAATTAATAATTTAATTAATTTTTATAATTATCAATCAATCAATTATAAATTATAATGTTTATTTAATTACTAAAGGTAGAATATAATTAGAATTTAAATTTGAATCAAAATTAATAAAGATTAGTCGAATAAAGTAATGAAAAATAATAAAAAATATTAGATGAAAAAAACAAGAAAATATTATTATAGTAACTAGTAATATATGATAGAAATACCATTTATTTAGTGTAAGGTAAGAAAAATGGAGGGTGGGGATGTGATTTGGCCAAAATCACATCTCTTTGGGTTTGAAGCGTAGGGGTTTGTTGGAATTAGGAGAAAACAAAGTTCAAAAAAATTCATGAAATAATTCGAATCTAAAATACTAGAATTTTAAAATATGGTTTAATTTTAAAGAGTCTTCACTTAAAGAGTACGTGCTCTAGCCTTTTTTACAAGAAATTCATTGAAGGAGGGAATATTCAAATATATTTATTTCTTTATTGAAACATGAAATAGATAATTATGATGTATGAACTTGTTAATAATTACAAATTAGTAGTTTCATCTGGTTGTATTCCGGCAGCAGGTAAAAACGCCGGTTAGTCATCTGTATATTTCAGCTACGTCATACGCTATGTCACCTTTTTCTTACATGAGCCGGCTATAACAACAAATTTATAATTATTTAACAACTTCACTTGCCAGTTTGATAAATTATTATATGTAATTATATTTACAGTAGATAATTTATTGTATTTTTTTATTTATATTTGACAAAAATTTAATTGTGCTAAAGCAACATATTAAAATTGGATATTTAATCAAATGTACAACATTTTAAAAATGTTTAAATTGTTGAAGTGACTAGTTAGTAATTTTAGTAATCTTTCAACAAACTGTAAATAATTTATAACTTATTTTTCTTATAATCAAATCAATAAAAAATATTTGATAAAATATCAATTATCTAAATTTTAAGATTTTAAGATTTCAATTCATATAGAGTTGATGGAGTCTGCCTTCTGATCCGGATGAACCTGCAAAACATGGTAGAAGCTAATCGTACGGTTGTGATCCGACTAACTCTCTGATGCTAAAGTCAATTTAGGTTTTGAGCAGCGTTTTCGGTATATAAATATAGTTGTAGGTTTAGGCATACCTCAAACTCTTTATATAGTAGTAGAACATATACCTATGTGACTTCGAATAGGAAAATGATTCCTATTTAGTATTGTTTAACCTTGAATAGGAAAGAGATTCCTATTCAGGTTGAAGTCTTATTTCGGATTATCTTCCTGAATAAGCTTATATTTCTAAGTTGGAGTTTGTATCCAAATAGGAAAGATATTCGTAGATATGGTTATTTGGGCGAGTCCCCTAGATCGACGCGCTTTGTCCGAGTCTTCAAGAAATTCGGCTTCAACTTCGTTATTTGGCCTTACATATCCGGTTAAGGTGAATTTCATGGATTCAATTACTGGTTTTGTTTGCTTGTTAGCCCTTTGGACTAAACCTCGATATCGTCTTGGGGAACTGATCTTATACGACCCGGCTCTAATATTGTACTTATGGTAGGATTGTTATCCATCAAGAATAATAGAAAAAGTTAACTTAATATTTTTTTATTATTTTAAAATATAAATTAATATCTTACACGGCGAGCTACATGTCAATCATATGAAATAATAATTATACAAATAAAGGGATTGGGGGTTTAGGGTTTAGGGGAAAATTGGAGAATACACAATCTCCGAAACATACCAATGTAGAAGATTTTTAAATGAGATCTTCAAGTATCAAAAATTGATTCGGTTTAGAAATTTTATTTTTTAATATAGTTTGATTTAAAATTTTAATATTAACGGTTCGATACAATTTGGTACATAAATTTCTAAAACTAAAAATATTATTTTAAGATTATCATAGTAATTTTATTTCTAGATATGTCAATCTGACAGTAAAATTGCAAAGATATTATATTAAAACCAAAAGATTTATATAGTTACATTTAAACTATGCACTTTTTCACTTAAAAATAGAAATATTGACAAAACATATCCTAATGTTTTGATCTCATTGTTCAAAACGTCAGATAACAGATCCAAACTTTTTTATTATTTTTTTGCATTTTATAATGCAAATCGTTTACAACCAGTTTTGTGCATACGTGGCAGGCATATTGGATACATGTATTGACATATAAAATTCCAACATTTTAAAATGTCAAATAAAATGCTAATTTTTCGCGTAGTTAATTTGGGATACAAAATACAAAAACGGAAAAGGTTAGTATTTTTTTTTAACGCTTTGAACTATGAGATTAAATCGCAACAAAATTTAAACGTTACAATTAGGGGTGTGCAAAACCAAACGGAAACTGAAAATTGAACCGAACCGACAAATTCGGTTTAGTTCGTTTAAGATTGTAAGGAAATTTTGGGTGATCGGTATGGTTCGGTTTTGAGCATAAAAAGTTCAGACTGTTTTAAGTGCAAACCGAACCAAAACGGAAAAATTGACCAAACTGACCGTTTCGATTCGGTTTGAAAAATATTTTTCCCTGGAATTTCGGCTCGGTTCAGTTTTCAGAAAAGCAAAAATTTGGTTCAGTTCGGTTCATGTAAACCGATTGCACACCCCTAATTATAATTTATTTTGCCAATAACCAAAATAATACTTTGCCTGTTTTTTTTATTAATGTTATTTTTTAATAAAACACACATTTCAAAAAAAAAATACTAAAAGTATGTTTAAATGATGAAAATAACTTTGCATTAACTATTAATGTCATTTTTTTTTAACAAAACACTCATTTTAAAAAAATTTACTAAAAGTTTGTTTAAATGATGAAAATAACTTTGCATAAATCTACAAAAATTCAGTATGTTATTAAATATTCTATTTTCTTTACTAATTAAAGTAAAAAAGGTAAAAATAGATTATATCTTAAAATCTGTTATTAAAATTTAAAATGAACAATTATTTTGGTACCATTTTTTCTAAAAAATAAAATTTAAAAGGAAATATAAAAATAAAAATTGAACAGGAACCATTAATATTTCATAAAACTTAAATGACATTGTAGACACCTATTTTTCGGACAGATAAAAAGTGATAAGGAACTGAAGCGTCCGATGATGATTTTCAGAGAAATCTGTCCGGGTGACGAGCTTTTGATTTGCTTGCTGGAATTTAAGCATGCGTATTCTGTGCACAGCTGTAAACTTGGAGGATTAAAACATAATTTGGCGTGAATAGCCCATAAAATCCGAAGAGATTGTAATTTAAGTCTAGAAATTAGACTAATTGTCATATCTTAGAAATTTATGGGCCATTTTGCAAGTTTGACGAACTGGAGTTGACCCTGACCAAATCCATAGGACCTTAGTAGCCTTTTTTGATAGTTTTAGGCACCAAAATAGACTTTTAGAACCTTTTTGCTTAGCCATCAAGTGTAAATACGAATTAAATAAATAAAATCCTAATTAAATAATTAAAACCTAATCCTAAATACATCTAGACTTATCACTTAACACTTCTTCAACCCTTAACCAAACTCTAACTAGAACGAACCTGTAAATACACATAAACTAACCCTATATCTAATTAATCCCTATAAATACAATCTTAAGCCAGCCTAGCTGGTGTGTGGCACACAAACCCTAGAAATCAGACACCTGGAGGCACACAAACTCTAAAATTTACCAGTAGAATTCGGCCACCTCACACACACACACACACACACACACACTAAAATCCAGTCTTGAAACGACTAAACACGTGTTGATCCTCCAAGAACGCGAGCACTGCACAGATCCGAAGCTGGATTCCGCATCCACTTCACCACTAAACGAGCCAAGGATCCAGAACGAAAAACGGAGCTAAAACGAGTGAGAATGAAGCAAAACAAAACGACCTCTGAAACTGCCGACGAACCGCCGCCGCCGCCACTGAAGCCGACAGCGCCGCCGGGATAAAGTGTCTGTGCCACCACAATGAACTGCCGGCGCCTCCAGGTTAAACTGGCGCCGTGTTCATGGCTCCTCAGTTCCCCAGATTTGCTCACAGATCCTTCCAGACGCGATCTGAACTTCAAAACGTGTTTTCGGACCCATCCGGACTCCGAATTAGGCTCAGTTTGATTCCAAAAATATTGTTCTAGTTGTAGAACCTGTTTTTAATTGTAAGTGGGCTTAACCCAATGTTTTTAGGGCCTCGAAGCCCGCTATTGTAATATGCCCAGCCAACCGGGCCCACGAGTCCGAGGCCCAGCGAACCAGCAACTTCCATAGCCGATTCTGGGCTAACCCAAACTCGGAATCGACTCCGGATTAAACCGGTAGAACCGGATCGACGAGACGCACAATTCTCATGATCTGACCGAAGGCCAATTCTGACCAGACCGATGGTCAAAACTCGCGCGAGTGTCAGGCATTCAAAGTCAACGAGTTTTAAAAGTATTTCTAACCTTGTATGAATATCCAACTGCCCATGAGCATGCTGATACTGTTTACTGCTTTCCAAAAGCATCCAAATCCAATAATTACAGGTTAAAGGACTAATCACTCAAAATTGGCCCATTAATAAAAATCCAACCTATCACTTAGACATCGTAGGACTAACATGAAAAAGTAGTAACGGTTGTATAGGTTTTTCAAGATCACCTAATAAAATCAATCAAATCACGCTTATACATCCGGTTTTAGGCTTTGTGCATGTAAAATATCCAGACCAGCCAGACTTATGCTACTTGCTAGAAATTTCTAAGGTTAGATGTATGCTTAGAAGTACCTGCTAATTGCCTCAAATGCCAGTCCAGATCGAGTCATATGCGCGTCAAACGTGTTTACTGCTTTCATCACTGTTTATTTACAGCTTACATATCCTGTGGACTGCATATACTGTTGAGATGAGATATAAAACGAATATGTCCAGAAAATTAAGCCGGTAACAGATAAGCCAAGCACATGAGACTCGGGGAGGTCCACGAACCCTTGTCTTTGGTCTGATGCACAATAGTGTTACCGGAGGCGAGTAAGGCTATCCAGTCGGTTAAACGGCATTTCCTAGTTGAACTAGGTGGCGACTCCATTTTTTCAAACCATTTCCAAATCGAGAAGTCAGCCATAAGATTTGGGCGAGCGGCCCCCGAACCCCGCTCCACTCACAGATATCAATTTAATAAAATTCATTTTGCAAATTATAAATAGAAAAGTTATCAGAAGTCACAAATATAATTAAAAATTGAAAAAAATTAAGAAAATATTCCATAAAAATTCTAAAAACAATGTACATATGTTATCGAGTGTTTATCCTACGCAACAGATGTGCCACGTCATTTTTACAACAAGCCAATAATCATTTGCGATAGAGAATTTTTATTTATTGTATATTTTTTATCATTAAACATTTGCACATGTCTAACGCCTCATTGGTTTGTTGCACGAATCTCGTGGTGCAACAATTGCGTTGTATAATTATTCCCTTTTACCACCATATGTGTAACTGTCGCATCATCTTAGCAATTCATTCTGGAGTTTGGCAAAATATTGAAATATATCCGGAAAAATAATAATTTTAGGCACTGTTTGAATTGGAGATTTTTAAAATTCATGAATTTTAACAAAATCGACGGATTCTAAATCAATGGATTTTAAATTCATAGATTTTAAATTCCCATCGTTTAGATTAAAAATAAAATCAATGAATTTTAATATTATTTATGGAAAAAAATAAATAGTATAACAGTCCATTATTTATAAAAAAAATGGTGGATTTGAACTTTCCCACTTAGTAGATGGGAAATCAAAACTCTTAAAAATGATGGATTGTAGAAAATGAAGGAATTTATAAATCCATGAATTCTATTAATTTTTTTTCTAGGCAAACGATGAATTTTGTCCAAATCCATGAGTTCATAATTCACCATTTAGAATCCATCAATTCAAACAGTGTCTTAATGAAATATGTAAAATGCTAATTGAATAACGTTTATAATGCTACAAAAAATGACATATTTGATTCTTAACTTTTAAAATTTTCTACTGTTTCTTGAATTTGAATCAATTGTTCATAATTTTTCAGCTAGTCTTAACAACATATTACAATTTTAAATATCGTAGAAGTTAAAAAGTTTATAAAACGATTTAAAGAACAAGCTTCAGTATTAAATATTGATTCATAAGCTACAGTAGAATATTGAATAGCCAAAACATCTTTTGCAATAAGAATGAGAACTTAATTGTATTTAGAAGACAACTGGAACACAATCTTCTGGGGTGCCAAGGCCAGTTAAAAAGATTGATTACTT
Organism: Mercurialis annua; assembly: GCF_937616625.2. Taxonomy (NCBI): domain Eukaryota; kingdom Viridiplantae; phylum Streptophyta; class Magnoliopsida; order Malpighiales; family Euphorbiaceae; genus Mercurialis; species Mercurialis annua. The sequence continues at coordinate 34,547,237 of NC_065575.1, forward strand.
GGGTATCATTCACTCATGCTCAGTGGACCAGGTTGCAGAGATTACTGACCTTTCCGATGGAGACATAATGAACATGAATAGGCAGAATGCTACCGTAACAGATGTGCACTCAACGTCAAGCCTTGAGGAGGAGGTTGACAAGACATGGCGTATTGGTTATGATCTAGGAATTTTCAGAGATGAAAAGAAGACAACAACTTTGAGGGAGTTGTCTAAAAGGTTGACTGACAGTTTGCAGCTTGCATAAGCTCTACTGTATCGAGGTTTTTCATTCTGTTATGTCGCTACCCCTTTGTTTTGTTTCTTGGAATTGTAGAGGAGGTCTTTCGAATAGGAAAAAGCAAATTTTTATTCGAAAAATGGTTTCTATTAATAATTTATCTTTTCTTGGTTTGGTCGAATCCAAAAAGGAGTTAGTCAGTGAGTTTCTAGTTAGGAATTTGTGGCATAACTTAGATTTCTCCTTTGATTGGGTTCCGTCGGTTGGTGCGTCAGGAGGTTTGTTACTTGTTTGGAACACGGTTTTGCTCTCTAATGTATCAATTTTGAAGGGTACTAGATGGTTGTGCATGGATTTTGTTTATGATAATGCATTATATCGCCACATTCTAATTTACGCAAGCAATTTGGCTTCCGAAAGATTGTTGTTGTGGAATGAGTTGAGCTCGCTTACAGGGTTTATGGGTACCGTTTTCATTAGTGGGGACTTCAACGAAATAATGGTTCCTGAGGAAAGATTTAATGGATCAGAATTCACAGCATCTATGTTGGCTCTTCGTAACTTTGTTAATAATTCTGAGCTTTTGGATCTTCATCTTCAGGGGAGGCTTTTCACCTAGCAAAACGCGATCTCCAAATCTCGTATTGATAGATGTCTAATTTCGGCATCTTCAGGAACTATCTGGCCGGACATGTCTTTAGTTGCTTTGCCAAATGGTCAATCGGATCATGTACCGATTTGTTTCAGGTGTAAGAGTGGTTTTAACTGGGGTCCAAAGCCTTTTCGTTCAGTTGATGCTTGGTGGGAACACAGCGAGTTTGGTAATTTTATAGGAATACTTGGAAGATGGTGTGTGACAGCTCGCCAAATCTGGTTCAGAGACTTCGAGATTTTCGCCATAAGATTAAAACTTGGAATTTGCAAGTTTTTGGGGACCAAAACAAGATTGTTCAGGAGCTTAATCTAAAAATTGCTGCTTTAGATATGACTGCCGAATTGAGAGTTCTTTTGGAGGATGAACAAGTCGAATTGAGTCGCCTTAAAACAGCTCTTTGGGAGACTGAGAAGAGAGTTGAATCTCTTTGGATTCAGAAGTCCAAATTAAAGTGGAACTTGGAGGGGGATAGAAACACAAAATTTTTTCACAGCATAGCTTCTAATCATTATAGGAACAATCACATTGCTTCTATTATAGTGAATGGAACTATCTTTACTGAGCCGTCGGACATATGCCTTAACATCAGGGAGTTCTACAGCAATTTATATAAACGGCAAGAGAGAGTAGCCTTTGACATATCGGGTCTCATGTTTGAGAAAATTACTACTGCTCAGAGTGATTCTTTAGTCAGAATGTTTGAGGAAGATGAGGTCTACAATGCTCTATGTTCATGTGGAACAAAAAAGGCGCCGGGTCCGGATGGGTTTAATTTTTACTTCTACGGGAAAGCTTGGCCAGTGATGAAAATGGCAATTATGGAGCTATTTGTGAATTTTCATCGGTTTAACACTTATCTAAAGGTGTTAATTCCTCTTTTATGGTGTTAATTCCAAAGGTGGCGGGTTCGACTAACTTAAAGGACTATCGTCCAATAAATTTAGTCAATGGCATTTTTAAGTTACTTTCTAAGGTGTTAGCTCAGAGACTATCACCTCTTCTCTCAAATGTGATATCGGAGAATCAACATGCTTTTTTGAAAGGTAGAAGTATTCTGGAATGTTCCACCATTGCGAATGAGTTGATTCATGTGGCAACCAGACGGAAAGACAAATTACTTGCTCTTAAGCTGGATTTTCAGAAAGCTTTTGACAGTATAGACTGGGAGTATTTGATCTCGGTGTTGTGTTGTATGGACTTTCCTCAGAAGTGGATTCAGTGGATTTCTTGTTGTCTATCTACAGGAACTACCTCTGTGTTGGTTAATGGAAGTCCGGCAGATCCTATTACGCTGAAGAGGGGTGTGCGGCAAGGGGACCCCATCTCTCCTTATCTTTTTCTCATAGCTGTTGAGGGGCTAAAACGGTTATTGAGTAAATCAGAGATGATGGGATTCACGCAGGGGTTTAGTTTTTCGGCGGATCATGATCCAATCTCAATTCTTCAGTTCGCAGATGACACCATTCTTTACCTGCCTTTTGATATCGAACAGCTTAGGAACTTGACTCGAATCCTTCGCTGTTTTGAATTGATTTCTGGGCTTCACATTAATTTCCATAAAAGCTCTATTATGGGAATCAATGTCAGAGAGGAGGATCTTTTGGTTGCAGCTCAAATTGTTGGTTGTAAAACAGAATCTCTTCCTATTAGATATCTGGGCCTTCCACTCTCGAACAAAAAAGCTTTCAGCTGGTGTTTGGGATGGCTTAGTAGAAAGGTTTAAATCTCGTATGGCTCTGTGGAAGGGATCTCTGCTTTCGCCTGCAGGAAGGTTAGTTCTTATCAAGTCAGTTTTGTTCAGTGGTGTACTTTATGTCCTTGTTTAGCATGTCGGGGTTGGTCCAAAAACAATTAGAGTCATATATGATTCGCTTCTTGTAGAAGGGTGATATTTCTCTAGAGTTTTTTGCAAAGTGTCTTGGAAAGATATTCGCCACGACTTTAAAAATGGAGGGTTGGGAATTTATAATCTTAAGGTTCGGAATCAGAGTCTACTCTTTAAATGGGTGTGGAAACTTCGTATTAACAACAATGACTCGCTTTGGTATAATGTTGTTTCAAAATCATCCCTCATTGTTGATTGGAATTCTCTCATTAATGGTGATTTAAAGAAAATGTCTCCTATTTGGAAAGGTATAAAGAAAATGTGTTGTGATGATATTCAGGCTTGGGGCGTTTTTATGCGTAATCTGAAATATAGTGTTGGGGAGGGTTCTTCTATTTCACTTTCGAATGATAATTGGAGTGGATACGGTCCGGCACGATATTTGTTCCCCCGGCTTTTTATTCTCTCAAACCTGAAACAAGTGACAATTAGAGTAGTTTGGGAGGAAGGTTGGAGGTGGAGGCGTCGGTTGCGAGGTGCGGAGCTTTTGTTACATAATGAATTGTTGTCAGCTTTTAATCTTTGTCATCAGCATTTGGGTCAGATGGACAGAATTTGGTGGAACTCATCCTCCAAATTATACACGGCAGCTTCTTATTGTAGACTCCAGACGAATGGTAGCAATTTAGATGGGAGTTTTGATCGTCTTACTGCTTCAGCCCCAACAGGTCACGCCAGAGAGGAAGATGGCGCTGTTACCACCGTTGGAAGGAATTCTGCCAGTCTTGTTTATGCTTCTGCTTCGCGTCCTCCTTCTGTTGTAGCTGTTAGTACTGTTTCTGCAGCGGGTTTGAATGAAAGGCTACTGTCAGCAGTTAACGCAGCTCAGGAGGAAATCGTTCATGTCCCTGGGATTGTGAGGCTTAATGATACAAGAACTGCTGATATGGACCGTGATGCAGCTAGTTCTTCTGCAATCAGAGCTGCTGCTAGGGAGCGGCATTCTGCAGATTTTAATATCGTGTCCGCAACTGGATTTCAAGCTGATCATGTAATGGGTGGCCGAGGTATGATGGGTCTCGTCGTCGTTGACAATGGGGTGCCTCCTTTTTTACAGGTTTGGAGCTCCAAAATACCTCCAAGAGTTAAGTTTTTTTGTTGGATCGCTTTGCACAATAGAGTACCTTCGAAAGACTTACTCGCGCGTCGATTAATTATTCCTATGGACAACTCTGACTGTACTCTTTGTGGTGTTGTTGAGACACAAGATCATATTTTATTTCACTGTGATTTTCCGAGAGGAATTTGGTGTGCAATTCTTTAGAAGTTTGATATGGTTTGTAGCTTTCCGAACATGTTTGCTGAGTTTATGATTCAATGGCAGCACTTAATCCCAAGGGGTCCGTATTCTAATCTGTGGAGGATGCTCTGATTTCTAGTGGTTTGGGAAATTTGGAAATGTCGAAATGGGAGAGTGTTTCAGAACAAAACGCAAGATAAAGAGGGTGTGATTTTTAATTGTTGCTGTAAGGCAGTGTTTTGTTTTAAACTTTGTAATAGGGAGTTTGCTTACTCAGGTATGGATTTTAATAGAAATCCAATGTATATCTTGTTCTCGGGTGTTTGATTTTTGGTCTTTCTCTTAGCCGTAGCCTTTAGTGTGCCATCTTGAATGTGCCACTTCTTGTGCGAAAGCTCTGAACTGGCTTTTGCCACTTCTTGTGGCCTAATATAAATACTATTCATCAAAAAAAATGAATGAGAACTTAATTTTCCACCAATTTAAATTGTCAAAGTCATGAGTATATTCTTTTATATTCTTCTAGAGGTCTATTAAACTTCCCTTCAGCAGTTATACTCTCTTGGTTATTCATTCCCCTCTAAGAAAAAAATTATTCATCTCTTTATCTATTTTTATTTTACTAATAATCTCGTAACTTTGTGATTGGTTTAAAAATTTAACCATATTCGTTACCATGATTCTATACTCTTATGTACGCTTATATGGATTTAGATGACAATTCATTGATAAAAAAATTTAATTGTTAAGTTTTATTCAAATTACCTAGTTTATTTAACAAACAAATTGTAAATATTATTTAAAATAAAAAAAAATATTTAAAATAAAAAAAAATATTTATCAAAGTTAAGTTATTTATTCCTAGAAAAAGTATATAATTTTAATTTTAGTAAACAAATAAAATCCAATAAATATAATTACAATCATGTTGATAAAGAATTTTTGTAATTATAAATCAATTTACAGTTTATGTGCATGAAAATTAATTATACATTTGATTTAAAACTATATTTAAAAGAAATTATAAAATTTTAAAAGTGTGATTAACTAATTTGAAAAGAAGATTCCATGATTAACAATATTACTACAACATCATTATTATATTAATAATTAATATCAAATTACAAAATTAAATGATATATATGTGTGTGTATAATTCGATTAGGTATAGTTTGATACGATTTTTAGTATGGAGATTTTTCTAAAATTAAAAATGGAAATGGATCCCCTCAAGTTCATAATTTCCTCCATTTTTCTCAAATCCACTTAGATAAATGATACATAAGCAAAATAATAAAAATATTATCAAACTAAATTATGATTTGCTTATGTGTCATCCATCTAAGTGGACTTGAAGGAAATGGAGGAATTATTCACTTTATACTAAATTTTTTAATTCGGATCGGTGTAAAAAAAGTCAATAATCAACGGATTTTGTTCTGAATATTTTTGATTCAGTTTACAGTTCAGACTTTGGAGATGTCGAAGACCGGAGCACAGCCACAAAAAGAACAATATGAAAGACAACTTATGACCTACTATAAGTGTCTGCCTCGTTAAGTCATCATAGGTTGAGAAGGATGTAATAACCCCTTATGGGTGTGTGATTGATTAAGTTTTCCTAATTCATTCCCTTTCTCTCCCATTTTAGAACAATAAATACTCATTTTATTTCAATAGGATTTTCCACTTTTTCATTATCACGTAACTTAAACAAATAAAACTAATGACATGAATTTTATAATTTTTTTTTGTTTATCTTATTATACACTTATTTAATATAGTTACTAGGAATTTTTATTTATTTATTTATAGATAACAACAAATATTAGTTTATTAGTGAGTTTTAAACTAAACAAATATAGAAAAATTAATTTTAATAGTTATTATTTGTTGGACAAAAAATAAAATAGAAAAAATGGACAACTAGACTGAGACAAAGATAGTTTAAAAATTAAAATTTAATATTTATATTTATTTTTATATCAAAAGATTTCTTATACGTACTTAAAACATTGACCTCACCGAGAATAATTTGTGTGTGTTTTATAAACAACTCCAATCGGGTATCACCTTTCGTATTGCAGCTCATTTTCTTACTTTTAGTGAATACTATTGATGGAAACTCATGCAAGAATGATAAGCCGAGTTCTAGAGGATTCACCCGCCGAAGTGAACCTTAAGACTCTCGCCAAGGAATAGTAAGTCAAAAATGAGATCAACAAACAACTCATATTGGCGATACCGAATCCTATGAGACTCGCCCGCCTAAAGCTAAGTGAATTTGAATTTGCTTAGAGAAACAAGGACAAAATCTCCTAGGATTCGGCAAGCGAGAGTACTCCAAAGATGACCGAGATCTGGATAGGAATTTCATTTCGAGATTGAGTCTAAAGTCAAATATAACAACGATAAAAGAGGAAGATTCTAGAAGAGCAAAATCTTCTAGATAAGCTAAATATATTCCATGCTGAAATACCCAATGCCACATGCCGCGTTCGCATTAGAGTACGAAATTGGTCAGATGTAAAGAAAAACAAGGCCAAGTATGAGGAAATTGCCAATGAAGTCTACTTCAGGTGGTTAATGCGCTCTACAGCATTTTTGAAGTTTCATTTATCTTTGAGTCTCAGTAGAGCTAGTGGTTTAAGGCTGATTTAAAAAAGTGAAAACTAACTACTAATATAAAAAAAAAACTAGATTCTACCTTATCGGAAAAATGTATGAGAAAACTTCTCGGAACCAGACCTATAAGTATGCCATGGGCGATTACTCTTGACACGAAGATTTATGATGGAAGCGGATCATTGTTATGTATGATTGACTATTTTATAGATAAAAATGCACGAATGACTTGTGATGGATATTCTTTCTCTGTATTATGGACAATCTAAGAATTCTTGTTGCTGAGAAGTTAAAACATATGTAATTTTATGTTTTAAATGATAGAAAAATTCAGTCCCAATTTGGCACAGTATTTGCAGGAAAACTATTCAAAACTGGTCCATAGCTTTTGAATTTCGTGTCATTTTGGGCAACGGTAGCGAGCTTACATTCGATGGGCCGATATAGTATCATGATTTTCATGGCCCATTTGAGCCTTCAATTACATCAGCTATTAACAATGGTGGATATTGTCCGTGACAGTAATTAATTACTTTATCCAACAAAATATAAATTAAATAGATTTTTTTTTTATTTTTTAAATTGGCATATTAATATTTTATTTTTTTTAAAATTATAACGTCAAGTGAATTGAAATGTTTCAAAGCTCGGGAAAATTGTACTTAACACAACAATGTTTCAAATATGTCCCAAGTGATATTTGATAAATTATAATGCCATTCTTTTTTAAAAGTAATTTTATTTTTAAAAAGTAATTATCATTAGATAAAAAAATATTTAATACTCACCAAATGGAAAAAAGTGTTATAAAAATAAGGTAACCATACACTGTAATTCGTTTTAAATTTTATCAGTCAAGTTCTAATAATAGTTTATCCTACCAAACCTGTTCTACAATTATAATACTAAAAACTAAAAACTAGAAATTAAAAATTGATTCATTTTAATTGCATGGAAAAAATGGCGTTTGGACAAATAAAATAAGTAAAGGTCACGTGAAGGAAATGAGCAACTGACAGAAACAAATGAGGAGCTCTTTTCCTTCTCACCTACCACTTTCAACTTTCTAGTTTTTCATCTACATATCGTCTTCATCCCCAAGCCACTAATATCTTTGCATTTTTCAAAAATTTAAAATTTAATCATCTAAATATATTTTACAATTTAATTTTTTATTTATATTTTAATTTTTATATTATTAATTTTATTTTATTTTTTAATTTTCGGTTTTAAATTTAGCATATTTTTTAAAATTTGAAATTTTTTTTCATTTGAAAAAAAAAATCAAATGTCTTTCGTATTTGTACATAGTATTATTTTAATACTTTTTAAAATATTTAAAATTTATTTAAATTAAATATCAAATACGAAATACACATGTGAACTAAAAATTTAAATATTTTTACGTTTGACATATAGTATTATTATGGTCTGGTGTTAAAAAAATCAAACCTTTTTGATTTTTTAAAAATATATTCAAACCTTCAAAAGTTGTAAATATATCCATTTTTTCAAAATTGATTTAATTATATCTATAATATCAAATATATGTTAATATTTTAAAAATTCATTAGAAAAATAATTGTCAATTAGCATATCACATGGTTTGTATAAATTAATTTAAAAAAAATATCAAACTGATTTTAAAAAATTGGATAGATTTTCAACGAATTAGCGACCGCTACTCATCCATCACCGCAACTGCTACTCACCCATCACCGCTTTTTCAGATGGGTATGTTCTTCGTGAAGAATAGATGTCAGGTCTCCGATCTGTTCTTCTTTCAAATAGAGCCGATATATTCATCCTTCGAAGAACAAATCGAAGAAGACAGTTATAAATGATTTCTGATAATGGAGGCACCGGTGGGTTGGTGGCGGTGGCCGGAGAACTGTAACGACATTAGCAGTTAGAGACTGAGTGATTTAGCTGGATTTAATTAGGTTAGATTTTTTAACTTTTTTAATTAATATTAAAATATTTTTAGTATTTGAGTTTTTGGTGAGGTGTTAATTGTCATGTCTTACACATGTATGATATGGTAGAGACACATGGGGCGCCGTCTTCTGGCAAACGAGAAAATCACAGTCACGACATCGATTTTAATTAATTTCAGCAATTTTTGGTCTCAGTAGTTTGTTTGAGCCCCGACACAAATATCAGGGGATTTCTTGATCGTTTTTAAACATTAAAGGATTTTTTGTAAGCGGATCTAAAAATCAAGGGCCATGAATGATTATTACTCCATTATGTCTATTATTTTTGGTACTTTTAAAAATATTTAGGACTTATTAAACTAAACATCAAATGTGAAGAATATATTTAATTTTTTTAGAGTGAATAAACTCTAATTTAAAAAAATGGTTTAAAATGGAAAATTAAAAAATTGGTTAAAATTTACGATTTTAAAAATTTAAAATTTAAACGAAAGAGTTGGAAAAATGATGGTTTTTTTCTAAAGATTATGCCAAAATTAAATCCTAAATTTCTTTTTTAAATTTACCAGTGCAACGGAAAATTATGTTATATCATCTAAGAGAAATTCTTATGTAAACTTAGTCCATCACGTCATTCATGGATTAATTTTATACCTAAGAATTTCTCATCATCTAAACATACTAAATTTAAATAAAAGTTTAAAATTGTTTAATCAGTAATGTGTGTATTGAAAGACACTTACAATTTGTTTCCAATTTTAAATTGTTGGAACAATGGCAGGACTTAGAAGGCATACTTATTGACTTTTTGTTGATGGTGTCTGGTCAACCCATGTGGAATTAATTACTTATGTACAGGTTATACCCCAGAAAAGGTATTGGACACAAAAATCCTACTACTATTATAGTAATTGATTGATTGGTCCAAATTTTTATTTTATTTTACTAAAAATAAATAAAGCGAATGCTTGATGAACAAGCAAAATTTTAGTACTAGATTAACATATTGGATACTATCTTAGAGTATATGATTGGTAGTATCTTTTATTTAAATTTTTTTCTCCAAAAATAATAATAAAATTAAATAAAATATACCAATCATATATGTTAATCTAGTATATAGTTATATTTAGACCAAATGTCATAAAAAGGCCAAACCTTTTATAAAAGTTTCACAAAAGTTATGACCTTTCAATTTTATCGATTTTGGCCAAAAACAAATTATTTGATTTCAATTGTGGCCAACTCTCAGTTTGATTTCAATTTTGCCTATGTAGCGCCTACGTGGCATGCACATATGTTGAAAGGTCAGGATTTTTGTGAAACTAAATAATCCATTTTTGACCAAAATCGATAAAATTGAAAGGTCATGACTTTTGTAAAACCAAATAATCAGTTTTTGGCCAAAATCGACAAAATGAAAGGTCATGACTTTTGTGAAACTTTTGTGAAAGATTTGGCCTTTTTACGACATTTGGCCTTATATTTATCTAGTTAAATAATTCTTTTATTTTTTTTGAAAAAAAAAATTTGGATAAACAAAAAAATAACAGTCTTTTACTATAGAATTTTTTATTCTCGTATCTATTATATTCTATCTCCAATATACTGAATATTGATTTTTATTTAGTAAATTAAAATACTACATCTCCTCTATGGTCAAAGAAATAAGCCCCGTGACATGCCTGTGAGCGAATGATAGTAATTGATTGGATGGTCCAAAATTTTAATTTTTTGTACTAAAATAAATAAAGTGAATGCTTGATGAACAAGCAAAATTTAGTACCAGATCAACATAGTGAATATTATAAGAGAGTTATTTGATTGTTGTCTTATTTAAAATTTTGCATCTGTGTATTGTAAAAAGTTAAATCCCTTAAAGATGAAAAAAGAATTACTACATTTAATATTAATTAGAAATAAAATTATTTAAATGTTCTTATAATTTTATTAAATGAATACTAAATATAATAATTAAATAATGGTTTATTTTATAAAAATTAAAAGAATAATATAGAAATATTTTACGTTTTTAAAATTTTATAAAAAAATGTAATCTTTTGATAAAATAAATATATAGTCGAACTCTAATAATTGATATATATATGATAGGTTAAAAATATAATATTGAAATTCATTTTATTAAATTTATTAATTAGTAAAATCATTAATTTATTAAATATTAATTATTAAAAATTTGACTGTATATCATAAAAAAAGTTTGACTGTATAACATCTATTTGTGGTTTGTTAACCAATGATCTTTACCTCAAGTGGTATAAGCGCTAAGCAGAAAACTGTTAGGTCGTGGGTTCGTTTTCTCCCACAAGCGCTCCCCCTCCCCAAATTATATATAAAAAAAAAAATTATGGTTTGTTAAATATTTATAGTTATTTATTAAATGAAAATATTAGTCTCCCTAATGGTCAAAGAAAAAAGGCACACTGACATGTCTGTGAGGGAATGATATCACCAACGTTTGTAACAACAACAGAACTCTTCCGCTGCGGCCTGCCTCACACGTGACGTAAATATCTATAAGAGAATTGTTATGCTTACAGGACAGTTATAGTAATTATAATCACCCTCAATAATTAGCGGCTGACCATTAGCAACTTGGCATGATTAGCATCATATTAAGCTTAATGGAGTAGCTGACAGTGATTTATTTCGTTCTTGTATGTCACGCAAGGTGCTTGCGCGTGAAAGTAGGAGATTATTTATCGTACGATTTGCTTGGGGCCCAAGGTGAATCCGCCCATATCTGCCACGTGTCCATACAAGTGTCTTAATCGGAGATGCGGCTGGTCGTTTTGATTCACCGGAATCTCTTTCACTAACAAAACTTTCTCATGAAGAAAATTCAATTAGTAGAATTTTAAATTTGAAAGTAACATAAACCAAACCAGATCGAGATACTAAACCGAACTAAACTGAAAGCCATTGTTAAGTCCGATTATTTGCTGAAAACGGTTTGGTTTGATTTTTATATAGATAATACTTTGTGTTCAGTTTTCTATTCGGTTTATACATTTTAAAAGTCAAAAAACAAAAAACCGAATAATAATATAAAAATATTGAACTACAATATAAAAAATTTAAAATTTTCTCTAATTAAACATTTAGTTTGATTTGAAAATTTTAGTTTTATTCGGTTTTCAACCAAACCAAACCGAACCTATTGACAGCGCTCTTAATAATAATAATAATAATAATAATAATAATAATAATAATATATTTTAAAAAATGGTGAGTCCAATTTAAGGATTCTCCTATAAAAATGCGATTCTTGGCCTTTTGACTGTTCCCTTCTCTGCAACTGAAATCTCCTCCTATCTCTCCTCCATTCTCTCTGATCTTTATTCACTCTACTCACCTCACTCACTCCCATTTCTTTTCATATTTCTCATCTGGGTCTCTCTTCTTTAATCTCAAAATCAATTCTTTTTCTGTTTTGGGTCCGTTCATATTTCAAATCTTCAGTCTTTAATGCTGGTAAAGCTGGAAAAATGGAGGTGAAAATGAAATATACAGAGTACAAAACGGTCACTAATAAACTGGTGAAACCAAATAGTTCACAAAGAAGAAGAATTGTTCGGATTTCAGTCACTGACGGCGACGCAACGGACTCCTCAAGCGACGAATACGAACAGAAATCTTATCAGCAAAGAGTGAAGAAACATATTAACGAGATAAAATTTCAAGATTTTGTAACGTACGGCCAAGAAAAATCAAGAAATAAGAAGCAAGTGAGGAGAAAAGTTACAAGAGATGATAAATATTATCCGGAAGGGAAGAAATATCGTGGGGTTAGACGGAGGCAATGGGGAAGATTCGCCGCTGAAATTAGAGATCCGGTGCAAAGAACAAGAATTTGGTTGGGAACATTCGACACGGCGGAGGAGGCTGCCATGGCTTACGATAGAGCCGCCGTGGAAATTAGAGGACCCGACGCTCTCCTTAATTTTGTTGTTCCTCCGGAGGTGGAGGTTGTTGGTGTTTCTGGGTATGATTCCGGTAAGGATTCGCAGACTCTAGTTAGTTCTCCGACGTCTGTTCTTAGGTTTCAACGGTACACTGAAGAATCTGGGAATGAGCCGCAAGTTCAAGAATTAAAAGATCAAGAAATTATGGAAGAAAAGAAATGGAAACTGCCCATTGTTAAAGTTGAGGATTCAGATGATTTTGGTTTTTGTTTTGAGGAGTTTTTTGATTTTGGGGAGCAAAATTCTACTTTTTTTGGGGAATGCAGTATGCCTGATACCATTAATTCTAAAGATCTTGCTGATTTTTCGTTTCGTTTAGATGAAGATGAAGAATTTGGGTGCTGTGTATGGGATAAATATTACTGATGATGAGATTTAATTAGAGGTTTTTTTTGGTAAAAAGGATTGAACAAATTTGGATATGGAACGGTTTGGTTGGTGAATTCCGAGTGGAGTTTTGGATATATCTGCTTGCTTTTTAGATTATAGTATTGTTTTGATTAATGTCTAGTCGTTTTTAAGAGTGTAAAGTGTTATTGTCATGTATAAATTTTCTTGCATTGCAAATATATTATTATTATTATATGTAAAAAATCTTGATTTTGCAGTTTTTATCCAAGAATTTGTGTTTTACTGTGGCTTTGAATTGTTTAGGTTCCTGTTGTGGCCAAGTGGCTGAAGACTAAAGTGAATTTGCTTGTTGAATGGTTGGCCAAAATAGGGCGTTGGTGTGTTATTGTTAGCCATTCTTTTTGTCAAATCGAGTCATTACCAAAATCTCTCATGTTTGGCTTTCGCAATTTCTAGTACTCTCCTCTCTCTAGTGTAAAAATATCACATTTTTTGCTGAAACACATAATAATGCGTTTCTTGATTAATATCTAGATAACACGAACAATGTATTCAATCAATGTGTCACGTTTTGAAAACGTTCCGGACACGAAACTTTATTTTCTACATAAAAAACCTTAAAATAATATTGTTTCACCGTATCCGAGTGTCCCGTTTTCCCATGTCTGTGTCATCTAGATTAATTGAATTAACTAATTAAAACCACTATGTAGATAATACTCAAAAGAGAAGAATCCAAGTATTCAATTAAGAATCTAAATCTCGTGCAAGCTCTAACAAAAAGGAGAGGGTTTAGTGTAGTCTTACGAGGTTTTGGACATGGAAAAATGACACTACAATGGTTAATTTTGACCTTTAAAAAATGGCAAGTGGGATACCGGATATGAATGATGATGACCATTAACAAATCCGGCTTTTACTTTTATGTTTCCATAGGCAATTTGGCGCAAGAAACCACAAATAAAACACATTATTAGACACATAAAATCTCTGAAAGGGAAGCCAAATAGGGTTTGCTTTCTACAACTTCCAATCCATGACATGCCAGTTTTGCCTTTTTGGTGAAATAAATTCAGGCGGGCATTTCCGGCAGGAACCAGACGATATGGTCAAAGTGTTTTACAAAAAGGTTAAGGTTATTATACGAAGCTGCAGGCTTTTGCTCTTTGTAATGTGAAGCTGAAGTTTCAAAAATACCAACAAAGAGCGACCCACTTGCACTTTTGTTAAGATATAGTATTATGGTTTAAAATTCGCAAAATTTGGAGCCTGTGAAATGGTTGAAATCTTTTCTAACCCCATTTTGATGACATTGCCACTGTTTTTTGGTCCCCACCTATATGTATAGCTCTGTATGGTGCTACGGTAGACCAAATGCAGTTTGGTTCATTGTTTATGGTTAAATGTTTTTTTTGCCAGATTATGGTTAAATGTTGGTTTGTTAATGAATTGGCCACGGCTGAATATATATTTTAACCCCTTAACTTATACTCCCTCCGTCCCAATAGAGTTGTCCACTTTAACTTTATCACATAGTTTAAGAGAAGCAATCATTGTTTATAGTTTTTGTAAAATTTTCCTTACTTTTCTTGTCATGCCTCTATTTAATGTAGGGTCTATTTGCAATTTACTTTTATTAGTGGACTTTAAATAGGGGCAATGTAGGAAAATTAAGTGTAAAGTTAGTTATTTTTTGAAAGTGGACAAGAGTTTTAGGACAAATTTTTTTTTCAAAGTGGACAACTCTATTGGGACAGAGGGAGTATCATTTTATCCATCTAATTTTTAAATTTAACGTCTTACTTATCGAACCTCTGAACTTGTTAAATAATCCGATTTGACCCCTGAATTTGATAAATATGTAAACATTGAACCCTTCCGTACACAATTTCTTCTAAAATGTTTCAAGTGTCAAGTGGACACAGAGTGTTTCGATATTTATGTATTTATCAAGTTTAGAGGTCAAATCGGATTATTTTATAAATTAAGAGATTCAATAAGTGAGACGTTAAATTTAGGAATTAAATGAATAAAAAAGTACTATAAGTTCAGAAGTCAAATTATGTATTAAGCCAATTGGCCACTGTAGTTTTCCTAATCACATATCACCTCGCATGTTTAAAATGGTGTCTACACGTGGCAGTGTCATATTTGTGAAACACCTAATCCTCCCCATTTAACAGCTGTTGCTAAGTTGCTTCTTTTTACTTCCTATTATTGCCCGCAATAGAATTCCTATTTTATTTCATTGGCAATATGGCGTTAGGGTGAGTTAAAAATAGAATCAAACCGATAAATTTAATTTGATTATATCAAAAAGTATAATTTTTAGTTTGATTTAGTTTAAAAATAAAGTTTTAATCAAATTTTGGTGAAGTTCAAATTAAATAATTAACTGAATATAATATCTTGATTCCGTCCAATCTATTTTATCTTTATGAATTTAGTTTGATATAAATAAAATATTAGTTTAATTTGGTTTAATTTAAACCGAATGCAATACCCTAATTACCATATTATTTGCTTGTCTTATGCAAAAACTTATCATTAAAGCCTAATGAAGCTAAAATTAGGGGCGAACAAAAAATTCCAAACCAAATTAAGCAATCCAATCGACGATTTTTGGTCGATTTAGCTAAAAGATTGGGTTTGGTAGGTTCAGTTGTAAGTTTGGATTTGGTAGGTTCGGTTATGAGATTAATTTTGTCCGGTTCATTATAAGTTTGAATTTAGTTGGTTCAGTTTTAAATTTGAGTTCGGTTGGTTTGATTTTGATTAAAGAATTAGTTTTCAATTGTCGGTTCAGTTTGATTTGTGGATTATTCAAATTAATCGAACTGGTCAAATAAATAGAAAATTGAATTTTGAGATTTTTTATGTTTTTGTCGATTTTAACCAAACCTGTCAAATTAGTGACCTATTTGATTCATTTTAATTATTTTTTCTCCTTTTAGTCGATTCGATTTTGATTATATTTTTTATTCAGCCAGTTTGATTGTGAACATTTAGTTATGGAATTTTTTGGTTTGATTTTAACCGAACCGATCGAATACTCACTCCTGTTTAAATGTATTTTTCCTATATAATAAAAAAAAATTGTTTCAAAAATGTTTTTATTCCTGTAATTCAAAAATTGTTAATGGAATAAAAGGTGAAAATGGAGGCTTAAAGAGGGTTATTGATTCTGAAAATACTCTTTTTTTATATTTTTGTGATCAAATTTTAACTTGTTTTATTTTGGTTACTAAAATTTAATTTTATCAAATGAGATTTTTCCGACTAAAATGCATATGTAACAGCCGAATTTTAACACATGAAAATCATACATTCCTAGTTTTATCTTGATAATTCATCAAATATGATTATAGTATTCTGAATATGAGTTTTTAGATTAAATTATACAATATAGTGAATTTTTAAAATTAAAATAAAAATGAATGTCACATTTGCATTTTTGGACAAAAAACCTCTTGTTTATAAAATTAAAGGTTAGAAACCGAATATAACAAATTAAAATTTGATCACCAAATTGCAAAAATGCAATAATTTGGGTACTATCAGAATCAATTACCCGCTTAAAGATGCAATTATTAAAAAAAAATTGGAGATGCAGACCTCGTGTTGCAAAGGTACACCACAAAATGCAATTGAAAAGAAGTACTAATCAAAATTGTCAAAGATTGTCCTGCCTCCTTTTGATTTCATATTTGGTACTGCACTGCCAATAACCGTTATTCATTCTCCTTACTACTTTCTTTGTCTTCCCCATTCTCTCTCTTCTTCTTTCATTTCCTCACCATTTATTTTTTTAATTTAAGATTATAAACTTTTGATTAAATCATATGTATGAACAAAAACATTTTATCTATAAATAATTTGATTTAATTACTCTACATATTCCATCTTTTTTTTCACTTTCAACAGTATATGTACCAATACATCAAAGTGCTTTTACTGGGTAACCCCCTCAATATCCATCAAGTGCCAGATGGATATTGAGGGGTTCAATGTTTACGTATTTATCAAATTTAGGATCAAATCGGATTATTTAATGAATTTAGAGGTTTTATAGGTGAGACGTTAAATTTAATGGTTAAAAAGATAAAACAGTACAAGTTCAGGAATCAAATTATATATTAAGCCTTATAAAATTATTATAAGGTCCACAAAGATTAATTTCGCACACTTTCGTGGATAAAGTATTCAAATACAGAGAGACAAAAGGGATATATTTCCATAAAACTAAAAGAAAAGGTAAAGAAAATGAAGGAAAAAAACAAGATAACAATGTATTTGGTTCCAATATCAACAAACGTTACATGAGACAGAAAGGAAGAAACCAATACTCTTTTTGACTGCTGTTAAAATATGATAGATATACTAACGTATAAAAAAACATTATTTTTTAAATTTTATAATTAAATAAAAAATGAAAATTTTAGTGAAACAGAAGAAATGTATAATTTGCAAAAATATACACTCCCTTATTTGCAAAAATATAATTTGCAAAAATGTATAATTTGCAAAAATATAAAAAAAACATTATTTTTCTCAATAACCCAGGCTCGTGAAAATACTAAACGAGCTCGTTCACAAACTCGTTTTTAGCAGTTAAACGAACGAACACATAAACCGAAACAATGTAATATGTTTTCTTCAAAACTCGCAATATGTTTAAAACAATATTGTTTCAATGTATTAAAAGAATATTTTAAATTTAATTTAAAAATGATTAGCTAAATTGCAAATTCGTGAACTTTTTATCGAGCTCACACATGAGCTCTTCACGAACTCTTTGTCAAGTTCGTTCTAAAAAATTAAACGAGTTGTTCGTTAAGTAAATGAGCCGCAATATACGCATGTTCAGCCCGTTTAAATAGATGATTAATCCCAATAAAATATCAAACCTTTATTGGTTTTGTCAATTATAACCAAATCTTTCAAAATCGGCTAATTTAGATATTTTGGGATATTTGAAACCTTTTTGAGCCATTCGTGAATCAAATCAAAAAATTTATCATTCGTGATTGGCTAAACTATTTGATTTTGATTAATTTCGCTTAAAAAGGTTTCAAATATTCGATATCATTCAAAATCAGTTAGTTTAGCCCATTCTCAAATGTCAATTTTTTTGGTTTGATTCACAAATAGTTAGAAAAGGTTTCAAATATTTCAAAATTGGTTAAACTAGCCAATTTTGAAAGTTTTGATTATAACTGACAAAATTCGCAAGCGTTTGGTAATATTATTGACATTAACCCTTAAATAAATGAATATGAAATAAATTCGAGCTCAGTTCATGTATTACGAACCAAACTTTTATCAAGTCAAACGTTGAGCTGCTCGTGAGTATTTCGGTTCATTTACAACCTTAGTCTTATCTTTTTATAGACAAGCACCGTGAGACTATATTTTGTTGCCAATGTGAATTTTGGGATGTACCATTACTTATAAATGTATATGGGACCAAAGGATCCGAATTCTGGTCTAAAGATGGCAACTTGTGCTATGCTTTTGAAGTGCATGAGCAAAGGTGTGATTTGTGGGGTTATAGGGAGCCCAATTCATAATGGTTATGAACTTATAATTGACTATATTAGGGTCCATTTCCGCACTTTGTTCGTTCAACTTCAACCAACTGAACTCGCAAATTTCTTTTTGTCAGAACATTTCTATTTAATCCTTCACACTCACTCTTCTTGGATCGTCGTGTCAATTAATAACTGTAGATCATGGTACGCCATTATGCTTCCATTTCTCCGATGACAGGCTATTTCCGAGCCATAATTCCATTTTTAAATAATTTCATAGAAAATTACAGTTGATTTTTCTCTATTTTTCAAATTATTGATCCATAACTTATTCATTGACTATATACTTTTCTCTCTAATCACTAGTTTTATTTTGCACACCAAAAATATGTTTTCAACATATATTCTGTCTATATCATATTTTTATATGACTATCATTGACATCATTATTTTATTAAACTTTATATCTAAGTATAAACTATATTATTGTTTCCATTAAACATTTAAAATTAACAACAAGCAAAAAATAAAAATTAATATATTTTAGTGTAACAAAAAATGTTTTAAATAAATAAAATATAAAGAATAAATTGACTTTCCATATATTAATAAAAAAATATTTTACTTATTGTTTGCGTAATATTGTTGAATTTTTTTTTATATTAGAAATGTTATGTTTGATATTGTTATACTACTAAAAACAGGATATTAGCAACAAATTTTAGCTATGGATCTAAAACCCCTCGCTAATTATAGAATTACCGGCGAATATGCCGACAGATCTATCATTTGTCGGCAAGTTTCCCAAAAGAAAGGCAGGAAGAAGGCGGGAGACTTCCTGCCTTTCTTTTTCCTTGAGCGACGGATTCACTTATTCGTCGCTAAATATGAGGTTAAGTGAAACTCGCCAATTTAGCGACGGATATATAAATCTGTCGCTAAATTTAGCGACGGATTTGCTTATCTGTTGCTAAATTGATCTGTTAATGAAACGAAATATTTCATTAACGGATTAGTGACAGATTTGTTTGTTTTTAGCAGTATCAAATGCCATCTTCTTTTTTCTCTTTTTTTTACTTTCTTTCCTTTCATTTTCATTAACTTTCGCGTGTTTTTGGTATTTAACATAATCTTTTTTCTTGGCATATTTAACATTAACTTTCAGTATTTGGTATATTTGTCCACGGTTGCGTTTTCTTTGAAAAATTGTGCTGATTCAGATGCAAAACAGCGCCGTTTTATATCCAAAACGATGTCGTTTTCCATCCAAAATGGTCCTGTGGCCAAATATGGCAAAAATGAAAGTTAATGTTAAATATGCGAAGAAAAAAAAAAGATTATGTTAAATACCAAAAACACGCGAATGTTAATAATTTTTGTTGCAATTAAACCTAGTTTTTATTGAATGTGGTAAATTTATTAAAATTAGGTCAGTAAAATTGACTAAATTTTTAATTAAAAATAACTAAAATTTAAATATCTTATTCGTAATTTACTTAGTAAAATTAGGTTATTAATAATTTTTTGATTAT
This sequence comes from Mercurialis annua, assembly GCF_937616625.2. Classification (NCBI taxonomy): domain Eukaryota; kingdom Viridiplantae; phylum Streptophyta; class Magnoliopsida; order Malpighiales; family Euphorbiaceae; genus Mercurialis; species Mercurialis annua. The sequence continues at coordinate 34,567,199 of NC_065575.1, forward strand.
TAGACTATTTAATTAGGTTATTTCATTAGTAATATTTATTAATAAAGTTAGTTAATTAGGTAATGTAATTTGGTAAGTTAATTAGTAATAGTTAATTAATTGAGTAATTTATATTATTGTGTGAATTAACTAGTACACTAGGTTATATTTTATGTTATTCGCGAAACACAATCACTAACCAAAGTGGGTTGAGGTATAGGCAGTCCAAACAATAACCGAAGAAAGAATAGAAGAATTCTTCAAAACATAAGTAATATACATATTCGGTATACTACATACGCTGGTAATTGATAACGGCAAATAATTCAACTGTCAACGATTCAAAAAGTTTTGCTCGGACTTGATGATAAATCTGAGGCTCACGTTTATGGAGGATCCTCAAATTAATGGAATGACGGAAGTCACTAGTCGAATATTAGTACAAGGAATCAAAAGACGCCTGGATGAAAAAAAGGATATTTGATGGACGAGTTGTATAGTGTCCTACGGGCATACATAAGCACACTAAGAAAAGAAATTAGCGAGACACTGTTTAGACTCGCCTACGTAACATAGCTTGTAATTTCAATAAAAATTGAGATGACAAGTTTAAGAGTAAATTATCTGGAGGAATCATCAAATAAAGAAAAAATAAGACTCTGCCTCGATTTGTTTGAGGAGAGAAGAAATCAAGCCGGAATCCTAGCCAAAGCCTAGAAACAACAGATTCCTCGATACCATAATAAGAAATTCAGCCCAAAGAATTACAAATATAAAACTTGGTCCTAAAAAACTCTAAAATCAAAAGACGCAACGCCGATATAAAAAAACTTCAACCAAATTCCCAAGGACCCTATGTGGTCGAAGAAACAATAGAAAAAGGGGCTTACAATCTCTAACCAGTCTAAAAGGAATCATAGTTTATTAGATTAACTCTAACAATTCTCAGAGTTTAGACTAACTCTAGAGAAACAATGAATAAATAAAAAAATGAGTGAAGGTTCAAAAACCCCCCTGAACTTGGCACGAAGTATCAAATAAGCCCAACCTCGCAAAAGTGGATCAAATCACCCCAAAACTATGCAAGAACGTATCAATACCCCCTTCCCCACTCTCACCCTAGAGAGAACACACTCTCCGGTTTTAGATGGCTTTAGGTGGTTTTAGATGATTAAAAATTAAAAATAATCCTTAATATATATTTCATTTACAAAATTGACATTTAATATGATTTTATAACCATTATATTTTAATACTTTAAAAATCAAATTCATTTTAAAATAAAATTTGAAGGACCTTTTCATGCTTTTTTCAACTATGAATCAAAGACAACCAAACAATCAGTTAAACGTTGTTCATCATCATCACTCAAAACCTAACTAATTCAAATCTCCATTTCAGAATTCAAATTTCTTAAAAAAAAAGGCAACCCAAATCAATTCCACATGCATAATTTCTTCACGCCTACAAATTTTTTGCCACTCCCCACTACACAATCACCGTCGCCGCCACCGCCGCTGCAAAACCACCATTCTTCATCCACCTTAGCGTTCGCCAGCCATCGTTGAAGAACAGATCTCACCTACCTCACTCACCACCAAAGCCACCGCATGAGAAGGGACCGCCATAATTCACTGCCACCAGCAACAAGAGAACAAAACCGCCTAACAAGGAGACATGAAGAACGAAGAACAGCCAGCAGCGATCGTTGTTGCCTCGCCTGAGAAGAAAATGAAGTGATTGTGGCGCCTACAAGAATCAAAGAGATAGGAAAGAGATGGACGACGTTGATGCTTTGTCAACCTGAGCTCGTCGCCTCCTTTTGTTTTGAAAATGAAATTATGGTGATGGTATGATGGAACGATGATGATGATGTGATGGCGGCGGTGAAGGATGAGGTTAGGTGATGGGTTAGAAGAAGAAGAAATTAATTAGGTTAGATTAGGTTATTTAGTATTTTAAGTGTTTAATTAGGATTAATTTTGATTAATTATAATTTATTATAACTTATAAGTGTATTAGAATTAATTAAGGAAAAGAGTAGAAAAGGCCCCCCCAATTTTATATTTATTAAATTTTAAATTAAATAAGAGTAATTAGTGTTTTAATTAAGATTAATTAGAATTAATTAGGGTTAATTTTTAAAATTTGGCTATTCCACTCTCTTTTTTGGTCAAAAGGGTGAAACCGATCCGGTTTTACATAGTTGTGGGGTGAATTGATCTGATTTTACGAGGTTGGACTTATTTGATCTTTCGTGCCAAATATAGGGGGTAAATTGAACCTTCACTCAATAAGAAATTTAGGTGGCGTTTGATAAAACTGAAAATTAAGTACTGAAAATCAAGTGCTGAATTTTAAGTGCTGAAAATAATAATTGCTGATTTTTTTAAGTGCTGAATTAAATAAGTCTGTTTGATAACTGCAAGTCTGTAACTACTGAATATTATTAAAATTATTATATTTATATATAAATCTTTAAAGATTAACTATTTTAAAAATAAATTACTAAATACAAATAATTTTTAAAATATAATACACATAATACAAATAAAAATCATAAATTTTAGTTGCTTATATTGATAATTAGTTTTTAAAGATATAACGATTCTCCCATTTAACTTGAAAATCGGTCCATAAATAAAATACCTTTTAAAACTCTAAAAAACTGTTTAAATCTGATAACCATTTTTGTGTGTTACAAACGGAAGTCTAAATAAAATTTTAAAAGCGGATATATTAAATAATGATATATAGACTATAAAAACAAAATAAAGATGGAGAATAAAATATTCATGATGAAAAATATAGTAATTTGCAATTTTAAGTGCTAATTTAAGTATAATTAGTGATAATAAAAAAAATATGAGATAAAATATTTTTATTCATGACTAATAATTGAAAATAATAAAAATATAAAATTTATTGAATAATAAAACTAATATTTAATAACTTAATGTTTTCAGTAAAAAAAATAAGTCAAAATTCTTGACTTATTATTTTAAGTGGTTTTTGACTTAACTGAATAAGTTAAGTTGATCTTTTTTGAGTTATCAAACCAACTTAAAACAATTAAGTGCTTAATATATTAATTTAAGTAATAAGTTAGATTAACTCTAATATAATCCAAAGTTTAAATAAACTCTAAAAATAAAAAAATAAAAAATAAAGAATTTAGATTAACTCCAAACGAAACTCATAGTTCAGATTAACTCTGGCAAAAATAGAAAATAAAGCATCAAAATAATTCGAAAAGACTAATATTGGTCAAATCAACCTCGCCAAAATTTCATTACAAGATAAGAATATTTATAAGTGAAATCAATTTGGATCAGCCATAAAAATACAAAAAGTAAATAAACTACGCAATCTTTCAGGCCTTGTCTTTGTACTCCTCCAACTTCGCTTGGATGACCTAAATTAATTGGATTCAATTGGCTCACACCTAAAAGATCCACATCTGGGTTTATGCTTTCATAGTTTCGCCCTGATCCCCAAGCGATACACAAACATCATTTTTTAGAAAAACGAATTGGAGTCCAAGATCTAGAGACGAAGTTTCTCAACCTTAGACTTCAGAAGATCCCTCTCGAAAACACAATACATGTGAAACAACTACAAAACACCAAAAGCCTAACTCGTAAGTCCATCTGTTGTAAGTCCACCCTAGAAATTTAAGTAAATAAGCATACGAACTGAACAAGTATGTAACCCGGTCTTTTAGTTTAGATTGGGAAACAACATAACAGGACACCAATACTTAAAATCAAGCAACCTCATCGAGAGTTAATTATATAATCACAGATCGATATATTACTCAGTCTATCAGGATTATGAGGATCTTGTGACATGATGAAACGTCTAACATTATCCCCAGAGCTAACATATTCTTCTAAAACAAAAAAAAATTGTACAACTTAGCAAATGATATAGAAATAAAAGAAAAATTCTACATAATATATTTCATTACTATCACCCTTAAGATAAAACTTTTGAACCTTTTCAAGTCATTAGATCTTTTTTCTCATCCGAGAAGTTTCACCCATTTAAGACTCTGTTTCATAAATGACTTCAACATAATAAAAATCAGTCTCCTTAAATACTAGAAAGCATCTATAACTACCAAGATTAGGTGAAAATCTAAAACAGACTATAGTTTTTCTCCTTACATTACATTCTTGTATTTTTTTTCTGGTTTATTTTGTCTACTAATGCTTATTTGACCGCCAAAGCAAACATTTAGGAACCCCTATCGGTATTCTTTTAATCTTCTACTTTTAGTGTACTAGTATTGCTTTACGTGCTATGCACGTGGCTCGTAATGTGATAAGAAAATAATGATATAATTTTAATTAATTAGTAATTAAAAACAGTATTTGATAATCACCATATAATATTAATATCATTTTAAATTTATTTTTAAGATAAATAAATATTTATTTGAAAAAATAAAATAATATTAATGTATTATTACTTTTTCATATTATAACTAATATCTTTAAATTTGTTTATTAAATATTTATCATAATTGATTTTTACTTGAATTTGTAAATATGTGCACTATTGCATCTTTTTATGTTTTTTTTTTTGTTATTATTTTATATTTCTTAACATTAAATTTAAAAAGGAAAAAAAACTCTACTGAGCAGAATACATATAATAATTGAAAAATTAGGCAATTGAATTGACTTTAAATATCATCTCTCGTATAATTTAGATCATTTGACTATAAATTATTATTTTAATTAATTTTATACATTCAAAATAAATATATCAGTAAAATAATTATTTATTTTTGTCAAATTATTATTTTTTGCTCTACTATAATTAACCTAAAAGTTAAAGTGTTGCTTTGTTGAATAAGAATTCGGCAAATATTCTGAATAGTTAAAACTCTTTGCAATTGGTTTTTAAATTGTTAGGGCTTCAATTGGTCTTTAAATATTTATCCAAATCAATTTTTTATTCTAGTCTAACTCTAATACTTAAATAGGTATTTTAATTTAAAACTAATTAACTAATAACCATAAAACCTCATCTTAATTAATCAATTAGTAATAAATTTAAAAGAATAATTTAGTAATAATCAGATTGCTCCCAACTCATCATTGCTCTAAAGCAAAATTCAAAATTCTTAAGTACAGTATAGGAAATCCTTAACGAGAAAGAGTTGATAAAGGGGTTTAAAGAAATCTCTTGGAAGTTTTCTCCAAGAATGTTAGCCCACCAAATTACAGCCGATGCAAAGAATGAAGAGAGTCATATTTGGATAGAAGAGTTACCTGCTAATTGGTCTCATGCTTGGAGCATAGACTTGCAGAATAATGTTGTTGGAAGAAATAATGTCTTGAGTGTTTGATTTTTGTTCTTTCCTTATGCTGCAAGATTTTAGTTTTTCTACTCGAAAAAATAAATCAGTCTCAGCAAATAATTTAGGAGGAGAGATTTGTATTAGTCAATATACCAAATAGTTGTAGTTTAATTAGAACTCTATTTATAATATATTTTTAATAATTAATTAAATAATTAATTAACTAATAACCATAATACCTTTATTTAGTAATAAATTAAAAAGGACTATTCCGTAAATTTGCATGTCCCCCCCCCCCCCATCCGTGCTTTTATATATAGTACTAGTTTTTCGCCACGCGCTACGCACGTGAGCGATACTTATATGACCCGTTATTTAAATTCAATATTAATTAAAATGTTAAATGTAATACTTTATTTTTAAATAAATTTTTATAAATTATTTTCATTTAAATTGAAATTATATCACATTCTTGATATCAATATGACCCATTATTTATGATATTAATTTATTATGATTCGCAGTTTATTTTATTTAGATTTGGCCCATCTCTAAAACTTTTTTTTTTTGATGAAGATCTCTAAAACTTAAGAATGTACAAAAATATGAAAATTATTATTGCTACTTAATTATTATTGATAAATTTATTTTTATTTTTATTTTTGTTGAAAATATTTAATTTAATACTTTTATTATAATTATATTTTGGTTAAATATATATTTATTAAAATTTAATTCTTAGTTAATTTTATTTTTTTATTGAAATAAATTTTTCACACATGCACTTTATATTAATTAAAATTTTAAATGACATACAAAATTCATCAAACGGATATTTACCCAATAAATATGTACAACAATTGTGTTATATGTAAAACTTTAGATTATAATATAGGTGTAAAACAATTGTGTTTGTATTATACATAAAATAATTGTGTTGTTATTTTAATTAAAGCCAATATTCTTTATGTTTCTTATTGAAATTTTTAAGAGTTAACTTACAATCTTTAGTCATATTATCTTATTTTCTATATATTGTTGATCATGCATTTTAATTTAACATAAATTTACGAATTAGGTATTAGTACAAATGAATAATATTCTTAAATTAACAAAATAAAATAGCTATGAGTCTATAGAAATTTAACAACTATTTAATTTATTAATTTAAGTACAACAATGACTCCTATTAAATTAGATTTCTTTTACTTATTGTTATTCAAATATACAACAATAACTCCTATTAAAATGAAACTTCTTTTTCTTATTGAAGTTAGACTCTTATAAATTTGTATCCAAATAAATTACTTTTATTATAATTTTTATTTAGTATAATTTTTATTAGAATTAGACTTGTACTTAACTTTGTAATTTTTTTAATTGATAAGGCTAATGTTTCGCTACACGCTACGCACGTAAGTAATAATTATATGACCCGTTATATATTTAATACAAATAAAAATATTAAATTAAATATTCTGGTTTTAAATATTTTTTATTATTTTTTTATTTTGTAATAGTATACTTCGGTCTTCGAGTTCACCAATTCTTACTTGTTTTATAGCCTCCTTTTTCTCTAGCCCTCTGAATTGGTTTTCGAGTTCAATGATTCTTGCTTGTTTCACTGTCATCTCTTTCTTTAGCCCGCCGATTCGGTCTTCGAGTTCACTGATTCTTACTTGTTTCGCAACCACCTCTTTTTCTAGCCCGACAATTCGGTCTCCGAAGTCACCGATTCTTGCTTGTTTCACAGCCTCATACCAATATTTTCTTCAAATTTTTTCTTTTTCCTCTAAATTTAAAATAAAATAAAATACATACAAAATTTAGAAAAATGGTGGTACCATTAAATCACAAGACATTTTCAATGAAATTTTCGAAGATAATTTCTCAATTTGATCTTCTTATTTTTCTATAAATTAATTAATTAGTATAATATTTCTGTATAATTAAACTTCAAATTTAGTACATAATTAAATAATGGCTTAATACATATTTTGACCCCTGAACTTGTACCCTTTTACCCATCTAACCCCCAAACTTAACGTCTCACCTATCGAACCCCTGAACTTGTTAAATAACCCGATTTGACCCCCGAACTTGATAAATACGTAAACATTGAACCCCTCCGTACACAATTTCTTCTAGAATGTTTCAAGTGACAGGTGGACACGAAGGGTTCAATATTTACATATTTATCAAGTTCAGGGGTCAAATCGGATTATTTAACAAGTTCAGAGGTTCGATAGGTGAGACGTTAAGTTTAGAGGTTAGATGGGTAAAAGGGTACAAGTTCAAAGGTCAAATTATGTATTAAGTCATTAAATAATTTAACTTTAATCGAAGCCAAGTAAACATCTCTAAATTAAAATAGAATCAAATAGTAAAGTATATTATTTAACACAAAAATTACACAAATATATATATAAAAATAAAAAGCATAAAAAAAAGATAGGAAGGCACGAATTAGTCATTAGCCATTACCCCTATAGAAAGAATTTGAAAGGCAAAGGAGTTGGTTGAATTATAGTCATATATATCAATGCTTTGTCTTCTAATAAATAAAAAGCAATACTTTGGTCCTGCAAAAAAAATTAATGATTAGTACTAAGATGAAAGCATTTATTGACATGTATATGCACAAAACTGAAAAAAACTTGCTGTATAACTACTTAATATGCATTAAGCAAACAATTCTAAATGTATAAATATTGTTAAACAAACAATCCTGACTAAACCAAATATGATTCTATAAAATAAACAATCCTAGACCAAATAGAATTCTATTAAGCCAAGAATCCTAAACATACAACTCCTTTATAATAACCTATGTATATCCCCGCCTCCAATTTGATCTTAACATTAGTTAAATTAATCTAACCAGGGAATTAATTTTTTTTTTTATAATAATTATTATCCTTAATGAATCCTATTATCGTAATTTTGCCTGTCCCCCCCCCCCCCCCTTCCCATTCCCACATATAAGATAGTTATAGATAGATAGATAGATATAGCAAATAATAGTAAACGAAAAACTTAGGCCTTGCTTGGTTGGAGGTAAATAGATTAGGGAAGTTGTATTTTCCGGAAAGTAGCAATTTTTTTTTGCTTGGTTCAATTTTTACATTTTACTTCCCGGGAAGTTGGATGTTTGACTTCCCTTTGATTGGGGAAGTAACTTCCCTAGCAAAACCTAAGGAAGTAGATCTTCCCTAACACTTTTGTTGGTTTTTCCTAATTTAACCTTAATTTTTTTCTTTTTTTCTTTTAAAATTCATATAAAATATTTTTATTTATTTCAAAAAATATACTTATATTATTTTATAATTGTTAATTATAATAAATAAATATTTTTATTAAATATTTTATATTATGTAAAATTCAAATAAAAAAATATAATTTTAAAATTTTAAGATTTAAAAACTCTCCTAAATAGTACTTGAATCGTAAAATAAGAGATAATAAGCAAAAATTAAATTATTTATTGCTCTATTTTTAAATTAAAATTATTTGTTTACAATATAAAAATTATCAAAGGACATTTATGGCTTTTAGTTAAAAATATAATATATTATATTAAAATTAATTTTGTACTTCCCAGGAAGTAAAAATTGAAACAAGTAACATTTATCAAATTTTCTGGGAAGTTAACTTCCCAGGAATTACATTTCCCAAGAAATTACTTCCCAGGAATTATTATAAAACGAACCAAGCGAGGCCTTAATAAAAAAATAGTAAATTACATAGGAACTCTGATATTTATCATAATGCTATGGCTTTTCTGTTTAAAAATTAAAACTATATGGCTTAATTTTTATTTTTTTTGAAATTTTAGTCTTTCTATTTTTTTTATCTTAGTCAGATAAATCGAAGGATTTAATTCATAAAATTAATTTTAATTTAATCTTTAAATTAATTTTTAATATAAATATAAATAAAATTTTATTTTTATGAAATTTAATAATAACTTACTAAATTTAAATTCTTTTTTATAGATTTATTTATATTTTAAATCTTTAATTCTTTTAGTATTTGCAATTTATAAAATTTTAAAAAAAATTGAGAAGTAAGAAAATAAAAAAAATAAAAAATAAAAAATTAAATTCATTAAACCGTTAGATTCCATAAAAATATAATTTTTAATTTATTTTTGTATTAAAAATAAATTTAACGATTAATTTTTTTAATTAAGTTCTTTTACGTTAACAAAAACAAAAATTAAAACCACATCATTTGATTTTTTTTTGGTCAAAGTATCGTTTTTTAATCAAAGAGACAAAATTATAAATTACGTCATATGTGAGGATGTGAGCATAAGGTGCTCTATATTAATGTGTATAATTAAGAAAAAAGCATCATCGCAACCCTTAAATTTATGTTTCGAGATCAAATAAGTCCATTTTAACTTTTTTTGGGTCAGTTAGGTCCACAAATTTGTGTTTTCGGGTCAATTAAATCATTTTTCATTTGATGAGTCAACTTGTGTTTAGAGGATCAAATAAGTCATGCATTAAAAGGTTTAATTTACCTAAATCAAAAGAGTTTGAGGATCTCATTGATCACAAAATATTTAAGTACTTAATTCACCTAAAAAAGTTAAAATAAATTTATACCTTAGACACAAGTTTAAAGGCCGTGTTGAATCTTTGTTCGTATAATTAAAGATGAAGTAAAATATAAAAGAATTGATATTAACACGACCCGATATGGATTTTCTTGAAAAAACAATGTTAATATTGATGATGGAGACATGCATGCCATTGACGAATACATGTGATGAAAGGGAGGACGTGGGACATAAAGTTGCATAAACAGCCAACCTTCTCTTTTTTTAGAAGCACAACTTCTGTTCGAAGCAAACCCACCACAAATCAAAAAGAAACCAAGACACAATTATTTGTTTTCTTTTGATGAGCTACCGATTGTAAACCATAAAATAAAAGTTTCCCATACTCACGAATTTGGGAAACTCTGAGTCAATCTCTGACCAGTTTTTAATGGAGTTGAAGGGGGACCTTCAGGTTCTTATAGAGAGAGCATGGGCTTTGCATCATGAAATCAAACTCACCACCGTCTGTGCATTCTGCTGCTACACTTCAGACAAATCATTCCAAGAAAATCAGAGCTTGATTGCCATTGGAGATTCATTAAAAGACGTAGGAGACGTGCTCATTTTCTTACAGGTATTTCACTTTTTCTTGTATTTTCATTTTGCATTACCTTGACATGATTTGCCTAATTGCTTATTTGAATTTGATTATGCCTGTTCTTTTCGGATTTCGGCAGTGAACATCAGTTGCTCGAATTCGATTTAAATTGCAACAACAATGAAAGTTTACATTTCGAAATGTTAAAATTTGAGATTTTTTTTGTGTCTAAATTGTTATAATTCGTCATTTTAGGCATTTTTTTTGGTTTTGAGCCATATGAGCAAGAAGGCCAATTTCCCCTCATAATTAACAAAATAAAATAAAATTGATAGTTATAATGAATTTTAAAATTTCAGTTATATTTAGGAAAATTGTCACGCTTTGTCTCTATTCATTTTAATAAATTTTAATTTTACTTGTTACGTAGAAATATTATATTTTGCTTTTTAAATGTTAATTTCTGGCTACGCTACTGTATGCAGAGATTAAGATGCCGGCAATTAATAGACGGGCAGGCAGCACTGAGTCGCCTAGAAGAAAGCAGAGTAGTTCTGACAGAAAGATTAAAAGAATATAAAGGAAGATCATCAATTGATATAATAAAAGATCTAAATTCAAGTTTCAGCCATGGAAATACAGTGTTTGACTGGAACTTGAGTGGCTCAATAATTAAGAAGAACGATGCAAATTATAGTGAAAAGAAGAAGAGAAAAAATGGGTTCATGATTAGGATGTTATTTGATCCATGGAAATGGCGTAATGCTTTTGTTGTGGCAGCAAAATTGATTGTTTTTTCAGTAGGAATTTCATCGACAGTTAGGCTCTGTGGTGCCAGTAGTTCAAGAGTTGAAGCAAGAATAGATCATATTAGTTTATTGGATGTTTATAATGGAAGAGGATGACACTTATTTTTACATTCTTTATTGATTCCTCCTAATATTCTGTTCCATTATTTTAGATATTATTATCTTAAATGAGTGATATAAATTCCCTACTTACATGTTAATTTTAGTCTAATAATATCTATATTACTTCATTGAATTAGATATGTCAAGTAGATGTATCTATATTAATAACTCTAAATTAATCATGTACACAAACAAATTAGTGATAAATAAGGGAATGACGTGTCATAATGTAATAGGTTTAGTGTACGGATAACGTGCTGGATTGAGCCTACCTAAAAATTTCTCTAAATAAGGGTTTACAACTCACACCATAAAATAGAAAGTCATAAGCTAGGTCAATTTTAGTCTTTGGTTTGCCAACTTTAATTAAAAATATAAAATAAAATTTTAAATGTTTCAGTGTGATTGATTTTAATTCAATTAATTTGCTTATATTTTTAATAATTTTAATTCTAATTGTTCCGAATAACTTCATTCTAATTAAATGTCATATTCATAATTTATTTAATTGAATTAGTTTAATGATGATTATGTATCATGTTTGCTTTCTAATACATATTACATATTACAATCTACAGAGAAACTAAAAAAAATATTTTTAAAACTTAAAAATATAATTAAAATCGGTTTCTCACCCTACTATTAGTAGATTCAACAAATTTCTCGATAAAACTTACAAATCTTTATAAGCGCAAGTAAATCTGTTTATGAGTTTGGATATATGTCCAGTCTGTCCTCACATATTCACTGTGGACCGGATTTGAACAATGATATTTGTGTCACAAGTCTAACTGGATGCAAATTCGAGAAAAGCCCGTAATTTTATCGGCGGGCGTGTAACTTTAAATATTGTAAGAGTTTAATTTTTTAGTGATGGATTATGAGCTACAATTGATGGATATAACCTATAAAACAAAGTAGATGGTTAATGAGACGGTGGTCCGATTAACTTTCTGATGCTTAAGTCAATTTAGGCTTAAATTGGAAAACTAATGCATTGAATGTGGGTGTAAAAGCACACCTCGGCTCCTTTTATAACAGTGAGATCTGACTTGATTGAGTACTAAAAGAAAAGAAATTTCTTTAGGCATAAATTTTGCAGTAGGAAAGATATTCTTACTTCATGCGCGATCTTCTGTCTTTCTTTATTCAGGGAGGAGTCCTGAATAATAACGTCTTCATGTTTTGGTTTTTACTTCCGTTTAGGATAATATTTTTAATAGATCTTCTAGATTCTCTCCGTGAATATCGTATTGTAGATGACTTTGTACTCGATCTCTTGACCAAGATTATATTGTTAGAGGTCGGTCTTTTGAACTTTGGCCGACTCCTATGAAGATTCTATTAATGTCTTGTTTGGGTAAAGTCCATTTAAATATACACTTAGGCAGACGAATCTCTCGAGATTCAGTCGCACCGATGTGTATCGCCAGTTTACTTCATGACAAGTCCTGAGGCAGACTTTGTTGGCCGAATTCTGTCAGACTCGATTCATCATTATAATCTCGATGAAACGTGATTCCATCATGTAGGTTCGTCCAAATCCGGTCCAAACCCATAAAATAGTATATTCTGCCCAAATTTTGATAATCAATTAAAACCAAGCCAAACACGAATCAAATTTTGGGTTTGCATTTAAAAAAGTCAAGCTCGGCCAAATCCGGCCGGACAGGTTTAAGCTCAAGTCACTGGTATTGGGCTAGGTAAAGTAAGTCCCTGATTATAATGGGAAAGAAAGCCCACCATCACCGGCCCAAAAAGTAACCACCTCCAATTATTTGGCGCTCTAATTGCCACGCCAACGCCACGAATCATTTCCTAAGCTACACTAAACTTTAGTCTCTAATTTCCCCTGCCACATTGGAAATCTCGAGAAACAAACAAACACAGATGCGAATCAGAAACCAAACCAAATAGAAATTCCCCAATTTCAATTCAAACTTATACGCTCACCTTAATTGGATTTCGTCGGCTGTTGAATTTTTAAAGAATTTGATTCAGAATTAACTCCTAAAATTATAAAATTCTCATTATGATCATGATAACGTTTCTTCGGAAATGAAGTTTGCTTCTAATGACGACGGCCGATCTCAAGCTCACGATCCTACTTCTCCGCCGTCTAAAACGACGCCGTCTTCGTCTACCGGTGCTAATTTGGGCTTTGGCGAGAGAGCTATCTCTGCAGCTGGCGCTGCCGTTGTCTCCGCCATCATCGTTAACCCTCTCGACGTAGCTAAGGTGTAAATTTATTCATTAACCGTTTTTAATTATATTTCTTGTTATTTGAAGAGTGCCTGTAATATTTCAATTACGGTTAAGCATTGTCGTTTTGGTGCGTTTAATGCAGACAAGGTTGCAAGCACAGGCAGCTGGATTTTCTAATCAGGGATTATGCGGAGCAGCATGTTTCGAAACCAATATGGTAAACATAATCATACAAACGCAATGTTTGCCACATCATTCGTTCAACAAACTGATGAGGCGTTTTCCATGTTGGAATATTTAATAGTAAAAAGATTTTAGTAATAATTAAAATTATTTTCGGAAATACTCAATAGCATGAGTGTTTGCATGAGATAAACACTCGTATGTAATATGTTTTTTGGGGCTAAATGTAGTTTTGTGTTGTAAGCTTAGCGATTAGATTATAATTTCACGTTTTTTTAATTTTTAGATGTTTCCAGATTTGAAACAAGCAGTCCCTGGTTCTGAACCATTGTGCACTTTGGAATGTAATAGATACAAGGGAACTATCGACGTCTTCTATAAAATCACTCGCCAGGTTGGTCTATTTAAATAGTATAATCATTCATGATCGCTCATTCATTTACAAATTGAAGCTATAAAGTGTTTGTAATGGACTATTCTATTGTTATTATTGGACTTGCTGCACATTATTAATGATGCATAATCCGTTGTTTGTTAATTCTTGCTTTATTAGGCGAAAATTTATAATGCATAGCTAGCTTTTCACTTAGTCTTGTTTACTTCTAATCAATTGTTGAATTTGGTATTTGATGTGCTTATTCAATGGTTTCACAGTTGTGGATTTGTGCAGGAGGGATTCGGAAGGCTATGGAGAGGTACATATGCAAGCTTAGCTTTGGCTGTGCCAACTGTAAGTCCTTTCAAAGCTTTAAGGGATTTTTAGCTTTTATCATTAAGGTATTAGTTATGACTAGCTGATGCTTTATAGTTACGCAAACATCTTTCTGTGTTTTTGGCTGATGCTTATTTGTTTCCTTATTGTCAACCAGGTGGGGATCTACTTGCCTTGTTATGACATTTTCAGGAATTTATTGGAAGATTTTACTACTCAAAATGTTCCAGGCTTGACACCATATGTACCATTAGTTGCAGGGTCAATTTCACGCTCATTAGCTTGTGTTACTTGTTATCCTTTGGAGTTGGCAAGAACTCGCATGCAGGTACCGAGCTCATTGTTAATGTCCTATTTCTTTTGTCTAAGTTCATCATATACTGCTTTGTCAGTCCCATGGTTGTGCAATTATCTTCAGTGTTTTTTTATGTATTATCTTCTTTGCAAAGAGAGCATCTTGTCATTTGTCTGGTTAAAGAACATTTTTTTAGTACATGAGCTTTTGTCCTATCAAATAAAAAAATTGATCTCCTTAAAATTATTTTTAAATTAATTTACTCCGATTTGTCTAGAATTTGCAAAATGGCAGTTCATGCTAAGTCAAAGAAACTGTTGATTAGATCAATAAACATTTTTTTCTGTTGCTTCTCATGATTAGTTTTCTGTATGAAGTTTTGCTGGATGTCTTCTTTGCTCCATAAATTATGAACTTTCTACGTTTTGGAAAAAAAGTTTCTTTTGGAGTTCCATTTCATTATTGCCTTTTCTTTTATGTTAATAGGCATTCAAAGATATACAAAATGGTGCGAAACCTCCAGGAGTGTGGAAGACATTATTTGAGATGATCAACCCAATGAGGGGCACAAACAACCTTCAGAAGCGTAAGTTGGCTCTTGTTTACATTGATCTATTCATTCAGTTCTGGTGACTGATACAGCCTGCAATTGACAGAGTCGCGTGCTTTGCGTGTTTATACTATTACCTTTGCTTCCATCCATAATTTTTGCTGACGGCATTCATTATAACAGAGCAAAGTTATCGCATCTTATGGACTGGCCTTGGAGCACAGCTTGCTCGAGATGTTCCTTTCTCTGCAATCTGCTGGTCAACCCTTGAACCTGTGAGTCATGCATTCTTTGAATTGGATTATAATTTCAAATGTGATCATTACACATATCAATGATGCATTCTTATGCACATGCTTTTAGATCAGGAGAAGAATTCTTACTCTCATTGATGATGAATCTCGAGCAGCCAGTGTACTTGGAGCAAATTTTTCTGCCGGTTTTGTAGCAGGAACTATAGCTGCTGCAGTAACATGTCCATTAGATGTAGCAAGGACCAGAAGGCAGATAGAGGTATTATTCTAAAACTAGCCTTTGTCAAATGCTTCTTTCGTCTGAACAAGAAGGTTTTATGACAAAGTAGAAAGGTCAATTAACAGTGACTTGTATAAGGTGAGATTCATCGGAGTTACTATTATAGATATGGATTTTAGAAATGTTGGTTCTTGTTCCTTTTTGTGTCTTGACTTTATTCGCTTAGCACTGAGGAAAAGACTAATTGATATAATTAAAACTCAGCCTGATGCGGATGACTTGACATGTGTGTGTTGGTGATCATGATTCATGAACAAGTGACAAAAAAGTAGATAAATGTAGGATCTTTTAAAGAGATGATTTTATACCGATGATTGATCACATGTCTCAGTGAGTCGCTTTCATATTGCTACTTCGATACGAAATTGGAAGTATAAACTGAGAACCTTGGGAAAATGTAAATTCTTTTGTAGAATTATATGTAGTTTGTTTTAACTTGGAAAGAACTGACTAACTTCCAAGTGTTTATTCAATTAACTTTGACATTAACTATGGGTTGTTACTTATATAATCTACTGTTTGCAATTGATAGAAGGATCCAGCCAGGGCATTGAATATGACTACGATACAAACGCTGAGAGAAGTTTGGAGGTGTGTTACACTCTGTTGTGTCATTTTTTATTATATGAATTGTATAATCTTTTCTTTTTAATACCATACGCTGTCTTGGATATAGTAGTGGTGTAATAATCCCATTTAGCCAATTGAGTCATGCAGACACTTGCTTTGACGACCGTTTTAAAAGGGCATTTCCAGCAGAGTGTTATCTATAAAATTAAATCATAGTGAGGCGGCCTATAGCAGTTGGTTGGTAGATTTAGCTTGTGATTTTGGTATATGAAGTTTAAACTTGCTTGAGGGACCAATGTCTGGTCAAATTTAGAAGGCCCGTCACTAGTTTTCTATCCTTTAAACTAAACTAGCATGTGGTAACTGATTTAGCATTGGCTCTTCTAGGAAGTGAACAAGTCATATTTTCATCTATTCCCATTTCATGTTGATGTTTTACAAATGTCTTGATTCACTCGTTTCCTTAATGTAGATGCTGATGTTTCGAAACATGTCTTACCCTGATTTCTTCTATTTTTAAGATTGAAACAATCAGTTGCTGTGCTCGTAGGATCATAAACTGGTTCTTCATAACGTTTGTTTAACTAAACTGAACTTGAATGTGAAACAGGGATGGAGGGGTGAAAGGACTTTTCACAGGAATAGGTCCACGTGTTGCCCGCACTGGGCCTTCCGTGGGAATAGTGGTTTCGTTCTATGAAATTGTCAAGTATACACTACACCATAGACGCCACCAAGCTACCGATTGAAAGAAATGCTGTCAAGTGCCATGCAAAATAAATGATGATATTGCCTTTCTCTTGAAGAAGTTAAAGTGAAAGGCAGAGTACAGTAAATATTCGGACACTAACAGATGACCTTTTATGACCTGGAAGCTCTTGGGAAGAAATTTCTCGTCTAAACCAGCAATGATGGTTAGAGTTTATTGTTTTTTTCTTTCTTATCCAAATTCAAATCTGTTATGAAGCTCTGTTCACATTATCGAGAAAATGTAAAAAGATAATTTACCCACGCCACACCGCACCACTTTTTTGTATTGCTATAATTAGTAAGCTCAAATGATATAAGCGCTAAGCAGAAAACTGCTAGGTCGTGGGTTCAATTCCTCCCACAAGCGCTCCCCCCTCCCCAAATTATCAAAAAAAAAAACGAGTAAATAAAAAGAAATCAGAAGGACAAAAAAGACCTCATAATTCAACTGGTAGTAAGGAAAGGCCCATTTTTATTAAATACGCAAATAAATTTGTGAATCTCCATTCATTTGCCATCTCTGGTTTTCTGTTTTGATGCTGGTTCATGCAGGAAAAAAACAAGTATTTTACACGTTAAGCTATAAGAAATGTCACATCATAGAGGAAAATGACTTGGAATCCAAAGATCATCACTTCTAAATTACAATTTGCCACGTTCTATCAAATCTTCATAGAATAGATTTTCTTACCCTTCTTCAACAAACATTATTTTATTTTCTCAACTTGTCACACAAAAGATCAATAAGGCTAAGCTCGTAACTTAAAAAAACACACTTTAAATCAAATATTTTAGCTCATTATACCCTTCAACTCCGAATTGCCAATAATTTTATATCGTTTCAATTCCAATTTATATATATGTAGCTTCGATCGTTTTCTGTCAGCTAGTATAATGGAATAAAACGAGCTGAAATGTTAAATTTAAGAGTGCCTTTTTCCAAACTATGAATGCTGTCTAATTTAATCTGTGGGTTAAAATAAACTTTTGCCGATAAATGTAAACAAAAGCCAAAAATCAAGCAATTTCCGGAATAAGAATCTGGACTTCCCGTGACGATAACTAATTAACTATAGTAGAAATAGTAGGAAGAAATCCCTCACAACAAGTAACAATATCCAAAATAAAATCTCCCCATCAAATTATCCACAAAAATATTAAAAAGGTAAACAAATTCCTGATTAAATACATTTAACAATAATGCAAATGAAACAAAAAAATCCTTAAAAAAAACCCATGTCCTTACAGGTCCTAAAAGAAATCATAATAATAATAATAAATCAAAAGAAGCCGTAAGAGGACGAAGCATCGAGCGGATGAATGAGGTAGGTGAGCACTAAAGCCACCACCATCAACGTGTATGCAATCCCCTGATCAATAGAAGTACCTGTAACCATAGATAGCCATTATAATATAATCTAATTCAAATAATCCGACCGTTGATTTTTCATAACATTAACTGCAAAAACATAAAAACAGCAAGCAGATCTAAGAAATAAAGAAAATAAGAAACCAAAAAGGGTAAAAATAAAGGGTACCGTCGCTGGTGGGAGCAGGGGCGGGGGCCTGAGCTTGGACGTAAGGAGAGAAAATAACGAAGAGAAGAGTAAAGATTGTCAAGACTCCGAACAGGGCTCTCGACGATCCGCAAACGGTCGCCATTGTCGTAGAAAAGAGATGAAAAATGAGAGACTGCGTTTGGAATAGAGAGAGAGAAGAGAGAAGTGGAAAAAAGAGTGAAGAATCAGAATTTAAATAACAAAGCGGGTGGCCACTAATATCACTTAATTACTTAATCAAATAATCACAGTCGTTAACTACAATTGTGCTGTGTTTGTTTGCTTTGCTTTTGTGGGTCCACTTTTGATTTTATTTTATTTTTTAATCAAGTTTAAAATACCTTAACAATAAGGGAAAAGGTCTAATTTGCCCCTAATAGTTATACCAAAGTGTGGATACGCCTTTCCTGACAAATTTATCTAAAGCTTGTGGGAGGAATCGAACCCGCGACCTATCAGTTTGCTGCCTAGCGCTTATACCATTTGAGCTATAGCTCATTGGTTACTCTTAAAGTGTTAAGAATTAATCAAGCATGCCTCTTTTTCCGATGGTGTTAATCCTCTGTTTTCAAGAAGGGCATAATATAACCATTTTAAAAAAATTGATAATATATTTAATTAAATATGTCATGAGAGGCGTTTTATTTTTGAGATAAACATTAAATGTATATTGCACATTTCTCTAAAAAATAGTAAAAAGAAAATAAGTAAAAATTTATATTATTTTACATTATAAAATATTAGCAATATATTTAATTTGTAAATTCTAATTTCCAGTGTAATTTATTTTTCTATTAATTATAATTTAAGGTTTATGATTTAGGTTTCAAAATTTAAAGTTTAGAGTTCAGAATTTAGACTTTATAGTTTAGAATTTATAATTTAGAGTTTGGAGTTTAGATTTAATTAAAGTTTAGAGTTTAGAATTTACGATTATAGTTTAGAGTTTATGATTAAGAATTTAGGAACTTTAACTTAGGTTATGGTTTAAAGTTTAGAACTTAAAATTTAGGGTTTATGTCATTGGTATAGGGTTTAATGTAAAAACATTTTAAATATTTTATTCCGAAATAACAAACCTTTTGTGACATACTTATCTAAAATGTATCCTCAAACTTTTTAAAATGGCACAATTATGCCTTTTTGTAAAGCGGAAGGGTATAACTGAATTGTTTCTAAAACATTAGGGTAATATATTAAATAAATTTATTATGAGGGGCTAATCCGTATTTCAGCATAAACACTAGTGGCAAAATTGAACATTTTCCCTAACAATAATAAGGAATGGCCCATGCCATGTGGGGTTTTGTTACAGTCTGTCAGCATAGTTGTCGCTGACTCCCTCTTACCTAATCTCTTTTCCATTTATTGTAACGGACTTAACGGCTATTTTCTTCATCATATTTCCATTGCTTAATTTTAAAAAAATTAACTTGAATTTGGATGCAAATGAGAGAGTAATTTAAATAAATATCGAGCCTAAGATTTAAACATTTTTTTCTAAATTCACTAAAAGTCAATTAAATATCACCTAAAATACATATTATTTAAAAGTGTTAAACTTTAATTTTTTTTATTATTGGGGGAAGAAAATATTTTGGTATTTGTGAAAACTGTTCATCACGACATTAACAAAATTCTATCGATCGCGCGTACAATGTGAGTTTTAGTTTATTAGTGTGTAAAATATAATTCATTTCTTTACACGGATAATTTTTTTATAATATTTTTAGTTGGATAAATACACTAAAAAAATTAAATTTCTTGAAAATTAATTTTCTTTTCATCTTTATATCTACTTTTCAGAAAGATGAAATTCAATTTTTTTTCGACGAACGAAATAAATTTCTTTAAAAAAATTAAATAAGTTTTACCTTTTTATTTCAATGGCCGTAAAAAGAATAATACTCATAAACTTTTTTCCCACTCCCAATTATTAAAAAAAATTGACTTTTAAAGCCTTAATCATTTAAAAATATTCTACCTTTTTTAAGTTTAAAATCTTTAATTTTAGCCTATTTTTATTTTGGGTTAATTGCAAATTAATACGCAAACTTTACCCCAATTTGCAATTACAACACGAACTTTAAATCTTGGCAAATTGGTACACCGATTTTTATTTTTTGGCGAATTGATACACCAAACTGAAAAAATACTAACGTGGACATTGTCATATACAGCCACGTGTTGTTGTACGATTGGTCGGTGTACTAATTTGCCAAAAAAATAAAAGTTGGTGTATTAAATTGCCAAGATTCAAAGTTCGTGTTGTAATTGCAAATTAGGATAAAGTTTGTGTATTAATTTGCAATTAACCCTTTTATTTTTCAGTTTCAATTGTACTCATTTGTTTAAATTTGAATGGAAAAAAAATTCAAATATATCCCTCATATTGCTTGATGTTTTAAATTTTTTATGATAAACATACAAATTGGAACATTATATATAAAAGACATATTTGAACTTTTTCCACTTTAATTTGAATAAATGACTAATTGATACTTAAAATTTAAAAAGTATATTAAAATTGGAGATTTTGTGGCTTGATTTCTTAGATCGTTAAAGAATTTTTAGCGATTGTTCGGACGTTCAAGGTAATCTCTTGTATATCTACGATATGAAAAGCTATTGATCTATCTTTTTAGAATTCCATTGATAAAGATAATTGGAAATACAAACTTTCAAAGGAACAAGCGGGTCGTGTATGACCGGTCTATCGGAGTGAAGGGCATATCCAAGTCCCGCTTCAACGGAAGTCTTGCTTTTCGTTGCGTCAAAAATTTATGCGGAATCCATAGTTAGATTTTCCGCTCCTTCGATTTACTTAGCTTGTATGATAGTTTTGTTAGTTTTCTAAATTTACAAATTGAAAGATTATATTTTAGTCTTGTGATATGACTTTCTTTATGTAATTTAATTTTAATTAATGGATTCTAATTATGGTGCTTAAAAATCCTTTGAAAAAAAAAAAAGAGAAGTGAGTTAAAATGAATGGAAATGAAATAATGCACATTTGCTGGCTAAATCTATGTAATCCACCTTTCATTTTTGTATCCTCTTTTCAGAAAGCTTTGTAAATGTAGCTCTCCGTGATTTGTTTTTTCTTTTATCTATTAAATGTACTAATGACAAGGATAATAATAATAAGTTTGAATACAAGCTCATTACAGCTAAACACATTCTAAAAGAGTGGTCTACACTAACAAAGCAAGGCCAAGCAATGCGGACGACATCCAACGAGGCGAACCCAAAAGGAAACAAAAACAACTACCTAACAATACACCTTGTCGTCAAAACATATATTAATTTTTTTTATCAGATATATTAAGGGGTTTACTATTCGCCGCCCCAAAATACTACCCACCGCCCAAATTTTGACTGAAATGCCCCTAACATAATTTCAATTCAAAAACAAAAAAAACAAAAATCCTCTCAGCTCAAAAATCTCTCAAACTCAACCTAAAATTCCGACGATAACCGGAGCCGGTTTATATCGCAATCGACGGAAGATAAAAGACGGGAACCTCCGGTAATTAATTTTTTTCGTTTTTAACCGTTTTAATAAAAAAGAATTTTTTTTAAAATTTTTTTAAAGGGCCATCGCACGGCGATGGCGATGGTGCACAGGGACAATCGTCCCCGAAGGACGATTGTGGACCATCGCCAAACAATTGCGATGGCGCCTATGGGCCATCGTCATCGTCTGGCGATGGCCCATAGGCGCCATCGCCATTGTTTGGCGATGGTCCACAGATGGCCCTTAAAAAAAATAAAAGAAAAATTATTTTTTATTAAGACAGTTAAAAACGAAAAAAATTAATTATCGAAGGTTCCCGTCTTTTATCTCCCGTCGATTGCGACATAAATCGGCTCTGATTATCGTCGTGATTTTAGGTTGAGTTTGAGAGATTTTTGAGTTGAGAGGATTTTTGTTTTTTTGTTTTTGAATTGAAAATATGATAAGGGCATTTCAGTCAAAACTTGAACGGTGGATAGTAATTTGGGGCGGTAAATAGTAGTCCACTATATTAATTTGTTTGTGGGTTAACACATAAGTTGAGCTTCGCCATTACCAACTATAAGCATTGGCTTAGAAAACATAGCATTTTATCTAAATTTTTTAAGAAAAATCGGAATGATACTTAATTTACATGGCTTGTGTTGGATGGGATTAATAGTTTTTTATTAGTTTTTAATTGGTTATTATAAATCGTTTTTTTTTTCTTTGAAATTATCTCAAAATTTAGAATTGTGGTGGTGTAATTTTATCTAATTTCTTCAGTAAAGGTTACTCTCTAATCATAGTTGAAATAAAAATACAGCATGTAGGGTCGGATCCTCTTGACTTCAAAAGTTTAGAATATGTGAAATTTGATTAGGAGTCGTCACTTAATTGAGCTATGACATCTTTTTTATTAGCATAGTATTTTTAGATTCGACAAAAAGAAGAAGTATTTCCAGATTCACTTATGAATCGTCCAACATCTTATATCAGACTACCAGACAATGAGATTGTGTCCTAATTTTATCTATAAATTGCTTACATCCTAATTTTATCTATAAATTGCATGTAAGCTTATCGTTAAAGTATTGATATATAAATTCACCATTTATTCACAATCATTCTACAATATATTTCCATCAATTTCCTACTACGAGAAAACTAAAAACACCGAAAGGACTATCAGAATACGGCTTGTTTAATGTGTTTTAGTAGGCTAGTAAAATCGGTAAAAGCTTAGTCTCCTCTCACACTTTATGAGAGACAGCTCTATTAACACCGGCTATTTGGTTTCAGCTATGATTACTTGCTACTCCCTTCTGACTTCTAGGAAGAAATAAGTTCATTACAGGCCCTCCGCCTTCTGTTCTCCTCTCCATGGGTGGTATTTTGTCTCCAGTACCATGGCAATTAATTTGGAATCAAAACCAGAGTAGTAGTATTTAACAGAGTGATTAGTTTTTACAATTCAACCAGTTCATACAGTTTTTTTTCAATTCAATGCACTTAAACGATATTTTTGATTTTTTAAGGAACACAACTAAAATGATTGAACCAGCTGAACCCGCCAGTCCGGTTCTTACCCTTGCTGATAATATCATGGCCGTGGTCCCCTAAAAGAAGGCAGTGGAAGAAAAACAAAGGGGGTTTGTTACAAAATATTGTCCACATGGGATAGGATAGGGATGGGTATTTCATCATAATACTGAACTGTACTTCCCTTTCTTTATTGCCTCTTGAGTTTTACCTGCCTTTAGTGTATGTCATCATTCATGTCCCATTGACCCTTTCAACAACTTGGGTCTGAGGAGAATGGGGTGAACACATAAATAGTTCTAAAAAATTCAAAACTACAAAGAGTATTTAAATGATACCACTTCATCAAGAGTGAAAACAACCAAAATAAATATAAAAAAATCATGTCAGGAATTTACATTTTGGACGATCTATAACAGCGAAAGCTATTTTAGAGTGAAAAAAAGAGAAGCAAAACTCACCAGAAAATGTTGGACCATGGAGCATGGAAGGGACCACAGTAACATGGCGCACATGCTATGTTCAAAGGCATGAGGTGGGAAATAAGCTGATGAATTATAATAACTTGGAAACTCGTTTATCCCCTAAAGTTACAGGATTGCCCATTCCGTGGATAGCAACATAACACACCAATCAAACACTAAACAACACAGAAAAAACCTGAACCTGATACAGTGAGATTCTGGATCCCTAAAATGCCAGCGAAGAAGCTTAACAAAATTAAATAGCAAAACATCAAGCTCTCTTATTTACACTCACTACTCCAATGTGCATTTGACACAATAACACATCCTGCATATCAGAAAATTCAGATATCATTACCTTTCTCTAAGAATATGATGAATAAACAGTTCGTGTTGTATGTGAATCCTATCACAAATATGTAAGAAACTCGTCGTAACTATTAAAACGCCTTTGTGATATCCTACTTGCACAGTGCACACACATAAGGTTTTTTCCATATTAATGATAACAACCCCACAATTTAATCAAGTTAGATGTACGCATCATGTGTGAGTACAATTGGAAAGTATAGAGCCCAAGCAAATACCTAGAAATGTTTGATGTTAACTTAGAATTCTCAAACTGTTATATTTGGATCCACAGTTCCAGCTGCATTGCCTTCTCCAGTTAGAAGTTGGTCAGGATCCTGTATTAAACATAAAAGTTCTAAGTAATTAATATATATATGAAATAAGGAAATAACCACCGGCAAGTCATATACCTCCATTCCCCATTTGATGTAATCTGGGGATTCACAGGCTTTATATTCATCAACCAAACTCTCAATTATATCTCTTGATTCGTCAAATTCTGAGAGGTCATTGTCCTGATTGCATGTTACATTGCATTAGATAACAAAGGTACCAGGCAAGTATTTTACAACGGGAATTACTCATGAAAAATTTGTAGCACGTGCATCTATGTTTTACCGAGAACATAAAAGAGTAACATAGACAAGTACAATGAGCGCTTCCTCAAAACCAAAAACATGATACTTAGTTATGATGGAAAAGATAAATATTTGTTCATGCAACTGATAATTTGCGATCAGGCATACCAGTGTCTGGCAGAACCATAAACTGAAACTACCACCTGAAATGCATGACAATCACGAAGAAGGCAACTTACAGCAAACATTGGAAATTTCCGATAGTTGTCAAGAAAAGCTTGCTTTTTCCTCAGCTTCTCATATTGGCTCAAGCATTTGCTGAAGAGATGCCGGATGCTAGTATGGCTTGCTAGCATGAGACCGCTTACCTAAAGTTTAAGCATGCATATGTAAAATGCTCCATAAACAGAGAACTTAGGTGAAGGTGGCAAATTATCACAATTTTTTTTTTGTAAAAGAATAACACAACAAAGAAAAAAAGAAGACAGCTAGATGAAGCAAAGATAAGAACCAGAATCATACCCTATGGGCAGTTTGGACATACGGAGACTTTCTTGAGAGAGCAACCTATAAACAAAATAGCAGAAAATAAAAAAACTACAGCCATTAACATCTCCTCAATAAGTTTAATGTATTCCAATATAAAGAGAAAAGAGTAGACCATGGTTCAAAAATAATTTATCATTTATGTTGTATATGAAAACCTGTATACTAGCAGGGCCCCACTCAATAAAGTTAACAAGCTTTCTTTCACGAATCCTCTGCAAACTTTCATGAACCTAAAACAGCAGGCAATGCAACATTGTTTAGAAAATTTATAAAGAAGATAGTTAAATAAATTAAATATATATATCTTCAGTTCCATTTTTATAATAGGAATATCAATATTAAATAAATGTATCCAGCAAAGCAATCGACAACTGAATTTTAGATGATACTAATGGATACAGATTTGAAATGACAATAAAAACCAAGTGCTTTACGGATTAAGATCCAAAAGCCCAATGCAAAATGACTCAACACAAAAGGCTTAGGTAGTTGTGGGATGCTAAGTGCCAATTTTCTTCAACATCATGTAGTAGTAATTCAACAACGAAATAAAGCAATCAGTCAATAACACAGATAATCTTAATCATTCCCTTTCATAGACGATGATCATTTATTATGAAAGTTCTATGACCAATTTAATAATTTGACAAAACTAAGAAGGAAATCACAAATACTTTATCCATTATATGCAAAAACTCTCAAGATTACTTCACCTATCACATGGATAGATAAGCCTCTAACAATAGGTACTGTAAGATGGATACAAATATAACTACGCATAAAACTGCATTTATGCTCACTAGAAAACAAAGTGAACAATGAAACATATTATCTATTGAATAACTTGCATGTCTGTCCATGCAAGACTTTGCAGAAACCCTAAGACAAAAAAGTACATGAACAGAAGATACCTGAGTAGGGTCCACTTCTCCTTGAATGATATTCAAAATTGAGATATACTTTGCTTGACTAGCTTCTTTTGTTCTTGCATAAGAGGACACCATAATATTCTTTGTCTGCACAAGATATCATAAACAAGAAAATGACTCAGCACCTTTGTTGTAACTTGTAAGGGTTACAAATTAAATTCCACACCTGCAAAAGTCTTCTCATCACATCCAGCACGGTAGTTTTACGAATTACATTAGCCTGCCAGGAGATAAACTTATAAGAATTTCACATTTAGAATGCAACATGTAAAGAAAGATACTGAGACAATTTAAGGAACTATAATAATCAATATCATGGAAAGAACTAAACATTGCATGCACAATCATAATGCCATGTTCCAAAATCCATGATTCTTGGGATTTACATTTCTAAGTATTGTCTGTTTGGTCAGTAATCATAAAATCAACTATAAACCTATTACAGACATAAAACATGCATTATAGACCTATAGAGTGTTACCTGGTGTTCTACAGTAAGCGGCGTATATCCTGTCATAAGAAAATGGCACCTTGGTGTGGGAATCAAAGAGGCAAGAAGACCAACTAAATCATTATTCATATATCCAGGATATCGCAATGTGGTTGTGCTTGCAGACATTACGGTAGACACCAAAGAGTTAGTTTGAGCAACTGTAGGATTTGACATGTGTAAGCGTTCCACAGCTATTCTATTCAATGCAGTGTTGTCAAGCACAACAACACAGTCAGCATTCAGTGTCAGTCTTTTGAGTGTTAAAAGTGAGTTGTAGGGCTGAACCACCACATCGCTCGTCTCCATCTGGTTAGGAAATACACTGTAGGTCTGAACCAGCTTTTTACTGTAACGATCATTCAGAGTCTCCAACAGATATGAGCCCATACCTTCATTACACAAAGAGCATG
Source organism: Mercurialis annua (assembly GCF_937616625.2). NCBI lineage: Eukaryota > Viridiplantae > Streptophyta > Magnoliopsida > Malpighiales > Euphorbiaceae > Mercurialis > Mercurialis annua. The sequence continues at coordinate 34,594,717 of NC_065575.1, forward strand.
TCACCACTTACCAACCCTCTGGCACGATACAAGGAGCATATGTATGAACTCCACTACTTCTACTGGTTGAATTTGAATATTGTGTGTCCATCCAAGCAAATGCATTGAAATTTAAAATTCTAAAAAAATGTAAGAGATAATGTCAAAAAGAACCTGAGCCTGTTCCTCCAGCAATTGAATGGCACAGGACAAAGCCCTCAAGACTATCACTTCCATCAGCTTCCCGATCTATCATGTCCATTATATCCTCCTCGACACCCTTCCCCTAATCATCAAAGAAAACCCTAGATGATATACATAATTTAGTTGATTACCACAGAACCCGAGAATCTAAACTTTGAGTAGAATAAACATTTGACTCGGGACATCCACCACAAAAATTGAAAATTTTAGAAAGTAAAGAAGCGGCTACTGGCTAGTAATGAACCTGATGATAACCGCTCGCCCAGTTATTTCCAGCACCGCCACCATGATCTGCAACAAAGATATTCTCATGATTGTAAAGATTCCTGTATTCACCGTTCTGAATACCATTGATTACTCTAGGCTCCAAATCTATGAGTAAAGCTCGCGGTATGTAATGTTGATCATCAGCTTGGTAGAAGAACACGTCCTTCCTGTCACCTCCCTACAGCACCATGAAACAAAAAATAGACTAATACAAACCATCTACCATATTGAATACTATACTTCTCGACAAGATATTCAGAGTCTGCATTTCCTTAGACTTTGCAATACTATCCTAATCATATTCATACTTGAAACTGATATAATTAAACTAACTTACACAGATGATTAAGCTAGGTTAATTAACTACTAAAGTAAATTACATATAAACTTTTAAAAAGCAACTATTCGGAAACTAAAATTGGACCTGAGTGGCGAAATCCTCAAGAATGCCGTCTTTACTGATACCGTGCTCGAAGCAGAGCTGCTTCCAGAACTCCATGCCGATCTGGTTCCCGCATTGTCCTACCTGCAATGTTATGATTTCTCTCGGCATTTCTTTTTCTTTCTTCCTGGAAAAAGTTAGGGTTTTAGGATGGAGATGGAAATTCGGAGCGCGTAGGGTTTTGAAATTGGGGGTGGAGGGAAGGGGAAAATTACAAAAAGGAAAATGAGGGAAACTGAGAATCGCGGAAAATTTGAAATGCGCTTACTGTAAACCAATTTATTTATAGAGTGCAGTGGAGAGTGGCTACACTATAATCAGCTACCTGTGCGCGTTATTATGTGTTTTGTTGTGTTGTTTGGCGTGGTAAGTGTCTTGGGCTGAGCTTGCCACTTCTTGTGGATCTAGTTTGTTCATGATGTTGGGCCTTTTGCTGGGTTTCTTCTACAGAAGATTAAGATAATACTCTATTGAAAAAATTACATAAATATTCTAATAACGCTAAATCTTTACAAAAATACTAAGGGGGCTAATTATTTTCATTAAATGCTAAGTTGACATTTTTAATGTAAAGCTGAAAACGGCAAATTATTACATAAAATACCTAATTAATCCTAACCATACATGTGGCACACTAACAAAGAAAAAGTAACGTATCACTGGTTGCTTTTTTCCTCATTACTCTCTTCCTATTTTCTCTTTCTCTCTCTCAACAGCTATTTTTAGAGCTTAAATTTCGAATATCTTTAAAATTATATCCAATTTTGTTGGTTACATCAACACTCCTTTTATTCTAGTCACGATTTTTTCAATTATTTTTTCAAACATTTTTAATCGAGCATACCATACTGAGTATCGTCCCCGACGTGAAAAAAAATCGAATTCAAGTGACTCTAAAAATGGTGTTGTGTTGATTTTCTCTGATTATAAAATACAAGAGAATTCTTTTTTAAATACGAGACATAGAATGGGATCTTTGAAGGGTTTGTGGCATTTAATTTTCTTAAAAACCCAGCTGAAATACTAGTTATGTTTCTAATTTTTTTAAGTAAAGATGTTTGCTTCATGATCTTTAAATTTGTAAACCTATAGTCGGTGTTTTTCTATGAAGGGAATGTTCTTTTAAAAAGTGGGGCCGTTGATTTTTGATTAACCTGTTGGGTAGGTTAAAATATTCACCATTCTAAGTACTTGATATTAGTTCATTTTTTCTAAACTGAAGTCTTCTTATTTTGTTTGTTTAACTGTGTGGGTTTTAGCATTTATGAGATTTGATTTTGTTATAGATAATAAAGAGTTATGGTAATAGCTAGTAGGCTGTGTGGTAATGCAAAATTCATTTTGCCTCCCATATCCTTTAATCCTTATTGCTAATAACACAATTCTGTTTTACTTTAATTTTTTTGGAAATTTTTTTATTTTGTATTATGCTTGAACTTCTTTTATTCATGATAAGGTTTTAATTTAGTTTTATTTTTACAGTTCATTGCCTTCAAAGATCTCCTTCTATGTCTCGTTTGACCCAAATTACCCAGCTGCAGCAACAACAACAACAATTCGGCAACGTTTTGAGACAACAACAGGGGCTTTATGGTCAAGTTAATTTTAGTGGCTTTATGGTCAAGTTAATTTTAGATCTGAATTGTGTGTCTATGATATGTATATACAATGTATCCGAGATTGTTTAAGAGATGCATTATTTTTTGTTTAAGAGAATCGTCTTCCCTGACTTTCAAAGTAAAGTCAGCCACTTCCTTTCTGGATTCTGTTTCTCTTTCGGGATTTTTATGTAAGAATTTATTACTTTTTCATGCTAATTCTATATTTTTGATTAATGATGTGTCATATGTACCCATCTAATAAAGAAAGTTGGTAATGTAATATTTTCGTTATCAAATCAATTTGTTATTACACCCGAGAGAGTGTTAGAAAACGCGACCATTAGTAAAGCATCCCCTCTTATGATACATTACACACTGAATTTTTTTAAAATTTTAAATATTTTTTATAAAATATTTATAAAAAATATGATAACACTGCGAAGGAGAATGTGATATATTATTTATGTATCCGAGATGTATCATCTAGTTATATTGTTTAAGAGATGTATTTTTTTTTATTTTTGTATGCATTATATGATATGGATTAGTATATTTTTATTTGCTAACATTTCTCATGTGCTTTTTTTATTTGTAGTTTATGGTTTCAACAATGATACATATTCAAATATTTTTTTTGAAATGTTGACCCTCACTGACGCGCGTCAGAAGAACGTGTAAGACGAGCGTCAGACGCGCTTCTGACGCGTTTTGACTGCTTTTTGACACGTTTTTTTGTCTTATTTGTTATTTGAGTAAGACATGTGTCTCTTATTTAGTGGTTAGGTATAAAATGTAAACGTTTTAGATTTTTAGGTGCTAGTGTAATAAATGAGTTTAGTTAGCATTTTTGTAAACTTTGTTGATATTTTGTATAGTTTTGTAATCTTCTCTACTCTATTTTGTAAATTAATTTGATTTCCTACCTCAATAAGGAAAAGATAGAGAAAATAACTCATCATTTTAATGCTTTTATTTTTTTACTCTAAAGAATGTTTATATTATAATTATACCTACTTTTCTTTAATTTTTTACTCTAATTATATTTTCTCTTATTATGTTACAGCTGTCATATTTTTATATGTCTCTCTCTTCTTCTTCTTCTTCTTCTTCTTCTTCTTCTTCTTCTTCTTCTTCTTCTTCTTCTTCTTCTTCTTCTTCTTCTTCTTCTTCTTCTTCTTCTTCTTCTTCTTCTTCTTCTTCGTCAATTTTCTTCTTCTTCTTTATTTCTTCTTTTCTTTTCCATTTTCTTTGTTTCTTCTTCGTTCCTTCATCGCTCCGCCGCCGTTTTTTCATCGCTCTACCGTCGCTGCATTGTTCTTTCATATTTTATTTTAGCAAACGTTTCTTTAATTCATGGTGATTATTGCGATTTTTATAACATCCAGATCTAAATAAATTATTTTTGATTTGTTTTCCAATTTTAGATCTAAAAATCTGCATGATAAACGATGTTATGACGAAAAAAAAAACAATTTTCTGCACAAAAAACGATTTTCTGAAGAAAAAAAATAGTATCTGATTATCATAACACTGCAGGAAAAAAAAAGATTTTTTATAAAAAAAAAACAGTCTCTGATTATCATATGAGTATCACTATATTATCATGTTGTTATCATAATAACACTGTATAAAGAAAGATTTTCTACAAAATAAATTGATTATCATGTTGTTATCACTGTATTATCATCTCGTTATCATAATATAACATATGATACCGAGATGATGATGTATTATTATACCTAAATAATAATGTTATGACAACGACATAATAATAAAATTATGATAACATTATGATATCCATATGAAAATAATTACATAAAAATTATGATAACGAGATGATAATGTGAAGAAAATAGTATGATAATGAAGTATAATAAGGTCATATTATCATACTATTATCTTCACTTTATTATTTTATTATCATAATTTTTTTGTAATTGTTTTTTTTATACATGTATCATATAATCATACTATTATCTTCACATTATCATCTCGTAATCATAATTTTTTTGTAATTATTTTTTTCATACATGTATCATATTATCTTTACATTATCATCTCATTATCATAATTTTTTTTGTAAGTTTTTTACATACAGGTATCATATTATCATACTATTATCATAATTTTATTATTTTATTATCATTTGATTATCATACTGGTGTCATGAATCTTTTTGTAATTCTATTTTCACGTACGTTATCATCCAGTTATCATAACCTTATCATAATTCATTATCATCTAATTATCATACTCCAGCGTTATGATAACGACATGATAATCAGACACTATTTTATCATACATTATCATAGATATTATCATATATGTACCATAAATATTATCATCTCGTTATCATATGATAAAACATTATCATATGACACTATCTCTGTTATTTTTTTTCCATGTAAGTATCATATTATCATACTATTATAAGCTTATCATTATATTATCATAAAAACATTATCATACTATTATCATTATCGTACATTTGTATTATCATAACTTTATCATAATCATATAATTAATGTTATGCGACATGATAATAACATGATAATCAGACGCTATTTTTTAATAAAAAATTGATTTTTTCTGCAGTGTTATGATACTTGCATGATAATGCAGTGATGATACTCATATGATAATCAGAAGAAGTTTTTTTTTCCAGAAAATTATTTTTTGTGTATAAAAACGTTTTTAATGCAGATTTTTATATCTAAAATTGAGAAAATTCAAGAGTAATTTTTTTAGATCTGAAAGTTAAACAAATCGTATTAATCACCACGAGTTAAGGAAAAAACGCTAAAATTGAATATGAAAAACGGCTGAGCAGCGGCGTAATGATGGCAGAGCGACGGCGGAATGATGAATTAACGATGAAGAAGAAACAAAATTGAAAAAGGAATGAAGAACAAGAAGAAAATGAAGAAAAAGAATGGCGAAAAAAAAAAGAATAAAGAAGGATAACAAAAGGAATGGAGAAGAAAGAGAAAAAGAGAGAAAAAAATGACAGTTGTCAAATATTGTTAGAGTAAAATAATAATAAAAGGCAGGTATAATTATAATATAAATAGGTGTTAGAGTAAAAAAAATAAAAATATTAAATTAGTGAAGTATTTTCTCTATTTTTTCCTTGTTAAAGTAGGAAATCATATTATTTTTTAAAAAAGAGTATTTTTTCTAATTTTCTCTTTCTTCTTGGGCTTTTTACATATCTACATAGTTTGGATTAAGGGTTTGCATTTATATGGTCTGAAATAATAAATATTTACAAAAACACACTTTTTAGTTCTTTGTATATTCAAATATCCTTCTTCTTCTAACAAAGTAACACTGTTTTGTCCAATTTTTCCGACACTGAACAAAACAATCTTTTGTTGAAGCTCAATAGAACTGAGCTGATAAATACGATTTCTCCCCCACCTATCACTAAAAATAATTAAATTAACATAAATCAATTATCATAATAACAAAAGATGTCAATAGTTTTTCTCATTCGGTGTATTTTTATCTCCACCATCTAATGTTGCAACCATAATCGTTCAATTGTTTGGTATAATTTGAGGCTAATTTAGTCACACCATTAATTTTTCGATTTGATTTGAAATTTTTGATTCATTCATTCAGATATATATTTATTATTTTATTATTTTAAATTTAGCATAAAAAATAGCACCATATTATAAATATTTTAGAATATTTTTTTTTACAAAAATCCTATTTTCAGCTAAGTATTTGTAAAAATACATTCTAATTTATCCAGTTGTCAAAGTACGTTTTTGTTTTTTGCAAAGATACGTTTTTGATAGAATACTGGTAGTTTATTAGTATATTGTTGATAAATTATTTGCAAATTGATAAAAAAAAATCATTTAAAAAAAACTATCACATTAAAAAGTTAGAGCATATTTTTTTGAAAATTTTGAAAAAAACATAGAGGGCGTAATTTCCTTAATTTCCTAAGTATGATAAAATGTGGCATAGTCAGTCAAATATATTTTTAGTTTTAGTAAAAAATTTGAGGGAAGCATTATTTTCCCAATTGAAGAAAGTCGGCATCCACTCAATGGAAATGCTAGCTTTTGTTTTGTTAAACAAAGTCTATGAAGTAGCTTTTTGTTTTACATAAAATAAAATAAAAACCCTTTCAAATGTATCTAATTTTAACACAAGATTCACAACAGCAATATCAGGATTACGAACATAAAAATCTCAACAACTCTCGGATCTTTAATTTTACAAAAACTCAATTAAACTTCCACTAAACAAAAATATAGCAAACAATAAAATATCTACAAACTTAGTCTTGAATTATTTCCAAGAATGAAACAAAAACAAAAGCTAAAAATCATGATAAAAATTGAAGAAAACCAATCCAAACTACTATACATACACATTACTTAATACTCGATCATGGCAAGGATCGATCATACAATAATAATAATAATATTATGATGATACATCATTAATGTCTAGTGATGCCAAAGAAAAGCTCCCATGGCAAACTTTCTCTTGTGATCAACATCTCCGGTGATGGGCAGGCCATACGCTTTAAGCAAGCAATCGATTTTCCATTCCGGCATGCTTTCGTACTCTTTTTTTGTGTATCTCGGATAGTGTAAGGGCATCTCGAAGTAGCCGCACCGATCCTTGGCGTGATCGCCGTTCGGGGTGCTGCCTACATTCGCAGCTGCCCTTCTTGCTACTGACTCCATTTTTTGTTGGTGTGGTTGTAACAAGCTATGAAATGGCCTTTTTATAGATGCGTGCGTGTGCTTTGGTATGTGAGATAAGAAAAAGGTTGTGGGAAATAATAGTAGACATTGTCGAGGCAAATTGTATTTTCAATTTATTAATTGCTGAGAAAACAATGTTTTAAAGCAAATGATTTTATGAATTTAAAATTGTTTTTTGTTATGTGGATTTTATATGGCTGAAATCTTATTAAAGAAATTTTATAGCAGATTACTGTTAGGCCCTCAGATAAATTATAATTCATATTTTGGTCTTTTTGATTTAAAATCAAACGATATGATTCTCGATTTTTATTTTCTTTAACATGTTAGTTTTTCTGGTTTAGTTAACTGAGTTAAAAGACTTAATTAAAAAAACAAAATTTTAATTTAGGTTTTAAACTTATTTTTTACTTAAATATAAATAAAAATTATATTGTTATGAGATTTATTCACTTGATAAATTCAATTTAATTTGTATTACTTTTCTATACATTTAATTTTTTTTGCTTCGTTTACTTTTTAAACCTAAAAATTAAGATAAAAATATTTAAAAATTTAAAAATTGTACAAAATTAAATTAAAATAATTGAATCTTATAACAGTATTATTTTTATTTATATATATATATATATATATATTTAAAATATAAATTTAAAAATTGAATTGAACTGAATGTTTTTAATAGTCATTTGACTTACTTGACCAATACAAAACTGAATGAAATGACTAAATTGTTAACAGAAATAAAAATAAAAACGTGTACCATTTAATTTTTTTTTTTAAAAGAAAAAAAAAGTATCAATTATAATATATGTAAAGGACCTAAAAGTGATTTGTTCATCATTTTATTATTTATTTCTGTTTGTTCCTTAATTATTCAATTGGCCAGCTGCTTGAGTGTTTATTAGTTTTAACTTGTGCAGCAATATTATATAATATCAGCCCCTATTATCAATAAAACTCAAGAATCTACTAATTAATCAACTTTTTTTATTTCCAAGCAACCATCGAACGTTAAACTTGACTTGTTAATCAATTCGTTAACTTGGTTTTTCTCACTTCCAAAAGGCAAAAGATAAGGGGTAACCACGAAACTATATCCAAGAAATTATTTAATTTTAAGAATATGCTTTCATTATATCTTTATCTAAAATATATAAAAACTTATTTTATGCTTTTATTTTTTCTATAAAAAAAATAAAAAAGATTCTTATAAGATTCACCACATATGTCATAATTCACAAATTTATCTCATATTTAAAAATCAAATGATAAAATGTTCTATTTTTATTCTGGTCAATTGTTCCGTCTATTTTCAGTGTTAGTCAACTGAGTTTAAGGACTAAATTTAAAAAAATAAAAAATTTAATTTAATTTTTAAATTTATATTTTTAATATGCCTAAATACAAATTATACTATTTTGAGATTTAGTAATTAACGGCTTCAATTTAAATTTTAATATTTATTAATAATTTAGTCTTTTGAATTAATATTTGTTTTATTTTAAATTTTTTTAGTTTCAAAACAAAATTAAGTAAAAAAATTAAAAATTAAATAAATAAAAATTATCAAGCATTTAATTTATGAATTTATAATTTTTATTTATTTCTATGTGAAAAATTAGTTTAAATTCTTTGACTCAGTTGATTAACAAAAAAATGAACAAAATAGTATATCATATTAAAATCGTTTGATTTTCAAATAAAAGGAATAAAAGTGTGATTTATACATGTGGGGGCGGTATTTGCTCTAAAAATATATTGCATATAAGTATTTAACACTTAGAGATAAATTCCTAACGTATCTTGGATGAGACTTTGATATATCTTATATTTGGCGGACAAAATGAACATTTTTAAGCGCTAGGTGAAATTTTTATTTAAAGGTCGAGTGAATTATAATTTTTAAGGAAATATTATTAGTCTGGCCATTTTTGTGGATTTCTTTAAGATTAAGAGCTATCTAGACTCTTTCAAAAGAAAAAACAAGAGCTATTTAGATAAAGAAAACCACTATATTCTCCTTTGTTCCAAAAGCTTCTACCGTTCTAAGATTCTACGTCTCCTTCTTTACCACAAAATAATTATACAACGCACAGTTTCGCATATTATTTGTGCAACCAATAAGGCGTAAATGTTTAATGATAAAAAAATAAATAATAAATAAAGATTTTTATCGCAAATGATTATTGGCTTGTTGTAAAAATAACGTGGCACATCCGTTGTGTGGGATAAACACTCTTTACCAAATGGATGAAAAACATAGCAATGCACGAGTGTTTATATCCTGCATTAGTTGTGTCATGTCATATTTATAACAAGCCGATGAGTATTTGCAATATAAATTCTTTTAATTATTACTTATTTTTTTAATCATTAAAAATTCTACATAACTAACGCACAATTGATTTTTTACATAAATGACATGGCACAACCGCTGTATTGGATAATTTTCTGCAATCCAGAGGCTTAAAGGATATCACAATAATTCAGTGTTAATTTGCCCTCTCAAATCAGTGCAATTATACTATAACTGTGCAAGAAATTTATAGTCCACAAATTTGGTTCTGAATATCAGAGAAGGGCATCGAGCATTAACTGTGCAGAGTTAGCGGTGGTGGGCATTGCATTATTAATGAAGACCCAAAATAACCAATCATTCAGAGTATGCGAAATATAAGCCACACATTGTGCCTTCATTTCTACTATTAATGTCGGTAGGTAAAGGTTGCAACTATGGGACTAATAGATACTGAAGACCCACCACCTAAAATCATGCAGTCAGTTATTGTCCTTAACATTGGCATTTTCTTCTCAAATCTAGCATGCACCAAGGGAGTGTAACAACCAAAACAGATCGCATAACGAAACCGATTTTAATTTCGGTTTCGTTTGATATTATAAAAAAAGTTGGGTTTGATGTTCGGTTTTGAACATTAAAAAGATTTAGTCAAGTTTTAGTGCCAACTGAATCTAAATAAACGAATTGAATAGTTCAGTTAAGTTGAAGCTTTTTTAATTCCTTAAATTTTTAGCATCCGCTGTTGAGGAAATAAATTATAATTTCTAATTAAAAATGGTACCGACAAAATTTTAAAACAATTTCCTTTCTTTCGGTTTAATTTTAAAAATTTATAATTTCTAATTTTCAGTTATCGGTTCAATTTGAGGTTTATATTATCCAAATTAATCAAACCAACGAATAGGCCAAATATTTGATTCTTTTTATTTTAAACTTTTCCTTGTATTTTTTTTTTACCTGACCAGCCTACTTGGTCGGTTTAGTTTTGAGATTTGTTTTTTGTCAGTTAGGTTTTGTCAAAGGTTTGACAATCGGTCAGTTTGGCTTTGAGCATTCAAATGATCAATTAGTTCGGTTTTTGTTCGGTTTTAACAAAATCGGCTTAATGCTCACCCACGAAACTGAGTGTAATTGCTTATATTTCTTCGTTGTCCTTTATCCGTGGCCAGGAGTAGTCTATACTTATTTATCATTATCTAATGCCATGACAGGTACTGCGGTTCTAGATAAACTAACACATCATTATCTAATGCGGAATCCAGTTTTGAACCGTGCGGATGTTGCGTTCTTGATTTAACACGTATTAGTGTTTCCGGATTGGAGATTTGTGTGTATGTGTGTGTTGTGATTTTCGGCTATGGCTAGTCTAATGGTGGTGGCCGAATTTTCTGTGTCTGATTTGTAGAGTTTGTGTGTCACCCTCAGCCATGCTGGCTTAAGGCTTTATTTATAGGGGAATGGGTGACATAGGGTTAGATTAGAGTCTTATAGAGTTTAAACTGTTAAGTGATAGGTCATTTGGTGTTAAGATTAGCTTTAAACTCTATTTATTTAATTTTTCTTTTAATTTTCGGATTTGAATTGTCAGCTAATTAAAAAGGTGCTTAAAGTCTATTTTAGAGTCTAAAAGTGTTAAAAAGGCTGCTAAAGTCCTATAAATTTGAATATGGTCAATTTCAGTCCGTAAAACATGTAAATTGGCCCATAAACTTATAAGACATTGCAATTAGTCTAATTTCTGGACTTAGACTACAATCTATTTGGATTTTTTATTTACGCCTAATTGCATTTTAATCCTCCAAATTTACAACTGTGCACAGATTACGTCTACTTATATTTCAGCAAGCAAATCAAAAACTCGTCACCTGAACGGATTTCTCTGAAAATCATTATTGGACGCTTAAGTTGCTTATCACTTTTATCTGTCCGAAAAATAGGTGTCTACACCTCTATAAAAGTTAAATAAAAAATATTATGAATTCCTCATTCATAGAAAAATTAGCTATATTTTTTTAAAATTAAATATTTTATACATATTTAAAAAAATTATTTGAAGTATGTGATATCAATAATAAAAATAAAAAGCTCATATTAATAAAGTAAAATTGTATTTAATAAATAAGATCCACCACAAATTGGCTCGGTTAATTGCAAACGTAAATAGCAAGTATAAGATATAACATGACATTTGTTGGAAGCACTTAGCCGGGTTGCTAAAGACTATATTGAATGGAAGGTTCAGACAGTGTGATGTCAAGTTGACAGTTAGGTCCTTTTTGGAGTTTTTTTAAAAAAAAAAGCTTAACATAATAAAATACAAAACATGAATTAAAAATAAAAATAATTTGTCAGTTACACTCACATTATTTAAAATGGGCGGTTTTAATTTTTACGGCAAGAAGGTTAAATTTCAATAAAATTAAAAGTATATGAACTGGATTTCTATAAATGAAAGCTCATAAATTAAGGAAAAACCTATTCTAAAATTTGTATATTTTCTATTTTTTATTTATTTTATTCTTAGGTGTTTTTGTTTTTTACTTAATTTTATATCTTTGAAATTAATTTTGTTAATTTTTTTGTTAATAAAAGTGCAGAAGTGTGAGGGATCAAATAAATTATTTTAAAAAATACAAGGACTAAATAGAAAAATAAAAAAAATTATAAAATTATTTTTGAAAATAAAAGAACTAAATAAAAAAAACACCTAGGAACGAAGTAAAATAAAATAAAAAAAATATTAGGTAGGATAGGTTGAGCCATAAATTAACTAGGGAAAAGGTGCAAAAATGACCCTAATGTTTAATTCATGTCTCACTTGAACCATTAATGTTTTTTTGTCTCAAAAATAATCCAAACGTTATAAAAAGAGAATATTTTAAAATAGGTTTTCCCTTAATTTAAAAAGAAAACAGTGATGTGGCGGAAGGGATGAGTTTCACTTGAGAGATAAAAGGATAATGTGGCTTTTTTTATTTTTTCTTTATATTTTCTAATTGCCACGTCAGATAATATGTTCTTGTTAATCAAAGGGTTAAAATGTTCTCTTTTTTATAACTTTAGGGTCAGTTTTGAGACAAAAAAACATTAATGGTTCAAGCGAGACACAGGTTAAATATTAGGGTCATTTTTGCACCTTTTCCCAATTAACTATCAAACGAATGTTCAAGATATAATATGCAACAATTGCGAAAAATTAAAATAAAAAAAGGTGACAAAAAAACATTAATGGTTCAAGCGAGACACGGGCTAAATATTAGGGTCATTTTTGTATCTTTTCCCAATTAACTATCAAACGAATGTTCAAGATATAATATGCAACAAATTGCGAAAAATTAAAATAAAAAAAGGTTTTCCGCTGCCGGGCTTCGAACCCGGAATTCTTCAACAAGAAATTAACCATTGTGCTACAGCAGATTAATGATGAAACATGACAAATCAATTTATTTGTTAGTTCATTCTTGATAACCACACCAAACAATAATTCATGACATCTTCTTCTACTTATAAAATTACACGCGTTCACAATATTTTTTTTATTCATCAGTTTATCATTTTATATCTAGTCTTGAAAGATGCAATATGCATAAAGATAAAACAAATTGTGTGACAATTATTATGGGTATTACTATTCGCCGCCCCAAATTACTACCTACCGCCTAATTTTTTACCAAAATATCCTTAAGCCATTTTCAGCTAAAAAAAAAATTCAATTCTCTCAACTCAACTAAAAACCCGACAAATAACCGAGCAAATTTATAATAAAAATATCAAAATCACCTAAAAATAAAGGACGGTAACCTCTAATAATTAATTGGTTTTTAATTTTTTCGTTTTTAAATTTTTTTAATTTTTTTAATGGATCATCGTCTTAATTTGGCGATGGACCCTATGGGCTATCGCCTCGATTTGGCGATGGCCATCTGAGGGCGATCGGCCATTAAAAAAAATTAAAAAAAATAAAAAAATAAAAAAATTAAATAAATAAAAACCGATTATTTACCGGAGGTTCCGTCTTCTATTTTTAGTCGATCTTGACATTTTTATTGTAAATTCGCTCGGATATTCGTTGGGTTTTTAATTGAATTGAGAGAATTGAATTTTTTTATAAAAAAAAACTGAAAATGGTTTAAGGGTATTTTAGTAAAAAGTTGGACGGTAGATAGTAATTTGGGGCGGTAAATAGTAGTCCACATTATTTATCATGATTCCTTTTAAAATAAGAATAAAATTTTCTTAGGTTATATAAAACTCTTACAACCATTGATATAAAATTTGTTGGTTGGCCTCTTTCGATATATTTAATATATCTATAAAGTTATAACCTTAGTTCTATATTTTGTTGGAAGTTATATATTAATTATTTAAAATAATTTTATTTTTTTATTTTTCAAAATAATATTCTTAAAATTATAATTCTTATTAACAATTTATCATGAATGAAAAATTAAATAAATAAAAATTAACTCATATATTTATAATAATAATATAGTCTAAATTTTAATTTACTATTATAACAATTATCTAAAATTATTCAAGTGTAACTTACCATATATTTAAAAAATAAAAATGTATGAAATATATGTTTATCAAAAATAATATATTAATTTTAAAAAATATTTATAAATTTTGTTAGTAAAGATGTTATTTATGTGTGAATTTCAATTAAAGTATGTGATACATGTATCTTTAATTTAAAATATATTATATATACACCTCAAAGACAATAATATATCAAATAATTTTAACAACATTTTGATATTATATATACACCTCATAACTTGTTATTTTTATACTTTAATTTATAGTGAATAATAACATATCATAATGTTATTGATATTATTTGATGCGTGAATTAATTAAAACACGTGATACATATATCTTTTAATTTAAAATATATTATATATACATCTTACAGACATATAAATAATATATATATATATATATATATATATATATATATATATATATATATATATATATATATTTGTTTTAGAAATATGAAAAAATAATAATCAGATATATCCTTGATACATAACAGATACATAAATGATACATGTTTGAATAGTTTGACAAACTAACGCGTGACTTATGTGCGTGTCAGACGCGTTTCTGACGCGTTTTTGACATATTCTGACGCATTTTTGACCTTTTTTTATTTATTTTGTGTGTGCCATGTGTTACATCCTCATTGAGAAGGTATTAAATGTAAAGTTCATTTTTTAAGGTGCTCATGTAATATTTCAGCAAATTTAGCATTGTTGTTATTTTCTTCCTCTTTTTGTACAATTTTGTCATTTTCTCATGAATTAGCATTAAGAATTAACCCACTCTAAAACCTTTAAAGTATACGTTTTTTATTCAAAATACTTTTTAACTTCAAATTAACTCTTTCTGCCTCCTATCTTTATATTCTTCGTATATATAAATCCTTCGACGGATGTCCGTTAAAAGAAATTACACGTTTGATAGACATCGAAGGGCATATAAATACAAAAAAAATAAAGGGTTAAGGTACAAAAATGACCCTAATGTTTATCCTATATCTCACATTTCCCCCTAATGTTTTTTGAGTCTCAAAAATGACCTTAACGTTACCAAAATATTAACAAATATACCCCCTGTCTAACGGTAGCGTGTTTTAACATTAACTCGGCTGATTTGGCATACAATTAGCCGTTGCCCTAATGTTTTTTGAGTCTCAAAAATGACCCAACGTTATTAAAATGGAACAAATATAATCCCAACGTTATCAAAGTGGAACAAATGTACCCCTCCGTCTAACGGTGGAAGGTATATTTGTTTCACTTTGGTAAAGATTAGGGTCATTTTTTAGACTGAAAAAACATTAAAGGGAAATATGAGCCACATGGTAACCATTAGGATCATTTTTGTACCTTATCCCAAAAATAAAAGGATAGGGTTTAGAAAGAGCTAATTTCAAGTTGAGAGATTTTTTAAACAGAAAACGTATACTTTAGGGGCCTTAAAATGGATTAATTTTAGAATTAATTACAATTATCCCTAATGAGTTTAGATGTAAATTCCTATTTTTTCATAAATTTCAAAAAGTTATTATTTCTCCCTCATATTTTAGTTCTTCTTATTCAATAAAAAGGAAATTACACCATTTACTAAAAACATAAAAATGATTATAAAAATAAATATTGACTTTTTTTATTTATAAAAATATCGAGTTGACTTAAAATATTTATAAAAATATTAAAAACTAAAAAATAATTACAAAAATACGGTATGTATACTGTTGTATAATTTAAGTATACTAAATTCCTTTACATAATATATATAAACTAAAAATATACTAAAACTATGCCAATATATCAAAATATTTTAAAATTTTATTAATATTAAACAAAATTATACAAATATAACACCACACCGTATATTAAAACTAAAACTAACAATATACTAAAATTATACTAACATTATATAAATTCTCTGGTTCACTACCAACTTTAATAAAAAATATATAAAAAAATTGTATATATTATCAACCATAATATATATAAAAGCTTATTATCAGCATACATATAAATTTTATTATCAATACAGAAAGTATAATAAAATTATACTAATATTAAACCAAATGATGTTTCTAAATTCTCTGGTTCATAAGTTTTAATTATTTGACCCCTAAACTATACCATTTTATTCTCTGCGACCTCTAAACTAATTTCGTGTTCTTTTGGACCTCTTAACTTTTTTTTTGTTCTATTTAACCCCTCATTCGGAATGTGCATACCACTCGCGATGATGTGGATAAAATTGCTGACATGGCTTTGCTTGACATGGGGTTAAATAGAATAAAAAAATAGTTAAGAGATCCAATGGAACACTAAAATAGTTTAGTGGTCATAGGAAATAAAAGGGTAAGGTTTAGGGGTCTAAAAATATATTAAGCCTAAATATTTTTTTTTAATTTAAAATAAAAAGTTACGTACTTTACATATTATTTGAAAAAATCATTTAAGGCTTTAGAAATCATGAAATTTAGCGTGTTTGCAATTTTAACACAAATTTTAAAAATTCAGAATTGATTTGAAAAGTCTGAAATTGGAAAAAATTAAAAGCTGGTGTATTAAAATTTTTAAAATTGGAAATTCGTGAAACACACTAAAAATTATAGTTTTTTTTAAAAATTTAATCTTTTTTTTAATTTATCACATTATAGTAAATTTATATATTTTATAATATCGTTAAAAATAGACAAACTTCATTTATCATTATTGAAATGTAAACAAATATTTACATGTGCAAGAAGTTATATTATGTAATTATTTGAATAAATTTCAATATTTTTTTATTTTTCTAGAAGATTAGGGATAAAAATTAAATAATTGTATTTTTGAGAAGGTTAAATAGGTAAAAATTAAAAGTTTGAAGGTGTAATAGGAAAATAAAATAAGTTCAGGGGTCAAATAGAACAAAATAGTGTAGTTTGGGGGTTCAATAGAACAATTTATCCATTTTAATTATCCTTCACGCGCTTCAAAACGTTTGAAAATACGCGCTTTTGCCACGTTGGAGGAAAAAGGTCAGATCGGCAAAAAAGTTGCAGGTTACGGGTTAAATAGAACAAAAAATAAAGTTAAGAGGTATAATAGAATATCAAATTAGTTTAAGAGACTCAGAGAATAAAAGTGTATAGTTTAGAAGTCAAATGATGTATTAAGCCGTTTTAAATATATTGAAATTATATCAACAATATACATACTGTATTTTTGTAAATAATTTTTTATTTTTTTGTGTTCTTATAAATATTTTTATGTCAACTCAGTATTTTGATAAATAAAAAAAGTCGACATGTATTTCTGTAAATATTTTCAAAATTCTAGGTATTTTGTAAGAGTTCCAAACTTAAATATATAAAACATAAAGGTCAAGAAATAAATAGTGTTTCTTCATTAGTGAAGGGATAAACAATAGTTAGGACCTAAATTCACGGGGATAATAGTAATTTATCCTATAAATAACAATGATGATATTTTTTTAAAATTGGAAGCAATTTTGGGTTATTAATTTTAGGATAAATTACACCACAACATCTGAACTTTTTTAAGTTTTATATTCTGATATCTCAACTTTTTTTTCTTTCGTATGAGTGTTGCAATTTTATAAGAAGTATCAAATTAGTGTTTTTATCCATTTTCGAATCACCGCTAGTCAGGCCAAAAATCATCGATCAACTGAAATGATTCATTATTTTAATTTCATATATAAATGTATCATTCACACAATCATGATTTTTAATCAATATGACACATGAAATTAAATGAAAACGAGATGCGTTTTTGTTTTTCAGCACACTAGTGACCAAAAAACGGCAAAACACACTTTAATACATTTTGAAAAATTGAACACCGATATGAAAAAAAAATCAGACTCTAAAATAAAAATTTGGAGAAGTTCAAACACTCATTGGTATAATTTTTTCTTAAATTTTTTTTTGAGCGAAATATTTTTTTCTTAAAATTAAATGGTTAAAGAAAGCGCGTAAAATCATCATCCAATAAAATAAAATGAAAAAGGGAAGCTAATAATAACACTCAGCTCGCGCGGGAACACTTAAACATAGGACCATAAACAACAACAGTCAAAAACTAACAGACAAGTGTTGGGTTAGCATTTATCATATTTCTCTTTCTCCTAATTTCCTAATTTTCTCTGCAAAATTTCAAATCTTTCTTGTTTTGATTTCAGTTACAGGTCAAATTTATCTACCACTTCGGAAAATTCCAGAGATTTTTCAATAAAATAATATATATACTTTTACATGGTTTGATCCATCTATGTAATTAACTTGTCTTAATCTTAGTTTCTAATGGGATCCCCATTAAATAATTTGGATCCCAGTTCACGATCTTAACGGTTTATCTTAACAGTTTACTGCATAGCGTATATACCATTCGATCACATTGTTGATTTCTATTGTTTTTTGTTTTGTTTTAATAAGAATCTGGTGGAAATTAGTATCAGGTACATGATTCTTTCTTGTCTTAATTTGTATTGTTCCGTTCGTATTTGGTATTATGAAAGAAATTTTTTTGAAACAAATATGATGAATTGCAGCACCATTTGCAGAAAATTTTCGTAAATGGATAGATTCAGGCAAATCGGAGAAGTACTTGGAAGTTTGAAGGCATTGATGGTCTTTCGCGACAACATTAAAATCAATCAGAGACAATGCTGCTTATTGCTAGATATATTCAATTCTGCGTACGATTCAATTGCAGAAGGGATGAAGCAGAATCTGAGATTCGAAGAGAAGAACACGAAATGGAGAATACTAGAACAACCATTAAAAGAAATTCATAGAATCTTTAAAGACGGAGAATACTACATCAGGCAATGCTTGGAAACGAAGGATTTGTGGGCAAAAGCTATTTTACTCTATCAGAATACAGATTGCGTCGAGTTTCATATTCATAATTTACTTACCTGTATCCCAGTTGTGATCGAAGCAATCGAAACTGCCGGAGAATTTTCAGGTTGGGATCAAGACGAGATACAGAAGAAACGGCTTGTATGTTCAATCAAGTATAAAAAACAATGGAATGACCCTCAGCTATTTCAATGGAAGTTTTCAAAGCAATATCTCATTACGCAGGACTTTTGCGATAGATTCGACACGGTCTGGAAAGAAGATAGATGGATTCTTCTTAATAAAATTCGAGAAAAGAAGATTTCATGCTCCACAAAGCACGAGAGACAATTAAAAGATCTTCTGTTAAAGAATTTGGAAGAATCAGAAACTTCAAAGGGGAAGTTATTACCAACTTCAGTTCTAGTCGGGTCGAAAGATTATCAAGTAAGACGACGACTCGGGAGTGGAAGTCAGTACAAGGAAATTCTTTGGCTAGGCGAAAGCCTTTCTGTAAGACATTTTTTTGGTGATATCGAACCACTTGTTCCCGAAATTTCTTCACTATTGTGTCTTTCACATCCAAATATATCTCACTTTCTATGTGGGTTCACTGATGAAGAAAATAAAGAATGCTTTCTAGTTATGGAACTTATGAGTAAAGACATGTGTAGTTATATCAAAGAAATATGCAGTCCCAGAAAGAAAACTATTCCATTCTCTCTTCCTATTGCAATTGACATTATGCTACAAATTGCTAGAGGAATGGAATATCTCCACTCTAAAAAAATCTATCACGGTGATCTAAATCCCTGTAACGTTCTTTTTAAACCGAGAAGTATGAACGCAGAAGGATACCTGCATGCAAAAGTTTCAGGGTTCGGGCTGTCATCAGTTAACAAGAACTCTTCGAATCCGGATTCATTCATTTGGTATGCGCCGGAAGTTTTAGAAGAGCAAGAGCAGACAGGAAGTAGCCAGAATTCAAAATTTACAGAAAAATCTGATGTGTATAGCTTTGGAATGGTTTCTTTTGAAACTTTGACAGGGAAAGTTCCATTTGAAGATGGCCATCTTCAGGGAGATAAAATAAGCCGAAACATTCGAGCCGGAGAAAGGCCGTTGTTTCCGCTCAATACACCTAAATATGTAACTAACTTGACTAAGAGATGTTGGCAAACTGACCCGAATCAACGCCCGAGCTTCTCATCGATCTGTAGGATTCTTCGGTACATGAAAAGGTTTCTGGCGTTGAATCCTGATTACAGTAGAGAGCTAGACCCGCTGATTCCGGCAGTAGACTATGGAGAAATGGACTCAAACCTTGTAAGGAAATTCCCACATTGGGATTCACCAGAAATAACACAAATTCCATTTCAGATGTTTGTTTGTGGAGTTGTGGAGAAAGAAAAAACAAGAGCAAATCAGAAAGAAACTTCAGAATCAGGAAGCGATAAAGCTTCAGGCAGTGGAGATGAAAATATCAACATGATCGATGATCCGATCCCGTCACTCGCATTACCATCACCCACTAGAAGAAGGTTTTCAATATCACCTGACACTCTGAGCAAAAAACCTTCATTATCAAGGAAATCATCAGATGTGGCCAGATCAAGTAGACAACCAGGTATATATTTTACACAAGCTTCATAGTGTTCATCAAACAACTATTTTGTCATTACAGTTTATAGCAATTGGAAGCTGCAATAAACTAGAGAACCAGTCAAATATAAAGAACTTACTTAAACTCAACTCTAATGAGCTTAAATAATACCTGTAAATTTGGTTATCTACAGGGATGCTCAATGGACGGTCGAGACCTCCACAACTGGCCTCTTTTGGGCGCAGTTTTAGAATGAATTCCGAAAGCCAGCTAACAATGATGGTTAGTCCAAGACTTAGGAGAACATCTTCTGGTCATGCATCAGATTCTGATCTTCCATAGATCTCACTGATAACTCATAAAGTAAGTGTCAATTTTATGTTTGAGCCTTTATAGGTCAAATATGTTAGAAAAGAACATCACCTAAAGGATGAAGAAAAAAGATTCCGAACTAGATGGAATAGCTCATAATTTTTTTCAAAAATAATTTGTGCGATATCGAGTAAAATTAAATGACGGCATACCTCGACCACACGTAATCCATAAAAATAAGCACCTTTAAGGCGTTGATTCCTAAGCATTTACATTCCTTCTGCTCAATAGCGAGTTTCTTGTGTGAATATATATGTACTCTATACAAAGTTTTTGATTCCTCAGGCTATAGCTCATCGATTTTGAACAATTGTATATCCAGTTTAACCTTTGTAATCGACTTGGATAAGCTCTGGACGAAAAAATGGAGAAATGTAAAGCAGGATCATGTCTTTCAACAGTTACTAGATGTTTTACTGGAATCGTTTGAATTCTGGTCTTCCATGGACTCATCAGCAGGACTAGCTAGGAAAGCAGTTGTCCATGCCATGAGGTGCAGCTGTTGGGAGCACCATTCAATCGGTAGTCGGCTCCAAGCATCTAGGCACTGATGCATCTTTGGCAAGCTGACGCATTTGCATAGTTTTAAAAATATCTAAAGTCAGACTCATTTTCCTCCACCGATCAGCAATCCTAGATGGATGCAGAGAGATAAGACAAGCTCGTAACAACTCAAACCATCTTTAGCACTTTCATATTTCCCATTGAATTAGCAGCTACAACCATGTTTGACTTTTGTCTCCAACAGACACTAGAAACAAACTGTCCACTATCATCAACGATCTTGTTTCCAGAAAAAGGATCAACATATCCCAATTTGTAAGAAGTGATAGGCATTGGTAGAGATCGGTAATAGCTGTAAACCTGACAAACAAGATACCAGGCAAATGTTACATTACCGGAATTGGATACAAAAAAAGCATGAGAGAAAGAAATCGATAACAAAATCAGCAAGCATAGGTAGCAAGCATTCGGTCCATTTTTTTTCTTCAAATGATCTAGAATTGGGAATCTTGCATTGTAACGAAATGAGAAATGTATATTTTCATTGCTAAGTATTAGAAATGCTGAAAATTCTTCATTTACTTTGTAGATGAGATACAAACACGAAGTTTGCTTCAATTAATAGTTTCCCAAACAGAGATCTTTCATTAAATGAGCAGCCAAGATATCATAATTAATTACTGAACAATTGTGTCCTAAAAGTTTAGCATTCAACAATATTGCATGTCATATTAAGGTATATATACCTCGTTAGTTTCTGAACCACACGCTATGTATCCATCCATTGTTGCTAACCCTACAAAATTCTGGACATACAAAAAAATATAACAGTCAGAACCAATAAGAAAACAGAAGCTGTTAAAGTATTTATCAGTATTCGACCTTCTCATTGGTGTGACCACTAAATGTCCGAGCACAAGCACCGGGGGACAGCCCAGTTGAGCTAGTCTTGTTGAGATCCCAGAGCTTTAGAGTATTGTCTGTAGATGCAGAAACAAGGGTTTCTGAATCTAACATTTTCACATAGCTAACAGCTTTTTCATGACCAGCTAATGTGCACCAAGGGATTTTAGTATGCCGAAGATCATAACAGTAGATCTTGTAGTCAGCAGATCCAAATGATAGTAGATGATTAGAGGAGGCAGAGAACTGAACGCAACAAATGTTGGCTGGATTCCAAATAGTACCTAGAGAATTTCTCTGCAACACAATTACATTCAAAGTTCTGCTCGAAACAGTGAAACCGAAAGCTTTCACAAAAACAAATGTAACATTCAAGAATTATACTAAGTTCTACACAAGAAGAACAGTAATTTATGTCAGTAGCAGGACAGAAGTTAGAATTCTGACTTATAAACCAGGGGTTAAGCCCATTGCCTAGGCAATAACATGCTTTCCAGTTTCCACTACGCCACCTTTGTGCTTGTGTCACATGTAGTAACAAATTATAACATATTTCATACAAAAATCAGCTCAACCGAACAAAACCGACTTTTCTGGATTTGCTATTTCGGAAAAAAGTACTGATTAGTTCTCGTTTTCCAATCGACCAATGCTCAGCCTACTTAACAATGACTACACAGCCTATTTCCATATCTCTATAATATAGCTACAATCAAAACTATGCTGAAATCTTCTCAAAAAAATAAAAAAAAACTATGCTGAAAGTTGATACTGCTATAAATAACAATTTGAATTTTCAAGAACTGTCCAAGTTGTAGAAGATAAAAAAAGATATCTAGTCTAGTTAAACGAACTGATAAAATTAGATTGCCTGCCTATTTTAGTTGGCCCAATCACATGCTGCTTGGGAAAAGCAGATGGATGAACCTCCTATAAAACATCAGTAAGTATACAAATAGCACGGGTTATGGCTTTGACAAATGATACAGTATTGTGTGTGTAGCTTCTGTATGTGTGTGATTTTTGATAATTGTCATTCAACTTGAAAGGCATGAGAGAAAAGATACCTCATTGATGCTCCACAATTTCACAGAACAGTCGTCGCTTCCACTAGCAAACATCATGGGATCAGCTAGCGAAAAGTCTACAGACCAGGCTCTCTTTTGGTGCTCCCTGTATTGAAACAATCCTTGACCAGTGCCCGCATCCCACATCTGGACGTCATCCGTAAAACTAGGTTACAAGTTGTAAGACTAAAACTATGACCAACATAAATCAAATCTACTACCAATTGATTGGAGTAAATAAGAATAATGAAAAAGATATAACAAATTACAATATACCATTTAAATTGGACAACATGAATGTATGCATCCAGGAAAACATGACTGTTATATTATTCTAGACTAATAAATTACAATAAGAATTCCTTCTTTCAGAGCGAGGATAGCTGACCAACATCAAATCATTCGTTCCAAAACCATTTTTAATATTTCATTTTCTGAACACTAATTATAAAATGAACTCAAGATATTGAACCTCAGGTGCTCAACAATGCATATATAGATTAAGCAAAATATTTGCAGGTAATATAACCTTCTTTCAAAGACATAAATCTCAAAATAAAATGCAATGCGCTGGTAAAACCAAACCTGAATTACGCCATCATAGTCAGTTGAAGCCAAATAGTTCTTGATGTAATTGTTCCAAGAGACGCAACTGAGCTTAGATTTGTTTGACAGCTCAACTACAGGATAGTGGATATCCGTGGAATCATTTAAAAGTGTGTCAAACTCAAAAACCTTGATCTTCTTTGACACCCCAGCAGCAGCAATGTATTCCTCATCCCGGTCAAAACTCAAAGAGCAGAGTACATTTGTAGAGCTCAGGAGATCTCTATTTTTCAGCGATCCACAAACTTCAAATTTACTATAGCGAGCAAACTTACAAAAACCATCAAAAAAGGCTCCAAGAGGATCTTCAGATCTCGGGATAACATTTGATTTTTCATTTTCATTATTGATTGCAGACCACCTTTCTCGATTCCTAAGAACATCTGTATCGGATCGTGATGCAGAAGTAGTTGAACAGATTTGGGATCTCATGGAGAAGTAGGCATTGGCGGTTTTGTTAATATCTCTCATGAATGTTACCTCACTCATATTTGACACATTGGAAATAGCAACTGAACTTTTACCAACACCCAATTTATGTTCCCTCACATTGGGAAATGCCTCTCCCGTCTCAGAGAAATCAGAGGTCATCCTCAAAAGATGCCTTTTCTCAACGTCCTTAATATCTTTGTCTAGACACTCGATATCTTCAATTAATTTGGAGGCATTTGTCTGTTTTTGTTCTTTCAATAGACTGAGGAAATGAAGCAAGAGCTCTGATTCAGGATCAGTACTGTCAGGACATGCTGGTGCATCATTAGTAGAGCTTAAGTCCTGGGATCGACATATTAACTCAGACTGCAGAATTTGCCTAATATGCAAAATAAACATACGATCAATATAATATCGTTTTTAACCAAATTCCAAACAACTAACACAGTAGATAATCAAGTGCGACATGAGATACCTTGCTGTAGGACGCGATGAAGGTTCTGGGTGAAGAAACCAAAGACAAAAGCCAGCTTCTTTTGGATTTTCTGAAAGAAAATTTGATGGTAGAATCCTATGGCGCAGATCCAACATGGCAGTAGAACGCAGCTCATGCGACTCAAACCAGTTGAGCAACTGAAGCAAACAGACTATGTTAGATACTCTATTTGACTTCTACTAGGGCAGGTTTTACTTGCATTGAGTAGGTGTCTAAACATATGCCTCCATGAAAAGAAATGAAAAAAGAAATTATCTCATTTGATATTCAATAAAGTTTACAAATCTCAGCCACCTGATTATTGAAGAAAATGAGACGCCACTATGCAATTCGAATTTTGAAACATTAGAATCACAAGATTATGAGAACTAGTTTTGTGTATCAGTTATAGTTGATTATGGCACAACAATCGTAAATTTAAGTTGGAACAGGATCAGTTAAAAGTCCCAGCAGCAAGATCAAGTAGTAAGTTACTAAGTACTGCATAAGTAATGAAGCATTCACCTCAAAGAGAAGAACCCCAAGGCTATAGATATTTGATGAAAATGTGGTGATTCCTTCATCAAGTTGCTCTGGACTTCTATACCACTTCTCTTCCAGTTGAAGACTAAAAGAGAGGGACTGTTGCCTCGTTTTATTAAATAGACTTGGGTGTTTAGATTGGCTCTGGGACTGAAGTTCAACATCCCCATCTACTGCCCTAGACTTCATAAACTTGTTAATTTTTTGCTGTTTTGCAACTAAAGTATCACAGGCGCTCGTGTCTTGCTCCATTGGCCGTTTCTTTGCCAAATTGCGGAATTCAGATGTATCAGATTCTCTCTTGGCAGCTGAACCAGTGTAAGCAATTCTATTAGACGATAACAACTTAAAACAAGATGGCCGCAAGTCATTCAAGGCAACACCTTGAGAGTGTGCTAAATACACCAATTCAGCAATTTGTCTAAATACAAGCAAGTTTTCAACTTTATCTCTTCTTCGACACCCGGGTTTCAGCAAATCACTCATGCTGATCCCCTGATGTAACGACTCAGGACGAGACCCCTCAATCCTATGAGGAAAAAGCTGACTCCTTTTGGCACTTGATCTCATCAATGAATCCGAAGCAACCTTCCTAGCATAACTCATTCTTCCTTCGCCATCCCCCAAACCCGGAATGCCAAAAAAAGGAAGAACATCTACATTTCTGGTGACAGACCCCTTTCCTTTCAACCCTTTGTTTAGCAATCTAGTCGAATCCTTATCTACCGTAAAATCGTTTATCGAGCTCTCCGGCCAATCACTCCTCAAAGATGCACACACCATAGGTGAACCTAATAGATTACAATCCTCTAATTTCATGGGAACATCACAAATTTTCCCCTCAACTTCTGCATTTCCATTAGCTCTATCAACTTCCTCCCTAATTCCTTCCATACTGCAAAAATTAACCTTATTCAACAGCTATATCTAATCCAGTAAATTCCACAAAGAGTTCATGATAAATTCTACATGGAACAAAGGTGCATTATTTAAAAAGATAAAAAAAATTAAATTTGCATGAACAAATTACAACAATGAGTAAAATAATCAATAAAGAGAACTTATAATAAGATTAAACAAAAAGAAAAGAATACATACCACAGAATGAAGCGGCAGAAAAGAAAAGGCTGATTTTTTTATTATATTTTGAACTGTAAAACTGAAATTTTGAAGAAGGAAAAAAAAAAAGTAAAGTTACTGAATTCAGATATAAATATCTTCACACTATCCACTTCTCTCTCAATCAGACATCTGTGAAAGCTGCTGCATCACTCATTTCTCAATTCACCGTTTATTTTTAAATACTTTTTAAAACTATCATTGTTAATAAAAAAAAAGTTATAAAAATTATTAAACTATAGAACCAACCCAAAACTCCTGGCTTGTATTTTTAACTGAAATAAGTATACAATAAAAAACTATTTAATTTGCATGTTTAGCTAAAAGTTAGATTTGGGTTTGAGCATAAAAAATGTAGAATTTGATAGGGGTTAGATTATTTTGGTTTTGATTGATAAAATAAGAGGAGCAGATTGATACACGTATGCGGAAGATGAGGAGTGGCTACGAAAGAGTTGAGTTGGCGGCTTGCACGTGCGATGAAGGTGGCGTGTCGTACCACAGACAAAGATTGTAGTTTAACTGTTTATTCGTTGGAATGCTTCATA
Organism: Mercurialis annua; assembly: GCF_937616625.2. Lineage (NCBI taxonomy): Eukaryota > Viridiplantae > Streptophyta > Magnoliopsida > Malpighiales > Euphorbiaceae > Mercurialis > Mercurialis annua. The sequence continues at coordinate 34,621,799 of NC_065575.1, forward strand.
AAAGTTGTATGCAGTACTTCTCTTTTTTGGGCTTTCAATTTGGTGTAAATTGACTATACACAGCAGAATTATATCGCTATACAAGTTAGGGTAGACGGATCGAATCAAGTCGAGTATTGAGAATAATTTTCAAGTAGAGTTTCAAATTTATATATTAAATATTTTTTGAGTTTATCGACAATTTACGAGTTTAATCGAACTTTATTTTTTAAGCCCTATTTACATGCCTTTGAGCTTTATCAATTTGTTTAGGAGATTTCTACTGCAAACTTTTAATCTTTCTTGTCATTCTACCATTAGAATTTTGCTTTTCGTCCTCTTACTTGAATGAAATCTGGCAAGATTGGTCACTCGTTATTAACTATAAACTGTTTCAAGTTTACATATATTAACTTTTTAAAAAATCATCTGAAGTTCCGGCTGCCACCTAAGCATTTTTGGCCTGAAATATCAAAATGAAAAAAAATGAAAGTTCAGTGATCAAAATGAAAAAAAAAGTAGTTTAGTGACTTAAATGAAAAAACTCGAAAGTTCAGTGATTTTCAGGATCAATTACCCCAGAGTTTGTATACGGGGGGGTTAGATTATACACACAAGTTGAATGTAGAGGTAAATGATAATTAAAGGGAGGCAAATGTAGACTAGTTAAACGGGATTGATCCAAGGGTATTAAATTAAATCGAAGATGATCCCAATACTAGTTGTGGATTTATGAGTATAAATAAACGGCCTAATTATTTAAAGGGTTAATCACCAAAAAATACCAAACCTATACGTTTTGTGTCAATTATAGCTAAATCTTTAAAAATCACCAGATTTAGCCAAACTTTATATGTTCTGTTTCTTTTTTAGCCATTTTTGAATCGAACCGGTTTTTCTGACACCGTGTCGTCCACGTCACCGCCAACCAAGCAATTGGCTTGCATGGCAGCTGAAACATTTAAATAAGGTTTGGCTATAACTGACACAAAAAATATAAGTTTGGTATTTTTTGGGTTAGTAAACCTAATTTTAAATTCAAGCCAATTTTTAAATTTAATAATTAGTAAATTAATTATATCATTTATGAAATTTATATATATTTAAAAATAATTAATATTTCCTATTTAATACTAATTAAAATTATTTTTTATTTTTTATTAAACCTAATTAAATCTAATAAATTTATATTATAATATATTTTAATGAATATGTAATTAAAAAAATGAATTGATGTATTACTTAGGAATTAATTTTGAATTAAATTTGGTGAAAGAATTTAATGTTCATGATGATTTTGAACTTGATTTATTATTTTTAATGTTGTTGAGATCTTGTTATGACTGGTTTTAGATAATAAATAAAATAGTTATGTGTAAATTAAGGTAAGTTTTTGGCTATGCCGAGTAAAATGACATATGTGTTTATGCTTATAAACATCATAATATATATTGATTATACCACAATGAGCTTCACTTTTTAAAGAAAAAAAAAGAGAAAATAATTAAACTCAACTTTTAAATAAGCTGTCTATTCTGCGATTATTTTTATGTTTATGTGCGTATAGTTGAATTATTAACACTGTCGTATGTTTGTTGTGTATATTACTCTAAGATTGTTCGTCGGAAGACGAATAATTGGGTCTCAAACGGCGGCGGTGTCAAAGAACCGACGACTGGAATTTTTTAAAAAATAAATTTTAGAATGAATATGACATTTTTTGTTTCTATTAGAATTTAAATTAATTATATATCCTTAAATATGTAAAAAAAATTATTTAAATTTAGTAAAAAATAAATTAATTTTAATTAGTGTTAAATAAAAATATTATTTTTTAAATATATATGAATTTTATTATAATATAATTAATCATTTAATTATTTAATTTTAAAATTAGTTTTATTCACAAAAAAATACCAAACCTATGCATTTTGTGTCAGTTATAGCCAAACCTTATTTAAATATTTCAGCTGACATGCCAGCCAATTTCTTAGTTGGCGGTGACGTGGACGACACGGTGTCAGAAAAACCGGTTCGATTCAAAAATGGCTAAAAAAGAAACAGAACATATAAGGTTTGGCTAAATCTGGTGATTTTTAAAGGTTTGGCTATAATTGACACAAAACGTATAGTTTTGGCATTTTTTGGTGATTAAGCCTTATTTAAAAACATCCATCTTAAAAAAATTGCGTTTTATCCCAACGTAGAATTTTTTTTATTTGTACCCTATTTCGGATTTTTAGTTTTTACCTCTACCCCAAATTTTTAAATTTTGATAATTTGATTAATTTAAGGATGAAAACATTAAAAATAATTAAATATAAGAATTTTATGTTACTTTTTCTATTTAAAAAAATACAAACAAATCCTTCAACTTTAAAAACTTTCTAATACTTCCTAATAATTAAAAAAAAATTAAAATTTCAAGTTCTTCGACCAGGGATTTGTTCTTCTCCAGCCACGGAGAAGAACAACACGCTGTTCTTCCCTTGACCGGAGAAGAATAAATATGTTCTTCCCCGGTAAAGGGAAGAACAGATCCGACGGATTTGTTCTTCATCCGTCAGATCTGTTCTTCATGGAAAATCAGACCCCATGAGGGTCAGTTCTTCAATGAAAAAACGACCATGATGGATTAGTTCTTCCATTGAAGAATGACCCTGATGGGTCGGTTCTTCAAGGAAGAATAGACCCGACGGGTCTGTTATTCCTTGAAGAACAGGTATGTTATTCCTTGAAGAACGATTGGTTTTCAAAAGTAAAATTTTAAGTGTAATATTTTTAATTTTTTTTGTAAATTGACTTTATTTTTTAATAAAGAATATTTGTATAACATTTTTTAATTTTAAAAAAATTATTGAAGAAATTAAATAAAAAAATTTATTATTAGTTGAATTTTTTAAAGAAGAAATGTGTTTTTATACTATTAATAACATTAACATTTAATTAGAATATAGGTTAAAAATGAAGTATTAAATTGAACCTTTTTATAAATGAAAAGAGTTCAATTTAACTCATTGGATAGTGTGAAAACGAAAAACCCGAAATAGTGTACAAATGAAAATCTTCCTAAGTCGGAGTATAAATGCAAAAAATATTCAAGGTGGGGTGTTTTTAAGTAATGGTTGTATAGGTTTTTCTAGACTCGCCTAATAAAATCAATCAATCACATTTATACATTTGGTTTTGGGCTTTGTGCCTGTAATCAATCCAGACCAGCCAAACTTATGATATTTGCTAGAAACCTCTAAGGTTAGATGTATGCTTAGGAGTACCTGTTACTTGCCTCAAATGCCAATCCAGATCAAGACATATGCGCGTCAAACGTGTTTACTGCTTTCATACATGTTTATCTACAGCTTTCATATCCTGTGAACTGCATATACTGTTGAGATGAGATATAATACGAATATGTCCAGTAAATAAAGCAGGTACCGATAAGTCAAGCACAAGAGTCTCGGGGAGGTCCACAAACCCTAGTCTTTGGTCTGATGCACGATAGTTTTACCGGAGGCGAGTAAGGCTATCTAGTCGGTTAAAAGGCATTTCCTAGTTAAACTAGGTGGCGACTCCATTTTTCAAACCATTTCCACCGAGAAGTCAACCATAAGGTTTGAGCGAGCGGCCCCCGAACTCCGCTCCGCTCACAATTGTATTTAACTTTGTGATGGGCTTCTAGACATAATAAAAGAGAGACATTTGTCATTTTGTATGTCCTGAAAACTCTTTTTTAGTCAGCGATCTTGATCTTAATCCCCCTTGAAAACAAAAACAAAAACCCTAAAAATGTTTTTAGCGATGAAAGAGAAAAAGTAGGAAGGATCGTTAAAAGAGGTGCATTAGTTAAGGTGAAAACCTGTTCGTTGTTGCTACTGCTGCTTTTTTTTTAGCAAAACATATATAGATATATACTGCATTTACATACTACTTCAATCAAGCTTCCCATATAAACAATTCTAACTTTTAAATCGTCCTGGGAGCTATGCGTGTGGAATCAATTTACCTCGAGTGAAAGCTCAATACTATACAGATCCTCAATTAGGAAGAAATGGTTTGCCAATTTTACGACTGAAGAAGGTGATGTTGAAGCAGGCGCTAAAGACGAGATGAGACAATATTAGAAAATACAAATTTAGCGACAAATTTTAGCGGAAGATTTAAAATCGGTCCCTAAATTTTTTATACCGACGAATTTAGCGACAAATCACTAAATCCGTGAGATAATTGGTGGAGTTTTCCCACCAACTTTAGCAACAAATATTTCTTCGCTAAATGTAGCGGGATAACTCCCGCCAACAATTTGACAAGAATTACTCCCGCCAATTATTTGACGGATTTAGCGATAAATTTTTGAATTTGTCGTTAAATTGTCAATAAAAAATTAATTAAAAAACCTATTTATAAAATAATTTTATTTAGAAAATTATTATTTTACAAAATTATTATCAGAAAAATTTATTAGAAAATTATTATTTATTATTTAAAATAATTATTATAAAAATTTATTATTTTAGAATGCGGAAGTAAATTGCGGGACTAAATATTTTTCTTAGTTACATTTAAATATAATATAAATAGATATATAACAAGACTCTGAGTTGGTTAAGGATGAGTTACGCGTGGCGGAACATGAGGGTTGCAAAGACTTGGATGGGTGACTTACTGGAAATTTTGCAAAAATATTAAGTGGGTGACAGTAGGCGATAGATTAAATAATAATCCATTTTAGAATTTAATTACAAAAATTTAATTTTTTATTTAAAAAATTAGCGACGGATTCAAATCCATTGCTAAAATCCATCGCTAGTTTTTCTATGTCACTAAATTTGCCGACGGATTGAACACATCAGCAATCCGTCTAACGACAAATTTTGGCCATTTAGCGATGCGTGGTGTAACGACAAAGTGGCAGCGGCAAGGAAGAAGTGGGAAAGAAAGGGGGATTTGTTTTGAAAGGGATAAAGTGCAAATAGATTTCTAATTTTTTTAAGAGTTGATATGATGTTTAAACTTTAATTGTTTTTAAAAATAGTTAAAGGTTAATCTGTACTTTTAAAAAAAACTTCAAAGATTTCTTTGTGTATATTTTGCCTTAATTATTTTATTAAAACTCCAAACTAAATAAGTGAAATAAAGTAGCTATAACATTTTAGAGTAATGCTATATAACCCTCCTTTTTAACCCACCTTCTTTAACCCACCTTATGTGGCATTAAAAGAGTGGATGAATTAAAAGTTGGAATTTAAGATATACACTTTTGGAGGTGGATTTGACGAATTAAATGCTGCCACATAAGAAGTGACAATGAAAATGGTACAAAATGTTGGGTTAAATAGCATTTTCCAACATTTTAATATCCCACACAACGGATGTGCCACGTCATTTTTACAAAGCCAATAATCATTTGCGATAGAATATTTTTATTTATTACTTATTTTTTTTATCATTAAACATTTGCACATAGCTAACGTCTTATTGGTTTGTTGTACGAGCGCAACCATTGCGTTGTATAATTTTTAAATTAAACTACTAAATCTTCAATTAATATCCACACACACAAAATAAATTTTTTATTTTATTTGTTATTTGTTATATTATCTTTACTTTTAAATTTCTAAATCATATAACATCAAATATATTAAAATATTTATATTTAACAAAATTAAAACAGACTTAAGTACATTATTTCAAAAAAATAATTAAATTAATTAATTTAGAAAAAAGAACATTTGACATAAAATTTAAATTCTACTTGAATTCTAGTTCCTTCTAATACCAAAATATATAAGTCCTTATTGATGTAGACTCTAATACTAATATGACAGATCTAGGAAAGGAAACAGGTCGAGAAATTGAGATGGGGACGGCGCAGAAATACAGAATAGCGGAGGAGAGCGACGGCGACGAGGAGCCTTCATTACGACCTAACCCTAACTTTCTTTATGAGCTAAATCTCATAATTACGCTTCTCTCTTTGTTTTCTTCTTCATCAGAAGAAGATACAGAGAGTATGGAAGATGATGAAGCTAACAACGCAGAGACAGGAGATGCCTTCAAGCCTTTAGCAACAACCGATGATTAAACATGTAGCAGGAATAAAATAGGATTCGATTTAAATTTTATTAGTACTTTATTTTGTTTCTTCCTCTCTGTAGTACGTTTTTGTTCAAAATTTTATGAGTGTTTATCCCATGCAACCGTTGCGCCACGTCATTTTTACATCAAGCCAATGAGCATTTGCGATAGGGAATCTTTTAATTATTATTTATTTTTTTTATCATTTAATTTTTCACATGGCTAACGCATAATTGGTTTGTTGCACGAATGACATAGCGCAACGGTTGTGTGCAATAATTTTTCAAATTTTATACTTTCTATTAATTATTATTCAAAGATAGTTGATATTTTTGTTTAGGTTTAATTGCTAGGCACAACTTTAGCGTGTTTTGTTATTTTAATAAACACTTTCAATTTGGGCAATGTTGGAAGCATGACCATGTGTATTCCAGTATCCACATCAGCATTACTTGATCATTAGGTCCGGCAATCTCCAACACGATTTATGTACACGAAATTGAGTGGGTTTTGGATTGAGATTATATAGGTTCAAGTCATAAATGGATTAAATAACGGATTAAATAGAATAAATATACCATATTAAGATTTATGGTGGTTGTGGAAGTTTGTTATTTGATTATACTCATTTAATTAAACAATGTGCTAAAAGGTTAAACAAATTATTAATAAACGTGTTAAACATGTAAACATTTAATCTGTTATGACTTGTTTTAATAAACATGTTACACATTCGACATATGTTAGCCTGTTTAAATAAATATGTCGTGTTTAAGTTTGATATTTTGACACGATTAGTTAAACGGGTTGGTTCGAATTGAAAATATGTCAATTTTAAATGAGGCTTAATTACTTAAAAAACCCTCACCTTTAATCTTTATTTCGTTTATACCCTGACCTAGGAAAAATGACACATATACTATTGACGTTGTGATTTTGTTTCACCTCTACCCTTAAGGTATTAAATTGACCTTTTTTCTATTGAAAAAAGTGTAAAATAATCCTTTATTTTCAGCATATATTCTAATTACAAGCTAATTTTATTAATTATACCAAAACACCTTCTTCTCTAAAAAAATTCACCTCGTGCTTTTTAATTAATTTATATTAATTATCAAAAAATTTAAAAATTTAAAACTGTTAAAAAATAATTCAATTCCGACCTACCACCATACTCCGATTTAAAAACCCGCTATTCAACAAAAAAAAATTCAATTTTCCGGAGGACCGCCGGAAAGAGGAGCAGCGGAGGAGCCGCTGCTCCTCCTTCCACCGGAAGGAGGCTGTTACTCCTTCACGGAAGGAGGAACGATCGTTCCTCCTTCAAGAGGAGGAACAAACGATATGTTCCTCCTCTTGAAGGAGGAACAGATCTGTTCCTCCTGCCATGAAAGGAGGAATAAATTTTCCTCCTTCCGTGGAAGGAGGACGGCGGCGGCGGTTTTAAAAAATTCCGGCGGCAGGTTTTAAAAATTCGGGTGGCGGAGGAAGTCGGATGGCGGTTCGATTTTTGTTTTTAAATAAAAAAATTAATTAAATTTTAGGACTTATTTAAACGTTTTTAAAGATGAAGGGTTTGTTTGTACTTTTATTAATTGAAAAAAGTATAAAATAATTCTTATATTTAGTTGTTTTAAATAAATCATTTTTTTTTTGAATTTTGGGGTAGAGGTGAAATAAAATTACAACGTCAATAGTATATGTGATAATTTTTCTAGGTCAGGGTATAAACGAAAAAAAAGTTAAAGGTGAGGGTTTTTTAAGTAATTAAGCCTTTAAATGAATATACGGCATATTTATAATACAGGAACAAAATTGCCAACCTTACTCTCAACCAAACGAAACCCTTAAGCCAACTCTATATGCTAAATTGTTTTTGATAGACATTATTAAATGCCTTTAATGAATAAATATCACTTATTTTTTATCAAATGAATTACAATTATTTTCATCTAAATATAAAATGAATAAAGAGAATTAAAATAAAATAACTATAAAAATAGTTAGAATTAATATATTAGAAAAACTTACAGTATATCAAATAAATATTTTATTATTATTTTTCACCATTGAATAATTATAAATATTTGATCAAATAAATTAAAAATAAACTGATCCTAAAATATCACAATATTCAAAATAAGTCTCGTAAATTTTCTTAGTATTTACAAATAATACACTTGTCTATATTAAATTCAAATGGCAATTTATAACAAAAAGTTTCAAAAAAAAATGTACATTTGACTTTATTAATAATTTGGAAATTGAAAAATAACTGAGCATTAATTTGACATATTTTACAGATACCAACATAGCAAATTCATAAAATTCCAAGCGCCAAGTTATTACAACTTGTGGTCACTATAATAGACATTCAGTTTGAATTCCAAATAAAAAACATGTACTAGCTTTATTGTGAATAAATGTTGGAGTTAATCTGTGTGTGCATATCCCTGTTGGAAAGTACTAAGATTATGTAGATCAACAGAAAATGGAGTACATCTTATGCTTTCCCAAAGTTAAGAAGAAAAAGTATAAACAAGCGAGCAGTGATTGAAGTCGGGCCAATCCGAAACTAGTTATTTCCGAGCAAGACGAGAAAAATATTTTGCAACTCCATACAATTGCATTATTTGAGTTGTTGCCTCCACATTATTATCAACACAGCATATAAATGAGAAGCTGGAAGCTAACAGCATTTTCTCATGGAAACAATTTATAAAATAACACAGCTTTAAACTCAATCAGAGAGAATTGTGGAATAAAATTATCCTAGGTTGTTGTTTACCTTTCTCCCTATGCTCTTGTCTACAAAAATAGCACACTTGTTCAACAAACATCATGTGTCTGTTTGTCTGTCTAGTCTGATATTCTGATCTCAACTCCTAAAATGTCTTTCACTACCTCGTACGTCACAAACGCCATTGCTATTGAAGGGACTACCTGAAAATACAGAGCAAACTAATTGGCACAATCGAAACGGAAAGCTAAACTAACTAACAAGTTTTGCTAATAAAACAACTTAATGACTCACCTTTACGGAATTGGGTACTAAACCCTTGTATAATGCTCCAAAGCCCTCGTACTTAACAGTTTTCCTGAAAGCATCAATCATGCCAGAATATTGAAGGGAGGTCTTGCTCCTGCCGTCGCCAGTCACAATAGATGACGCATTATGCCATCCCACCATCTGCATTCGGCGGCGAATCACATCAAGAGGATAGGCAACAGTTTGGCCGACAGTTCCTGCAGCTGCCCCACAAGCAAGTCTTGTAGTTACACTTAAGTCGGAATCTTGAGCTAGTCCAAATGGTTTTGATTTAATCAACCAATCCTTCAGAGATCCATAAACAGCAAAGTTGAGACCCACATATGGGACCTGTCAAGATAAAAGATAGGTTACAAAGAGCAAGAGATACCCTTTTTCCAAGGGAATGCACAATAATTCCAAGGAGTATTTAATTAAACCCAGCAGCAAGAACATCATTTTTACATATTAATGTATTTTCAAGCAACTGAAGAAACAAGGACAATAGGTAATCTGAATTCCTTAATTTCATACGAGATTTGACATATTCAGAGATTGATAAGTTTAAAGGCACAGCAATATTGGGAAAAATGACTCACAACTCCAATGACAGAAGGAAGCCAACCCCTGTACAAGGCCCGTGGACCTTCTTCACGAAGCACAGTTGATAAAGCATGTACCATTCCTCTATACTGATAAGGTGAACTCTCCGTCTGCAAAACAAATATATGAAAAGAATAAATAGACAATAATGAAATCAAACAGACAACACCAGATAATCACTGAAAATGAAAAGGTTCCTTAAAATGATAAAAGAAACTAGTATTAATTAAAAGAGAAGAAAAAAAATTCATGTGTCTTCAAAACACTGAAGAACGCGCAATAAATTGATAAATTTCCAACAAGCATTTTGCAATATATACAAGTAAATGGAATCTAAAAATCAATACCTGTACAGTTATCCTGCCTCGCACCATATCCATGGGATAAGTTGCAGACATGGCAATTATCCCTGCACAAGCTCCCGCTCCAAGACGTAGAAGAGGAGTAAGCTGAGCATCTTCTGCAAGAAATAACCAGAGGGAGGAAAGGAGGATTCAGATATAATATATATCAAGAGCAATGATCTGTTGTCAACTAGCAGACTCAAAAATTGCTCCATTTGGAAAATACTAAATAGCAAAGCATATAAGTGCATAAAGTATTTCTGTTCCTATGGTTTATATAAAGAAACAGCATAACAATATAAAAATTAAAGGCATACCATTGCCAGTTTGCTGTTGATATAAATACAATATTCCCCTGTCATAATTTATAAGAAGAAAAATCAGCAGAAGAATAAAGATATAGAACAAGCCAAATGAATTGATAAGGAACCACGCACTAAAGCCTAGATAGCAGGAAGAGTGATTTCAAATGATTTGATAAAGAAAAGCACATCAAAGTGTAGATAACATTATAGTGATAGAACCAAAGAAGCATTCTAAAACTCTTGAATTAGTGAATAATTTGTATAAATTAGAAACACGGCCTAATTTCCCCAGAAAAAACAAAAAAGATGCTTGTGTTAGATAACTGATTTACTTTTCTCTTAGTATAACTATATAATAAAGCAATTTGGACACTGATTTACTCATTGATTATTATCGAAAACATTATATTTAAATAGTCTTAAAGATTGTACTTGGAAGCTTCCTCATAGCTGAAGAACTTCACAGCTGAGTTTGGAACAATGCGAGCACAGTTAGTTCCATTTCCTTTAAATAGTCCGCGGAAACCTTCAGTTCTCCATATAAATTTCAAACCTTGAATTGTTCCATTGTATTTTATGTTATGTGGATTTTGAACCTGCATATAAGAAAAGCTAATCAAATAAAAATAATGCCTTGTATCAGCAAATATGCACGGCAAGTCAAACTTATTCAATATGTTCATAGAAACACTGAATTCTAAAGGATCTAACCTGTAACAGTATCTTCAACCTTTCCAATGGAGCAACCGCTGTACGTGACCTGAATTCAGATTCCAAAATTTTCAGTCAGTCATAATTCACCTCGCAATACCATAAGAATGTATAACCCCTTCCAGATACCAAAATAGTCGAGGCAGATTCGAGAAGTAGCCAGGTAGGTAACAGTTTATGGAGGCTTAAAAAGGCCAAATGTATAATTTTTGACCTTCATGTCAGGCTCGGTTTTTAACTTGGACTTCAATGATTTTTTTGTTTGAAAGTGGTACCCAACGTTATCAGAAAAATGATAAATGGACTCTCATTTGACAGAATTTTTTTCCCGCCATTATCTCCGCCGACATGGACGACATATGGTATACATGTAAGATTTATTACAATTAGAATATGAACGATTTTTTTCAATTTGGAACTTAATGTTATAAAAAAAGTACAAATTGGGCTCTTTGTCAATGCCACGTGTATATCACGCATTGCCCAAGTCCGCATGAGTTACAATGAAAAAGATCTGTTTAAGAGGATCCATTTTGTCATTTTTATAGAACACTAGGTATCACTTTCAAACAAAAAAATCAGTAAGATCCAAGTTAAAAACCGAGTCAAACATGTCGATCAAAAATTGTACATTTAGCCGTCTTAGAAAGGTACGGTAGACAATAAGGAAAAGTAACAATAGACCCAAACGAGTTTGATAACAAAGAACACTACTTCAACAGTTTGTGCTCGTTAAAATCCGGACAAAAGAAACTGATAAACAAACAGAATAGGTTCTTAATTAAACAAATGGATCTAAAACAGAAATTATCAGTCTTTGCCTATTCTCACAAATCAGGTAGGTAAGCCGTAAGCATAGACATCAAGTTGAAACATTAAATATGACACAGTTTCGGACTTTGAACCAATTAACCAACTACATTAACTGCCACTCATAAAATGCTCACACGACAACATTTTGCTTCAAAATTAAACGAATTTGTACGATTCCTCCACAATTACATTTCCCCTATGATCGCTACTTAAAACTACAATTCAATAACTAAAAACGGAGAATCTCAAGTTTAATCACGAGGAAAAGGAAACTCACACTCCACCGGCGACTCCTCCGGCGACGAGAGACTTACAAATGCTGAGGAAAGCATAGCTAGGAGCCTTGACTCCTTCTCTAGCAAGCTTAGCTTCCTCAGCAAGATTAACAATTTTAGAAACAGCCGATTCAGTCGCCTTCACATCCTCCGAAGCCATCGAAACAGAAACAAAAACCCTAGTTTTGTCAACGGATGATTTCCCCGGCGATCGTATCTCAGCTAGCTTAGAGAATAGCCAGTCTCTGCATTTCTAGCTCGGAACGACGTCGTCGGATGAAAAGTGAGGCTTATTGGTGAGTGAATGAGCGAGTAGAGTAAAGTGGTGGCGGCTTGTTTTGGTTTTGATTGGAGGTAAAATATTATTATAGTGGCTGTGACTCGCCGGTTGTTGGCGGCCACGTGGAGATGAGAGAGAAGGTTAAGGTTGGTGAATTCATCAAATTTTGATCTAGCCAGTAAGATCGGAGTATGTGCTTTTTGTTCTCGTATCATCAAACTAATACGGTTTCATTTCTTTGTTCCCAATACAAAAAAACAATTTCCTTTTTTTTTTAAGTAATTTAGTTCTGAATATTCTTAAAACATTGGGCTTCAGTTATATTATTATTCACAGTTTGATATTTTTTTGGAAAAATAGTTTGATATTTTATGTTTTAAAATTTTATTTAATGATTTTTTGTTACGAGTTTTGTCAGTTATATTCAAATCTTTAAAAATCGGCTCATTTAGCCTGTTTCAGCATATTTAGTATCTTTTATAGCCATTTTTTTTTGAATCTAACCATTTTATTGCTAAAATATTTGGTTATTATGTGGTTTATCACATAGTTTAGTTGGATGAGAAGTGTTGCCATGTCACTCATTCGGTGAATTGATAGTGATGTGGCCGACATATTAGCAAAAAAATCGGCTCGATTCAAAAAATAACTACAAAAGGTACCAAATATGCTTAAATAGGCTAAATGGGCCGATTTTTAAAGATTCAGATATAACTGACGAACTCGCTAAATGTTTGGTATTTTTTGGTGATTAAACCTTTTATTAACTATTTAGGCCCTCTGTTAATTTTGGCACTTACTTTCAAACGATTTGTTACCTTATTTTTAATTTCATTAAAGATTTGATCCCATTTTAATTTTATTAAACGATTTGGTATCTTATTTTCAATTCCGTTAACGATTTTATACTCCAAATTAATAAAAGAACCTAATAGTTAGTAAAATTGAAACTAAAGAACTATTAAATAAAAAAATTAGAAAAATAATATCGGACTGTTAATTATAATATATGTGAAGAACTTTATAATAATTTATTTAAAATTAATAAATGATATATATCTTTTCAGCTGTTTGAAGGCTTTTAATTTTTAAAAAATATCCAATGAGAAGTGTATAATACTTTGATTGAAATGGGTTACCAATACCAACAAGTCTCTTGCTTATTTTAAAGTTCACTCGACTCTTGTACTTTTGTTTTTGTTTAGTACAACTTTTTTAACTAATTATATAATAAATTTTTTAATTTTTTAATTACAGTTTCAACTTCTAAAATTATATCAAATAAGTGATTTTGATCATTTTTTATCAACATTATGCTTAAAGGGCAAAAATAAGGTTCATTTTATTTAAATTTCACTATCAAATTATTGAAATAATAATAATTTTTATAAATGGTAGTATATTTTTGGGTTAATTTCATATAAAATCACTACTTTTACACGTTTTTTCATTTTAATCACGTCCTTTGAAAAGTGTCAAATAAATCACCACCTTTCATTTTTCTGCAAATCTATCACGAATGTGAAAATTCGGTGTATTTTTATTGACTCGACAATCGGAATCAACAAGAGAAGAGTAAGAGGAATGTATTTTGTATGTTAATAGAGCATTAGTCATATTAAAACATTTATTTGGGAGAAAAAAGACATCAAATTTTACTCATCGATGATAGATTTGCAAAAAAAATGAAAGGTGTTGATTTTATTGGACACTTTTTTAAGGACATGATTAAAATGAAAAAACGTGTAAATGTTGTGATTTTATATGAAATTAACCATATATTTTTTATTTGGCATTAAAATTGAAATTCATATTAGCAAGTTAAAAAAATATTTTTAACTTTACTAATAGTCAGATGATCAAAAAATTTAAATATACTCATCTGTTTATTTTTTTAAAGGTAAAAAGTTAATCCGAAAAAAAATAAAAATTTAAATATTCAACAACATTTATTGAAAAAAATCTAAACACTACCGATGTAATGTCTCCTAAACTTTTTCATAAGAGAAGAGGAGTCCATTCTTGATATACACGACGAATAAAAAATAAAAAATTATATAAATAGTTCCTACCTCAAATTATTAATAATTATATTTTCTAGTGTATATTTTTGTGTTATTATATTTAATTTCTTTTAATTGAATCATAGCGTACCTGAAATTATGGTCTAACTATTGATATATATCGATTGATCTAATAATCATTAATTTTAACGCGCCAAATTTTAAAAAAACTGAAATCTTACTTTGTAACTAAATAATACTACCATAAAGCTAAAATATATCGACTGATATAATAATTTTTTTTTCTCTAAACAAACCCTTTTTTTCTTATTTTTTTCTCTATCTGCCGTCAATGGTTTGATTTTTTTATTGACGGTGGCCATTTTTTTATTAATATTATTTTAATTTCATAGAATATAATAAATAGCGATTCTTTTTCATTTTTTCTTGATGGATTAAAAGTTATCAACGAAACGCAATTCAATTACCAAAAAGCGAAAATAGATTGAAGATCTTTCAACAATAAAATGAAATCGTTTATGAGCTATATCAATTTTATTTATTTTTTATTATTTATTTTTTTCTGAATGCTTTATTTTGTCCTTTTTTGTAAAAAGATTGTTGTTCTTTCATTGTAAAAGGTTTGTTGTCCTTTTTCTGTGAAAGTTTTGTTGTTTTTTTTTATGAAATACCGAGAAAGTTTTGCTGTTTTTTTTTTATGAAATAGTTATCAAGTGGTGATTGAATGGAATGTTGTGAGTTTGCGGGTGATTAATTTGACCAAAAAGTGAATGAAAACTGCATTTATTTAGCGAAACAGTTAATAATTATTTTTATTTTCAAAAGTAAGATATGTGAATCAAGCAGCATGTTATCTGTTCCATGTCAGGTTAGGGATTAGTTTTTAAATTATTTCTAATTTCTTACAGATGTAAGTGTTTTATATTCGATTTAATGAGATTTGATCAATTAAAAAAATTAAATAATACTACCAATATATAAAAGCTTAATTGTGAGATATTAATTTAAATTTTATTTATTATGTTATAATACATTTATATTACTTAATAATATATCATAATTTAGTAGTTCTGTACATTGTATAATACAAATGCTGGATAAAATTTTATGTTAAAAAGGAATTAAAGTTGAACTTAATGCTTGATATTCCTTAATCTGGTAAAAGGATTATGTTGGCTAAAAATCTATAACATTAAATTTAAGGGTTAATGACATATTTATTTATAAAATTAAGAAAATTTCTTAAATTAGCCCACGATTAAGCTTTTTTCTTCATTTGTGCCATACAGACCGCGGAACACTTAAGCGGCTTGGGGTAAACCGCGAAAGTGTTCCGCGGTTTGCACACGTGGCTCCACCTGGACGCAGGTGGAGCAAACCGCGGAACACTTCCGCGGTTTGCCACGTTGGACAAAGCAAACCGCGTAAGTGTTCCGCGGTTTGCTTTGCCCATGTGGCTCCTCCCTGATTGGCCAGCGAGGAGCCACGTAAGCCAGACCGCGGAACAGTTCCGCGGTTTACACAAACCGCGGAACAGTTCCGCGGTCTGGAAGGTACTAAATGAGAATTTATTATTTTTTGGGGGTAATTTGAGAAATAATTAGCAAATGAAACACACAATGGTCATTAACCCTAAATTTAAAGGAATAAAATGGCCCAAAAAAGGAAAGTTGTCAGTTTAATAGATAAGTGTCGTATTACTAACGTCATCGAGAATGGGAGCTCCGCTTACAAACGGACATTGTTGCCTTTTGCTTTTGTTTCAACTTACGGACCCTTTTAGTTCTAGATAACGGGAAACCTGATAATTGATAATTGAACTTAGACGCCGTTTAATGTGGGGACAGTTTTGACAAAATTTCACAATTATTGGTTGGGCCAGGCCCATTTTCATAGCCATCAGTTAAGGGCTTTTTATATAGAGGAAATTACATCCTTTACATCATTTTTCAAATTATTTGTAAATATACTCTCCTAAATTTACCAATTACAAGCGTGCTCTTTTTTAAAGTTTTATTTCCAGATTTACGTGTTTTTATTTATTCTTTGCCAAGCACTAACCTAATTTTTCTATAACTAATAACTATTCTATTCTTTTCTGTTTGATTTTGTCTTTATAACATTTATAAAATTCACAAAAATCCACCATCTGGTCATCCAAACCTTTCATTTCACATTTTTTAATTGAATATTCACCATTCTCTTAAATATTTCCTACTAGACAATACCATAATTTTAGATGGTGAAAATTTATTATTTAATTTTAGACATTTATTTTCAAAATAAAAAATTTGATATCATCTTATAAAGATATTTGTTATTTGTTATTAGACTTGTAACTTGATCATGAGCGAATTTGTTGATGTTGCATCCACGAAGTATGGAAAGTGCCAAACATTGGGAACTACCCGGGGAGGAGTTAGGAACAGGAACAAAGAGAAGCGAGAACCACTTAAATGGAGGAATCGATTGTATTTCGTCCTTTGTTCCCCATAGCAACTGGGGATAAAAAATCACCAAATTTGATGACTTATTAAAGGAAAGACGAAGTAAGAGCATGCTATTGAAGACGTTGCAACATATTGTAATACCCCGTATTTTTATTTGATTTTTTTTTTCTGAAAAACTTGCGGTAATAATTTGAGTCGTTCGTTAATTAAGTCGTGGTTCGATTCACGTTTGTTGTATTTGAGTCGGGTTGGTCCAAGAATTATTTAAGTCCATGAAAGCCATAAAGCCCATGCATGCTTTAAGTTTCATTATTATCTTGAATTCTATTGGCCCATGTATTTCTTTTCTTCACATCCATACAAATGATTATGAATTAATAATAGAGAGTTTTTCAAAAATACCCATACTGTGTATAAATATTCTCAAAAATACGGTTTGACCAGTTTGGGTTGATTTTTACGGTTTGACTTTTAAAAGTTGCGAAATTACACTTTTTGAGTTGAAAAATACGGTTTCTTATTTTAAAAACCCAGTAAGTTTACTATCGGGTTACTAACAGTTTACCACCGGTTTACAAACAATAAATTTACTAACGATTTACTAACAGTTTACTAACGGTTTTTATTTATAAAAATACGGTAAATCTCCTATCGGTTTACTAACAAAAAGTTTACTATCAATTTACTAACTGTTTACTAAAAGTTTACTTAAAAATCAAATTTACTATTAATTTACTTTTTAACCGTATGGTTAATTCATTAATCATTTACTATCAGTTTACTAAAAAATAAGTTAATTTACCATCCGTTTACTAACAGTTTATTAGTTTTACTAAACATTATAGCTAATTTATTAAATATAAAGTACAATTATATTTATTAACCATTTACTAACAGTTTACTATCGTTTTACTATCAATTTACTATCAGTTTATTTATTTATAAAAAAACCATGCCCTTAATTTAAACCCACAGAACAAAGTATTCATAATAAACCATGCCCTTAATTTAACAATGAATTTAAAAGAGCCAAATTGCCTAGTATATCGATATTTTAATCAAAAACTAAACAGAGGAGAAGAGATTTTATCTCTGGTTCTATTTTCTCATTACTTCGCTAAAATAAATTTATAAAACTTTTAGTAAACTACTAATACACCGTTAGTACACTGCATGCCCACTTACTCCCAAAATTATCAACTACCCATTTTAATCAAAAATCCAGCACTGAATTCATCAGATCCACCGTTTGTCAGCAAACCACCGCAACCCATCAATTCCAACAAATCCACAAAATCTGGGAAACCCTCAGCCGCCACAACCATCGATTAACAACCCATCAATCGACGATTGTTCCATTTTCATAAGATTGAGCTGTTGTTGTAGATTTAGACATTTAAATCGACAACCCATCACCGCCGCCATCGCCGGCAACCTATGAATCGGCAACTCATCGCCGTTGTAGTCGCAAAATCAGAGGAAAAGACTGTTGCGCGAAGAAGATGAAGATCAGAAGAAAGAAGAAAAATCCATAGCCATTGTTAAATCCACCGTAAAATCAAAAAGGAAAAAGTGTAAACTTCAAACACGCTGAACTTCGACCGTATTTCTCAAGCCGGAGATGCTGAACAGTAAAAGTGAGATTATTTTGGGTTTCAACAGTGTATGGTCTAATTTCCTCTTAATAATAAACCCATGCATACAACCCATTAAACTTTCATGCTCAGGTTAAGTCCAAAACCTTAACTATTGTTTGAAAAAAAAATGTAGTGCTGCGTTACTTTTCTTTTTCTTTATTTATAAACTTTTTTTTAACCTTTTAAAATCGTTTTAAAATCCTAATTCATTCCACACTTTACACAAACCTAGCCGTCATTTTTTTTCTTCATGATTCGCTGAGTTCATCGTCCAAAACTCCTCTCCAATTGCTGAAATAATTCGCATTGAATAGGAATCCGTCTCGGTCGTAGTAGACTCAATCATCTACAGTCTTAAGCCTTGAAATCTAGGGGTGGGCAAAAAAACTGATCAAACCGATTAACCGAACCGAAACCGGAAAAACGAACCGGAAAATGTGGTTAACCGGTCCAACGGTTTAGGTTTAGATTTTTGATTTTTAATTTTCATGGTTAATGGTTTAGGTTTAGGTTTTGGATTTCTAAAAACCGTGGTTAATCGGTTAACCGGTTTATATATATATATATATTCATATATTTTTAATAGTTAATAAGGTATATTTTATGATCTATAAAATAATATGGATTTTATAATATACACAATAAAATCTAAATATAAAAATATATTGATAGATATTTTATTTAGGAATATTTTTATATTTTAGGAGAATTTATATGTAAAAATATTTTGATGTTACTTATAAATTATTTGTAAATAATAATAGTTTTAAATATTTGCATTGACTTAACTATTCATAAGATAGTTTAGATTTATATTTTTAATATAATTTGAGTTTTTATGGTTTTTTTTGTTTGCTAAAAAATTAAATAGAATTAAAATTTTATCTTTTTTTGTCTTTAATTTTTCTAATGGTTATATGGTTAAAAACCGCAAAACCGAAAAACCGAACCGTTTTTGATGGTTAACCGATTTACCGGTTAACCGTTTAAAATTTTAGGTTTAGGTTTTTAATTTTAAAAACCGTATTACAATGGACCGGTTTACAAATCACCCTCATGGACCGGTTAACCGGTCCATGCCCACCCCTATTGAAATCGTAATTTGGTACGTTAATCTCTTCGTTATTTGAGCCGTCGTGTTATCGTTTTAAATGATATTGTTGGCTGCGTTACTTCTTTTTGGTTTCTGCCAATTCTTGTTCTTTGCTATGGCCATATATGTTGTCTTTAGAGTAATAACTGTTAGGGGTTACCCTTAACCAATTAATTATTGATTATTTAATTTTCTTTTAGTTGGCCTTGTTGTTTGATATAAAAACTAAATATTTTGTTTGGCCTTGTTTACATCGTTAACCTTTTGTTCGTTGATGATTTTATGGCAGTATGAACACTTAGGATATGGCCGTTTATATCCTTGATTTTCTGTCAGAATGTGCTCACTTGGTTTGGTTAGTGTTTGTTACAGTTAGTATAGAGTTCCTCATTATTATTATTTTCCTTGTGTTCGTGATGAAGAATTGGCGGGAATGGGGTTGACTTAAATGAGTGTTGCTTTTGTCCCTTGATTCAATGTTATGGCATTTAATGGGTTAATTTATATGGGGTAGTGGCCATCGTTCTTTTAATTGAATTCCTTATTATTAGCTACTGCTTGTATTTGATTTCTTGATTTTGGTTTATGAAGATGATGATGTGGCGTTGTATGATTGGCTATTATAATTGATTTTTGGCTAAATGGTGGTTTTAGTCATTGAATTCTTATGTATTAAATCCATTGATTCCTAAACTTATTTTTTAACAGTTTTAATTGATTTTTGATTTTAATTTACAAAAGTGGCTTCGACTTATTAATTAACGATTTAAATAATAATATTATTTATAATTTGAAATTACTTTGGGTGTTAATACTTTAAATTTAAATTAAAATTAATTTTATTATAGTTTATATGTGATTTTATATATTGACAATATTAAATAAGAATTGGGGATTTTACTTAATTTGAAAGATTGTCGAATTAGATATATTATTTTTAATACCTAAAAATAATATTTGAGTTATTTAAAAATTAAATTAATAATTATTATTAATTATTATTTAATTAATAATTTGATATTTTGGCTTAGCGTGCCAATTTGGGTAAATTTGTAATTTAGCCTTTCTAATTATTTATTGATTTATTTAAGGAGATATTTTGCCGGTAATTTTTAATTACTTGAGTTTAAAGCTATTGAGTTCTATTTTGATATTAATTAATATTTTATTTAATATTAATTATAAACTGTAGTTTATAAACTCTGGTTTTATGGTTGGGTCGGTTTGAACTTGGGTCACCGACATGTGGGCTTAGCTTGGTAGTTTTGAAAAACTCGGCTAATCCACTATTTGAGGAATTGATTTTATTTATCAATTAAATAATATTTTAATAATATTTTCGGATTGGATTTAAGTGCGAACTCAATAGTTTTGAATTAATTACGGCATTACAATTTATTTGAGAATTGTGTTTCTCTGTGATTTATCTGGTTATTTAATTGTGCTAGTCCTACGTGGTGTCTAGTGATATTAGAGTTAGGGGTCGTACGGATATTAACCTATTTATTATTTTAGACCCATCGACTGCTTGTGCTTCGGAGTCTACGCAGGGTTAGCTGTTTGCCAAGATCACGTGGATAAGCAAGCAGTGAGTTTGTAGTGCTATTTACCGCTTTATTAAGTACCGCATCGTATTTTAATATTATAAATGCTTTTGAACTGTTTTTACGGATTATGGATCTGGATTGAAACGAGCTACTCGATAGGCTTGTATCGAGACTGTGTGCACCGGTGAGTACTCTGGGAAACGGCAGACTAAAGTCTTACTTACGCTGGTATATATTTTTGACGAGGATTTGTTCCCGTCCACTCTGGGTTTATCAGTATGCTATGTCATACTTACACTGGGATCATTTCAATACAGTTTATCCATAATCATATTATATTAGTATAAAATGTTTTGATTTAAGGGTTTTAAACTTAATAAATGTAAATAGTATTGCGAACTCATCTCAGTATATCTGACCCCGTTGTTTTCCCGAATTTTCCAGGTTTATGATTTGAAAGCTGGTCCACTCTGATTCTTTTGATTCTTCGGAGGTTTTTATGTTATTTTAACTAGTTACTGTTTTCGAACTCTTAGACCGCAGTAGAACTAGTTTATTATATATTATATTGATATTACACTCTGGGATAATCGATTTGATCGATTATTTATTATTAGCATGTTTACTCTGAATTACTTTAATATTATATTTAAGGCATGCTGTTGAGCATTTTTGGATAATTAAGTTATTTATATTAGAACTGTAATATAAACTGCTATACTTAGGTTGGAGTCTCGGTTGCCTCCGAGCAGTTTTCTGCAGGTTTAAATATTTAATTGTTTTCCGCAAGGCTTGCTACGGGTTTTGGTACAACCATACCCATACCCTAGCTCCGGTCACGATTCATGAAATTGGGTCGTGACACATATGTCGGGGAGGCCTCCGTTGAGTGTACAAACAAAATACGAGTCCAAAGGCAGGGTAAGAAAGGGTTTAGCTAATGGAGAGATTAACTCTTCCGGAAACCAGTAACGCGTAAACCATGTCAAACCAAGACCGATCAATATCCGAACGGAACGGATTCGAACTTCTCCTAGAAGAGTTTCCGGTGCGAAATGAAATTCATAGGATATATGAGTAATTCAAAGGAAAAATAGAAAGATTTGATAGGATTAATTTTAGTAATAAACAAAAACCAATAGAATTGATTATGTATCACAATTTCATCACTACACCGAAGGCTTTTTTTATAAATAGATTGATAATAAGATAGCTTGATACCCAAACTGTATCAATGATTATGATTCTCATTGTGTACATAATTCGTGTTAGGATCTACCAAAGAAATTTTTTGGGTATAGGGCATATAACAAAAGAGTTTCCATTTCTATCGGTCATAAAAAAAAGAATCTAACGCTCTAGTCTAATTGAATACTTTCAACGTTCATGCTATTTGAAAGAGCTTTCAACATGGAGTGGAGACCCCATAACGTGCAAAAAGAGTAACTGATCTAATCTATGAATATCATCCTAATTCAGGTCTTGTTCCGCACTTAAATGGAAAAACTCAAACCCTTACCTTGACCAGTTTGTAGTGGAAAACCTCGATAACATAATCGTTTATAGTCACTCACTGGAGGCCTGAGTACGGTGTTCGGGGTGTAGCAAGAAAAGAAACTGTACATGAAACGGTGCTCAGAAGAAAGTGCTCTTTCTTGGCCATTGGATCAGCAAGGGTGTGATTCAGATGGATCAAGAGAAGATCAGGTCTATTGTGGACTGGGAAGTGCCGAAGAAGGACAGAGCAGGCAGCAGTAGTGAAGCCGGATGCTCGAAGCCATTTTAGATACGGCAAGACAGCTCAGGAAGAGTAGAAAGTTCCCACAACCTGGGGGGGTTTGCTTTATAGGAAGCCAAAGTGAGCCTTTTTACAAACTTTAAGAAGTCAAGGGGGAGAGCGCCAGGACGGCGTCAAGAGGAACGTCGAGACGCCATCAGTTTGGAGCGCGAGGCCAGCAGAGCTTGCTGCAAAGGAGATAAGAAAAGGCTCAGCAGAGGGGATCCGGTAACTATTATGAATGTATAGGAGTGGGGCATT